>NC_135721.1:6249066-6895411 GCF_964656455.1 Halichoerus grypus
TGGGGTGCTGGGATCGAGCCCCATGTCAGACTCCGCACTCGGTGAGGAGTCTGCTTGAGATTCTTCCTCTGCCTCTCCCTCTTCCTCGCCGCTCCTTAGGACAGGTCAGACGCCCCTTAGGTCCCCTCCACCCGCAGATCGGTCACCCTCGTCCCTTACTCCCAGACCCTGCAAACGTTCAACACACAGTCAAGACATTAAAACAAAAAACAAAAAAAACAAAAACCCTTTTCCAGTTTTCAAGCTCCACTTTATGACCTAAAAAGTAAAATCTTTCTGAAGCACAACAAGGCACTTCAGCTGAAAAAAACACCAAACTTTAAAAGGCGAGGAATCCAGCGTATGTTCTATGTCACGTGAAGGCCAAATACCGAGAAACCATCCCGGGACGAGGAGGCCGGCCCAAACCAGCTGCTTCAAAGAGGCTGTTCTCTCGCTGAAGGCTTAACACAATGACCCTCGAAAGGCTGAGGGGAACTGGGCAGCGGGCCCCCGCAGGGTCCACAGCATCGGCATCCCACTTGTAGAGACGGCCCCACATCAGCGGCCGCCATGTCCTTAAATAGCAATACTGTCGTGCCACTGACAATGAAAAAGAATAGGAGCTAAAGGTTCACCAAGCTTAAAAATTTAGAATAAACTGTACCCTTCCTCCCAAACAAATAAAGCTGAAATGTCCACAGTGGCAGCTACCTCAAGCGTTTTGAGCTGTTTCCCTCTTGGCTGGCTGTTGGTTTCCAGCGAAGGAGGACACACGTCCGTCAGCCCCTCTCTGGGGACACGGAGGCCGCGTGTCCCTGCTTCTCTGCTCTCTGGGCCCCAGGCCGCCCCTGAGCCACAGCTCCCCGCTTTGGCCTCAGGGAAACAAGTGCCCTCTGCATCCTCCAGTCCGGGTGTGAGGAGATCTGGGCCTTTTTTTCTTCCTGGTGTGTTTGATTTACAATGATTTTGCTCAAGGGGGAGGGTGTTTACTGGTTGTGGCTCCCCTAAAAAGTCAGGCTGCTGAGGCACGCGGAGCACTGCCCCCAGAAACCCCGGGGAGGTCAGGGTCACAGCTGACAGGGCCAGAAGAGGCAGGCCAGGACCCCACAAACGGCCGACGCACCCCAGCTCTTACAAGACAGCAAAGACTATAGTTACTAGCACTTTACCTGCAGAGACTCTCAGGAGGAAGAGCTAAAGACACTTGTGGCTAGAAATGGTCTGAAATAAAAACGAAAAGCAGAACGTGATCACCATCCAAACACAAAGATCACTTCAATTTGGTTTTTTAAAAATTCGTTGTTTGATCTCTCTAGTACTGTACGGTTTGCATTCAAAAGTGAACGAATTTATTTTGATAAGTGATTGTGGTTTTCAATGGAACATGCGTGAGCTTGAGTGGCTATTTCCGGGACCAGGACCTTCCTTACATGATCAGATGGCCACTTCTCATCACCATATGGTTAGAACAATCACCTGTGGGATCATAACTGAAATGTGGGTTCTGAAGTCACACTTCCCACCTCTGCTAAGAAGCTGGGGGTTTGGGGAGCACAACCCCCCAGGATTGCCTAGGAATCTTGTAAAAAAAAATGAAAGTCCTGGCCTTATTCCTTATCCCACCCCCAGATTCTTATGGAATAGTTAGGGGTGGAAAAGTCTACAAATCAAATGTTTTCCAGAAGTTTCCAGATCATTCTAGTCAGGTGTTCCCTGGCAGTGCTTTCAAGAACAAAATGGCAAGGTCCCATTACTGCCTGCATGACTCCTAATTCCTGAGCAGACACAGAAATGTAGCCTGTGGGTTCTGTTAATCTCCTCTACTTGAGAATAATTTTCCTCATTATTTGACTGAAAGAAGCAGAAATAGCACATCTATCACCCCTGGCTTTGCTCCCTGATCTCCACACGTAGTGGCTCTGTGACCTCAGACTTGTTACTTAACCTCTCTGAGGCTAGGCTTCTTATTCACGTTAAAATGGAACTTCTAAAGCTGAAGCTGCTTCCCTTAGGGTGTAGTTAGAATTCAGTACATGCCCTAGTTTTGCTCACGGATGGTCCCTAAGTCCCTAAGAAAGTGCCTGGAGCATAGTAGGTGCTCGGAGAACATTTATTGGCTGGACAGATGGACGGATGGACGGATGGATGCCCCTGAGTTCTGCTTCCTCTGTGCTTCCACTCACACTGGCTGCAGTTCCGGAGCTTGGAAAACTTGTCTTCTTTTCCAGCCTGAGGTCAGATCTGATTGCTCACATGCCCGTGACTTCCTTCTTTAAAACCAACTTTGTTGTTTTATTACTGACATGTTTTCATCAGATCTGTTTGCATGTTCATTAACGCATGTAAACGTCAATAAAAGAACCAAGAAAACACCTTCCTACATGTTTCCTCTTGCTTTCTTTCAGGTATAAATTATAGGAACACACAATACGCGATACAGGTCGACGCGCAATCCTCCCTACGGGGCTTCCAGAGGACAAGTCCTCCCTGAGAAGACACCCAGACGCCAGACTTCCACATCTCCCCTCTTCCCCCCCCCCCGGGCCGCTCAGCCTTCTGCAGAATTCAAGGGACCCCAGGGAAGACAAAGCTACCAAAGGCCCTCCCCGCGGCAGGGCTGCAGGCCATGTCCATTCCCGCGCTGGGGCAGCCTGGGGACACACTCAGCTCCGCACGAAGTGTCCCAATTGTAAGGGGATGTTCCAAAGTGGCCATTTCCTCCTTCTCTGCACCTTCCCTCAAACCTCCCCCGATTCACAAACACTCGGTGCTGCCCAACACGGTGGTGGCGTCTGGCCTCTCTCCCTCCGACCCAAGTCCACAGTGCCGGCGCCCAGCTCCTGCACCTGCCCTCGCCCCCGGGGCCACGGCTCTGCGGCAGCCCGGGTGTCCACAGCAGCGCTAAAGGTCACTGCGAAAGAGACAGGCAGGCAGGCTCCAAACCAGTTTATTTTCTTCCTAATCATCCAACCAGACTTGGGTTTCCCGGCCTCCCCGTAGTTAGGTGTGGCCGTGCAACTGAGTTCCAACCCAGTGCTTCTCAGCCAGGGCGGTTTTGCTCCCCGGGGGACACTTAGCAATGTCTGCAGACATCTTTGGTTGTCACAGCTGGAGGAGGGAGCAGAGACCGGGGAACGTCCCGCTCAGAACAGCCCCACAGCAAAGAATCGTCAGCCCGAAAGGTCAGTAGGACCGAGCGTGAGAAACCCCATCTAACCAACAGTGTTGTGAGCCAGCTCCAGGCCTGATCCATAAAAACCACCCAAGTGGTCCTCCACGGGCGTCTCCACGCTCTCTCGGGTCTCCAGGCTGGCCGTGGAGGAGCCCAGACACCCCGGGAGCTCACGGCCAGTGGGGCGGAGCCGAGGGTGGGGAGAGCCTGCGTCCTGAGTCCGGCTTGGAGCAGAGCTGCCTGCCCACCACTAACACCCGCTCTGGCCAGGGAGCGAGAAACTTCTGGCATGTGGAAGTGATTACGCGTTTCTGGGCTTGTTTGTTGCAGCTGTGGCATGAGCTCAATCACAGACACATGGGCAGTTTCCTCGAGACCTGCTCCAGCGGTGTGGAGCTGTGCTCCAGTCAGCCCTGGGACCGGCGGACGGCCCCCGGGGAATTTCTGGAAGCGTGAGTCCCTCCACCTGGGAGACGGGCCTCAGGGGTGCATTTCCCTGGAAATCAATTTATAACTGACACTCCGAGCTCCCGTGTGCAGAGAGGCGGGCTGCCTGTGGACCTGTGGAAGTCTGTGAGGGACTTTGGAAATTGTGACTTCGAAATAAGCCCTCTAAGGGCCACGTCTGGCCATTCCAGTCCTGAAGGACTTCAAATCAGAATTTTTACACTCCACACTCTGCAAGTTTAGTTAAGGATGTTTTCTCTCATTCAGTTATCTTGATCGTCAAAACTTAGTAAAAAATAAATGCAAATTCCTTTTTTTTTTTTTACAGATTCCTTAGCTCTGTCATGAGGCGTGGTTGTTGCTGTTCCAGTGATCATTTCTAAAATACAAGGATGTATACCAAAAAAGTATTCTTGTTTCTCTGAAATTTCCACTTAAATGGATGCCCTGCATGTTCTCTGGCCCCACTTACTGAGCGCTCATACTCTACCAGGTAGTCAGTGGGACATGCATCGGACGTTCAAAATATCATTTAGAGGGAGATGCTGTTCAGTTGCAGCTTCAAACGGGGAAAGGACATCAGAAGGGCTAGGCGCTTTCCCTGGGTCACGCGCCTTCCCTGGGCCACACGCCACCCGCAGCGCCACCCGCAGGTGCTCGGAAGGCTGCCGCCCACGGGGTGAGCTCAGGGATGTTCCGGCTTCAGTTTCGCTCCTTCAGCCCCGACACACAGCATGACCTTCTCTCCGAGCGCCATCATCAGAACACAGAGCCCATAAGAGAAACCAAAGCCACAGAGAGGAAGGTATCATTAAGAATATTTTATTTCAAAATGTCATGTTTCAAACTCTCATAAAATATCCATGGTAAATGTTTCCTTTTTTAAAGCGAGCATGTCTCCCAGAGAAAATTAAGTGGATCTGATACACTTTCCAGAAAGCCTTAGGAAGTAACTCAGCGCAAAGATCAGACGTTGAAGTCAGACAGGCGTGGGGGCCAGAAACTGGCTCCCCCATCTCCTGACTGAGTTTACGTGGCAGTTTCCTGGCATGTGAGCAGGGAACCCAGGGGGTCCCACCTCTGAGGGTCTCCCAGGGGTACAGAAGGATCAGGCCAGACCAGCACTCCCTCCAGGCCCGAGGCGTAGTGAGAGAGTGCTCCGGGATGCCGACCGTGGGGTGCAGTCCAGGGCCTGGGTTAAGGTTAGGGTGCGCTCAGCCGAGTCACACCCCCCCAGCATCCATGTCGGGGAACTGGCACTAGCAGCCCCGTTACCAGCCGCGGCGCCATGAACAACACCCAGACTGGCTCCCCACACGAGGCCCCGCACCTGTTCTCCCTCCAAAGGCATTCCCTGGCCACTGTGGTTTGACAGCGACGGGAAAAGCACCTTGAGCCTCAATCCTGACTCCTGGGTGACGCCTGGGCCCTGTGGCCGTGGGCTCACCTCTGTACTCCGGCACTCCGTCTGCAAAATGGGAATGATGCTCCCTGCCCTACTGGTCCACGTGAGAGTCACAGAGTAGTGGCCTTAAGTCTGCCGCGTGATTCAAATGCAAGCTGTTGCTCAGAAAAGATGCCATTTTATTTTATTGAAATAATTTTTTAAAAGATTCTATTTATTTATTTTATTTATTTATTTATTTATTTGAAAGAGAGAGAGAGCACAAGCAGGGGGAGAGGCAGAGGCAGAGGGAGAAGCAGGCTTCCCGTGGAGCAGGGAGCCCGACGTGGGGCTCGATCCCAGGGCCCTGGGATCATGACCTGAGCCAAAGGCAGACGCTTCACCCACTGAGCCACCCAAAGGCCCTGAAAAGATGCCATTTTTAAAGGTGAAGGCAGGGGCACCTGGTGGCTCAGTGGGTGAAGCGTCTGCCTTCGGCTCAGGTCATGATCTCAGGGTGCTGGGATCGAGCTCCGAGTTGGGCTCTGCGCTCAGCAGGGAGTCTGCTTGAAATTTACTTTCTCCCTTTCCCTCTGCCCCTCCCCCCACTCACACATGCGCGTGCGCGTGTTCTCTCTCAAATAAATAATTTTTTTTAGTTTAAAAAATAAAAAATAAAAAAAGACCCACACTATATACCTGAGTATATGCTGGACACCAAGATGTCAAATAAAACATCATGTCTTTTAAAACTAACACACTCTTGTTGGATGTGGGATATGCTATTTTATTATTTTATGCACTATAAGTAGTTTGTTGTTGTAAAACTTTTGGGGGTGGAAGCCCAGATAATTATAAGTGATTGAAATTACAATGCATATGCAAAATTATATTTAGAAACTTTGATCCCCACTGCCCCCCACCAATGGCCCCATTTCTCTTTTGGTGGCCATTTAGTTATCAATGTAACAAACCACTCCAAAAGTTAGTACCTTCAGACGACAATTTCTTCTCTCATAATCGTATTGCTTGGGCTCCAGTGAGCAGTCTCAATTGGGGTCTCTTGCATGGGTACAGTCAGGTAATGGTTGGGGTGAGGTCAGCTCAATGCTTTTCTGAGCCATCAAAAAAGTCTTTCAATGATTAATCACGAACATGCTCCCAAAAAGTGGTGGAGAAAAGAGAAAAAGAAAATCTCAGCAAAGAAATAGAAGATGTAAAGAAGAACCAAATCGAAATTTTAGAGCTGAAAAATACAATAGGCAAAGCAAAAAACTCATTGAATGAGCTCAAAAGTGAAATGCAGTGGGCAGAAGAATCAATACCCCTGAAAATAGAACAGTAGAGACCTCCCAGTCTGAACAACAGAGAGAAAGTAGACTTAAAAAAAAAAAAAAAAGCATAGTCTCATAGACCCCGGAGGGACTAGAGGCAAAGATCTAACATTCATGTCATCAGGATCCCAGGAGAGAAGAAGGTGAGGCTGAAAAAAAATATGTCAGGAAATAATGGCTGAAATTTTTCCAAATTTGGCAAAAGATTTAAACCTACAGATTCAAGAAACTAGAGAGCCCCAAACTGGAAAAACACAAAAAATCCACGCCAAGATACATAATAAGCACACTTCTGGAAACTTAGGACAAAGGAAACCGGCAGAGAAAAACACCACCTTATTTACAGAAGAAAACACAATTTGAATGATAGCAGATTTCTCATCAGAAACCATAGCAGCCAGAAAGAAGTGGCAGGACATGTCAAATGCTGGGAAAAAAAAGAAAAAAAAAGAACTGTCAACCCAGAAATTGAGATACAACCAAAATATCCTTCAAGAATCAAAGGGCAAGCAAGACCTTCTCAGATGCAGGAAACCTAAGAGAACTTGTCACCAACAGACTTACCCTAAAAGAATGTCTAAAGGACACTCTTGAAACACAAAATAAACAATAAAAGAAAGAAGACTGGAACATCAAGAAGGAAGAAATAACAAAGTAAAAATATGGGTAAATATAACAGACTTTCTCGTCCTCTTGAGTTTTCTAAGAACAAATGTGGCAGTCCTCAACAGGTCCAAGATGGCTCATTCTCACCTGGTAGGCAAATTGCGCCAACTGCAGGCTTGATCTGAGAGGCCAGTTTACCAGAAGCTTCTCAGAATGTGGTCCCTTGACCCCCTGCATCTCCTTAGGATGCTTGCTCAAAAGGCTGTTTCCTAGGCTGCTCACCAAACCCACTGAATCAGCATTTCTAGAGGTGGGCTCCAGGACTCTGCGTGTAAAGGTGATTCTTGCATACACTAAGGTTTGAAAAGTCCTCAGATCATTTGTCAATAAAGGGTCAAGCTCAGTCACTCAGAGTTAACTTCTGAGGAAGGTGAAAACAAAGTTCTTTACAAAGTCCTAGCTGTGGGCAATCCAGCCCTGTAGGACTAGAACAAAATTCAAGGTAAAAAGGGAATCAATAACCCCCCTGCGGTCAAGGTCACACACTTCTGCATTGTCACAGGGTGATGTCCTAGGGAGTGTGGCCCAGTGGGATCTGTCATCCATCTGTGCCTCAGTTTCTTCCTCTGTAAAACCTGGACAGCATCTGCCTTTCCTAACTCATGGAGTCAAGATGAAGAGCAAAATAGGTGAGCTGTGAACGGCTTGTAAATTATTAGTTATCCTACCCAATGTGAATGTTTAACCTCCCCTTAAAGAGGGCCATTGTGTTGCCCTTTTTTCTTGGAAATGGAATGTCTGTGTTCTTCAGACTCCGGGAAAGGCAGGCATGGTTAAATAAAACGTACGACTTAATTCACCCCGTCTTTCCTCCAGGGTCCCGCGCAGATGGCCAACCCCAGCACTGAGACAGATGAGGCCCCTGGCGCCACTGGGTCAGCGGTGCTGGTTAGATGGCAGGACCCCCGAGAGCTGAGAACGAGTACCCCCCCAGGGGCTGCTCCTCCAGGGGTCTGCAGGTCCCCGCAGCCCGCGGGGTCCCCAGCACTCACCTCCCAGAGGACATAGCCCCAGGTTGGTCCCCTCCAGCAGCCGGTGGTAGCAATGACAGGCGACAGGTGTGTCTGGGGGGAGGGGGGAGGTTTGCAAAACCTTTGCTAGATTTCACTCTAGCCTAGAAGGAGGAGGTTTGTAAGTTGACCTTTGCGGGGTGGGGTGTCCGAGGCAGAATCTGGGAGTGAAAGCCTCAAGGACATGGGTAGAGGGGGAGAGAAGGGTGAACTATTTTATAAACAGAAGTTTCTCCGCCAGCCGACCTGAGACGGCAGTGATTAGAATCACCCGAGCTGGCGCCGCCTGGGTGCCACCAGGGCCTCGGGCGATGGACAGCAGCGGCCTCCCGGGCGGCAAAGGGGCTGCGCCGGGCCCCAGCCCCTGTCCCCGCGGCGGGCGGGCACGGCGGGGCGCAGCGGGGAGGCCGCGGGAGCCGGGCGCGCACGTGGTGCGGGGCAGGCGGGTTCCTCCCCACTGAAGTCATGCACTTGGCGCGCTGCGTCGCGGCCGGCGCGCAAACGCCGCTTCGGCCAAAAAGGGGGTGGGGTGGGGTGGGGAGCGCGCACAATGTGTTTCTTTTTAGGGACCCGCAAGCCGGGGCTCGGGTGTTGCTTTTGGTGCCGCATTATAATAGGAAGATGTAGCTTGATTCCGGACCAGCCCGCCCTCGTCGCTGCCTGGAGGGGGCTGCTGCGGGTTCCCACGGACGCCGCTGCGCTCGGGCGCGGAGGGCGCGCGGCGGGCGGCCTCCGGGGATCCCCGCGGTGACCCGAGCTCCCCGCGGGGCCCGGACCCCGCGACGCGCGCCTCGCGGCGGCGCAGACTCGCCGACGCCAGCCCCGCGCCCGCCAGCTCGCGGGCAGCTCGGGATTGTTTTCTAAGACCTTATCTCTTGCTCAAGTTAATTTTCTTTTTTAATTTGGTGACCGGAACAAAAGTCACAGGACGATCCTTTGTGAAAGCCAAACGCGGCCACAAATCGGGGCACTTCACAGCATTTGTAACTAAATATTTGCTGGGCTGGTAGCTAAATAGGCCCCTCCGCCAACTTCCAACTCCCAAACTCTGCCTTTTTTTTTTTTTTTTTAACGGAGCTGAAACGTGATCTCCCTACAAGGAGATCAGACGGTGGAAAGCAATTGGATTTAGCACGGCGTTCTCCCCCGGTGCTCTTGGATCCCTGGGCAAGCAGGACCGCGCGCCGCATCCTAGAAGGAATTAGGGCCGGGATCCTGGCGGGCTGGGATGTCTGTTAAGCCCTCGTGGTAGCTGAAGTGCTTTGTTAATGCAATTCATTAGCTGTTTGCGACAAGAAGTAGAAGAGGCTAGGCAGGTCTTCAAAAATACCCAAAGGGAGAAAAATAAACATCCTCTTGTTTGCTTTTTGTGGCTTTATTCATTTTCTTCCCCTCCCGTTGCCCCTCATCTAAGGCTGTTTTAAACCCAAATTCGGTTATCTGGTTTCAGGGTAAGGGCTCCCTCTTGCCAAGGTATTAAATAAACACGTAAAGCAAAAACTTGAATCCTTATGTAATCCAGATGCTGTTTCCTCGAAAACCACAACAAACTCTGCTAAACCAGATAACAGGATCAGAACAGTCGTGCCCCCACCCCACCCCGTTTTAGGGCCAGCAGAGGACATCCTTGTTCAGGAGCTCCTCTCCAGGACAGACGATAAATAATTGCTGCTAACACTCTGAACTGCAGATGAGCACCCTTGAGGGATCCGGATGCCGTAAACTGTCCCGGAATGTTGGCATCTGGTTCTTAAAATGGAACTTTCCCTAGAGATAAAGCCGGGACTGAGCAGGCGTCTGCGTCCGCGGGCTGGCTTGGAAGTTTCTGGCCTCTTGATGCTCTCAGTTGAAAACGCAGCATTGGAACGGGGCTAAGTCGGCCGGGCTTTGTAGTGGTAATGAGGACGCAGCCGCCGGTCGGCCGGCGCGTAGGGGCTCCGAGCCGCGGACCCGGCTGCACATCCTTCCACCTCCCCCGGGGCGGAGGGCTGGGGGCTGCTGTTCTTGAAAAATCTGATGGTTTTTTAGTGCAACCTCCAAGGGTTCTGCGGAGCCAGGCAGGGGGACAGTGGGGGCGGGGTAGGGGTCCTTCAAAGGTATTTTTAGGAGTCCAGCATCGAGGTCATCCCCGCGAAGATCCAAAGGAATAAATAAATCTCGCCATCCGCTAAGACAGTCACCTTCTCCCCGTCCGTTCCTCCCTCGCGCCAGGCCCACCCCGCACGCCTCGGTTGCAAAAACAAAATAAAGCAAAACCTCTTGCTTTGGCAACCTCTAAGCCACGTTATGCCTCTTTCGGCAAAAGGAAGATTTCTTTCTTCTCCCTCTCTCGGCTTTTTTTCTTCTCCCCCGACTCCCACCCCCCCTTCCTGTTCTTCTCGGTCCTCTTTCCTTTCCCCAGATCGCTCGAAACTTAAGACGTGCAGCGGCTGCAGGTGCGCGCGGGCCGGGCGGCCGGGCCGGGGCGAGCCTGGGACGGCCGGGCCTCGCAGGCATTGATCAGCTGGGCGCGCGCGCTGAGTGACGGCGCGGTTGCCATGGCAGCCGCCTGAGCGGCGCCGCGAGGACAAGGCTGCAGGGCGGCGTGAATGGGCGGCGTCACGCGCCTGGCGCCAGAGAGTCTGCTCCGGGGCTCCGGCTCCGGCCCCGCCGCGGCCTGGCCCGCGCGCCGCCGCCGCCGCCGCCGCTGCCAATTCATCAC
Organism: Halichoerus grypus; assembly: GCF_964656455.1. Taxonomy (NCBI): domain Eukaryota; kingdom Metazoa; phylum Chordata; class Mammalia; order Carnivora; family Phocidae; genus Halichoerus; species Halichoerus grypus. Next base: position 6,259,763 of record NC_135721.1, read on the forward strand.
CTGTCAGGGATCACTCGGGGGGTCACGGGCGGAATGGACACAGCTGTGAGAACAAAACCAGGGGGAAGAAAGGCGAGCGCTCCCAATCGCGCCAGATGTGCAGGGAGGACCTTGAGCCCCCCCCGGCCCCCCGCAGGCTCCTCCCGCCCCTCGCTGCATCACGCGGGGATTGCAAAGGCGGCCCGGAGCTGCTTCTGATTACGGCGAGGGGCGGACACGCCGGGAGCCGCCGGCCGGGCCGGGCAGGAGACCGAGGGAGTGAGCCCTGGCGCCTGGTTCCGGGAACTTCCAGGGTAGGCGTGTGGCTTGAAATGGGGGGCGTCCCGGGGAGGAAGCCCCGGGGACGGTGTCTCCACCCCCACCGGAAGTCCTTCACACCTTCCCACCACCCGCGGATCTAGCAAATCCAGGGCCCTTTCTGCAGCTGGGACCATTTGAACTTTAGAGGCCTCCACCGCGAACCCACGGAGACACCAACTGACAGATTTCTCAGTGCCCTGTACCCCACCCCGAAAATGCTCCAACCCCATTTTCTCCACGGAAACATAATTATAAAGGTAATTTCGTCTTGGGCTTGCTGAGACAGACGCACTAGAACTCAGGCCTTTTTTTAATGATTAACTTATACAACCTCTTAATCCCCTTAAAATGATCTTTAAATGAATGTCGAACCGGGTAGCATGCCAGTCGAATCCAACACGATCCGGCCGACTGGACTCTGACATGGCAGCTAAAGAAAGAAACCACACAACTTTGACCATATTTAGCAATTTTACTGCATCAGGGTACAAAAAACGATCATGGGAGAAGACACTGTCTTAATCAACTTCGCGAGCGTGTAAAGTAATACCGTACAACGCTCATTACGAACCAGCCCAGAGCCTGGCTGTTGGGATAATGAGGCTGGCACGGATGTTAACATACGGTGTCCTTGGAAAAAGCTAGGAATGCGTCAGTATCGCAGAGCTGCAATGTCCAAGAATCACAAGTAATAATTTGAGAATCCCAAAGATGTTTGTTTACATTGGCTATTATTGTAAAATAGTCAAAGTATAACATCATGAACCAAAATAGTGTCAAAACAAAATCTGTTCCACTGTGGCACGTATGTGACAGAAACACATGCACACAAAGTACATCAAAAGGCTCGAACTGTGGGGGACTCAGTATTAAATCATTTCCAGACTTAATATCAGAAGAGAGGTTGTTAATCGAACACTCATGAACAGATTAGCAGGCAGCTTTTGCAGGGCAGGCCCTCAGCCGATTTCTATGCTGGTCAGGAAACCATCCACCTCCATCCTCCAAAATGAAGTGGCTTGGTTTTCTCAAAGTGACATGCACCTCAGCAGGACCCACTGCCTCCCTAAAGAGAAAGCCTGGGGCGGGCACATGGTTGCAGTTGGCGTCAGAGACTGGCCCACCAGCTGAGAAATTAATCATTAATTGAAGGACAAAATACAGGTTCCCCATTGTCAAGCTTTGCTTTTTCTCCTCTTCTGCCCCCTTCCTCTTTCTGAAACGCAAAGAAGGTGCCGCATGGAGACAACAAGTAAACAAGGTGCTGACAACTATGACATCTCTCGGGTTTTCTCACTTATTGTATTCTGGGGAAACAGGATTTTCAAAACACAACTCATTTACTGTAGTCTTCAGTTAAACTAGGATTATGTGTGAATTAACTGAAAAGTACTTAGGTAGATGGCTGCAAGCTTTAGCCTGCAGGAATAACTTCTTCAAGATTTAGAGAGGGAAAACAAGGAAGAAAACAAAACGTGAAACTGCGTCCAGGACTAGGGCTGAAAAGATTTCTAACGTCATCCATGACAGAATTTTTATTTTTAATAGTGTGAAGATGTCGGTCACTGGCTGGAGCCACCTACCTTTCACAAAACTTTAAAAATACTGTAAGTGCTGGAATGTGACACCAGGAATCCGGATTTGTGCATAATTAATCACCTTACTTTGCCACCCACACTGCAGGTTCCCAGACAGGCAGCCTCTCAAGGGCAACATATGTAAATACAGCTTCAGTATGCAAATTTTCCTAATGATTTCCGATTAATAGGATCATTATAATAGCCCTGCCTATTCTATGAAAGGAACCCCGAAAAGTGTCCTGCCTCTCAGAGCTCCTTAGCGATCAGCACGGTTTCCAATAAGTACTCATTTTACTGACTTTACCAATAATGCCTCCGTGCGCTCCGGGTTGCACGATCCCACACCAAACCTGTCGTTGAGGGCGCGCGTGGGTGTTTTGTGTTTTGTTTTGTTTTGTTCTGACATAGCTTAGCCTCATCTTAAGAGACTGAACTCTACACACGTCTCTTGTCAATGGCAAACTTATTTGCGTTTTTACTTTCTTCAGAAATGCTTTTCTATCTGATGACATCCCGTGGGTCGCGGAGAACGGTGACTTTCCCTCTGCTGTGCAGCACTTGCCCGCGTCGCTGTGGTTTTAGGGTTGCTGAAACCTCCAGGGCGTGGAAGGCTTAGTCAGGGGACACCCTAGGGCCAGGGTACTGGCTCGCCATTAGAATTAGAATAAAGATGCACATTTGGATTCCTGGGGTCTGCCCCCCTCCCCTCCGGCCTCCCCGGCCCTCCCCTCCTCCTCCTCCCCTCCTCCTCCCCGGGCCTCTGCTCCGCTCCCCTCCCGCCCCGCGCTTACTGTACTCTATTTACCACCCCAGCTGGGCTCGCGCCCGCCCCGCCCACCCCACGGGGATTGGCTGCGAACGCGGAAGGACCGAGCGCTCGCCCCGCGCCAGCGCCCACCAATGGGGGCGCCCGTGCGGCCTGATGGACGCGCCGCCTTCCACCAATGGGGACGCAGGGAAGCCGGATCGTGTGCCCCCGGCGAGTGCCAATAAAAGCCGCCCCGCCAGGCTCCCCGCTTCATTCTGAGCCGAGCCCCGTGCCGAGCGCAGGAAGCTCCGCAGGCGGCGGCGGCCTGAGCTCCTAAGCAGCCCGCTCCTTCCCGGTCTCTCCTTTCCCCGCGCGCGGTCAGCATGAAAGCCTTCAGTCCAGTGAGGTCCGTTAGGAAAAACAGCCTTTCGGACCACAGCCTGGGCATCTCCCGGAGCAAAACCCCGGTGGACGACCCGATGAGCCTGCTCTACAACATGAACGACTGCTACTCCAAGCTCAAGGAGCTGGTGCCCAGCATCCCCCAGAACAAGAAGGTGAGCAAGATGGAAATCCTGCAGCACGTCATCGACTACATCTTGGACCTGCAGATCGCCCTGGACTCGCACCCCACTATCGTCAGCCTGCACCACCAGCGACCTGGGCAGAGTCAGGCGTCCAGGACGCCGCTGACCACCCTAAACACGGACATCAGCATCCTGTCCTTGCAGGTGAGACCTGCTCCCGGTGCCCCCGCCCGCTGCCACGGCCGCGGTCCGGGACTTACAGATGAGCTAATTAACTTTTAAAAAAAAAAACCAAATCTGCTATAGATTGAGTCGCGCGTGAAATTGCTGATAAGTTCTGACACGTTAATGCATCTGTCTGTGATTTCTGAATTGTAGCACAAACGTGTTTAATGAAAGTTTAATAAAAAACGCCCTTTCTCCTTAAGATTGTCTCACCGCCTTTTATCCCCTTTCTCTTGCAGGCTTCTGAATTCCCTTCTGAGTTAATGTCAAATGACAGCAAAGCGCTCTGTGGCTGAATAAATGGTGAGTGTTTGCTCGCGCCTCCCGTCGGTAAACTGCCTCTTGGAGTGTGTGCGCGCGTGTTTTTTCATTTGTGGGGGGGGGGGAGGTACTTGTGTATCTGCAAAATTTGGGGTTTAGTAAACGAATGTGTACTTCCGTAGCACACGGAGCGCACTGTCCGTGTGCCCCAGATGCAGGGGCTCCTGGCTCTGCTTGCTCAAGATCGCAGAACATTCTCCTTTAAAAAAACCAAACCAAACCAAACCCAGTAACTTATTATGAAGGCGGCTGAGGCAAACGTGTGTTGGCTTCTGCCACGCATGTAGCGCCCTGGCTCTTCTCTCCTGTTGCTGCGGTACTAGGAGGTACTAACCTCCATCTAATTAATCTTATCACCACAAATTCCACAGAGATCCTCCTTCCCTCAAACTGGAGCCGTCTGAGGTTCGGCTAGCCCAGCCTTGCTTCCCTGTGCCTCCGACCCTGTGATGTGGGATTCCGACCGCCCTATCTGTTAACTAAAGGGCTGTTTTCAATCAAATAATTGTTACAAGAAGCAGACTGGCGCCTGTGAGCACTGCTGTTGGAGATCCAAATAGGAGATTGCGTTGGGAAGTTTTTCCCTTGAGTCTCTGCTATTTTCATGTTTAATTTTCGCTGTCGAGGCCGAGTGTGTGTGTTGCATCTGGACGCCAGGGTTTGCCCAATCTTTGAGTGTTTGGTGGTTAAATGTTCAAACTGCGGCTTCCTCCCGGCGCCAGTCCGCCCGCCTCTGCCCTTAGGTTCCATTCTCCTAAAACATGCCTCTCCCCCAATCTTTTGCAGGTGTTCATGGCTTTTCTTTTTCTTTGCACAACAACAACGAATCCACGGGATCTTTTAAGGCGCTGAACTTCTTATTTTTCAACCATTTCACAAGGAGAACAACAAGTTGAATGGACCTTTTTAAAAAAAAATGGAAGGAAAACTAAGAATGATCATCTTCCCCAGGGTGTTCTCTGACCTGGACTGTGATATTAGTTATTTATGAAAAAGACTTTTAAATGCCCTTTCTGCAGTTGGAAGGTTTTCTTTATATACTATTCCCACCATGGGGAGCGAAAACGTTAAAATCACAAGGAATTTCCCAATTTAAGCAGACTTTGCCTTTTTTCAAAGGTGGAGCGTGAATACCAGAAGGATCCAGTATTCAGTTACTTAAATGAAGTCTTTTGGTCAGAAATTACCTTTTTTGACGCAAGCCTACTGAATGCTGTGTATATATTTATATATAAATATATATATATATATATTGAGTGAAACCTTGTGAACTCTTTAATTAGAGTTTTCTTGTATAGTGGCAGAGATGTGTATTTCTGCATACAAAGTGTAATGATGTACTTATTCATGCTAAACTTTTTATAAAAGTTTAGTTGTAAACTTAACCCTTTTATACAAAATAAATCGTGTGTTTATTGAATGGTGATTGCCTGCTTTATTTCAGAGGACCAGTGCTTTGATTTTTATTATGCTATGTTATAACTGAACCCAAATAAATACAAGTTCAAATTTATGTAGACTGTATAAGATTATAATAAACATGTCTGAAGTCAATACCTGAATTCTGAATGGTTCTTAAGCTCGCTCGCTCTCCCCACTTCCCCATCCCTCCCGCCACCCCCTAAGCCTTAGAACCTGTGTGCAGAGAGACTCCTTATCAGATGTGTGGTCAGTGCCAGCACCTTGGGGCGAAGGGCTGCTGCTCGCATTTCAGGAGAGCCGACCCCGCTGGGAAGGCTGTAAAGAGAAGTTTCTCTTAGTCCTGCAGGGAAATATCCGTTCTGTGCCTTGGGGCTGAGTTTCAAACCAAGAAATCGCTGTGGCAGTGACTTCTAGGAGTCGGATCATCCAAAATAAAGGTGGAGTCTGGAAGGACTACTTGTCTGAGTAGGTGCTAAGACACTTTTGGAGGATATGAAACTGCTTGTTAATCGAAGGGTAAAGTCCCAGAGTTCAGGACATGATTTAAAAGATTTAGGGGAAGGCAGAAAAGAGCCCTGGGTGTCCGCTGTTCGCCCGTGGGAACGCAAGCTGTAAGAGGCCCGAGCTCTCCCGGCCTCCCGAGCTTCCCCTGCGCCTCCCCCACCTGGGGCTCAGCCAGCCTCCGGGAGACGGGGCTGGGGCGGAGCCCACTTTCCAAGACAGGTGGCTGTTAGATCGCCCTTCACCCTTGACTGCACCCCTGGACTGCCCAGGGAAGAAGAGGGAGGGAGGGAGAGGAGAAAGGCCTTCTGAGTCACAGAAGAAGTGCCAGCGCGCTATTCCCTCACCTGGCAGATTCGGACCCGCTCTAAAACACGGGGTTCACACGAACACGTGCTTCAAATTCCTAGGTGTACGTCTGCTCCCAAATCGTGTGTGTGAGGGCGCGGTGGGAGGTGCTGGGAGGCGGGGCCGAGGTGGGTGGGGACCGGAGGACAGGCGGCCGGGACGGTGGCTCACCTGGGGCCGCTTTCTCAGGCCCGGCCCAGCAGGTGTTCGGGTGGCGCCACCTGGTCTGCCCTGGCGGCGGTGGCGTTTCCGCCCCGACAGCGAATCCGTCCAAGGGGAGCGCGGGCCCAGGTGTGGAGAGGCGGGCCCCCGCACCCCCCGCACCCCCTGGGACCCTCCTTCCTCCGGGCCGGCGTCGGGGAGCCCGGCGGGGCAGCTCTGACGCCACCCGCGCCACCGCGCCCTGCCCCGCGTCCACGCCGCCGGCGAGCACGTGCTTTGACCCGGGCCGTCGTTGTTGTCGATAATCATACCCCCGGGGACGCCGCTCTGCCTGCCGCACCTGGGCGGGGCCGGTCACCCCGCGGCAGGCCGCCTGGCAGACCTGTCACCTGATGTCTGGCCACCTGTCGTCAGCCCGCCGGGCGCCCCGCACCACGGGCCGCCCTGCGCCGGGCGGTGACGGGAAGCGCGAGGACCGGTCGCTGCCCGCCCGCCCCCGCCCCATCCTTTCCTCCGGGGGCGACGGGATGGGGGCGCAGACCGCGGCCCCTGGTCCCTCCCGGCCTCGGCGACCCGCGCGTGGTCGGCTCGCCTGGGCGAGGGGCTCAGACTCCGCCGGGGGGCTTCTGCAGGGGCTCGTGGGCTTCCCGAGGACGCCGTGCGGCCGGGACGGGGCCCCTTCGAGCACCTGCGCCGTCCCTGGAAGCCAGAGACCGTTTGCCACGTTTGGACGACGACCCAGAGTAGCAGCGGCGTCCAGGAAAAGCGGCACCTTTCGGAGGAGGCTTCGCGCGGCGGAGCTCGGGCTGCTGTTCGGGGTGCGGCCGGTGGAGGCCGGGCGCCACCTGCTGGCCGGCACGAGGAAGGCGGCTCGCGAGCGCGGGGTCCCGGGGCGGGGGAACCTGGGGGGCGATGAGCCGGGCAGAGGGGAGAAAACGCCCGGGAGAAACAGCCTTTTGAAAATGGACGCTTGTGAAAGATTGCCTCTCGAATGTGTACAGTCCTTTCCACGTGTGACTCTTATTTCGTCTCTACTACTTCATACCTTAGAAAGGATCCCCTTTTGCAAACTAGTGTCTACTACCAATTCTACACTCGGGGCTGTCTTGGATTTTAATACAAGTATCAGACATCACCCCCAGGCTCAAAGAGATTATGACTGGTTTGCGGAGAAAAATGAATTGTGAAGTCAAATGAAAGCCGGAGAGTTTTCCGTTCTCTTTTCCTTACATTTATTTTATTTTTCCTGAACGGCTTAATGACATTAACCAGGACCTCCACTGTTGCATTAAAGGAATATGGGGTGGGAGCCGGCATCCTTGTCTTAGTCCAAATCTTGATGAGAATAAGTCAGACTTTCTCCATTATGCATGACCTGACTCTAGGATTTTGTTGTAATATATACTCTTGATCCATTTTGTGAAGAACCCTTTAATTGTTAGGTGTTTTTTGTTTTGGGGGGATTTTGAAGCACAATTTGGGAGCGAATTTGGTAAAATATTTTTATTCTATTTACTGATACTATTCTTCTCTAGTGTATTACACTGATTTTTCTGATGTGAACGAGGCTTGCATTTCTGTAATAAATCCTACTTGAACATGACATATGATTACTTCTCATGTACACTGTCGGATTCTGTTAGCCAATATTTTACTTGGAATTTTTGAGAATAAAACAGAGCCTGTGGTTTCTTTTCTTGTGCTGTCCTTATCTGATTTTGGAATCAAGGTCAAACTAACCTCAAACAATAGATGTGCAGGTCAGTTTACATTTAATTTTAGTTCTCAAAGCCATGGATAAATCCTCGAAGGTAGGCCAACATGTGGTCTCTCCCTTCTATAGAAACTGGATTCACAGATGTGAAGGGAGTGACCAAGGGCACACAGACTCCATCCAGGGTTTTACTTGAATGGTGAAGGGGCTTCTGAGGACAAAGATGTAGAATAGGAAAGAGCATTCTTGTCAATAAAAACCTGTTTCGTGGAGCTTTTTGTTGTGGTTCAAGGATAATTTTTTACGGGGCTTTTCACATTGTGGGTGTGCAGCCCCAGAACTATCCAAATCCCTGTTAGCCTGGCTCACCACACACCCTTCCGATTTCTGACGCCTTCTGCTCCTGGAAAGGCACCTCCCAGCCCCTGAGTGTCTTTCTGGGTGATGGTTCTGCTCAGGTTTTGAACGTCTGTTTGCTCATAAAGATCATCCGAGACAGAGACAAGATTTGTTGAGAAGCCTAAAACGTATTTTGTTTAGTGCCAACTACTGAGAGCGAGCAGAACATCAGCATGATGACGCGTGTGTGTCTGGGGGGCCCCTCCTGAGGGAGGGTACCAAACCCAGCATGGGGGCATTGACCCAACAGGAACTGGAGACAAGATTTCACTCCCCTGTGAAGCAGGACACTGGAAGTGAGACCGCCCTCGAAAGCCTGCAATCTGAATTACAGTGTAGACTAAAAAGAAAATTAACCCTCATCCAGGAGGATCATGGGGAGGCCTATCTGTCCCTGGGAGCTCAGGAGGGGAGAAACACCTCCCTTGAGAATTCACAGCCACAGACATGCCCCGCTGGGGAATGGAAATTTAAATGTATACTGCCCTGTTCATTTGAGAAATTCTAGTGCTGATAAATTAATATAAAAATCGTTCCTGGTTGGTGATACCCCTGGGGTGTTTGGCAGGAGCAAATGCAAAACTTCTCCAGAGAGGGAAGCCCTCGATTACCGACCACACAAAATTCTCATATTCAATGGCTTGCTGAAAGTAGGTTTACAATTAAAAATTTTATAACCTACTGAAAACCAATTTACAGTGAAAGAATTGGTAGATACGACCAAGAGAAAGATTAGATACCAAAGAACTGTAGACTCTAAGGTAAGGGTAACTAAAATGATTTGAGAAAAGAAATCAAAGAACTAATTAAAAACATCAGAAAATCACAAGGTACAGTCACTGAAATTGAAAACTCAATGGAGGGTTAAAACCCAGACTTAAAACTACTGGAGCATTTCTAGATGCTAACAATGAACAGTCTGAAAAGGAAATTAAGAAAACAATTCCAGGGGAGCCTGGCTGTCTCATTCAGGAGAGCACGTGACTCTTGATCGCAGGGTCTTGCATTCAAGCCCCACGTTGGGTGTGGAGCACACTTTAAAAAAAGTAAAAATAAGAAAACAATTCCATTTACAATAGCATCAAAATGAATAAAATACTTAGGAATTAATTTAGCCAAGGAAGTGAAAGACTTGCACACTGAAAACTACAAAATGTTGGAGAAAGAAATTAAAGAAGACATAAATAAATGGAAAAACATCTCGTGCTCATGAACTGGAGATTTTAATACTGTTAAAAATGTCAATCTCACCCAAAGCAATCTACAGATTCAGTGAAAATCCCAATGACATTTTTTGCAGAAATAGAAAAATTCATCCTAAAATTCACATGGAATCTTAAGGGACCCTGAATAGCAAAAGCTATCTTGAAAAAGAAGAACAAAGATGTAGAACTCACAGTTCCTGGCTTCAAAACTTACTATAAAGCTATGGCAATCAAAGCAGTGTGGTACAGTATAAGGACAAACATACTGACACATGGAATAGACTAGAGAACCCAGAAATAAACCCTCACATATGTGGTCAAATGATTTTCAACAAGGATGCCAAGGCCATTCGATAGAGAAGGGCCGGTCTTTTCAACAAACTAGAGATCCACATACAAAAGAACAAAGTCAGACCCTTCCCTAACACCTTATACAAAAAGTTAACTCAAAAAGCATCCAAGACCTACATGTAATGGCTGAAACTACAAAAGTCTTAGAAGAAAGCATACGGCATAAGCTTCACGACGTTGGACTTGGCAATGATTTCTTGGATATGACACCAAAGGCATTGGCAACAAAAATAAAAATTGGACTTGATGAAAACTTACAACCGTGCCTCACCGGACACCATCAACAGGGCGGAAAAGCAACCCGGAGAATGCGAGAAAATCTTTGCAAATCGTAGATCTGATAAGGGATTAATTGCCAGCATATATGGAGGGCTCCTAAAACTCAACAACAAAAAAGCAAACAACCCAATTCAAAAATAGACAAAGGACTTGAATAAATATTTCACCAAAGAAGATATATGAATGGCCAATAAAACATGAAAAGAAAATCCGCATCACTAATCATTAGGGAAATGTAAATCCAAACCATAATGACATTTCACACTCGTTAGGATGGCTACTATCAAAAAAATGAAACAAAACAGAATCTAAAACAAAACAGATAATAACAAGCATTGGGAGGATGTGGAGGAGTTGGAAGTCTTGTGCACTCTTAGAATGTAAGATAAGATAGCCGCTGTGGACAACAGTATGGCATCACCTCAAAAAAATTAAAAAGTAGAATTACCATATGTTCCAACAATTCTACTTCTGGATATGTATCCAAAAGAATTGAGGCAGGGTCTCAAAGAGATATTTTATGTCCATGTTCACGGAAGCATTATTCACAATAGCTAAAACATGGAAGCAACCCCTGTGCCTATCAACAGATGAGTGGATAAGCCACATGTGGTGTGGACATACAATGAAATATTAGCCTTAAGCAGGAAGGAAATTCCAACATCGGCTATAAGATGAACTTTGAGGACATGATACGAAGTGAAATAAGCCAGTCACAGAAAGAGAAGTACCATGTGATTCCATTTATATGTGGTACTTAGTGTCAAAATCACAGAGACAAAGTACAGGAGTGGGTGCCAGGGGAAGGGGAGAAAGGGGGCGCTTAATGGGTGTAGAGTTTCAGTGTTACAAGATGGTGGTGATGGTTGCACAACAATATGAACATTCTTAACACCACTGAATCGTCCACTTAAAAATAATTAAGATGGTAAATTTTATGTTATGTGTATTTTACCAGAGAAAAAATTTTTAAGCTACTAGAGAGAGCGTTAATGAACTGGGAGATGGATCTGAGGAAATAACCCAAAATACAGCACAGAGAGATAAAGATCTCACAGAGATGAAATCAAGGTAGGACACAGAGGACGCGATGGGAAAGCCCGACACGTAAGGCAGACTTTACTGAAGGTCGTGCAACGGAGGGGAGTGCATGACAGCAGACAGGTGACTTGAACTTGAACGTTAGACATGTCTAAATATCAGACAAGCCTTTAGTCAAGCTAATGTGCCACACATGCATATGTCCTAAAAATGGAAAAGTGCAAGTCCAACAACAAGTGAAAGTTCACAGATAAAGTAATACAACGGCCTTTACACACACAAATAGGTGGTCTGCTTCATTCATAGTAAGATTAGCACACACGGAAACTACACAGATACCAGTTCTCACCGAGCAGATGGACAACAGTCCAAACGTGTCCATACATTCTGTTGACAAGGCTGTGGGGGGAACAGTCTTGTTCATCGTTCATGATAAAATGGTACGACCCCTATGCAGAGGAACTGGACACCAGCTAGCAAAACTATGTATGCATTTACTCTTTCACCCAGCTGTCCCACCCAAGGACTCTATTACAAAGTGACACTTGCAAAATATGAAGTAATTGATGCTCCCAGTTAATAGATTTGGCATTATTTTTAATAGTAAATGACTGGAAACCACTTAAATGTCCATCGGTAGGGGGCTGGTTGCAAAATCTATCGTACATCCACGATGCTGCATTGTGAAGAGTAAGAGCTCTCTCCACACACTCCTGTGGGCTCTCCAGGGTATAATGTCGAGTGGAGAGGGCATAGTGCAGGGCAGTGTATGGAGCAGGCTTCTGTGTCCGAGGGAAGGTATGGGGCACCTGGGTGCCTCAGTCAAGCATCCAACTCTTGATTTCGGCTCAGATCATGATCTCAGGGTCGTGAGATCGAGCCCTGTGTCAGGCTCTGTGCTGAGCATGGAGCCCCCTTGGGATTCTCTCTCTCCCTCTCCCTCTGCTCCTCCTCCCCGACTTGTGCACTTTCTCTCTTTAAAAAGAAGAAGAAAACTATAACATACGCATAGAGATTCATATCTGTTTATATCTGCAGAGAAATAAAATGGGAGGATAAACCAATTGAAATGGTTATTGAAGGAGGAGGGATAGAACAGAGGAGAAATGTGACGTCTCTAAATGTATCCTGTTATATAGTTTTGATTAAAATGTAAACGTTTTTCTAAAAAAATTCAAGAAAAAAGCAATACATAAAATTTTAAAAATAATAGAACAAATGGATCTAATTGTATCTCAAGTTGGTGATATACCCATACCAAGCCAACAATTATCCCAGCCGACTACCGTGGAACACAGTAGTTTTACTCAACATGCCTGGTGATGTTCTAAGGACAAAAAGAGCTGCAAAGAAATCATAAAGTTCATATTGTCGGTAATAATCTTGGCATTGTTATTTTTAAACTGGTAAGTATATATTGTAAGGTAAGCAAAGAAGGAATTACGTTTAATGGTATTAGGGACCAAGATTTTCATGTAAGAGAAATTAGTTACAAGTAAGAGTTAAAGAAGAAAAAAAGCCCAAAACCTTATATTTGAACTGAAAATATCAATTTAAACTTTTTCTCTTAAAAAATATTTTTCTAATGTCCCACCGACAATGCCTAGAAGCAATGGTAACTTGCAGTAATGAGAACCTCCTTACACCAGCTTCGTTCTCCACTACCACCAAACCCTAGAAGTGAGCAGGGTTCCTTGGAGAAACGGCTGATTCCCCGTCTAGGACAGGAAGTAAAAATAAAAACAAAAATAAAGAGGAGACAAAAATAGAATAAAACTCTCTGGGTCCCAGTGAAGGCTTCTAGACCACCAACTCTTTTTAAAAATGGATAATTAAAGGGAAATAAAAAGTGTTTGTCCTGGGGGCGCCTGGGTGGCTCAGTCGGTTAAGAGTCTAACTCTTGATTTCAGCCCAGGTCGTGATCTCAGGGTCATGAGATCGAGCCCCACGTCGGGCTCGTGTGCTGGGCGCGGAGCCTGCTTAAGATTCTAACTCTCTCTCTCTCTGTGTCTCTCTAAAAATAAAAAGACAAATAAAATAAAATTTAAAAACCATTTGTCCTGCGTTCCCAGAATAAGCTGTATGTCAGAAAACCGTAAGAGAAAGACAAAATTAGCAAACCGCCATTCACAGCCCTTCACGTCACAACGAACTTAGAACTAAATGTGTGACAACTAATGGAGCTACCGATTCAGGCGGGGTCATCGATGTTCAGTGAAATCATTAGGTGAAAGACAGACGGGGGACTTTATAATGACACGATCAGGCTGTTTATGAGGAAATGCTTACTTGAACCTCTGAGTCGGTCACTACAAATCCAGACAAAGGAGATGTGTCCCGTCAGAAGGACACAGCGTAACTCGTGAAATATTTTTAGGAAAACATTTTTTCCGATAATCCAATTTGAAATAACATAAAGCCTTTCGATCTAACTTCTGGTCTCTGGGAAACAGGGAAGAGCAAGTGAAATGGGGAGCGAGCAGAAGTCCAGAATGGGGGCTTCCGCACAAAGGCCCAGCTTGGTCAACACATCAGTGGCATTGAAGCAGGGCTCGTGGGGAGGATGGGACAAGAGCTGTCCTTGATTAAGACAACGTAAGAAACTTAACAGCCAAATGCAAGGAACGGGTCTTGTTCAGCTTCCTAAACTCTAAACAGGCCGTTGTTTTACACAGTTGGAGATGTTTGAACGAACCCTGGGCATTAGATGATATTACAGAATTAGCTCTGTTGATGTGAAGCTGGGGCATTATGTTACACAGGAGAATGACCCTGCCTTTTAAGATGTGCACTCAAGTATTTACAGGTAAGGCGACATGATGCCGAAGAATCGCTCTAAAATACTCCGGAAAAAGGAAAGGGGAGTAAGGCAGGTGATCGAAGCACAGCAAAATGCTGATGGGCACAGGGCTGTCCTCTGTATTGGGAAATGCTCATGATTGGTAAGTTAGAGAGACAGTCCTTTCTCCAAAGGCTCCGGCCTCCTGCCATGTGGCATCCTCGTTCCCTCCCTTGAGGTTGACCTTGAACTAGTGCAGCTGAACTCTCCTTCCTCACCTGGTTCAGCTGCCTTTGCCCCCACTGAGAAGAGACGCTGCTCTGTACGCCCAGGGACACCCGGGTCTCACCAAAAGGCAGAAAAGAAAATCTCTACGAGTCCCAGAAATGTCTTCCCATCCTCTCTCCTCCCCACTGTCATGAGCAGAGAACAGTACATACGTGTATTTCCACATATATGATTATGCCTTCCTTTTAGAATACGGCCTTCGTTTTAAGTAAGCTTCCGCCTAGAGACAATGCTGTGAGATGTATTTTACACATACAGTCTTCTAAATAAGTTCCATCAGTTCTGGAAGAAAGTTCTCAAAAACTCACACATTCCTTCAAACTTTTATGTCTCAAAAAATCCTACAGAAGCACTGCAAGCAAGGAAAAAGGAAAGGCCATTCTTAATGTTCTAATTTTACCAGAATTTGCCAAAGCCTACCGGGAGGAAAAAATATTCCAAAAATGTTAACTGAAACTTTAATCCCCTAAAGTAAAATATTTAAAGGAACAAAAAAAATCTCAAATTTAAATTTAATCCATACCGGTTGAGTCAATCCAATTTAGAGATGTCTTGACTAGGAAAGAAATTTCTGAACAAGTTTGTCAAAAGCCCTTGTTCTGTGGCCGACAATGACTTCTGAGAATCATCCTGAAACACGAACGTGGCCTGGAGTACGATCTCTGCAAACTCCATTTGATGAAGAAGCAATTGCAAATCCCAGGGACAAGGGATGTGTCCCACTAGTTCTCATCCCGTATGCCGTTGTCCATGAGAACAAACACTCCGTCCTCGTAAGCTGCTCTTGCTAAAACAAGGAGACACTTCCTTCCGGGGATCAATCTCTGATGTGTCAAAGGGGTTACATTTATTAATTCATTTATTCCACAAACAATGATCGGATCCACCTATGTGGCGGACATTAGTCTAAGGGCTGCAGACACAGCAAACCCAGCAGACAAGGGTCCCTGCCCTGGGGGAGCCCGCGTTCCAGCAGTGAGACAGGGATCATGTACAACAAGTGCATTCTAGCAGATCTGAGGGGGCTAAGTGCTATGAAGAAAAATAAAGTAAGGAAAGGCCAGAGGGGCTACAAGAGGAGCCAGGGATTGAGTTACTGTCTCTGGGCTCCAAGCCCACCCCACCATCCTCAACTCTGGTTTGGAGGCTCTGCGGAAGGGTGGCCCCTGGGTTAGGGTGGCCAGTGGTGGGGGAGGGAGGGCGACGGCAGGCGTGGGGCAGCAGGACCAGATCGAGCTCCTTCTGGGGCTCCCGGAAGCCACACCCAACATGCCTGCCCCCAGCCCTCTGGCTTTCAACACCCAGAGAGACCGCTGACCCACTCCCCTCCCAGACTCCAGCACCAGCGAGGAGCACCTGCTCTTCATGGGATCTGGGGCCCAGGCCCAGGGCACCCCCTCCGGCTCAGAGACCCCCGCACCAGTGAGTGGCACCCTCTCCTCAGAGCCTCCGAGAGTTCATCATCCCAGCCTCCTACTTTGTGTCCTCAGCCCAAGGGTGGAAACACTCCCTGAAGTAACCACCTCTGTGATACCTGAGAGTTCTTTTTTTGCTTTTTCTGTTACGTAGCTAGTACTTGATAGCTAGTTCATAGTTTTATTCTTTCTGCTAAAGTTTGTGACCGGACCTTGACTGGCACACTGGACTCTTCAACCCCTGTGTCCTCTCCTATATGACATGAAATCCGCACTGCTCAGAGGACAGATGGAACAGGCTCACCAAGTCTTGGGTTTAAAATAGAATTTTAGTTATGTATTAGTTCTATATTGCTGCATAACAAAGTACCCCAAAATTTAGTATCTTAACACAACAAATATTTATTACCTTGCACAGCTTCTGCGGGTCAGGAATCGGGAGTGGCTTACTTGGGTGGCTCTGACTCAAGGCTCAACCTCACTGGGGGATCAGCTTCAGACTCACTCACATGGTTGCGGCAAGTCTCTGTTCCTCACCGGCTATTGGCCAAGGGTCTTAAGTTCCTTGACACATGGGCTTCTCCATCTCTTCACGACATGGCAGCCAGCTTCCCCCAGAGTGGGACAGAGAAAGAATGTCAGAAGTGACATACCACCATGGTGGGTCACAGACCAACTCTGGGACAGTGGGAGGGACAACAAGGGTGTGGGATGTAGGGTGGGGGCACCAGGAATGGGCGCTTCCTGACGCCATCTTGGAAGTTGGCTACACAGGCTCTTTTTACTAAAAACTTTGGGCTTTGGGCTGGGGTGGGATCAGAGCCAGGCTGAGTGTCCTGATTCCTGTGCTGCTGGAGAAAATCAAGAGACTTCTAGACCTGGGCAGGAGCTATAATCCATAGGTCCTCCAAGTGGGAAATGGCTAACTCCTTATTGCAGGCACCATTTTAGAAGCTCTTTGGAAACATTTGGTGGAAATGGCAGGGATAATTTTGGCTGTGTGACTCCTCCAGGCATATCTTGCTTTGTCACTAAAACTCTTATTTTAGGGATTATGGTGACATTTTCTCTAGCTGTTGAGATGTCTAGATGTCAATGGCTTATATGTGTCTTCTGTGGTTATAGCCAATATATTTCAAACTTATTAACCAGACTACAACTAACTTGGCTTTTTCAACCCAAGAAAAAACAGCATATTGACTAACCACACATCACAGAACTTCATAACTCATTAGATCATTTTTCTTTTCCCAAATATTACTCTCAGTTGATCAAACACCCGGTCATAAATAGAACCTTGAACTGAAACAAATAATATTTCCACTTTCACAATGGCGGGAATAATCGTGGCAAATCTGAAAGATTAGATACATAGATGTAAAACCATACTCTTAAATGTTTTGGACTTGAAATGATTATTCTACTAATACATGGAATGGCAAGTTATAATAGCCCAGGATAAAATCCAGGAAGCCCGTCCCTCCGCCTGCCCCACCCGGCTGGAATATGTACGCAGCCTGTCTCGGAGGAAATATTTTAATCACTGGAAAGATTACACACAATCGATAGTGTTCTTTGGATCCACCATAGAAAGTGATACCCTTCAAGTAGTTAAGGAGATAAAAAGATCGAAGTTCTGGAAATGGTGAAAGCAGCTCTTGGGCCATTTCCACACATTTATACATAGGATGGTGGTAGCTCTGCTGTAAGATAAAGATAGGCGACTTGAATCCTAAATGTTATGTTGATATGCAATCTGAAAATAGTATATATTGAAGATTTTTTATACACTTCCACATTTTCTGTGTAAGGCCTTTACATTCTTAGTTATAGGCAAAGGCCCAAGTTCTCTGAGATTCCATAGCCAAATCATCAGTGAAATAGAAGGAAAGAAAAAAAAAAAACCACCACACAAACCTCTTGCTGGAAGCCATATGCAAGAGAGAAATGGTGACAGTGTCTGAAAAGAAAGCCACTTCTATTTTTTACATCTTTTTTCACTATAGTAAGGGTGTAAATTTTAACTGACATTTTCCAACTAAGTAGAAATCACTCTGGGGGGACAAGTGGATGCGATTGCCCACCAAAAGTACATTGAAGTCTTCGATGGTGAGGGAACAGCTCTACTTGATTTCAAAGATCTTCAACCAAGACGGATTCCTGCCCAGGCTAACCTCGCAGGAGCCGCGTGGCACCCAGAGCTGAGGTCGAGGCTTCGGGGGCAGGAAGCGGCAGGTGCGTCCCCCCGTGCCCCCGGGCCAGCGCCTGCACCAGCCAACCGTCAGGACCACCAGAAGCAAAGCGACCGGTCCTTTCAGCTCCAGCGTGCTATCTGGAATTCTCCTGCCCCGAGAAGAACAGTTCTCGAAAATCAGGCTGGGACGCATGCAGCATACAGCAGAGCTATTTTTCTGTCCGTTTCCTGCCAGGAGGGTATCATAGGGGAGTATTTGCCTTCCTGATCCCCATAGCGATCTGTGGCGGTTTGTATTTTCCAAAAAGGCTGCAAAAACATTTCTGGTCCCACGTGCTCTTCTAGAACCTTGCCGCTCCAACAGCAAGGGGTGGAGTCTGGCTCCTGCCCTTGAACCTGGGCTGCACTTCATGAATGCAATGGAAGGGATGTTCTGTGAATTCCAAGGCTGGTTCATAAAGGTCATACAACGTGGCCTGGTTCTCTCTCTCTCTCCCTCCCTCTGTCTCTCTCTTTCCCTCAGACTCAGGACATTCACCCCTAGTATGTAGCTGCCATTTCGTGAGGAAGCACAAGCTGCAGAGAGCCCATGTGTAGGTGTTGCCACCGACACCGACCATCCCAGCTGACAGCACATCTGTCACCCACCAGACACGTGAGTGAGAAAACCCTTGAGAGGCCTCCAGACCCTCCCACCATCTGACCACAATTGCATGCAAGACCCTGAGTGAGAACACCTGGCTGAGCCCAGTAAAGCCCAGAACTGTAAGAAAAATATTATATATATCTGACATAACATGTAATTGTTATTGTTTATGCCATTCAGTTTGGGGTGGCTTCCTACACAGCAACTGGTAACCAGCACATGGGCTAAAAACGTAAGACATTATGCTGTTTAAGAAGGATAAGTTTTGGGCCCCTGGGTGCAGTCAGTTAAGCGTTGGACTCCTGGTTTCAGCTCAGGTCATGATCTTGGGGTCATGAGATCAGGCCCCGTGTTGGGCTCCAAGCTCAGTGAGGAGTCTGCTAAAGTTTCTCTCTCCCTCTCCCTTCACCCTCCCCATGCTTGCACTCTCTCTCTCTCATAGGTAAATAAATCTTGGGGGAAAAAAAAAAAGATAAGCTTCAAATATTCTTGTTCATGTAACCTCCTTAAAGGACTTTGAAAAACCAAATATCTGCCCACATTTTTTTAAGTTGCTATCTAAAATTTTTGTTATACCTTTAAATGGCTGCAAAATAAAATTCCACACAAAATTGTTACATCATTCTCTTAAGTACATCCACTGGAATATCCACACAATTTGATAGCCATGATCACCCATGTTTAAAATAGAAGAACCAGGGGTGCCTGGGTGGCTCATTCGGTTGATCCTCAGCCTTCGGCTCAGGTCATGATCTCAGGGTCCTGGGATCGAGCCCCGCATCGGGCTCCCTGCTCAGCAGGGAGTCTGCTTCTGCCTCTCCCTCTGCCCCTCCCCCTGCTCATGCTCTCTCAAATAAACAAAATCTTTTTTTTAAATGAATAAATCTTTTTTTAAAGATTCATTTATTTATTTGACAGAGAGACAGCAAGAGAAGGAACACAGGCAGGGGGAGTGGGAGAGGAAGAAGCAGGCTTCCCGTGGAGCAGGGAGCCCAATGAGGGGCTCGATCCCAGGACCCTGGGATCATGACCTGAGCTGAAGGCAGATGCTTAATGACTGAGCCACTCAGGCACCCCTAAATAAACAAAATCTTAAAAAATAATAATAAAGTTAAATACCATTTTACTGTAAAAGAAGTAAAAGAAGAACCATTTCTTCTTTCGGAGTCAGAAATTTCACATTGCTTCTTTTTCTCCCTGACCTAGTGTTTCTAGGCCAAGTCCCCCACAAAGTTTTATTCTAATATATGTTTGCATTTGAAAATTATTTCTCATCCTATTATGCCTTTCTGTAAAAAGAATATATATGCACTTACATATTGAAATTATAAGTGTTTTTGTTTCTAGTTACCACAAAACATTACTCAACACTTAAAAATTTTTATAAACATTAAGACAATATTTTACAGAAAATAAGATGGCTAAAACTGTTTTTCAGTTATTTTAAGTATCCACGGATGAATATTACTATTGTATAGAATGAGCCAGAGTTCAACATGAATTTTAATCCTTGTTTGTATAGATTTAAGTGCCAAGAAACCTCACTCACATAAAGAAGGAGATGGAGTTGGAAGCAGTTTTGATAGAGAAATGTCATTGATTCTTTCAACCTCGTCCAAGTCACATGCTAGAAATTGCACAGCAATTCAGTCTCAAACTTTATTTTTAGTATTCTATACCATGACAACTCGGTTACATCTAGCTTCCATTTTATTGGTAGCAAAGAACTGGAAATCACTTGGCTTGAACATTTTCTGGGCAAATAAATGTTCTGGGGACTGACAGGAGGAGGAGAGGGTTCAGCCAGGCTTCCCTTTCTCATCCACTTTCACCTCTGCCTCTAGGGGGTGACCCTGGGCTTCCCCAGCCTCAAGGGCCTCTGAGGGCCCCTGCACACCAACTCTCTTCTCTTCTGGGGCCCACTGGCTACAGCCTGTGTCTCTGCTCTGGACTTGAGTATGTTTTGGACCCATCCACTGCTGTCATCCCCCTTTCTGGGCTCCTTGTCCTTGCACGGTGACGTGTCAGGACGGAGAGGGAAGAGCTTCATGTGATCCTTCTCCCATTCTTAACTGGTATTGAAGTCACTATGTAGCAGGAAGTGCAAGTTCTTAGACTGACCAAAACGGATGTCTTATACTCTAAAGACGAACGTTGGGCGGAAATCATTTAGACAGAAACAGCATAATTTTTTGAATATGCTCAATGACAGATTTTCTTTACTGAAATTTCCAAAAGTCATTTGGAGGAAAGACCTCAATTAAGCAAGGCTCTTTACAGGGTGTTCTATGGAATACTGTCCTGCTCGATGCTCAAGGGAAACAGAGGTTGGGGTTGGATGTGTTTGGAAGAGATTGCACACCATTCTCTCTCCTTGGAGTTTCCAAATACACATTGAAAGTTTTAATAAATTATGTAACAAAGAAACCCATTTGACTGGATTTTCTAAAGTCATCTGACCACCAATCCAGTTTTTTGTGTTATACTTACTAATATCCTCACATAACCAGCCTTGTACAAACATTCAAGGGCAAAGCTAAAGTCCGTGACAAATTTGGTGACAGATTTTGGTCAGAAACTGTTCAGCTGGGTCCTGGATGTGGTGAAGCCAACAGACCCCATTTAACTCTCCACTTTATAAGGCATCCTGTGGACCTTGAGCATATGTGCATGACAGGATGGATGGATTTTTGACCTCCAGTTTGAACCATCCCACAGATGGCAGAGAGACAAAGCAATGTGCTCTTTATTTGGATTTTGACATGTGTGCTTTGGGGGATGTTGGGAATGTTGTAATTTTCCAGTGCAAACTTTGACATTTTTTTTCTGGGTCACAGAGAAAACACCACCTCTCATCACCAATTACTGTTTTCCTCAAATCCATGCTATTTTTGTCCAGTTTCCTTTGAAAGACCAGAACAAATACTAAGCCTTTGATTTCTCCTCTTGTCATTCAAATTCATGGTACAGATTTTTTTTTTTAAAGTCTTACCTTGTGTTCAAGTCGTCCTCCAGGACATGTGAGTTGCTCTCAAAAGTCAACTCTTCTCCCAGCGCTTGTCCTGTTGCTAGAATCACAGCTCTTACCTCTTTCATGACCGTGTCACTGACTATTTACTTGAATGGTCATCAATATCATCTGTACCCTGTTTAATCTTCAGGGTCACACTCTTGCTTTTGATGTCATTTATGTCCAATCAATCTCTTATTATGTATTTACAATTTACATGAAAAATTAGCTTCACATGTTCGTTGATATTCTTCACTCCAACTAGTGGTCAGTTCTTTTTAGTCCAGTGCATAGTAATGCATTCCTCTGTCTGTTAAGGCTGCTGGAAAAAGATTAGTTTAGACAACGTTGAGATTAGTGCTGCTGCAAGTCGAAACAAGTTGCGACATGCTGGAAAACACTTGGACCCTTAATTTAAAAATTTACAAATTAAAGGTGTTAGACTCAAATCTTTTCAGATCTCTTTGGAGAACTTTACGCTTCTGTATGTTGCTAAGCTCAGGACTCTTCTATTTCCATAAGTAATATGATAGCATTCTTTTTTTTAAGATTTTATTTATTTATTTGTCAGAGAGAGAGCGAGCACAAGCAGGGGGAGTGGGAGAGGGAGAAGCAGGCTCCCTGCTGAGCAAGGAGCCTGATGTAGGACTCGGTCCCAGGACCCCGGGATCATGACCTGAGCCAAAGGCAGACGCTTAACTGACTGAGCCACCCAGGCGTCCCAATATCACAGCATTAATTTTTTAATTCTAAAATTTTTGAGAAATTTTCAATTATTTTTCAATTTAATGCAGTTCTTTCTGTAATAAATTCTGTTCCCTTGCTATACACCAAGCTCCAGTTTGACTCTTGTCCCAGTGCCCTCCTTGCTATGGTGGTGGCTGGAGGCATGGAGGCATGAATGAACACTCCCTTGGCTTGTGAAAAGTTTCTCAGCTTTAAGGGAAATCCCAGACAACTGCATTTCAATAGAAGATACTGTGTCAAGAAGGGTCAGCACTCAGCCTGTGAGGAAGAGAAGAGCATGCACCTGAGCATGGACGAAGTGAGGACAAACCCACAAAAATAAGGATCTCTGAATTTAGTTTTCTGAAGATCTTTATAATACTGAGGAAAATCTAGGTAAGTGGACAACTTTAGCTTAGAAATCGATTTGAACAGGAGTAAATTGGGGCCATAATTTGAAGGGTCTTGAGCATCCATGGAAGGTCACTAGATTGGATACTTGGGGCGGGAGAGGCATCACCACTGTTGAGCAGGAAATGATGAACTCCATGATTTTGGAGGCTTCATCAGTATTTGTGTGCAGATAATGAAGAAGGGAAGAGGTGGGACGCAGGTGGTGGTAGGGACAAGATGCAAGGTGAAGGGACCCTAAAGGGACAGTCTGGAGAGATACTACAGAGAATAGCTAAGAGCTCAGTGACAGATGGGCTGAGAGGATGGGAGAGACAGGAGGCAAAGATAACTCATTCTGAACCTGAGTAGATCATTATGGCACCAATGAGAAGGAGGAAAACACGGCAGGGAGAGTTGGTTTGGGGGACATTTCTGTGTTAGACCAGCATGGGAGATGACTGCCCTCATCTGGGTGGAGAGTTCTGCTGGTGCCGGAGGAAGGGGAGGTCTGGAATTCTCAGGATTGCTGGGCACATACGCGATCTCCTGGCCACATCCATCACAAGGCCGATGGATGCCTTGGATCACAGCTATTTTCTCCTTGCCTCATTCCAAAATGAAAGGTCCCAGTTTTGGTCTGTTTCCAAAGGGCAATTTCTTGTGCTGTCACTCACTATTGACACTTGATCCCAGCTCCTAATATGTTTGTTAAGATTTCATGATCGTCACAGCAGTCTAGACATAGACGTACCCAGGGGAGGTTTAGAGATATAACAAATCTAGGAGAGTCTTTGCTGTTTGCACTATTCTTCTGATTAAAAAACTCCATGTTTTTTCTAGAAATAACTCAAACCTAGAAATTTGTACATAAAAAGTCCAAACTCCTGCACATGCATGCCAGGAGACATGTAAAACGCATTCATACAAACACTGCAATAAAAATTGGAAACAACCCAATACCCAATTAGGTAAATAGGGAAGTCATACATATTTATGTAATAGAATACTATTCTTCAATGACAATTAATTATAACTATGTACAGCAGTACAGATAAACCTCATAGTGTTCAATGAAAAAAGCAAGTCAGGGGTAAATATTAAGTATGATTTTATTTATATGAGATCAAAAGCAGGCAAAATTGTTCCAGGAGACATACACAGGTGGTAAAATCATAAAGGTAAGCAAGGAGAGGATGATTCAAGCAAGGGAATGGTACTTTGGGCGTACTTCCAGAAGAGACACACAAAAGACTTCTAAGATATTGGCAGTTTCTATTTCTTAACCTTACTGTGGTTAAATTGATATTATTGATATTTGCTTTATTATTGTGGCATAATAAGAAATATATGTATATTTGATCTTTGACCCAGGTTCCTGACAGAGCTCCTAAATCTCTTGGAATTTCCTGGGGGAGAGGCACATCTTGTTCTAATCAGACAACTCTCAGTGGGTTCCTGGATGGCTTCAGGATGGGGCCGGTCACCAGAAAGACCAAGCCATGATTAGAAGCGTGGAACTTTCAGCCCCATCTCCCATCCTCCAGGGAGGCACGAGGGGCTGGAGATCTAATTCTGGAAGATACAGTGGCTGCTTTGAAGTTTGAAGTGTGTCTACAGGTCCTAGAGGAAAGACCACCTTGTTTCCAGCGATGAGGGACCACCTGCAAGAAGGGTCCTGATTGGTGGAGCAGGTCCAGGATGAGCCATTTTCTTGATCTAATGCTAAAGCCGAGTCTGTCTGGAACCCACACCCTGTGACCACCGTCTTCCCTCTACTCTGTCAGGCCTCTGGGGATGGCAGATAAATCCATTAGCCTGGACAGAAAGGCGGACCTTCCATCTCGGGTGCAGAGGCGTGGTCTTCGGAAGCCCCTAGCAGCAGAGTGATGGCACCAGCATTTCCAGCAGTTGGGAAGTCAGCCAGACCCAAAGAGCAGGCAGCTGGGAGACAGTTTCTACTCGTCGTGAACATTAGCACTTAAGAGGTCTAATAACAAAGAGCTGGTTTCTGCTAGCCAGAAAGTGATCCAGAGGAGGAAGATTGTTATGAACTGAATGTTTGTGTAACCTCAAAATTCATTTAATGGGATTAGTGCCCTTATACAAGTCACAGGAGAGCTCACTTCCTCCCCGCTCTCCCCCATGTGAGGATACAAGGCGCAGTCGGTGTCCGCAGGCCAGGAGAGGGCTCCACCAGAACCTGCAGGCTGGCTCCCTGATCCTGGACTTCCAGCCCCAGAACTGAGACATAAATTCTGTTGTTCCTAAGCCACCAGTCTGTGGTAGTTGGTTATAGCAGCCCAAGCTAAGACAAAGATAAAAGGAAGCTAAAAGGAAGTGGAAGCAAACCATTCTGGGTAGCCCAAAAACAGTTGTAGTGATACAACCACTTTATAATTTCCCTGTGGGTAAATCCGAGGGGGCTGGACTGGATGACCACAGCGTTTTCGCTCTGGGTGCTGAGTGTCTGCAACCTGAGTTCACGTACCTCCTTGGAGAGGCACATGGATAGCTGGGGACACATTCAATGGCTTTGGTGTCAGACCTGAGTTCAGATTTTTGCTCTAACATATAACAACAAGACACTGGGCAAGGTTTTTAACTTTTCTCAGCTTTAGTTCCCCTGCTTGTAAGATAGGAGAAATATCCACCCCTAAATATTATTGCAAAGATCAGAGAACTACTGTGTGCAAGGAGCCAACACATAGTAAACTCTGGGGAAGTGACACCGGCTACCAAAGGAGGAAATCCTCTTTCCTCCATCCTTTCTGTGTTTACTAGATGGAGAAACTAAGGCAGACAAGTAAATGGCCATCTGACAAATAAGTAGCAGAGCCAGGCCCATCACTGAAGCCTTGCGACTCAGTTCTGTGTTCCTTCACCAGTGACGGATTGACCAACTGACTCCCTAATTCAGTGATGGGCTCAAACAAAGCAGCTATCTGGCAAGGTAGAATTTTAATACATGCACACGCATATGCACATGCGTGTATGCACACACACGCACGCACGCGCGCGCACACACACACGCACGCACACACACAAACACAGAACCAGTTTAAATATTTCACCTTGGTCGTTTATACCAAATGAATGGAGTTCAGTTGAGGAGATCCCGTCAGCGAGGATGGTAGAGCCAGACAGGGGACTCGTTCTGAGATACGCAAGGATTCGCAGGTCCAGGGTGACCTGCAGGTCTGGACTGCACTTTACTGCCGTGGTTCGGGGGAACAGCACAGAGGAAGGACAGAGAGCTTCTTTGGGAAACCTGAGATTCATTCAGCTGAACGTGAAGACTCAGATATGTTTACTACTCTCCACTGACGTTTTCTCTGGTGAGGGAATGGAAAACAGAAGCATCACAGACCCATGCAGCGCCCAGTGAGGGGTTACTGGGGGAAGAGAGGTAGGCAGTGTGGTGTGTGATGGGAAAATCACGAAATTGGGAGGCAGAAAACCAGGGTTGGTGTTTTTGTTCTGTTTACTTGCTGGGTGACCCTGCGGGTAGGGTCAAGGGCTGGATGGGCCTCAAACCCCCAAATCTTGTTTTCTCAAAAACTAAGATAATAATACTAATAATGCCAATATTTTAGGAAACAGTTATAAAAATATAATGCATGTAAATCTATGTAAAAGTTATAACTTCCTGCATTGCAGTCTCTGCATCTGTAAAGTAGGGATGATAACAGGATCTACTTTATCGGCTGGTTAGAATGTAATGAGTTAGCCCATGTGAAGTACTTATAACAGCATCTGGCTCAAGTAAGCACTCACATTATTAGGCAGATAATTATACAAAACTATACTGTCACCCAACCACCATCTCAATGCACTGTCTATCCACTATTACTGATGTATCTATTGGCTTCTCGCAATTAGTGACTAGTTGTCATTATGAAATACAGCTTTATGAGTCCAGCTTTGCCTATTTTCCTTTCTTTTCTTAGGAGGCAGTGGCCAGAATCATTTAAAAAAAAAAATCTACTGCAGTAATGATTTTTAAATAGACATATATTACTTACCTATTAACATTTATTAAGCATTAATTCTGATCAATAATAGGATACAAAGAAAAATACATATAGTGGTATTTAGGATTATAATCTATCACAGAATATTGATAATAGACATATGGAAGAGCAAATGTATGAAAGCCATATAACAATAAGACTGCAAATAAAATGAATATTTTCAACATAATGTGCAAACTTTAATGTAGTGGTCTAATCCATGAATAATAATAATAAAAAGACCTTTTCAAAGAAGTCAATAAATTTTTAACCAAAAATCCAACATTCTTCTAAAATAATTAGTAGGAACAAAGATGTTGGATGCTAATCAATTTTTTCTCTATAAATGTAATTTACATGGCTATAGATTTTTTTTTTAGATCTTTATCTTTCTAAAACAAAACAGAAAGCTGTCTGAGAGACCCCAAATCCTATTTTGAAACAAATAGACAACGACGATCATACAGCAAAGAAAGCTAAAATTAAAATCTATCTTGAAAAATGTAAGAATTGATTCATCCCTAATTAGCTAAAGAACAATAAAGACATAGCATGAAGAGTGGGCATTCTGGAGCCACGTTGCGTGGCTTGAATTGGAGCTTCACCACTTAGTAGCCGTGTGACCTTGGGAAATCAATCTGTCACTCAGTTTCTCATTTGCAAATTGAAAGTAATAGTAATTACTTCATGAAGTTATGGTGAAGATTAAATTAGTTAATATGTGTAGAGGTCTTAGAACATTGTCAGGTGCATGTGTGTTCAATAAATGTAAGCTATTTTTATTATAATAAATACATAACAATATTTTAAATATCCAAAATGAATACAGGAGGACTAATAACTGATAACACAGATACTTGGCATAAAATGTTGACTTTTGGAGGTCAGTGAAATATACAGCACCACTAGCTCATTGCTATTGCTAAAGTGCAATCCAGCATGACCATGCCATATACTAAAGTAATATTGTCCTTTATCAATCCAAACAGGACTCCATCAACTGTAGGATGTGTCCTTACTTTAGGAAAGGCTAAAGAAAAATGCTGCCGGTTGTCAAAACATTTCAGAAAAGTCAAAAAGTGAAAAAACGTGCATCTTGGAACCGAGGATATACTGGTAAGAAAAAACTGGAAAGTGGTCAACAGAGTTAGACTGCAGAGAGTTCATTTAAAGACAAAATTGTGGACATGAAGTCTAATTCCCACTGACTTCTAAGGGCAGGGGTGCCATTTCTCGGACAGGAGTGGTCGCTAGCAGGGGTTTTGCGTCTTTGTGAACCAGCAGCCCCCGCCTCCCCCCGCCTGGGGCCAGGAGCCTCCCAGCACCACAAGCTGCCGCCTCTCACTACAAGGAAAAGCAACCGAGAGTCGCTGTTGCCCCTGTTCCAGGAGGAAGAGATTTCAAAGAATCGATAGCAACAGAAAGTCAGGCAGATTCTGGATGGTTTCAGAGTCTTTGGATAGAAAAGCATTCTAGGGGAGTTGTGAAACTTCATTCTTTTCCCATTCTTACCTTGCGAAATTCTTCCTGCAGCCTGTTCCACATCAGAAATCTTGTTAAGTTTCTTGGGTGCACAGAAAGAACTGGCTAATTGGAAACCACCCTGCCCTAAAATCCTTCTTCTAGGTTAGGTGTTCTGATTTTAACAGACTTCCCTACCAGAAAGAAAACTGCATACAAAGTAAAATTTAAAAGAGAGGTCAACAAAAAGAAGGAACTGCTGTTAAAGTGGAAAACAAGATGAGTCACGGTGTTTAATCTGCCGCAGATAATCCACGTCAAGTGTCTAAGTAGAAAAGGCTCCTGCATGCTCCCCAAAATGTTCGCTCTTCCTGCAGGGCATGCAGTTCACACCCTAGCATCCCCGGCCGTTCACGGCCACCACAGGACTCAGGAAGGCCAGTGGAAGGGGTACACACCACCTCCCTGCTGGACCACGCACACGGCTGGCGTGCGGTCCTCCCCCCTCTCTGCTCCCCTCTGTGCTCACGGAATGCGTGAGATGGGCCCGAGGACTCTGAAGCCTTGGAGCCTGGTGAGGCCACAGATGAAGGAGCCGGGCTCTCCAAGTCTTTGTCAATTTAGATGACAGTGACTGTCACAGGAAGAAGAAATAAACTTCAATGGTATTAAGTCAATGAGATTGGGCGGTTGTTAAGAGTGGTTAGCCTATCTTACTAAAGAAATTTTCAAGCAACACACAATGGCCCGCTCATATATAAAATATTCAGTATAGAATCGCAGAATAACATGCTCATTCTTGGTCAAACTGAGAGTGACCAACCTGAGATAAATGACAGAGAGCAATGAGGGGTGGTCAGTGAAAATAATAAATAATGCTACTAAAAGAAAGGTTGGAAGACTGAGCTATAGATAAGGTGAACCTACACACCAAGTTCTCTGAGATGGCCTGATATTAAATGTTCTCCTAATAATGATGTACCCCCATTGGGCTCAGAGAAAACATGCTCATGCTAAGTCATACTCGAAATTTTTTCAACGTCCTAAAGTAAAACATAAAGTGAAGCATTTTAATCTGACTGCACAATTATATTAATTTTGAAGATGAGCATCTCCACAAAGTACCAAACAAAGAGCTTAAAGTGCAGAGAGGATTACAAACACATCCCCACGGGACACAGGGCCTAGCACTCTAAAGTGATAGTGCTTATCAGGTTGCGCTGTGGATATCCCTCCCCGGGAGTTTTTAACAAAGCCTGGTATAAATGTCCTGACAGACTCCCAGAGTCCCAGACAGAAAAGCTTACAGCCGCCAGACAGGTAGCAGGGCGGGGATAAAGTGATAGGGAACCCTGGGGGCCTGTAAGGAACTATAGCACAAAGCCACAGGGTTAAGGCATTCCAATTCAGCATTTTTAAGACACAGTGTAGGATCTGTGGGCAGACTCTCCAAGTTTACGGTAGACTTTATTCACTCACTTGACAAGTACTGACTCGAGGTCCACTGGCTATCTGAAATCCAAGATTTGGTCTAAAAGCTGTCTTGAGGTTCTGTCCCATTCTGCTAAGGAATGCTTTATGGTAAAATAGGATAAATATATGACAATATAAAGAAAAAAAGAACTTAAGAAAAAAAAGCGAAAAGAAGTCAGGTTAAAGGTAGAGGAAGAAAAACACAAAGAACTCAAAAAGAAAGTAACTTTTTCAAGAATACAGAGTTTAATGTGCATTAACTATAACAGTATACATTGTATGCGTTCTCAGAAACATGCTAGCGAAAAACGTGCTAGTGTCAGGAGCTAGAATTTTAAAAATAACAATCTAACTTTTTATTACATATTTGACCAAGAAGATGCTAGAAGATAGAAATGTCGGGTTTTGTGAAGTTCATTGACATGCTTTTTGCTATACATTTGGGCTTTTATCTAGAATTTCATAAACAGAAAACTTCATTAAAACTAATTCAAATTTTACAACTACTAGGAAAGAAAACTGGTAGAGGTGAACAAATCTCTCTTCTCCAGCGACTGGGTAGCAGGATTACTGAGTGGTAGGTAGTATCTTCTTGACCCCCTTAGGTTTGGTGAGGAAGCCGACCGTGAGAAGCTAACCGAATTGTCACGAGAAATGGTCTACGGGCAAGGTACTAAGATCTAGAGCCCTTGTTGCCTTGAAAGAAAACAAGGTAAATAAGTATAAAATGTTAGAATTAGAAAATGATAGTGGGTAATCAAGACGATCTTAGTTATTTCAAACAGCTTAATTTGAATAATATGGAGCATGTAATTCTATATTTGTTTTAATAGTAAAAGGTCATTTATTCAAATTTTAATAATTTGGTTTCATATATTATTTCACATTTTGTTAAATCTTGGCAAAACTAAGAAAGGGCTCCTGATGTCTATCACTGATGTAAGTAGCACTACAAAAACCATATTCAGACTCAGAAAATTCAGGACTTAAGTGTGTTCTCTGTAAACAAATGACTGCTGATTACACTCCACAGGCACATTCAGAATACTGTGTGCTTGAAAAGTCACACCGCCTTTTATCACACAGATTGTGTAATTCACATTTCTGCCAACTTTGGTCTTCAGTGAGATCAAATCATTGACATTTTCATGGACTTTTTCAACAGTCATACTACTAAGAGTCTGGAAATAATTGCTCTTCCTTCTCCAGGACCCTTTTATGTTCTTATAAATTCTTTATTTTCTTGGTGCTTCACTGTAAGGGGAAATTCAGGGTGGAGCTAATCATACAAGCCACCCAAGCCCCATTCAAGCAGCTCTGCTCCGAGTTCGAGTAAGGCTGAGTTAATGAAACCTTTCAGCCACCACAGGGACCTGGGCACAGAGGACTCAGGACGGTGTAAACCAACACTGTGCTTTACTAGTAATTTTACTTACAAAGTTTTGGCTGTGTAGGGGACAGTAGTTCATTTCTAGTGATGGTTTTAGATGTTTCTTACTTAACTCTGTTTCTTAAAGCAGTAAGAATATACTCTAATTGGTGAGAATTGTGTCTAAAAACTGGCTTAAAACTAGTTGAATTTGAAAACTAATTTTTTACGTACCTTAGTTTAAATTGGATCCTCTGAAGATGTATCTATTTCAAGGGCCGCATTTTCTTCCTAAACATGAAAGGGTTTAAAATTATGTAAGATTTTAACTTCTCTTTCTAGTTAATCAGTCTCAACCAAGGATTCTCAACCTTTCTGAAGTGCTGAACCATTAAGACCATGCAGTGCAGGCTCACTGTTATATATAAATTTCTATTTTTCAATTAATTTTCCATAATTATGGCCTAGGCTTGAAATTGTGGGGTAGGGAAGGGTAGGGGGCACCACCACCAGGAAATTAAAAATACAATCATTTCAAATAGCCCACCCCAGGCTAGCCAGCCCTCACCCATACCCCCAAGCAAGAAAGTTTCCCCACCTGCTTCTTCCCTTCTGCCGAGTGTCAGCGTAAGTCTAAAAGGGCAGGTAGGGAATAAGGGAGCCTAGATGTTCAGTCTCAAGTGTTTGCCAAAATTAATTTTATCGCACCTTCCCTTTTACCTCCTTTTCCCTCAGTGTCACTCACCCACAAAGTGAAGGGGACAGTGACCTCTAGTTCCCTCTTTTCCGGGTAGTTGTGTTGATTTACTCAAGAGTGAGCCAGGAATTCAGGGATTTTTAAACTCTGGGATACTTCTAAATAGGCTGAGAATTCCTGGTATAACCAAGAATTATCTAGTCTTAAAACCTTTTAAGTTTAGTATTTTAGCCAGAAGAATAAAGAATTTAATTTCATTCAAACAGTATTTTCTAATGGTTAGTATTTGTAAGAAAAAAAAATCATGATTACAAATGTATTTTACTGAAGTACTACAACATGCAAATGATCCTCAAGTTGAGAATTTTAGCAAATAAATTTCTAAAATTACTTGGCTAGGCAATTAAAATTATTGACTGCTATCTAAAACTCACATAAATAAAATATCACACAAAAACAGATTTTCCCGTCAATTTTGGAAATGTTGGTTCAGTTACGAATGCTTAAATTTCCCAGAATTTGAGAGCTGACCTTACACGTTCAGCACTGTGAAAATTATATCAATTGAGAGATGTCAATAGCTTCCTTCCATTTCCAGTCTCCCCCGCAGGAGGGCTGTACTCCTATGCACCACTCCACGTGTCCAAGGTGAATGACAGGGCTTAATGTTCTGCTATGTGAACAGAACTATCTGTGGCTTACAGTGGAGGCAGAATGGTTTATAAAATATGGTAAGACTCGAAGTGACACAGAATCGAAGGGACTAGCAAGATTAAAGCACCAATTTTCTTTTCTATCATTTTCCACCCAGCTTAAAGCAGAGTTTTGTATATGTGAGGATCAGACTGAGCTATATAGTATAAATAGACACACATACACGCACACGTAGACACAAAGATTCAAAGGAATGATGGTATGACTCAACAAGCCATCTGGTTTGTCAATTTCTGTTAACAGTATGAGAAGAAAACTTTTCCACAATGCTCATATAACAAATGAAGTCGATATCCTCCCAGGATCTGGACGAGCTACTTCTTGTAGCTACAGAAATGCACGGTGGAGCGTTGTGCCGTCGGGCACGGATGCCACGGCACCATTCAGGTGCGGGGACCTAGGAGCCATGCTCTCTCCAAAGGACTATGGGGCAGCTCAGCACACGTCTGCCCCGTGAACCTGAACATCCTTCACAAACTGTACACACATACGACAAAACACACAAAGTACTCTTTTATTTGTAATCAAAATGTGAATCATCATCACTGTAGTGAATAAAAATTCATGAGTCAGAATAACATGCAATTTTTTTTATTGTTTTCTAAATCTATTTGTACACTTAATACTCTAGTATTAACTTCACAAACAGCGTAAAGAATGTACGACAATGATATCAAGCTGCATCTACTCACCGGAGAAAGAACAAAATATCACCTCTGAAATAATTACTAATTATACAATATTGTGAACTAAAGCACTGTAAATACTAAAATGTTAACATTTCAATATATAACGTCAATAACATCCTGCCTTTTTTTAATTGGTTAAAACCATTTGTTAAAGTCATGCGAAATAAACACTTTAAGGAAATGTTAGATTATACTCAAACATCAAGGCAATGAAACCCAAAACAGCAACTCTTTAGCGCAATGACTGGTCAACTAAATAATTTACTCAGTGTATAAATAAAAATCTATTAAGTGAAAACCATCACAAATGTAACACTAAATTTGGGTAATTGCACATTCTACGATCTCACCATCTACGATCTTATCTGTGACTCAGTATATACTGCCAAAATTAATTCTACATAAATAGGCTAAGTTAAAACAACAACAAAAAAAATTCAATGCATGATGATAGGGTCCACTACTAGTCCATACGATACTTATATGTGATCATTCTCTTAACCCTGCTAACAATAAATGGAAAGTCTCACCAGTTTTATCTGCTTTTTACCCTTGCTTTGTTATATTTTAAAACATTTTAAAGAAGTATATCCTTTCTTGTGGTCCTCCCCTTAGGTTAGCGTGTTAGTTTTGGAATAGATGAAGTAGATAGATATACTCTACTCTGGTATAGAAGACAATAATTTAGTTTTACCTAATTAAATATTTCCTTGTCATCTGTCAAGTGACACTGACCTTTCTGATGTAATTATTGCCTTACTCTCTTGGTCCATGAATATTTATTAGAGCCTATTATTACCCATGTCTCCCTGATTCTCCAGAGAAAGAATTCACGTTTTTCCCTCTCATTGCTAGGCTAAGAAAAGTTGGGCACACCATTTAAAAGAGTCACAGAAGAGACCAGCATGGGTTCTCAAGCTGGTGGATGGTGCTTATAGCCAGGTCTGGGATTTGGAGACGAGCCCACAGGCCACTCTCCTAGCAGCTCAAAAAGGTCTTGTCACTGGGGCTCTATTTTGAGCACTGTTCATTCATCTTCTTATCAATTTTTAAAGCCCTTGTTAAACAATATGTCTATTATATACAACACTGGTTCTCAATTTATAGAGCATTTAGTCTCTAGGCTACTCCATAACCTACAAATTCTTATCTTCTACCCTCTAAGAGCAAAATTTGCTTCTGGTTCATCTAACACCATGTCTTCCTTTGAATATTTGATGAATGAATGTTGTACAAAAGGGGTGTCTAGCTTTCCATTTTCTTTGGCAAATCACACCCTTTCTATCTAATAATATTTCTGACCTATCTTTATACTTAGATCTTGTCTCAAAAAATTTTATGGGGTTGTGTGCCAATGAAAGTTCCAATAACAACGAGTTTTTAAGCTTCTAATTACAAGGACAGTGGAGGCTGACTGATCAACCACCCTTTCTTATATTTTCCTCTGTTGTATAGTGTATGTTTTTTTTACCAAAGACTTTCCCATTTGTTAATTATTTGTGAATGAAATACAAAGATGACATGCATGGATGGTTTCACTATAAACTCAGGTCAATTCTGTCATAGGGGTAGAGTAGTACTATTCTGCTTTTGCGTATTTCTCTTAAAGAATGCTCTCTCTTTCCTCTCCGAAGCCTGCACTATCAGAAGAGGCCACTGCGTGAAGCTCTGAAGAATCCTTGGAGAGCCTTGTGTAACTTGAACGCTGGCCTCGCTTATGCGTCATGCTTTTTAGGTTTTCATTCTGAATAGCAGCTGGGTTGGAACTGGAACCAGGCCTCAGAATGACTTGGGAAGTCTCCCTCATTCCTTCCATTTCATCAAAATTCTGATTGGATCTGTTAGCTGGTGCGCTGTTGTTGTTCAGAGTCACGGTACTGGGTGTTCGATTCAGATTATAGGCTTTTTGACATGCTGGCCAGTTTTCTTCAGGACTGCTGGCGATCAAGCTACATTCGGAAGGGCTTTTCTTGTCTTCAGAACAAATGGACATCCGAGCTATAACTGGATCTTGCAGACCACTCAAGCTATGTGGTATTCCCCGTTTTCCACTGTGGCTATCATCTTCAAGCTCAATGAGATTTGCCTTTTCAAGCTGGGAATCATCAGCCCCTTCATTGTGAAGAGAGTGATTGGGAGAACTTTCGCTGGATCTCACTCCTGAATCGGATGAGTCCTTTTTGTCAAGGAGGGCATCTGACAAATATTCTTTTGCTTTAATGAAGGTTCTAATCGGCTCAGCACTGTGTTCTGGAGACTTTGATACTCTCTCTACTTTCCCTTCAATTTTTTTATCTTTATCATCTTTGAGCAGTGGAGTATTATCTGATTCTTCTGTCCCAGATTCATCCTCATCACTTGGAAGTTTTTGATAGCGCAGTCCACCTCCCTTAAGCTTCAAATCTGTCTGGAAGAGGCTTGACCTTTCTGAGGACTTCTTGCCTGGGAGAAGCTTACTGCCTGACTGATCAGATTTCTCATCTTCTTCAGTAATAGGATCCAGGGGTGAGGCATCATTAGTGGAAACCCCTGATGAAGAATAATCTATAACATCTCCCCTCTTCATTAAAAATGACTTCCTCCCATCATCTTGCTTTGGTTCACTATCCTTCCCTTTCTCCGGTTCTAGATTAGAATGAATAGAGCCCCCTGATGAACTCTGACCCATGTAGTATGTGCTATGTGGAGAAGATCTGCCACTAATTGTTGTGGAACCTGCACCCCCTTCTAACTGAGACATCTGAGCAATATATTCTCTATAGGCATCTCTATACTCGGCCTGCACCTTATCAGTAAGCTTTGAAATTTCAATACTGGAATCCTGGGAATTGAGACTCGAAAGACTTGGGGTTCTGCGAGTTTGTGACTGTGAAGACAGAAAAAAATAAATTTAAAAATGCAAATAAGCAAAAAAAAAAAGGCATAATAAATATCAACTTAGGAAATATATATGTACACTCAGAATTTTTAAAGTCCTCAAAATACCAAATTCTTTTAAAATAATTCTACATAAGACAGTTTAATGAAAGCTGTGAACTTACGGATAATTTTAC
Source organism: Halichoerus grypus (assembly GCF_964656455.1). Taxonomy (NCBI): domain Eukaryota; kingdom Metazoa; phylum Chordata; class Mammalia; order Carnivora; family Phocidae; genus Halichoerus; species Halichoerus grypus. The sequence continues at coordinate 6,295,803 of NC_135721.1, forward strand.
TGTTATTAGAAAGCTTTATATAAATTTTAATAAAGTTAGTTTATTATTAATATTTAAAAGTATAATTAAAGGTTGTATTAACAAATAATCTTAGCACCTATTTTTATCACTTTAAACTTTTAGCTTTTATTTAAGGTAAAAGTCACCTTCATTGATAAAATATAAAAATTCCTCTTAGAAAAGACAAAGAAGATTAGAGTTAAGATATATCTCAAAAACAAAACAGTCAAGTTTTCAATGTACGTTAAAAAGAACCTTTCTCTGATGAGCACTGGTTATCGTATGGAAGTGCTGAGCCACTATATGGTACACCTGAAACTAATATTACACTGTATGTTAACTGACTGGAATTAAAAAAAATATTTTTAAATAGAAAAAAAAGAAGTATTCACTAAATATCTTAAAAAAAAAAGAAAGAACCTTTCTCAACTTGTACGACACAAGTTTCAATTGGGAAAATGTACTCTAAATGTCAAAAAAAATAATAATAATTTAAAAGGAATAAAGTATAGGGTGCAACAGAAAAGACAAATACAGGATCCAAATCACAGAAATGGAAGCCATGAGGCCAACAGTCAGGTCCCAGTAAACAGAGAAATTAAGTATTTTTAAAAGTTTGATTTCCAATGTGAAGTTTTAGGATTAGAATTGCTTTAGATCTCAGAAAAGCTGGTAAGGGAGGAGTAAAGAATACAGATTAGGAAAAAGAGGAGGGAAATGGAAGAAAAAGAACCAAGGAGTCTAAGAAGGGATAAGAGTAAAGGCTGAAGCAAAGAAGCAGAAATAAGGCCAAGAGTCTTCCTCCCACAGGAAGAAAACGACCCATCTCCTTGAGAAGGTCTCCTGCAAGTGGGTTCGGACGTACGGACAGCACCATCTCCGCTCCCAAATGCAGTGCGTACACACCGCTTCGGGGACCCAGAGGTCTAAACAGCTCTCATCAGAGCATCACAGGACAATACCAGTGCTTCTCACTCTCGTTCCCACCAGTGTGTCCAGTGGGGCTTCCAGAGGTGCACGGTGTGTGAGGTCACAGGAGATTTAGTGCAGAAGCAGATATGGGGCAGTGGGGCAGGTTGCCTTCTATTGAGCCAGGCATCAAAGAGATTTGCAAAGCAATCCCATTTTCACTAAAGTTTGTCTTGTTTTGGAAGATATTGCCATTTCTCATAAAAATGTTATTTATGTTAACACATAAGTGGTTTATTTTTAAATAAATTAGTAAGTATTTCTAAAGTTTCTCAGTTTTTATTTCTAATGTAATATACAGATACAACTTACATAAACAAAAGCTCTCTGGGGTCTTCAATCATTTTTAAAAGTGCAAGGGGACTCTGAGATTACAAGACTGTTGGAGAGCTGCTGCATGGATGGGAAGGCTAGGAGTTCCCAGGTCACGGGAGGAAATACCAAGTGTGGAAAAGCAGAGAAGGAGGATTTCTTATGTAATGCTAAAAGGAATCCCAGGGAAAAGAAAGGAAGCACTGCTGCAGAAACACAGGGACAAAAGGGTCAAGTGTGAACTTATCTTCTCATAAAAGGGAATTTTTATCTCAGTCAGTACCCAATGATAAAATAGTTTCCCAACATAAAGAAAAAGGTACTTGGTAATATAAAAAGATACTGACAACAAAAAAATGTTTTTAGTACCAAGCCAAACCAAACTGCCTTAAAAATGGTAGACCTACCAGGTGCTGCTTTTCCTAAATACTGCTCCCTGTCAGCACAGTTTCTCTCTGCAGCTACTTACTGCATTTCCTCCCTGGCTTGTCTCCTCTCTTTTCTGCATCCTACTCTGTTTTTCCCTAGTTTATTTTTCTTATTCTCTCCTTACTTCTTCTCATGTGTCTCTCACTTTCTTCTTTATTCCTGATCCTCCCCAGGTTCCTGTCTGCTAAGAACATCCAAAGAAGAAAGTCACCCATATCTAGTATCAGATAACAGAAATAAAATGAATATCCATGAATACTGGGTATACGTACTGAAAACCAGATTATGCTGCTCAAAGGGATAATATATGGTAAATTTCCAAAATGGATGTATCTTAGCCACTGATGAATGAATTTAACAAGAAAATAGCAAGTGAAGCCTGAACTCCGCTAACCAGCCTAACCAAAGCAGCCCAGTTCCCATTGCCTCTCTGTGCCATTACCCTAGTTTATTGCTTTGACAGTTCTTGCCAATTTCCAAAAAGATCTTATTTTTTTTTCTTTGTTTTACTCACTGTCCTCTTCAGAAAAATACAGTTCCTTAAGAATAGGGAGCCCTCTGTCTTGTCCACTGAAGTATTCATTAAGTATTTTCTGAATGACTACATAAATGCACCAACATATTCTCAGTGAATTAAAATCGCCCTACTCCTCTTCAGTAATATGAAAAATGACATTTAATAAATACCTGCCAACTTAGATTACTGTGACGTGGGGCACCTTCATCTAGGCCAAGTGTATTCAGTTCTTCAAAGCTAAAGTTCAGTGTGTAGGGAGTTTGATTGGAAAGCTCGGTATGAGGCAATTCGTTGTGTGAAGAGCGACGCGCAGATTCACCATGAGGAACTGGGCCACTGTTGTTTTCACTAAGTAAACGTGGGTCTTCAGGGACCACTTGGTTTTCTGCATTTCTCATTTCTAGTACCTTAACAGAAGAAAAAAAATAACATTAATATCCACACTGAGCAATCACATTTTAGAAGCTTTAGAAAATACTTTTAAAAATAAAACATTATAGTTATTACAATGAAAATGAGAAAGCAGACTTCTTGTGAGTTTCTAATGAATTTGAAATATATCTGCTTATCTTTCATTTCAATTATACTAAAAGAAGGAATGGCAAAACCATCATATACGTATTGCACTCTAATTTGGCCATTATGTTATTATTACTTTAGTTTAAAATTTAACTGGAGAACAAAACAGAATGCAACTGTAGTGTGTCAAAGAGAACCAGAGCTGGACAGTGGCTAATGTGGTGAAAGCAGATTCTAATCAGAAACTACTGCAATGGGCGAAAAGAGACCTCAGGATAGAATTGGCTTCAATCCAAAAAGCAGCATGGACGAGAAGGCATTTATAGCAAGCAGTGGGGTGGGGGTCAGTGGGTAGAAAATTGCTAAGAGGAAACATCAAGGTTAAGGGGGAATTCTGACTGAACCAACTTGACAGGATTCTCGCTGAAGGCAGGCCAGAGTGATCAGATATCATCTGGGGGGTTGGTGGGGAATGAGGAGTTTGATCACGGACGAAGGATGATCAGATAGTGAGGGTGGAGGTTGTTCCTAAACTGTCTTAACATGATGATCCTTGCTAAAACTGGGCGATGCAGGCCTGACAAGGATAGACACCAAGGTCGAGGCCTAGAGGCTTAGGGAGCCTGACTAGAGGCAGTTCAAAGAGAAAGCCTTCGTCAATGAAAGCATGGAGAATCAGCAGGTCACCTCTTCCCCAAATCTCCAAGTGAAATGCCCAAAGGAAAGGTTACCACGTGCTGCTATGTATGTTCTGCATAACATAATAGACAAGGGTCATACTTAGGTGTAAAATGCATTTGTTACATGTTTTTTAAAAATACAGAAAAACAGCAGTTTGGACCAGTAATGATTAGCACTTGCCTCATACAATATTATACATAATTCTATAAACATAAAATATCTTACTGTGCTTCTAAAAAGATGCCAGTCCCCAAAATTCATACTCATCTCTTTCTTCAGTTCATCAATGTTACATTGAGCTAACACACGGCCATTTATGTTTGCCTGAATAAAAATAAATGCAAGTATAAAGACAAACAAAACAGGAGATATCTGAATTATTAGTGATTAAAAAGTACATTTATATTTAGTACTAAGAAAGTCATTACTGACTAGAAAATATTGACCTAAACAAGTTTACTATCCTACGTAATAATATCGTAAGCATGCTGACTTTGAACAACATCAGCCACTCCGTATTTTTCCAAGTGTCATAAGCACAAAAGTAAAACAAATCACTCTTCAGGGACCAACCAAAGAGGTAACCCTCCCAACTATTTCCAAAGCTACCTACACACTGCCATGAACAATAAACAAAATCATTAGTTTTTCTCCTCTGATCTTGTAAAATATGAACAGGAACGAAGCTCCCAGGAGGGGACAAAGACGTCTGTCCTTGTAAGTATGTCAGTCACAGACAAAGTTCTAAATGAAGTAAACTCTGACAAGCTTGTTTATCAGTTATATTAGATAACTTTAGCCAAAGAATGTCCACCCACTAATTTCCCAATTTATTAAATTCACCAAAAATGACTGTATCACTATTGGGTCTCTGTAATTCTAATTTCTGCCAAAGAGGAACAGATGGAATTTTCTTTATTAATAATAGGTGGCTTGCTGATTTTACAAAATACACAACCTGGCTTTATTAACTGTGGCAAAATGATGGAATACTTCTGTTTAAAACTGATGGAATGTTCAGTCTCCAAGTTAATTCTGACGACATGAATGTACAGAGCAGTCCTGGGACAGAGGTCCTGCTGCAGAAATGCAAGGCAGTTCGCCACACTTAAGAGACCAGGCGCTAGGATGGGCCTCGGAAGCCAGGGCTGCCGGCAGAGCTGAGTGGGAAGAAGATGCTGTCATAATGGAAACAAAACTGCCAAGGATTCAAGTTGGAGGCCTCACCCTCTCCTGACACTACCCAAGCTGCCTGGAGGAGTCAGGTTTGCACCTCAGAAAGGCAGTGCTTGATGCTTTTGCAAACAGGGATTAGCACTAGCCAGAGCTGTAAGGAAACTGACGTAAACGCAGTTTATGTTTCCTAAATGTAGACTGAGATTAGTAAAATGGTATCTATACATGCTCGTAATTCTTTACAAAACTTTTTAGATGCCATTCTTTAAAGTATGCAAACATTAGAGGCTTGTTATTAATGTTTACTTTACTATAGTTCCCTGCTAGAAAAAACATAAAAAGCGTATTTAGTGGAAATATCTACTATAACAGGGATGCAGCCTTGCATAACATGGGAAGCCTTCCCTCAATCCCAGGCATTACTGTCCAACTTCGTGGTAGCTACTAGAAGGGCAAGAACAGGACCCAGGAAGAAATAAACTTCCTCAAACGTGTTAACCAAACCTATGAGGTTCATCAAATGGGACACACTCATAAGTCCTATTAAGACACAAAAGTAACAGTCTGGGAAAAATGAAGTGTGGTTTACTCTGATAATTATTAAGTCACAAATAAGTAATATAATCAAAGAAAATAACATATAAAAAGGCTTCAAATGTTCAATGCTGCATACTGGAGACATGAATTATTATTACTCTAACTGTGACGCTCCATAGAGCTTTGTATTTCTCATCAAGGCATTTCTACTTACATTAGGTCATTTAAAAAATAACATTGTAATACAGCTTTCTTTTATCCATTTATAAACTAAGAAATAATAGGGCAATTTTAGGATACAAAATAATAAGAATCATGTTTCCATTTGGAGCTTTCCTATTTCAACAGAGCATCCATCTTTGAGAAGCTAAAAACGGAGTGTTCATTGTCCACGGAGCCCCATCTCCCACACCCTCAGTCCTGCTTCCAGTCGGCAGGTAAATTTGTACATCACCTTTTTGATGGTTGCACAATACTGAGGCAGCATACTCTGGTCCAGCCCTTCTATTTGTTTCAGTTTCTCACATACTGCATCCACATTCATTGAATTCAGTGATATCATTGCTCCTGAGGCTGAGCCTGACCCCTAGATGAGCCATGGAAAAATACACGTATGAATAGCTTTTAATGCCAGATGTACACAGCACATGACAGAGAAACATTCACAGAGTTGCACTGTGAAGTACTCTGATTAATAACAAATTTTCAAACTAAAGCTAAAAACAGTAAATGTGTGTAGTATGGGAAATGCCATTAGGGAATAGATTTAGCTACTGTTTTACTTTAAGGAGTAGCTTGTATTATAGCAAATAAAGCCTGATCACAACCACTTTTCTAAGAAGATGGAACATTCCATGAATCAAGCATAGCCTAACTTCTCAAATGTTTGCAGCCTGACTGCGGAAGAGTAGGGTGCAGCCCTTAAGGAGGAGTTTAAAAAAAAAAGCAACAAAGAGGGAAAATTACTGATGCCTATATTATAAAAATATAAAATGTAAAAATAAAAATAAATCTTTGAAATAATTTTTTAAATGCCTAAACAGCTTTAAATGTCTCTACATACTACCTTAATAATATGACAGCTAAAGTTTTCAGATCTTGATCATATTTTATATCCAAGGAATTTAAAATTTCCCTTTAAGAATCTATACAATAAGCATATAAAATACAAAACAACAATATTACTTCTTAACACATATAAAAGTAAATATAATCCATTAAAATTTGGTCTCATTTAAAAGAAAAATCGCAATAATAAATAATCTAGTATTTATTTAGAAGAAAAACGTTTTCTGAATGTGGTGACATACTAAAGAAGTATTTGCCCTGTGGTCCATTATACATGGATCGCCTCAATTACAGATGTGGACACTGAGGTCTAAAGAGGTTAAGTTTTGGCTTTAAAGTCACAGAATAAATAGCTGGTTAGTAGATGTGGGCCAGAACCCTAACTTATCAGGTCTTAACAACTTCCTACTTTCCCTTTTGAAAAGTTTAAAGAAACTATAACCATAATGGAGAGAAGACAAACGAACTAGCATAGCAGATAAAGACAACGTTCCAAATGATCTGCCCTGTTTACCATTCAATCTAATCTTAAAATAAATAATATTTATCCTATCCTCAAGGATGTGTAAATTTTTATTTTCTATCTTCTACCATTATCAGGACAAAAGTACACTATAACACAGCCAAAACGGCCTAGTAGCCAGTTGTTAAACTTTATTTGTAATGTGAAAGCATAAATGATACTGTCTTTATGAACTGATAAGTAAATATATACACAAATAGTATATACACAGCATACATCTATATTACATATAAATACAGCTAGGGAATGAGACCATATTGAACAGGGAGTTGGAGTATTAATTTTATGACAGGGAGTCTCAGCAAGTTAGCAAGTATGAGACAGGCCCATAAAAGTTTTAAAATTAATGACTTGGAATATCCTGCACCAAACATGTTTATTCATAGTTTGTTTTTAATTAAATATAAATTTTAAATATGCCATATGTTATATGGTCCGAGGTACAATGCTTCAAAAATACTAACAGCAAAACACTAGTATTTCCATAGTTTAGTTTTCATATCTCTACACATAGTTCGATTTTCTGCCTGAATGAGTATAGCCAATATTCAAAATATAATTCCCCAGTATCTACAATGGAAATTTCAAATCCTTTGTATGAATTTTTAATAACCATACTTGTTTTATCTTCCTTTCCTTTTAAACAGCTTTATTGAGTTATAATTCACATACCCTACAATTCTCCCTTTTAAAGCGTATGATTCAATGGTTTTAGTATATTTGCATAGTTGTAAAACCATCACCACAATTCATTTTAGGGACATTTTCACGTCCCTAAAATGAAATGCCTGTATCCATTAGTGGTCATTTTCCATCCCTCCAACATCCATGCCCAGCCCCTGTCAGCTAGGAATCTTTCTGTCTCTAGATTGGCCTATTCTGGACATTTTATATAAATGGAGCCATACAACATGTGACCTTTTGTGTCTGGCTTCCTTCACTTAGAATAATGTCAAGGTTCACCCATGTGATAGTATGTACTAGCACTTCATTTTTTTTTATTGCTGAATAATATTTATCTTTTAAATGATCTTTAATACTGTCTTCTAAATATTCTTATTCCTCAACCTGTCTCTTCTCTCTGGATACATTTCTACTTTAGATATTCTTGGTTCAAAAATAACAAATGAACAGTTTGATCACCAAAATAAATAATTATCATACTGGATTATAACTTATTCTATATAGAATGAGTCTATACTGATATAAAGAAATGACTGAATAAGTGAAAATAAATAATTGAATAAACGATTGAGGAATAAAAGACAGCTTTTCCTTATAGAGTTGGATTAATAAATGTGGAAAGAAACAGAAAATTACCATTAAGAAAACATTACAGTAATAGAGGTTGCACATAAGATAACATCAATGTGTACTAAAATTAATGGGCAAAAGTATAAGCAGAAACAGGTTATCTGCAGAGTGTCAAAGTATCTCTCCCAAGATATTTATTCATTACAAAGGAAAAAATAAAACTTCACAAGTGTTGAAATCTGGCAGACGCCACCTTAAGCAAGTGATTCAGGTTGGCACCACCAGCGGTCAGACTGCAGCCCAGCACCGACCCTCTAACAGGATGCGCTGAGAAGGGCACTGCATCACTCCTAGGGGTCTCTTACCAGGGATATATAACCTCCAGAAGACAAACCCAAGCAGAGGAACAATCTGCAAAACACCTGACCAGTATTCTTAAAAGTGGTAATTAAGGTCATGAAAGACAAGGAAGGACCAAGGAATTGTCACAGACCAGAGAACTCTAAGAAATAATTAGCAACAAACACAACTGAATTAGATCTTGGATCAGAAAAATGACATTAGTGAAAAAACTGGTGAAATTCAAGTAAAGTCTACAGTTAGTCAAGAGAATTGTACCACTTTAATGGAACTGGAGAGTATTATGCTGAGCGAAATAAGTCAAACAGAGAAAGACATGTATCATATGACCTCACTGATATGAGGAATTCTTAATCTCAGGAAACAAACTGAGGGTTGCTGGAGTGGGGGGTGGGGTGGGAGGGATGGGGTGACTGGGTGATGGACACTGGGGAGGGTATGTGTTCTGGTAAGCGCTGTGAATTGTGCAAGACTGTTGAATCTCAGATCTGTACCTCTGAAACAAATAATGCAATATATGTTAAGAAAGAAAAAAAGAAGAAGAAGAATGTAGCAGGAGGGGAAGAATGAAGGGGGGGAAATCGGAGGGGGAGAAGAACCATGAGAGACGATGGACTCTGAAAAACAAACTGAGGGTTCTAGAGGGGAGGGGGGTGGGAGGATGGGTTAGCCTGGTGATGGGTACTGAGGAGGGCACGTTCTGCATGGAGCACTGGGTGTTATGCACAAACAATGAATCATGGAACACTATATCTAAAACTAATGATGTAATGTATGGGGATTAACATAACAATAAAAAAAATTTAAAAAAAAGAGAATTGTACCACTTTAATTTCTGCTCTTGAACAATAAATATACTACAGTTAGGAAAGATGTTAACATTAAAGGAATACTATTTTTGTACCTTTTCTTTAAGTCTAAAATTATTTTAAAGTAAAAAGGTTTTTTTCTTAATCCCCCAAAAACTTTATTTCTGACTGTGCTTTTAAAAAGGAAAAGTATAATAGACATGGAACAAATTAACTCTGCCAGCTTAGGGGGAAATGTAAACTTTTAGAGTATCTTATTTCCACAGGGAATCTGGAAACTCAGCAACAGAGACCTGCTGATAGATACTACTCTTGTCCTTTGAAAGAGAAAGCTCCATATAATTTTACTTTTATGAGTCTTTAAAACTTGCACTTTATCAATTATTTTAAAACTTAATTTCTCAAAAAAAACCCCACAATTTATCATTGGGGATTAGGTAGAAAATATATATTCCCTGAATGACTTTTAGAAGCTTTATAAGACAGACACACGCATGAACAGAAGATCCCTGTAATTCCATCAAACCTATAGTCTGACTCTTGATTAGATTTAAGTAGGGCTTTATCAAGATAGAGTAAATTATCAATAAGTTAAAATATTTTACAATATGCCTCTATGAGTAGAAGAAATGGTAATTATCTGCCAGGTCATTGCTAAAGTAATCACATATAATACAATTATTTTGAAACCAAATCAATCTTAGTAACCAAAATAATGATTTTTGGATGGAAATCTCATCAAAGGAAGGAGAAAGAGTACAAAAGTTATAAGGAAAAAGCATACTTAATAATTCAACAGGTAAATTAATAGAAAACTAATCATGTTACTTTGACAATACAAAGGATGGTAATACTTTCAAGTTTATCATGCATTCTTACTTGAAATACACCTGCTGTAAGTCTAGAACAGATCATTTCAGCAAATATCACAATTTATTTTTTAAAAATTTCTAATGTGGATATTTGAATAAAGAAGATGTTAGTTTGTTTAAACTGTTAAGTATAAACTTCAAAATGCACACAAATCAGAATTTCTTCAGGAAAAAGCAAAGATAACAAAACAGACTAGAATTACCTTGATGTAACTGTATTGTTTTATATTGTAAGTAGATTAAAACTACACTCTGAAACATTATCATTTTGGTAAATTTATTAAATAAGCTTAGAATTGATTAGCCAGAATGAGTGCCATGCAAAGGCTGAAAGCAGCTATTAAAATAAACCCAAGGCACTGAAATAAGCACAGATTTATCAACAGCCCAGCGTGAAAGTGCCAAAGATTGCCTCTAATAATCTAATAAGAAAAGTGAGTAAGATTTCACTGAAAATTTCTGTACCTGTCTTTGTTTGTTAAACCCAGAGTCACACGGCTTTAAAGAAGGAATAAAACAGAATGAAGGACACGAGCTTAAGTAAAACATCAAACAGGCACATAAAATAAACATAGGCAGCACGCCTGTCATTCCTCAGACTTTCCGTAACTTTAAACACACCACCCTCTGCAGCAGCACAAAGCAAGGAACGCTCACATGCGCACACGCGCACACACACACAGTAGTTTAATGGCATTAACATGGGCTTGGTAACTTTACAATTGTACTCTCAAAATTCATAGTCTTCCCATTAAACGAATGACTCATAGGCCATACATTCAACAAGAAAACTGGGTAAATAAAACTTGCTCTGAAAAGTCAGTATTCCTACCACATACCAACGTAAAATTGATATTTAAATATTCTGATTTTAAAACACTACAACTAAAGTTAACCAATTTAATAATAAGACTTAAGCACTTGGAATTCACATGATCACTTCATAAAATGAAATATTATCTAGCCACACTATACTTAATGCTCAGAAATACACTTTTCAAACTCGGGTTTTGTTTCATTGGGCATTTGGCACATGACAGATGCACTAAAACACCATTTGAAAAGAAAGGCCTTAACAGCCTTACAGCTTTATGCTGTAATGGCGAAAAGTATCTGCATACCATGATTAACATAATTATTTTAGTGATGTAGATTTTTAAAAATTAATTAAGAATTATCTCCCATTCAAAGCAGATGCCGCTGCTGTTACTTACTTTTCTGTACCCATTAGGTTGGTGGCAAAAAATGTTAAGTAGTTAAAATAATCTACAGATGACTGACAATATTGATTCAAAGTTAATTTCCAACATTGTTTTAATAAAGGACAGGGCTTTGCTAGCCTAATGTCAGATGTTCTCCTTCTGACCTACTCAATATCTGCAATACCTAACGGAAATCTTTCTTTCTAATTTACATACCAGCCTTATAAATAGGATTTTCAGAAAGTTACTATGTATCTATCTATATATCTGTGAAGACTTGAAAAAAACATCAAAAAGGAGTCCTAATGAAATTACAGCTTAGTTTAAGATACCCAAAACACAAAAGAAAGCTATTGTTAACCTAGTTGGAAAATATAACTTATTCTTCAAATTACATGAGAAATAATAATGAGGTCAAAGTTGACAGATGAGGCTTAACCTACATTTTAAGGGCAATCTTAAAAAAACAAAAGTATTAAAAACTGCAATAAATGTGATTTTTTATTTTTTTAACTTCTAATTGTACTCTAGTATCTCAGTGATCTCATTACTGCAGTATATTTCTATGGAAATCTATCAATTCTGTGGCAGTTTATTAATTGCTTAGGGAAAAACATTTTCTTGAGTTTAAGTCTGGCACAAAGACTTTCAAGCCCAAAGTGAATACAATTTTTCACTATATTATTAAAGTAAAAATAAGTGAATACCGTTCCATACTGAGAGAGAATAATAAAAACGTACTTCTAATATACTTTAGAAAGTGTGAACGACCCTGAGAAAAGCCACTGCGAGGTGGCAGCGAGTACCTGTCCGGATCCTACACTCTAAACAAAACCTAAAACAAGCCCATTCCTTACCCAAGGCATCTTTAACTTTCTCGTCCAATTCTGCTCCTGAACAATGAGAGACAGCTTGATTTGGACATACATTTGTTCAAAAACAGGTTAAAAGTTCTAAGCCAGTGGTGGAAATAAAAATTATCTACAGCTGAGCCCCATCTTTTTTTACTTTTTACTCACTTAGTTACTCTGCCAATTGGATCCAGTTTAATGAAAACCAAGACCTTCATTTTTAATACCTTTATTAGTTCAGTAATTTTCATTGCTCTCTAACAGCACACTGGAATTAAGGATACTGTCATTAACACTGTCTTTGCACTTCTGAAGTTCTTCACAATGACACTGGGTATTAATTCTTTTCATGCCTTTTTTTTTTAATTAATTTTAATTTTAATTTTTTTTAAAGATTTTATTTATTTAATTGCCAGACAGAGAGCACAAGCAGGGGGAGCAGCAGGCAGAGGGAGAAGCAGACGCCCCGCTGAGCAGGGAGCCTGATGTGGGGCTCGATCCCAGGACCCTGAAATCATGACCTGAGCCGAAGGCAGACGCTTATCTGACTGAGCCACCCAGGCATCCCAATTTTTCATGCCTTTTCAAAGTGGTATGTAAGTGATCTAAATACAGCTGCCTAAAGGTATCAAGTAAACCCTGAGGCACAGAAGCCTGAGAAAGAATGATTTCGGAGCCTGGATAATTCCCTTGGCAGCCTTTGAACCCCCAAGCTCGATGTGGGCAGGAGTTTCATCAGTTTTGTTCACTGCGATATCCTACTAGGATGGTGCCTGGTAGACACTCAGTAAATTTGTTGAGCCAGTGAGTGATCACACAGGCACCTGTAGAACTCAGTGCTAAATAATTTAAGAAAGGATAAGAAGGAAAGAAATGCTGTATCGTTCCTGCTTTTGAAGGACTGCTTTTCAGTGAAAAATAGTTTCCACCATGAGCAGCAGACCTTAAGTAAAAACTGACTCCAGGGCGCCTGGGTGGCTCAGTTGGTTAAGCGACTGCCTTCAGCTCAGGTCGTGATCCTGGAGTCCCGGGATCGAGTCCCACATCGGGCTCCCTGCTCAGCAGGGGGTCTGCTTCTCCCTCTGACCCTCTTCCCTCTCGTGCTCTCTGTCTCTCATTCTCTCTCAAATAAATAAATAAAAAATCTTTAAAAAAAAAACAACTGACTCCAGTACTCCTAAGAGCAACTCTGAAAGACCATAACAAAACGCCGCTGACGCGCCCTGGCCTGAGACAAGTCTTCCCCATTGAGTCCTCCCCTTCATGGTCACAGAATACTCGGATGCCACTACTTCTAGTGGGACCTGGACTGAAAGAAAGCACAGGCACCAAGTAAATTCCCTGGAAAGCTGTCAAAATTTTAAAGTATTTGGAGCATTCAAATAACCTAGAAATCCTTCTCAATTCTAAGAAAACAAACCAATTGACACCTTTTGGGCCAGAGAAGCATCAACAGATAAAAGGCTGAGTTAATCTACACTGACTAGTGTATTTGTACACTACTCCTACCAATGAGACAGAGATAATTTAACATGAAACAGTTTTGGTTTCTGAGTCTTTAAAGCTCCATGAAATTTGGCCTTTGGTGTAGTAATAATAATAATAATAAAGTCCTTAAAGTGTCCTAAGGCTGAGTAATCCTTACATCAGACCTATGTGGTAGGTCTGCTTTTTCCAGATGAAGTTGGGTATCCAAGAGGTTAAGTAATTTGTCCAAGGCAAAGAGCTAACCACCAGGGTCTATTTGACTTAAGATCAAATACCTGGCTAAGTCACGCTTAGTATTACAGGAGCAAAGAAGGCAGCATCGTCTGAGGAATGGGCTGCGACACGGGCATGTGGATTCCAGTCCCACATCTGGCACTCCCCTCCTGTGAACCACAGGCAAGTCTCACAGACCCAGTCCTGAATGATGTTCTGTACTGTGGAGCTAAATGAGGCCACGGGTCCTAGTGTTCCTGAGGATCCTTAAGAGGGAAGGCAAGTCCAGGGTGGGGGCCACACTTGTGCTTTTACTGGTTTTATGAACTAGAGTTCTGATTAATATTTCATTTCTGAAAGAAACTTCTCTGCTTTGAAAGTTTGAAAACTACTGGTCCTTTCTAGCTCTAATCTTCTGGGAAACATATCTTGGGTCCAATGTTAATTTTCTTCCCCAGTTTTAGAAGATTTGGCATATATTTTCTCTATATAAAATTATTTTTTTGAGTTAGCACAGAGTCTTGTATTTTACATCTTCACTTTTGTGAAACACTTGGACTATCTATAACTTATCTGGTAAGTCCTTGGCTGGCCTTCACAAGCTATAATCATTACAATGTTCCTTAATGTGAGAAAAACCAATTGTTTCATTAGGATCTACTTTATAAAGGTTTATCAGAATTCCTTGTGGTAAAAAAAGATGGGACCATTTACGTTGAAAATAACAGCTGGTTAACTCTTTATGGTCTTGCTCTATTGGCAGTGTTGTTATTTTTACTCATTACTCTGTGTCTGTAATGACTAGACAATTGATCCAGAAGTATCTGTGTGGTTCCTGACTTGTCTATAAGCAGCTCTTGTCATCAACTGTTGCATACAGGAGGTCAGCTGAATAAGCAGATGGACTCAACCCATAGTCCTGTTATCTCAGAAATATGAAACTTTCTACTACAGGACTGTAAAGCCGTATGAGTCACAAAGGGCTAAATAATTTTTATATTAACTACTTCTATGTTGGTTCACCCAAAAAGATCCTGGACAATGTTCCCATGTACAGGTACTTCACATTTCCACCACTGCCTTTGATTTGGCTTTGAACTAAGTTGTCTATTTTTACTAGTCTTCTACCAAACAAATTTTACATGCTATTGTCATTGTTAATTTCTTAAAAGCAAAGAAAGCTTGGTAAGCACTTATTATTCATTAAGCCAATCACAAAACTATCTTTTAATATTAAAAGAAGAGCAAATAGGATGGTTATTTTACTAAACAAAGGCACTAATATATGCAGAGCACCTTTATTCTTTGTTACTGGGTTTCTAAACACATCACAAGAATTGCATTATTTCCCCTTCCCCAAAAACTCCTTTTAAATTTGCTTAATGCTCCTTCGCTGGTCCCTGAAAGAAACTACAGATATCTTTTAATTACAAGTGTTTGTTCACATACTCAAGCATAGGAATAGCTACTATTTTAGCATGTCTGTGTCGTTAAGACCATCAAATTCTTCACAGTCTCTGCTTTTCATCAAAAGTTTGCTAAGGAATTTTAGCTTAGAGAATTACATTACATGCATGAATGTATGTATGAAGGGTTCTCTGACTAAACTAAAAGTCATTCTTGCATATCGTGGCAATGATCCACGCATTAAAGATTCGCCCAACACCCAAACAGAATTATTATGGTTTATTGTGTCTATTATTCCTGGATAATTGGAGTCACTCAAACACTTCAGTTGAAATGTTATATGACTTAAAAAGAATCATCAACTCCTCAATGAAAACACCAAAATGGTTCTCTTTCTCTCTCTTACTAACATTAACTCAAAGAAAATTAAAGCTAAAAAACTACTGCCTACCCAAATGCATGTTTTAAGTTAAAAGTTACGGATAAGCTCAGGATGTAATATTTCCCCCACAGTAATTCTAACCGTCATGCCACACTTCAGCAGAACTCTAGATTAAACTGATCATGTCCACGTGGGCATAACATTCTGTAAATAAATCAACAGAAGTTAAAATATAAATTGGATTCCTAAATTCCACATTAAGTAAATGAACATTTTAAGGCTCACCACATTAAACATATTTCTTATTAAACACAAAGTCCTGAATAATAAATATACGAAGTGATTTCCTATACAATTTTTTTTTAAGAAACCCACTTTAAGGTGTTGGCCCAAAAAGGTTTAAATAATTCCCTTTACATCATGAACTACCTCTGTTTATCTTGAAATTTTATTTTAATAAAAATACAGAAAAAGAAAAATAGTACTACATTCACACTAAGGTTTCATAAACTGTGGACACCCAGATTAAGAATGAGTCACTACAGATGCATTTTGGTCTACACCATCTAGCTTATAATGTCCTTTTGTGGTCTCAAGGGTGATTCTGGATACTTTCAAAAGTATCCCACATGTGCAGTACCAACTGTAGGCTTAAGAAAAATAATCAAAGGTGAAAATATTGCTCAACTCTAAGGAACAAATACCACCAACTGACTGCTCCTGATGGCTGCTAGAAAAATCCTGTCCTTCTTGGACAATAAAAAAAGAGTCCATCCCATATCATTGAAAAAGGGGAAAAACAGGAGGAAATAAAGGGTAAAGTTAAACATTAGCTTTTAAATTAATCCGTGAACTACAATGATTAGTATCAGCTACTCTACACTAGCGGCCATCACAACACAGATGCAGAGTTAGGGGACTGCTGTCACCACAACTAAGACACTTGTTACTGCTGCAGAAGCGATGACAGGCTCGTGTTCCCACCACAAGACTACTCCGTTACCCGCAAGGAGTCTGTGGGTGAAGGAAGCCCCTCAGCAGCATCCTCCTTGATAACCTCCTAACAACACAAAACAAGAGTGTGGGTGAAAGGTGAGTGGGGCCAAACTAAGATGATGAATGAACACGATGCTAACATGATCAGAGACAACACTGAAACCTGGACATGAAAAGAGTTTCCCTTAGTGACATTTAAATTTGAAATAACAGTTTAAGTTCTATAGCTTTGACCTTCTAATTTATAAAAATATATTAACAGGAAATTTCTTTTTTTAAATTGTTAAACTAAGCTGACCATCAGGAACACGTAATATTTTACAATGTATTTTGTTTCGGATTAGATTCAATCATACATCTGAGTAATTCCCTTATCCTATTTAATTTCTGCCATTAGATTAAAATGCTCTTCCAATATATCCTCGAATTTTTATACCATAGGGCTAACATATATATATATATATATATGCTTTATATATATATACACACACACACAGATACCATGTATGTATGTTTTTGTAAAAAGGTATTAGAAATTAGCAGATGTAAAGGTTTAGTTTTTAAAGTTTTGGTAACAGACACTGCACTATAAGCCAGAAACTCTCGTTGTAAACAACTCAACATTTATTCACTGAGGCCACTAGTCATTTTCCTTCCATAGACATTATCAGAAATGAAAACAAAACACATTTTATGTTAGTAATAGCTTATGTGTCTTAAAACTATTTATAAAATAAGTTGCATTCTTTTGCTACAGAAAGAAAATAACCAAACTTCTACTGCTGTCTATGTGTCTTATTAGATTAATACTTTAGTTACCCTTTTTTATACTTACTAGGCCATTGCTCTGATCTCTGGGCAAATTCGTTTTTACTGATGGACGTGAGATGAGGTGTTGGGAGCCGCCAGGGTAATACCTTGGCGTGTAAAGGTAGGGGGCAAAGAATGGCTATGGAAAAAACACGTAACAAAAGAAGGGGATAAACAATTACACAAATCAAAATGTGATGAGATTTATCAAATGAAACTAACCAATAAAATACAACTCCAAATTTTTAATAATGCAAGTGACAAAACAAAAGAAAAAGAGCCTTACTCATAGTCTGTAAGATATCAAACCCAAATTTAAGACCCAGTATTTAAATTTTCAGATTGTTGATTTAATACAAGGTTTTTTAAGCAACTAAAGTTTTACACCTTACAATGTGACAAGAGTTTCTCCTTAACATTTTTATGGGCTTACCATGTACCAGTTCCTAAGTGATTTACAAATATTAACTCACAATCTCTTAAAAAAAAAAAAAGGCAGAATGGACTCTTAATAGAATACTATTCTTTACAAAAAAAGGTTAGCCTTAAGCAAGACCAAAAAAAGTCTCAATATATATGAGAACACCCCAGTATGGATTCCAGGAATATTTTTACTCTAAGTTCCTAGAGCTTACTTTATATCCTATACCCTAGAGTGTATCTCCTAAATAAGATGTATTTTTTTTAATGGGGAATCCATTGTTTAGCAAGATTTATAACTACGGCATTTATTTGTAGCCAACATCACATAAACAGGAGATATCAGATTATATGGGCTAAACATAAAGATTAAAACTCATTAAGCTTCATTACACTGAAATAACATCTTCCCCTACCTTTTTACTGCTGCCATTTAAGAAAATTATTCCCCTTTTAACTTTCAGACTAAAAACCTCAAATAACTAGAACAAAAAATAACTAGACCTAAAAACATGAGAAAATTTTAAGTGTTTTTAAAATGATAAAATGCCATTAAAGCATCACATCAGCCTATATGGTATGGTAAATTAAAAAATTAAATAAATTTCTTGGTTTCAAAACCTCAACTGTCATCTACTGATCAATGAGCCATTTTATGTTAAATTATAGCAGATTTTAAGACTGCTAAATAAAACCCTGCATTTCAACACTGTCTACCACACAGTTAAATTTTACAAGGATGGAATACATTATAAAATGCTATTGTTCCACCTTTTTCTCCTTGTCTGAGTAAAAGAGTAGAATAACATTCATACGACCTCTATGAACAGTGCCCCTAATTACAGTTGAGCTTGAACAACACAGGGTTAGGAGTGCTGACACCCCGCCCCCGCCATCGTGTAGTTGAAAATCTGTCAAAATAACTTTTGACTTCCCCAAAACTTAACTACTAATAGCCTACTGGCGACTGGAAGCCTTACTGAAAACATAAACATTCTGAATGCACATATTTTGTAGGTTACATGTACTATCTGCTGTGTTCTTACAATAAAGTGAGCTAGATCTAGAACAGAAAATATTAAGAAAATCATAAGGAAGAGAAAACACACAGTACTGTACTGTATTTATTTTACAAAATGCTGTGTATAAGTGGACCCACAGAGCTCAAACCTGTGTTGTTCAAGGGTCAACTGTACTTAGATGGCCAACATTTTTCAAAACCTGAAAATTTAATTTAAATTCTGGAATTCCTTCATTGCCACATTTATTCTAAACTTTGCTTTCTTCCTAGCTCACAGGGTATTTACTTAGGCATGCAGTTGGCTTCTGTGACCACTAGCCCCTACATTTTCCTCAAATTAGACTAAAGAGGGAGAAAACAAAAATAAGAAACTGTAATGGACCTTAGTGTACAGTTCCAGAAAGTATAATACTAGGGCTCATGCTCCATTACCCTGTAGAAAATATTAATACTTAAGAACAGTAGGATGGGTGTAGCTCAGGCCACTAAAGGTGATAGGGTCTGTATACCACCGATCATTGTACTTTCATCTTTTTCAGTAGAAAATGAGCATATTTATACGAAGTAAACAATTATGCATGACTGCAGATAACTTGAAATATAACTCTAGAAATGGGCTACAGTGCTATTATTTGGCAATAACGTCTAAATCCTACAAGCAGTATCTTCTATCATAATCTCACATTTAAAAGCTGTAACACATACTAAATATAGGTTTACTGAATACTGTGGAAATTTAAGTTTTGAGTTAAATCACCGTTCTAAATGCCAATATAATTATGCAAAATATAACAAATGGAACATTTGTTTATGAACAAATAGAGAAACAGCTCCCTTTGTAGCATAGGATAGTCGCTGATGACCCTGTGGAATTCACTTTCTTATAAAAGCAAAACACATCTCTGACATTCAAGACTCAATTGAGATCTAGAACCCATTAAAGTTAAAAATTCTTTTGATTTAAAAAAATCATACATTTTAAATTCAAACTTAACATTTTTCCTATTTTAAAGCTAACAACATGCAGTTTCAAAACAATAACAGAATCCATAGCAGAAAACTTCTGATATTTCCCCCAAACAAATTCTTAGAATGAAAGATTCCTAGCACTTTCTTACTCTGTTGTAGAACGGATGCTGAGGTCCTGTCATCCCACTGTAATAGCTGCTATGAGGCTGTGGTGACACGACCCCACCTCCAAATGGTCCATTGAAGGAAGTGGAAGAAGAACAGACAGATGGAGGCTGACTGTAGCCTGACGGTGGTCTCGGTGGAGCTTCGTGTAAAGGCAGTGGAGGATACGCAAGTCCTCCGATATTAATCTGGTCTCTCGCAGCACGAACATCTAAAAGATTAAATGGTACCCCAGAAGGCAAATTAGTCTAGCTATCACTTCCTCCTTTAGTTATCAGATAGAAACATGTTTTTTTTCACTCTTGCCAAGGATTCCAACTGACTTAAAAGAGACAGGAAATCCTGACTCATAAAATCTCGTCCACAGACATTCTAGTGAGAAAATCCAACTACTTTGCATAAAACCTTTTGTCACCATTTGAAAAGTCACCAACATCTGGATTCTTCTCTTCAGTTACCAGAACAATAATTTTTTCTCTGACTTTCTAAGGTATTTGTGCTATTCTAACAATGGTTATGATCCATAAAGTGTTACTATTAATAATTCACAGTGGTCTAATAATACAATGATTACTAAACTGTGGGTTTGCAAACTATATGATTTATCCTTCTCTGGAAAAAACAATTCCATAGCCACAAACTACACTTTGATATCAGCCTTCTCACTGGTACCCAAAAAAGAATGTAGTAGTTTTAAGCTCTCTCTTCATAACTCCCAGAAAACTCAACAGTGGGTCAGCAGTGCCACACAAAAGATAATGTGTTTCAATAAAGGTTTTGTGTGTATGTGTGTGTGTGTGCATGTGCATATAGTGGTGCTTCAAGAATAAATGAAATTATTCCAAAACTTTACTGTCACTATCCTTAAGTTCCAGTCCACAAATTTAAGTTAAAATTTAGAAAGTAATATAAAGATATGTTTGCCCCTTTGGACAGAGACCCCTATTAAGATTAGTCACAGAAAAATTACAATGGACTGACATCTTAAAGTGGTGACTATATCTTAAAAGGAATCTGATTCCAAAGAGTCAGGTGTGTGGGTCAAGAAACATTATAATAAAGTGGTTTAACAAGTAACATTTTCTTAATAGTCTCTAAAGGATGTCAAGATTCCTAATCCTCAATTTCATTAATTGTCCTGTGTAGTGCTTGGTTCAGTATTTCCTGGGTTTTCATGGAGCAAGACAAACTTAATATAGCTAAGTTAGAAATGGGAAACATTTTGAAGACTTCAGATAAGACAAATTAAATTTACTACTAATACTTACCTGCAATAATTTCCCGTAGCTTGGGGTCTAGGTTTACAGTGCACGGCAAAAAGGTTTTTACATCTCGAGCCACAAGAACTGGGGTCCTTGAAGACAAAAACACTTCAAAGTTTCTTATATCTCCATCTATTTCAAGCAGTGGCTCAACATCTTTAGTTGTTGGAATATTCTTTGATATTCTTTAAACAAGAAACAAATGAAAAAGGTCATTAATGTCACTATTAGAAAGGAAAATTCTATATGTACCTTAAAATTTATAAAAATAAGTAACACATTATACATCTTGTTCTCATTAAAAATTTTAAGGAAAAAAAATTGGTACACTACAAAATTACTAAGATAACAAGTGTGAGGTCAGAATTATAATGCCTTTGACCAAAGGCAGGACTGGAGCTAGGAAACAGGAAGGAGAGTAGCGTATTCCAGGCACTTCACATGTTGGCGAGGACCTCTCAGGGAAAATTAAATGAGTTATCATTTTATACACGAGGAGAGTGAGCCTCAGACAAATAAGGCGTCCTGCCTAAAGACACACAACCGCACAAGAGAAGCTGACTGGCTCCAAACTCCATGCTTATCATGAGACACCATGGTTCTTGCCTTTGCAAAGAAAAGAATAAACAATAATTTTTATTTTTTTTTATTTTAACAATAATTTTTAAATAAATTACATAAACTAGAAAAAAGTTAGCATAGGTTTTTCCTTTTTCAAAAAAGGTTATATTCTCTATTTCTTCACTGCTCAGACTCAATCCTGGGCTGGTAGCCAAATATTAAAAGCCATCTGAGGGAAAATCCAGAGAACAAAATTAGCAAACAAGAAAAGAATAGTGTGCTGGTGAGAAGATAAGGACAGCAATTTTGTCTTCATGAATTTCAGGGAGTCCCTCTTACGGACTCACTCACATATGTACAAAACGGAAAAGCCCTCCGAAATGGGATTACTTCTTAATAAATTAGAATGACATTCAAACTGATTATTAATATAGTTTAAATGATATGAAAAACTTGGAGAACAGTTACAAAGAATCATTTGCCAAAGTGGCCAAAATTTCAGAGCTTAAATAGTTAAAAAGGTAGTTCATCTGTTTCAGAAGTTTAACATAAAATACTAAGAAGAGAAGCTAGAAAGATTTAGATAAAAACACACAGCTGACAAGTCACATGAAACAAATTAACTGAATTTTAATGCCAGCTCTGCTTAAACTTGAATGTGAACAGTGTTCTCAATATGATGAACAATACTGCTGTTCACAAGCCAACAGTCTACTGCTGCTTTCCAGATTGAAGTCTCGATTCTAACATTTTGAGCTCAATACATTAAGCTCTTCTACTGAAAGAGATATTTATGTAAATGATAATCTTTTGGCAGTGGGCCACTAAAATCATATGTGTCTTTATTTTTCAGATATTTTTCCAAAGGTTAGTATTTAAAGAATTTAAGTAACTTCACTTTTCAATTAAGATTGAATTTAAATTTCTAGTATTACGAATCATGTGAATTAAAGTTGCCAGCAGTTAAATGGTCCACAGAAAGCATTATAAAACCTCAGGCATCAATGAGCTCTTAGTAAGTTTAAATGCAATTTCTTTCTATGCTACCAATCTAGCAGTACTTGTTAATGCCAACATCAATGTAAGTTAAAAGCATTTTGATTATAAATGACAGTGGTTTATAGAAAGTCCATATTAATTCCTTGGCAGAAATTACATAAGCCATTCAAATCACTTCCATTCAAAATGAGGTCTTAAATTACAGGGAAAAAAAACTTCCTATTTTAAATCAAAATATAAACAGATTCGAAAAGCATAATTTATGAAGAAGGCATTACTTAACATACTTTATCTAAAAGTAGCCACCTAATAATGTCATTATTTAA
Organism: Halichoerus grypus; assembly: GCF_964656455.1. NCBI lineage: Eukaryota > Metazoa > Chordata > Mammalia > Carnivora > Phocidae > Halichoerus > Halichoerus grypus. The sequence goes on from NC_135721.1 coordinate 6,318,901, forward strand.
TCATTGGAGGTTAAAAATAAGATAAATTTTCTTTAAAAATTTAAACAGGGAAAACTCTTAACTGCCTCAGAATTTTTTACCTTAAAACCAATTTAACCCCTCATAGACCCAAATACTTGCTATCACAGTGAATGCCCATTTGTTAAATAATGTTCTATGCATTCTCGAAAGAGATGGAACATACGGACAGAAAACAGCTACTCTGCACTGTAGCCAATGGGTGAGGAACAAAAGATGAAGTGCACATCTGTGGAAACACAACCAAACACCCTCAACACCTTCGGAGCTAACTATGCTCTCTTGTTCTGTCTTGACCCAATTAATGCCTACTCATCCTTCGTCTCAGCCCAACTCCCCCTCTTCAAGGAAGTCTTCCCCAAGAGCAGGCCCTCATAGCACATACGCTTTCTTGCACACCACATATCACTATTGGATAATTATTTTATTAATGTCTACTCCCCCTCTAGACGAGAAGTTTCCTTAAAGCTGGGAACAAGTTTGGTTTTGTTCACTATTGTATCTCCAGAGACTTGAAGCAGAGTATTGTCACGTTACTTTTGCTTAATAAATATGTGTAGAGTGAATACACACAAAAAATGCACTGTTCCCAAAGAACCCTATTCTTTTACAATAATTTTCTCTTTCATTACCTTTTCTGATACTGAAAAAAAAATTATGCTTGGAAAAGTGTAGGTCGATCCACTTTCAGTTAATTTTTGTACATGGTGTGAGATAGGGGTCCTACCTCATTCTTTCACATGTGGAAATCTAGTTGGCCCAGCACCGTTTGTGGAAGAGACTATTCTTTCCCCCATGAAATGGACTTGGCACCCTTCTCAAAGCTCAACTGTCCCGAGATGTACGAGTTTATTTCTGAACTCTCCATTCTATTCCATTGGTCTATATACCTATCCTTAGGCCACTGCCTCACTGTTTTAATTACTGTAGTTTTGTAATAAGTTTTGAAATTGAGAAACAGGAGCCCTCCAACTTTATTCTTCTTTTTAAAGATTGTTTTTGCTATTTGGGATCCCTCGCAATTTCATATGAATCTGAAGATCAGGTTTCTGTTTCTGAAAAAAAAAAAAAAAAAAAAAAAGGCTATTGGAATTTTGGAAGGGATTGCACTGAATCTGTAGATCACTTTGGGTAGTACTGATATCTTAATATTTACTCTTCCTGTCGATGAACATGAGATATATTTTCATTTACTTAGATTTTTTTTTTAGATCTTCTTTAATTTAGCAATTTGTAGTTTTCAATGTACAAGTCTTTAACCTAATTGGTCAAATTTATTCCTGGGCATTTTATTCTTTTAAATGCTATAGTAAATAGAATTGTTTTCTTAATTTCCTTTCAGATTGTTCACTGCGGGGGTATAGAAACACAACTTATTTTTGTGTTGATCTGTAGCCTGCAACTTCGCTGAATTTATCAGCTCTAGCAGCTTTCTTGTGGATTCCTTGGGATTTTCTGTATACAGGATCATGTCATTTGCGATGGGAGATAGTTTTATTTCTTCCTTTCCAATTTGGATCCTTTTACTTCTGCTTCTTGTCTAACTGCACTCACTAGAACTTCCAGTAGAATAGTGAACAGCAGTGGTGAAAGTGGGTGTCTTAGTCAACTCGGGCTGCTATAACAAAACACCATAGACTGCATAGCTTAAACAACATTTATTTCTCACAGTTTGTGGAGTCTGGAAGTCTAAGATCAGAGTGACAGCTCAGACAGGTTCTGATGAGAACCCTCTCCCTGGTTTGCAGCTAGCTCTCTGGTCCTTCTCATAAGGATACTAATCCCATCCTAAGGACTCTACCCTAATGACCTCATCTGAACCTACTTACGTCCCAAAGTCCCCATCTCTGATACGATCACATAGAGGAGAAGGGCTTCAGCGTATGAATTTTGGAGGGATACATGTAGTCCATAGAGCAGGAATCCTTGTCATGTTCTGTCTTAGCGGGGAAACTTGCAGTGTTTCACCATTGAGAATGAAGTTAGCTGTGGGTCTTTTACAAATGCCCTTTTTCATGTTGAATAAGTTCCCATGTATTCTCAGTTTTCTGAGTGTTTTTATCATAAAAGGATGCTGGATTTTGTCAAAGGGCTTTTCTGCACCGAGTTCTCTTGCAATTCTTTTTATTTCTGTATGATTGGTGGTAATGTCTCCACTTTCTTTTATTCTTTGTCAGTCTAGTAAAAGGTTTGCCAAACTTGGTGATCTTTTTCAAAGAAACAACTTGTGGTTTTGTCAGTTCTCACTACTGTTATTCTATTCTCTATCTCAGCTTTAATCTTTATGATTTCATTCCTTCTGCTAGCTTTGAAATTTTTAAAATTTAGTTTTTTCCTAGTTCCTCAAGGTCTAAAGTTAGGATATTTAGGTCTTTATATATATATATATATATATATATAAAGCGTATATAGCACATACGCTTTCTTGCACACCACATATCACTATTGGATAATTATTTTATTAATGTCTACTCCCCCTCTCTCTATATATATATATATATTGGATTTATAGCTATACATTTCCCACTGAGCACTGCCTTTGCTGCATCCCTTAAATTTTAATCACCCCTACAATTCTTATAAAAGTACCTTGATAACAATTCATGAATCACCTTCATATTATGTTGGAAAGGCCATTAGCCTAGGGAGTCAGAAAAATAGACATTTTCCTTAGCAATAGCTAAAGTAAAGTTATAACATAATAAGAGCTAAAACTGCCCACATGCAGAAGGCTGTGTTGAGTTTACAACAACACTCAATGGAGCAAAGAACCTGTTAGAAGTGAAAACAAAGAGACATCCCCACGAGTGGTTAGAGCGGATTCTCAAGACAACAGCGCACACAGTGTCAAGTGTTCTCAGTGACACTACTTTCCAAGGCTCATAAAAGTAATCTTGCATTTTAAAGGCATCCTATTCAGTAACTAAACTAGGAAACAACAAAGCATTTGTATATGTGGCAGAGTGAACACATAACCACGCCAAACCTTCAGGTTTGTTTCTGGTTTCAAGTATTTAATGTGTTTGATTTATGTGCTTAAGGATGGTCCAATTAGGGTTATATAATACAAACCATAAAAGTACTTGTCTGGAATGGGAGAAGATATTTGCAAATGACATATCAGATAAAGGGCTAGTATCCAAAATCTATAAAGAACTCATCAAACTCAACACCAAAAGAACAAAGAATCCAATCAAGAAATGGGCAGAAGACATGAACAGACATTTTTCCAAAGAAGACATCCAAACGGCCAACAGACACATGAAAAAGTGTTCAATATCGCTCGGCATGAGGGAAATCCAAATCAAAACCTCAATGAGATACCACCTCACACCAGTCAGAATGGCTAAAATTAACAAGTCAGGAAATGACAGATGTTGGCGGGGATGCGGAGAAAGGGGAACCCTCCTACACTGTTGGTGGGAATGCAAGCTGGTGCAGCCACTCTGGAAAACAGTATGGAGGTTCCTCAAAAAGTTGAAAATAGAGCTACCATATGATCCAGCAACTGCACTCCTGGGTATTTACCCCAAAGATACAAAAGTAGGGACCCGAAAGGGTACGTGCACCCCGATGTTTATAGCAGCAATGTCCACAATAGCCAAACTGTGGAAAGAGCCAAGATGTCCATCGACAGATGAATGGATAAAGAAGATGTGGTATATATATGCAATGGAATATTATGCAGCCATCAAAAGGAATGAGATCTTGCCATTTGCAACGACGTGGATGGAACTGGAGGGTATTATGCTGAGCGAAATAAGTCAAACAGAGAAAGACATGTATCATATGACCTCACTGATATGAGGAATTCTTAATCTCAGGAAACAAACTGAGGGTTGCTGGAGTGGGGGGTGGGGTGGGAGGGATGGGGTGACTGGGTGATCGACACTGGGGAAGGTATGTGTTCTGGTAAGCGCTGTGAATTGTGCAAGACTGTTGAATCTCAGATCTGTACCTCTGAAACAAATAATGCAATATATGTTAAGAAAGAAAAAAAGAAGAAGAAGAATGTAGCAGGAGGGGAAGAATGAAGGGGGGGAAATCGGAGGGGGAGAAGAACCATGAGAGACGATGGACTCTGAAAAACAAACTGAGGGTTCTAGAGGGGAGGGGGGTGGGAGGATGGGTTAGCCTGGTGATGGGTATTGAGGAGGGCACGTTCTGCATGGAGCACTGGGTGTTATGCACAAACAATGAATCATGGAACACTATATCTAAAACTAATGATGTAATGTATGGGGATTAACATAACAATAAAAAAATTAAAAAAAAAAAAAGTACTTGTCTGTTTCCAAATAAACCGTTGGCAAAGCTAAACAACGTATTCTTTTCCCAGAGAGCTTATTCTACATGTAAAAAAAATTATTTCCCTCTGAATGTGTATATATCCAAGAAGATCTATATTTCCTACTTGGTCAAAATATTAGGACCAAAGATTACTTTTTTACACTGGAGGAAACATGTAGTCATGTAATAAAAAAAATGTTTTAAATGCTCAATACACAAACTCAGTAGACTATCATTAAGACCACAATTTGCCTATCAGCAGCTGGGTTTCAGCTAGACCTCACAAGGGCAGCACAAGATATGACTTTGGAGGCAGAGATACCCCTACATCCAGGACCTCACGTGACACGGCTCCCCCTTTTTCCAGTTATGTTCACACTTCTGAATTATAAGTCAGTGCTGCGGGCCATGTCTTGTTCATATGTTTCAGTTGTTCTTGCTTCTGGCTTTGAGCATGAAAAATAAACTAGGACTAGAAATAATAGGAAAATTTTATTACCATAAAAATCTCCTTCTTGGGATTAAGAGTACACTTATTGTGACGAGCACTGAGTAATGTAGAGAGGTGCTGCATCACTATATTGCACACCTGAAACTAATATAACATTGTACATTAATTATACTGGAATTTTAAAAATTTCCTTTATACATTTTTAAAAGCATTGAATTATTTTGACACAGAAGCATTTACACTCGAAAAGAAATGCAGCTTAATAATCTCTAGTGATGATTCAATTCAATCCAGTAATGAACAACAGTGTGTTCAACTGCTGAGGAAACTTAGTATACCAAAGTCTGGGGTAAAAAATCTCCCTTTGCAGCTTTCATATAAACGTATTACATATTTACATGTTAGATGCTTTCCATTAAAGGCAGTCATTTCTAGGAATACAATACCTACACTGCCACTTGAAATGCAACTTGGATGGATTCTGAAACGATAGAACAGAGGCAATGGCTTTCCTTAAATCCAGATTTGATCATCTCAGGTAAGTCAGAATAAGGCTGTAATATTTGACAATTAAAATTAAAAAAAAAAAATTAAAAGCAATGAGGGGTGCCTGGGTGGCTCAGTCAGTTAAGTGTCTGCCTTCGGCTCAGGTCATGATCTCAGGGCCCTGGGATCGAGCCCCCAGGGCAGGCTTCTTACCCAGTCCCTGCTCAGTGGGGAGTCTGCTTGTCCCTCCTCCTCTGCACCCCCTCCCCACCCCGCTCGTGCGTGCATGAGCTCTCTCAAATAAATAAAATCTTTTAAAAAAATAAAAACAAAGGCTGGGTCACTTGTTAACTGTCACTGGGTCAATTACCTCTCTTTGATTCCAGTTTCCTTATTTCAGAGGGCTGAAGCAGATCTCTCAGATCCTGTCCATAGCCCTGTAGATGCTTCCCACACACCCTGCCATGTGGGAGATGCTCTTTTAAAGTAATGAAGGAAAGCACTGGCCTACACAGTCCCTTCCACATCTGAGCTCCCTTGGTCTTTGGTGTAAAAATGACACCGGAAGCATAACTTCACTTGGCTTTAAGGTTGCAATTTTGGTAACTACAGGGGTGAGAAAGGATCAACAGACAGGAAGGGTAAGATATGAAAGACCAAAGACGTATCTGCCTAGGTTCACCTACACTACTGATAAGGCACTGCCTTCATTCATGTGTGTTGTGGAAAATGTTCTGAGGAATGCATCCCTTTTCTTACATACAATCCAATAGGAAAAATATATTTGAAGGTTATAAAGAGTTGAGAAGAAAATTTTTAAAAGAACTAGCATTTGTAGAACACCTATAGCCTGCCATTCTCTAAGCCAGGTGTTTGATCTAGTTTTCTATCTCCCAACATTCCAGGAGATACCATTTCAATTTTTAAAATGAGAAAACTGAGGCTCGGAGATGTTAAGCACCCAGCCTGACATTACCTCAGATGTAGGTGGCCCAGCTGGAACCTATCTGGCCTGATTCAAAAGCCTGTGCCTTGTTCCCTCCACCAGTTCAACCTGGATGCCACAGACATGGTTCAAAGTTCTTAATTAATGATTTACATATTTTTAACTCCTTAAAATATAATAAAATAGAACGCTGTTACATATTAAATTTTAACACGCTCAAGAAGACCAACATATAAGCCTATTGTACCAGGTCACCTTGGCTTTTTGTTTTAATTTTTTGCGGACTTCGAAATAAAGTTTCTCCTCCATCTTCATGTGTATATTTAAATTCTTTCATTTTTTTAATCCAATTTTTCTGTTCATAAAATTAGGCAAGCAAGTGCACTACTCCACCCTATGTGCCTGAGCGCAGAGTGTAATAAACAGAAAATCACAATGTTAATTCACAACATGACCCAGGACCTTGTCAGAGAAGCAGCACCCAACAAACACTTCAACCAATTATAAGAAATGTGAGCAACTGTAAGATAATGCTGGTGATTGACCTATGAAGCCAAATTAATTGAAAACATCCTGCCACTACAAAGCAGGTTAAAAAAATTGGTAACATTTGTATCTACTTAGGATTTAGAATTTTTTTTTTTTAAAGATTTTATTTATTTATTTGACAGAGAGACAGAGAATGAGCACAAGCAGGGGGAGTGGCAGGCAGAGGCAGAGGGAGAAGTAGGCTCCCCACAGAGAAGGGGGAGCCCGATGTGGGACTCGATCCCAGGACTCCAGGACCATGACCTGAGCCGAAGGCAGTTGCTTAACCAACTGAGCCACCCAGGCGCCCCGGATTTAGAATTTTTTTTTTCTTCTAATTTTATTTATTTGAGAGAGAGAGAGTGCAGGCACAAGCAGGGGGAGGGGCAGAGGGAGAGGGAAAAGCAGGCTCCCAGCTCCATCCCAGGACCCTGAGATCATGACCTGAGCCAAAGGTAGACGCTTAACCACTGAGCCACCCAGGCTCCCCAGGATTTACAATATTCTTAATATTACCAAAACTAAGTAGAGAAACAAAGAGATGTTTAAACCAATGTAAGATTGCAAGGATCGTCCACATGTTTCAATTTTAATATGCTCCAGCACAGCTCATTTTTCTTACTAACTAAATTTATTAGGAAAGTTGTAATTTGAATCAATTAATTTATATTCATTCTGCTTTATTTACTGGGATTGTGCATAAGATTTGATTTGCAAAAAGGTTTCCACTAAGGGGAAAAAGCCTAAAAAACAATGTACTAAAGCACGATGCCTACCCAGTTGTTACCACGCAAGTGATCAGATAATAACAATTCAGACAGTAAAATAAGAGTTTCAAGGTAAAGTTATGAGAGAAGACTGCAGTAAAGAGGCTGAGGTAAAATAATTCACAACTGACTCAATATGAAAATAGTATCTATCATAAAGTAAAGACTATTGTTTTATATCGAGTTTGTACTATGATGTATTAAAAAATATTCTGATGAAAGTAAATGAGATCCAAGTTTCAAGGCTGTTGGAGGTACTAATAATATTGTGAGGTGCTACCAAGCAGTAAGAGATATTCATGTTATTGTTTCATTTTAGAAATTTAAAAAATTGTTCCATTAACCATATAGAAGAAGCAAATGTTTTGCAATAAAACTCTGAAAAGCAGGTATAGAGAATGGAGGCTCTGAAATCAAAGTCTGCCTATGAATATGCCTCAGATTAAAGGAAAACCTTTATTAGACAAGCTGTTTTGAAGACTGTCTATTAAGTATAGAACCCAAGATCTAACAATGATTAGAATTTATATTTTTTCATCCAAATACAAATTTTTAAGTAGATCAATTTTAAACACTCCTCTTTTTCATGTCCACCCTTTCCCCAAAAGCTAATTTAAAAGTATTTTAGCAGGAAAAGGTACTATTTAAACTTAATAAAAGACTATGCCATTATGATCAGATAACCATTCATTTGCCTATGATCATGACTCTCAGTGCTTATGAATGTCCTGTGAAGCCATTAAAAAAAAAGGAAATTAAACTTTAAAATTTAAAATATTCATATTTAAACTCAGTGTTCTCCTTGTTTTTCTGCTATGGAAAGGGAAAAGCAAAATGCATTAGATCTTATTTCGTGGCTGAACACGCTAATCATAACGTCTCTAGTGAAATACTGCCATCTTGTGGACTTCTCCGGTATTGCTAACAGAAGCCGCTTGTAGCTTGGCTTTACAGCAGCATCTCCCCTTACCTTAGTGTTTCAATTACGTAGCATTCTTGTTTTGAATTCTCGTATTTCGAGGAGTCTTAAAAATATTTTGATTTGAAATTCTGAAATCATGAACTTCTGTTGAAGAAAATAATTTCAGGTAAAAAACCTGATCTCTGAAAGTCTCTCTATATAGAATCTACATATAGAGAGAACATACATGTATGTGTGTGTACACATATATATATACTGTAAATATATATAAATATTTATAGTTTGGTGGAAAATTTGAATTCTTCAATAATCAGAATGGTTTTTTTTTTAATATAAACGTGCATAATATTCTTACTGTATTATAAAATAAACTGTAAACCTTCATTGGTAATATTTTTTGTTTCACATATTAAAACATATAGAGAAATTAATTTTTCTACTTCCGTGTTTTCAAATAACCTTAACTACAATTTTTCATGTTGGAATTAGAAACACACAACTTTGGAATATTTAAAATTCTTTATTCTACATTATCATAAAATTACTGGACATGGCATCATGAGTTTAAATGAAAAAATACTTTAGGGGCGCCTGGGTGGCTCAGTCGTTAAGCGTCTGCCTTCGGCTCAGGTCATGATCCCAGGGTGCTGGGATCAAGCCCCACATCGGGCTCCCTGCTCAGTGGGAAGCCTGCTTCTCCCTCTCCCACTCCCCCTGCTTGTGTTCCCTCTCTTGCTGTGTCTCTCTCTGTCAAATAAATAAATAAAATCTTTAAAAAATAAAAAAAATAAAAATAAATGAGAAAATACTTTAAAAATCAATTTTATCCTATTTAAAGCAAAAGAAAAGTTATTGAAAAGCTACCTAAAAAAATTACAGCCACTTAGTGCATATAAAAATGATATAAAGTTAAACAGACGGACCAGCTGTTGAAGTGCCAAATATCACAACTGATTTTAAGCATTCCCTACAAAACCTACTGCAGTTACCAGACACAATTAGAACTGAATAAAAGCACTTACTTGGGGTTTTACATAAGTTGGTAAGAAGTTTGCATTTTTTTAATAGAAAAGATATTCAATCCTCTGGAAAAAATTCTATCTGACCATTGATACATAATAACATTCCCATTGACTATAATATATAATTCTAAATATTTATTTGAAAAATGAATAGAATATATCTGGAAATAATAAAATTAGTATAGTTATGTATTTCTAATGTCTCAGACCTACTGCCCCACTGTGTAGTGACAGACCATCTCTCCTGGCTTCCAGAAATAGGCCTGGGGAAGGTCCAACAGTTAGAGCTGTGTGATCTTAGGTAACTGCCACTCTGCCTCCCAGACTTAATATTAAATAAAATAATCTATGTAAAGTGCTTAATCCAATGTGTAACATATATTGAAGGCTCAACTAATACTAACTAGTATTTTATTAGCATGTACCCAGGACATAACAGACTCTATAAATATTTGCTTAATGAATGAACCCAATGAAAATGTTTAGCATGACAAAAATGGAGTCCAGCTAATTTATAAGGCCTTTTTATTTTTTATTTTTTTTAAAGATTTTATTTATTTATTTGACAGAGAGAGACACAGCGAGAGACGGAACACAAGTAGGGGGAGTGGGAGAGGGAGAAGCAGGCTTCCCGCAGAGCGGGGAGCCCGATGCGGGGCTCGATCCCAGGACCCTGGGATCATGATCTGAGCCAAAGGCAGATGCTTAGCGCCTGAGCCACCCAGGCGCCCCTATAAGGCCTTTTTAAACAATACTGTCAACAGCCTGTAAGTAGGACCTGAAGTGGGAGGGACCTGTCTAAAAGTGTGCCAATATCAAAAATTGACAAGGCAAGAAACAACAAATGTTGGAGAGGTTGTGGAGAAAGAGGAACCCTCTTACACTGTTGGTGGGAATGCAAGTTCATACAGCCACTTTGGAAAACAGTGTGGAGGTGCCTCAAAAAATTAAAAATAGAGCTACCCTATGACCCAGCAATTGCACTATTGTATTTACCCCGAAGACACAGATGTAGTGAAAAGAAGGGCCATATGCACCCCAATGTTCATAGCAGCAATGTCCGCAATAGCCAAACTATGGAAAGAAACAAGATGCCCTTCAACAGACGAATGGATAAAGAAGATGTGGTCCATATATACGATGGAATATTACTCAGCCATCAGAAAGGATGAATACCCAACTTTTACATCAACATGGATGGGACTGGAGGAGATTATGCTAAGTGAAAGAAGTCAGCAGAGAAAGTCAATTATCATATGGTTTCACTTATTTGTGGAACATAAGGAATAACATGGAGGACATTAGGAGAAGGAAGGGAAAAATGAAGGGGGGAAATCGGAGGGAGAGACGAACCATGAGAGACTATGGACTCTGAGAAACAAACTGAGGGTTTTAGAGGGGAGGGGGGTGGGGGGTGGGTTAGCCTGGTGATGGGTATTAAGGAGGGCACGTACTGCATGGAGCACTGAGTGTTATACGCAAACAATGAATCGTGGATCACTACATCAAAAACTAATGATGTAATGTATGGTGACTAACATAACAAAACAAAAAATAAAAGTGTGCCAATACGAAGCAATTCCAAACCACAGCATTCATAAAAGGATTACAAATGCAAGAAACCTTAGAAATGTGGCTGAACTCAGAGTTCAGGGAAATGTCTATGAAAACTTTGCTTCGATTTTAGTATCACCCAACAAAAGGTGAAAACTAGTAGGTGTTAACTGAAATGGTAATCACCATTCAATTGTGTGTACTGAGAACTTACTAAGTGCCTGACCCAGGGATATACTGGTATAATAACAAGGAAACATTTTACCCACATTTAGAACCAAAGAACAAGTATCTGTATGAATAGTATTCTCAAGATAAAATGTGGCTTCTCATTCACCACCCTCCCCCAATCCACGCTTTCCTCAATCCGAATGTCATCATATTTCTTTACTGTTTCAGAAATAATCACTACTGCCTACTCTATACCAAAAATATCTAGAAGCGAGGAATTCAGCAAGGTTTAAGGAAGTTACAGTCCATGGAGTTAACAGTCTAGTTCAGGAAACAAATATTAAAGAAAGAGCAATGAGAATATTTAAAGAAGGGTAACTATGATAAGCACTATGAAGGAAAATACCAGCATACAATGAACACATCTAGTAAAATCTTGGAGAATGGGGTATGCCTGGTCACAAAACGCTTCTTGAGGTTGTGGTATTTAAGATGTGAATGAGGTGGGGGGGCAGGTTGGGGGCCACAGGGAAGTGCAGGTGGAAAGGTGAAAAGAGGGAGAAAAAGAAAAAAAAAAAAAGCAAGAGGGAGAAGGCATGAGAATGGGCTGGAGAGCCAGGCTAGGACTGTTTAGAACTCCAGGTAAACCTGATTCCTCTATATCAAATTTTGACCAATTATCTCTCTTTATCCTTAGAGCCCAAGTTGACATACAATGACCATCATTTCCATCTTATAGTACTCATAAATCAAATTCAGTATTACTCTACAAGCAACCCATTAGTTGCTCTCTACACCTATCAGTTAATGCAATGGAAACCACCTTTCATTCACTCTCAACCAGGGGTTTAAATGTGAGGATTAGGGGACAAGCCATGCAGCTGGCAAGTCTAAGGGAAAGGCGGCTATTTAAAAAATGATTCAAAAAGTAGCCTTCTAAATCCAACATTTTACTAGAAAATAAAGAATAAAATGACCTTAAGAAATAAACTATTACAACAGGAAAATATATACATGGAAATTAGTCATTTAAATTACTGGAGATGTTTAGAATAACTAGTTTTCTTCAGTACACTGCAACAAGACTATAGAGGATATTGTTCATTTCTTAGCTTTTTCACATTCATCTCTATGAGCCATTCTCTATCACTCATTTCATCTTTACTCTGGGATCCCCACCTACTTTCTGCACAACTTTTCATTTACCCTGAATTTCCCACCAAGATTATCCCTTTACCAGCATAGGATTCTCAAAATATGCTCCCTTATGTCAACAGAATTCCCTAACTCCGGCCAAGTTACACTGATGCAACCAAATACTAGGCACCTTAGAGCATATAGGGTATGGATACAATTTTTTCAAGACCTTGCAATAGATCTCCTTTTTACTCAGGATAAAAAGCCAAAACCCTTACAATTATCCTCCACGTCCCATACTCCCCTGACCTCCCTGACCTCATCTCCTACCTCCTCCCCTTTCCTGAGTCCTCTAGCCACATCACATCCCTTGTTGTTGCTATTACTGGTACATTCCAGGTACTCTCTGGTCTTAGGACCTTTGTCCATACTGTTCCCTCTGCCTAGACATCTTTTCCCTAGATATCTGCTTGGCTAAGTCTCTCACTTCCTTTAAGTCTTTGCTCAACTTTTCCCTTCTCAACAAGAACTACCCTGAATACAGTATTTATATTATATGTATTAAGGGAAAGTGTGTTTTGGGAGAAAAGATGGAAACAATAATTATATGTAAGACAGTGATTTAAGAAATGTTGAATGGTGACAACACCACACATACTGAGAAGTCACATCATATCAAAAAGATAGAATTTTCATTAAGATTCTAAACTACATATAAAAAGCACCAAAACAACATGCATGAAACAGTATTTGGCATAAGTATTTCTATCTAAATTAGGAGAAATATCCTTAGTACAAAGGCTGTACTTTGTACTACAAAGGAGATGAGACAACTTCTTCACAAATCTAAACTAACTAGTCCAGCTTTTCATGCTATTGAAATTCATGACTTAAATCCACATGCAACAGAAATAAACCTGTTCATAATCTGGGTCACATGATGGGGGGGAGGGGCAACAAATAATTGCCCAGAACATGAAGGAAAGAGGAAGGAGGTCAGTCAGAGCTAAGGGAGGCATGAGATAACCAGAAATGAGCAAATTAAACTTAGGACAATTTTGGCTGAATATCAAGTAAGAACATCATAAGATATGAGGTTTTATTATGAAAAATGTCAAGTACAGAAATACCACTACTTAGAAAATTTAAAGATACTGAATTGAGCATAAATGTTGTAAGTCAGATGTCTATAGTGCCTATTCAGCAAACAGCTATTTCAGTGAAGTGGAACATGGTTACCATTCTAAGGCTCTCTCAAAACTTATTCAATTGTTTATAAGTATGGCATTATCCTTATCACAAAACTATTCTGACCATATCATCCTGAGTAAATGACTGCTTGAGCAGTGTCAAAACAGAAATTTAAAACATTATCTTCATGAAAACTACTTAAATTGATCTTTTAAAAACCTCTATCATTGTTTAAAATGCTTACTGAAAAATACCAGAAATAAAGTTTTATACTAAAATATTTCAATGGTTGTCTAAAATGTCGTAATAAAAAGTAGACACAAAATCTTTATCTATAGTTTTTATTTTACTCCCTTTCTTCTTACTAAATGTATGTTAACAAAAAAAAACCCTCAAATGATCTAGACAAAAGCTTTTAGCTCAACACATAATTGCAAGAAAATTACAATAATTGTACCAATTAAAATAATCTTGAATGAACAGTATGTCATCTTAATGTTCCGATGGTTTATAGAGGGATCTACTTAATTAGCTGAAATTGCTTTCCAGTGTTAGTATCAAATGTCATTTGTTAAAAGTTGAACAATTTAGAAAATAATTTAACAAAGCAATTTTACCAAACACCAAGAACCAACATTTTCTTTTTCAGCTGAATAAAGCAAGCAGATGTGTCATCAAGTTGCTATAAAAATAAATGAGGCTTTTTATGGATTAAAAAATAAATTTTACTACTAGCGTTAAAAATACTATTTTCTGATTGTTTTTATCAAATCAGATTTCTTTAATAAAATAAATGAATATCAATTATATACTCTGCTTTTGTCTGCTGTAAATAAAACTTTTTATTATTCAAATGACAAGCAATGGAATCAAAGAACTCAACTACGGTTAACTAGAAATAGTCATCTAAATTATTCTAACATATTCCAATATATGTTCTTTCAATATGCTGATCAAATTGTCTTCCCATAGTTTTTCATTGCAAATCATCTTACATTCAATTATCAAGTCAATCCCTTAATGAATTCTTAAAGATTCCTACTACATTGTCTTTTTCTCTCTTCCTTAGACTAGCTATAAAATATTCTTTGTAAGTATTTGTAGGCATATAAATCACACTTCTTTCTCAAAAAAAAAAAAAAAAAAATCTAGGGGCACCTGGGTGGCTCAGTCAGTTAAGTGTCTGCCTTTGGCTCAGGTCATGATCCCAGAGTCCTGGGATGGAAGCCCACACAGGGCTCCCTGCTCGACAGGGAGTCTGATTCTCCCTCTGCCCTTTACCCTGTTCATGCTCTCTCTCTCGTTCTCTTTCTCTCTCTCTCTCTCTCTCTCAAATAAATAAATAAAATCTTTTAAAAAAATCTAAAAATCCCCCTGAATCCAACCCATTAATGGATGGCAGGCCCAGCAAGTGCTAAAGTCTAAAATAATGGATTAATTTAATGGCAAAACAAAGTTCTGATTATCTCATATCTCCAATATAGAGCATTCTATATGTACTTGAACAAAGTATCAAAATATTCCCCCTACAAAACTTCACTCCAAGTTATTTTTATTAATATGATGAAAAATACCCCATCAAAAACATTTCTTTGGCAACTATTCTATTTCATAAACAAGATGAAAAAATTACTACTGTCTTTAAGCTATAGGTGATAAATTCTTTTGTAAGATACATTTTAATTCATAAAAATGTAAATTTTTGAAATTTCCTTGAACATTAGAAAGTCATACAGTTTGACAGTCAAGCAATTTTCTACCAGCAAAGAACAGTAGTTTCAGCCTGAGAAGTGTTTTACCATTCAGAAAGCAATGTTTCAGCCTGAGGCTGATGAAACTTGTTAAATGGCTAACTGTTTGAGCTATCACATTTTTACTTTCCTCCGATCGTTTCAAGTGTGTATGTTTTACCTTCAGTCTGAATGTAAGTTCCTCAACACTCAAGTATTTAGGGACAAAAGATATGTTGTATGAAAGTTACCCTCTAATGGTTTAGAAAAAGGGTGTGTGTGTGTGTCTGTGTGTGTGTGTGTGTGTGTCTGTGTGTGTGTGTGTGTGTGGAGAAAACCAGCCAGCACAGGAGACCGTATGAAACTAATGACAGAGCAATTGAGACAGAACCTTAACTTCAGATAAACTGCATAAAGGGCACATGGGGTTCTCTGTACTGTTCTTACTCTTGCAAATTTTCTAAGTTTGAAAGTATTTTCAAACGGAAAACAATTTTATTTAAAAAACATGTAAGTTCCTCAAGGGCATAACATACTTGTTATATTTGTCCCTCTATGCACCCCAACTCCTGGGCCAGCCCTGCAACACTGGAAAGCATAAAGGACAACCATACAAGCCTTGGCTCATAGTAAAAACTCATGTTGAGTGAAGAAAATTGACTAGAATGGATAAACAAAAATCAAGGGAAGCTATGAGTCTCTATCCCCTACTCATCTTGGTTTCTTGAAGAAAAGAAGAGGCAAGATTTTAGGAAAACATGTTCAAATGATAGTATCTAAAATGAGATCAAATTACTCCTCATCCTTTTGTATCTTTGTCTTCCTGCCACTATCCCAGCAAAGATTAAATAGGAAACTCCAAAACTAGTACTTTCTAATTTAAAGTACTACCCAACAATAAGTTAAAAGCTCTGTTTCACACAAACATGCTCAGCATCTTCTATATAATTTAACAACGTGCGGGAATAAGAAATTCTCTGCAAAGAAATGGGATACTGTGGACTTTTTAAAATCTATGTGGTTTCACCTGGATAATTTACTAACCCAAGAGTTGCAGATTCTAATCATACTTGACCTCCTTGATGGACTGTCCATCTTATTTTCTTCCTGTAGGGTCTGACATGGCTAACTTGACTTCCGGCAATTTGTAGATTTCAGTTCTTAACACACTAATGAACATTGCCCCTTCTGCATCCATTTGCTTCATACTTTTTAGAGATACTGGTACTGACATTAGAATCAATCAATCAACCAACCAAGTGTGGTTTGTGATTCACCCTGCCACCATGAAACAAAACACTGGGTTTTTGTGGGGGTTTTTTAAGCTTTCAGTAGAGCTATGTTTATATACATAATGATTCTCAACTACATGTAGCATGCGTGTAAAGGTTACTGAAATCATATGTGTTTACTAAGAACTACAGTTCTTGGATGCATTTAGCTTAAATTATGTCCTTAAGTAAAAATGTTAGCAAAGCAACAAATAATTATTATTCAATATTTGCATCTCCTTTCTCCCAAGGGAAAAATACTAGTTCCCCAAAATATCTATTTATTTATTCATTTACTCTATCCTACAATATGCTTAAAAGGATTTCAAAGATATAATCGCAATACTATCACCAACAACAAGCTCAAGATTTCTTTGCAGTTAATTCTGTCCTCAGGATATATTCTAAGAATAAAGAGTCAGAGTACTAAGTTCAAAGGTGATTGAATTAATTATTTTCTCTGTGTGGTTATGTTATCAATTTTATATACAGTTAGGATCATTTCTTTCTGTTTTTATATGATACTAGGATTTGCTTTTTTCCATCCTCTTTATTTTGGAATATGACTGAGAGTCCAACCACATGAAAATGGACAGAGATGCCTCATCTCCCATCTCTGCATCCACAACAGGCAAGCATTCTCACCAGGTTCTGGTTTACCCTTCCTAGAAGTTTGTTTTCTATTTTGACAAAAAAAAAAAAAAAAAAAGAATACCTACCTATTTATATATAAATGTTCTATTCCTCCTTCTTTCTTATACAAACACTATCATGCTGTACACTCGTTCATACTTCGCTATTTTCACTTAATATATCCTGGAAATTCCTCCATATCAATCACAGAGTTTTTTTCTCATTCTTTTCTACAGTTACAAAGTATTAGCGTAGATACGCTAAAATCTATTCAACCAATGTTCCTATACATGTACGTTTAAGGTGCACGGTTTTGTATTTGTGCAGGTGTATATTCAGAGTAACTTTCCACAAGTGGAATTGCTGGACTGAAAGTAAATACACATGTCCTCGTGCACCACTGCATCCCCAGCACCCAGCAGCAGAACCACAAATAACAAACACTGATTTCTGTTGGATTGAACTGAAATATGAATTTTTTTGAGGACTTTAAAAACCTTGTATTCATTTTCACAACTTTCCTGCTTCTGTCTCCTGGGGACCCAGACTTTGACCACTTCCCACCTTCTTCACAGAACATATAGAGGGCCTAGTGCCTGGGGCTTCAAGCACACAGCCCTTGAAATGCAAAAAGTTGATGAGTGTTTCTGTAATCTTGAGACACAGTGTACTTCTAAGCAATATACTCAACTAAAGGAAGGTAAAGAGCCTGACCTGAGTCCTCTTCTGTACCAAAACCACAGATTGACATGGGCTATATTTACTCTGTTAAAAGCCCGGGGCAGGGGGGGCAGGGGGGGCAGGGAGGAAAACTGAAAAACGTAATCACTAACAGGTTATCTTAAGTAGAGAAAGCTGATGTTTTTACAAAGGCAAAGAAAAATTGTAGAAAAAAATAATATAGCAATGTCTGCTTAATAGGTTAGTTGTCATTGGAGTAAATCAGACAATTTATATTAAACATCTTATATCTTAGAGTATTACTATCTTATAATATTCTAGAAAGAAATGGAGAACACAGAATTGTAAAAACTCCAGACACTTCATTTTCATCATAAACGTTCAGTGTCTTAAGTATTCCAGACAAGGCTACAGCTGAAGAAAATTTAGATGACGCTACCATGTTGTGAGAAGCGGCACCTCTGCCCATGGACTCTGGAGCAGGTACCCAGCTCTAGCACTTAGTGGCTGTGAGACATCAGGACATGACTCACCTTCTCTGGGCTTCAATTTTCTCATGTGTAAAATAAGAATAATAACACTTACTTATTACTACTTAATAATAACAATAGATGGTGAGAGTAAAAGGTGTTAAAACAAAGTGTTTAGAACAGTGACGGGCACCTAAGTAGTTTATGGACTCTGAGAGACCTGAATGGAAAGAGCTCTACTACTTAAGAGCTAAGTGACTTGGGGAAGTGACCTAAACTTTCTGAACCACAATCTTCCTTGTTAATAACATGGAACTGTTCTAACCACCGAGCTTTCTAAAGCTGCAAGAGAACTAAGGCACTGGCAGACTCTGGTGCTGGAGGAAGAAAGGTTGGAGATACACATGCCAAAAGGAGAAAACGCTAATGATGAGCAACCCCTCCTCCTTAAATGAGGACCCCTGTGAAACAAGCAGCTCTCTTGTTGCCATGATTTCAAATTTCTTGAAACCAAATGTATTACTCTAAGAACAATACCAGTTCAGACAGACTCTAAGAATCCTGTTTGTAGTTCCTAAATGAAGGCTTAGTTTTTTCTCAGACATATTTTTATTTACACACAAATAATAATTTCTCAAGGATGAGGTGAAGTGCCAAAGGACTACCTGTCCATGCTAATTAGCACTTTGTGTAAAAACTATACCATGTGAAAAATAAAACCTATTATATTGGTATGAATTATAATTAAGAAGTTAAAACATTTAAAAAGTTAAATTTTAACTGTTCAATAATAACTATGCTCATCTAGCAAACATTCACAACTATGCAACACGTGTTATGATGTAAAACTTATTCATGAAATAAAACTATTTTTCTACACAACCAAGAGAAAAATCAATCGTGTATCTTATAAGAAAAAAGATAATTTCTAAAATATCAAAGAGCAGATGAAACTCAGTGCCACTTCTCTACAGCAGGCAGTAATTATGCATCACTGCCATCTACTGGAACACCTACTTGACACAGCACACAGTTTAAATAACTTTAGTATAAATTAAACAACTTTAGTATAAATTAAACAGCAAAATCAAGAAGAGTGCATATCTGTAGACTATTACTACACCATTCTCTATAATTCTAAAGCCTAGGATTAAATAAAATACATACATGAAAAATGGGGAGGGGTGCCTGGGTGGTCCAGTTGGTTAAGCGACTGACTCTTGATTTCAGCTCAGGTCATGATCTCAGGGTCGTGATATCTATCCCCGCACTGGGCTCTGCGCTCAGCACGGAATCTGCTGGACATTCCTCTCCCTCTCCCTCCCCCACTCTCTTTTTTTCTCTCTCTCTAAATAAAATCTTTAAAAAATATGGGGCTTGAAAAATAAGGAAAACTGTATGCTGACAGTACTTTAAGAAAAAATTTTTGTGTTCTTAGAAGTTTTAATATATGAACTATACACTAAATGCTTTGTTAGAGTTAGTATTTCATTTATATGTTAAAATAATTATTTCAGTTATACCGAGTTTTACAAAATTGTATAATTTCTTGGTACTATCTTTTTTCTAAGAGATGTTTATTTAGAGCAGCAATTGAACACTTTGAAGGTATTAAGTATTCTGGCAAACAAAAAGGATTATAATTTCATTTGTGAATTTGGTAAGAAATTGTCAACTCTTAAAACTTTACATACTTGATATTTCACTGAACCTTAACTGTGTATCTTTCAAGAAAAAATTTAATTAATTTCTTATCAGAAGAAAAAAATTTAAAAGTACTTCAAATGACTGACCTTAAAGGAACAATAAATTCCTTTATTGCTTAATGCAAAGAATGTTTTCCAGCTTATATTCAGTTTCAAAAGTCCTCCAGATACAAAACTGAAAATATCTGTACTGATGATTTAAAAAATTTAACCTCCTTGGGGCACCTGGGTGGCTCAGATGGTTAAGCGTCTGCCTTCGGCTCAGGTCATGATCCCAGAGTCCTGGGATCAAGCCCCACATCGGGCTGCTGGCTCAGCGGGGAGCCTCTTTCTCCCTCTCCCTCTGCCTCTTCCCCTCCTCATGCTCTCTCTCTCCCCCCCTGTATCTCTGTGTCTCAAATGAATAAATAAATAAATAAATAAATAAATAAATAAATAAATAAAAAATTTAACCTCCTTAATATTCTAAGTAAAGACACTTAGAATAAAAAGATGGAAAAAATAATAACATTTCAAGATCTGCATTTTGTATGTATAAATACACAAAACTAATAGGACTATTAATTAAACTTTTTTTACCATGTAAGTTACCCTGAAAAGGGAAGACTATATCCAACTAAAGAGGTAAATTTTACATGAGATATTTACCTGTGCTAATACAACTCCAAAATTATAATGGAATTAATGAGAATGGTTAGTTGAATCTAGAAGTATACATTTCATGCATATTATTTTGTATTCATTTTGTTTTATATGCATTAACTTTTTTCTGAAAAGTCAACTCAATCTAAGATAAAGTTAAATATCAAGAGGTCAAAGTACCTTTCATAGATGGTTTTTAATGTCATTTGATCTGGAATACCTTCAGTCTCTTCCAAATATAATATGAGCCATGAAGTTCGGTATGGCCACTGCTCAGTAAGGTTGATCCAGCTAGCAAGCCTGTCCCAGTTGAAACTAATCTGATTGGCTCTCAGTAATCGTCCTTTAAAAAATATAAAAACATTTTAAAATTAATAGATGTGTAATATTATAGTAAGCAAAGCATTTAGCATATTGACAAGTAATTTAAATATTTAAAAGTTACAACTTAATTTACACTACAAATTCAAACCTACTATTTATATGGCTTCTATAATTCAAAGAGCTGTACTGGAAAAAGGCTAGGGATTAAACACAATTCTGTTTAAGTCTAAAGTAATTTTTTTGTGTCATTTGCTACTAGTGTTATATACTGCCATATACATGCAGGCAAAAATCTTTCAGAACTATGTGTCAGCCAGTCTCAACACTGCCCACAATCAGACAGCAGAACATCAATGCACCCATGATGGACCCCATCCTCTAAAGTACCATTCTAAGTTGATAAGGAAATGATATAGTGCATCAGAAGGTGATCAGTTCTATGAAGTAAATTAATAAAGCAAGGAGTGTCAAAGAAGGAAGTGTAATTTTATATAAGGTAACAAAGGAAGGTCCCATTGAAAAGCTGACATTTAAGCAAAGACTTAAAAGGAGATGAGAAAGCCCATTATGCATCTCTCCAAAGAAAGATCATTACATGGCAGGAACATGCTAGGCATTTTCAGGGAACAGCAAAGAGGTCAGTAAGGGATGGAAGAGGAGAGTAGAAGATGAGGTCAGAGGTAGGGAAAGAGGTAAAGAGAGAGACATCACGTCAAAAAGGGCCTTGTAAGAAACTGTAAGGACTTAAGATTTTTATCTTCAGCAAAATGGGAAGATAATAGAGTTCTGAGCAGAAAAATAACATGATTGGCATCTATTTCAAAAGGTCACTGTAGCTGCCACATGGAGAACAGACCATAGAGGAAAAGTAGGAGCAGGGAGATGTCAGGCTACTGCTATAATTAATACAGATGAGACATAATGATACAAAGGATAAGGGTAGTATGTTACAAATCATGAAAAATGGTCAGATTCTGGATATAGTCTAAACATAGAACTGAAGAATGCACTACAGGGGCGCCTGGGTGGCTCAGTCGTTAAGCGACCGTCTTCGGCTCAGGTCATGTTCCCAGGGTCCTGGGATCGAGCCCCGCACCAGGCTCTCTGTTCAGCAGGAAGCCTGCTTCTCCCTCTCCCACTCCCCCTGCTTGTGTTCCCTCTCTCGCTCTCTGTCAATTAAATAAATAAAATCTTAAAAAAAAAAAAAAAAGAATGCCCTACAGATTGGAGGCAGTATATGAAAAAAAGATACCAATGTTTTTTTGCCCAAGGAACTGGGAAAAGAGTTGGATTAACTGAGATGGGAGACTATAAGTGGATTAAGTTTGGGGCAGAGGATCTTAAGTTCAGTTTGGGACCTGGTATGTATCAGACATATATTAGACACCACTAGATATCAAGTAGGCAACTGGAGAGCAACAAGGCTGAAGATATACATTTGAGAATCTTTTGCATGTAGATGGTATGCAACCCTTTGGGACTAAATGAGATCACCAAAGGAGCTGGTTCAGATCGAAAAGGAAAGAAACAATGACTGCACCAGGGGCATTCCGACACTAAATGGTAAGGGTAGATGAGGTTTTTATGGTACTTATTGTTACATGACTTTATATGTTTCTGTCTTTACCAATAGGGCAAGAACTTTATCTTGTTTACTGCTTATCTCACAATACCCAGACTGATATCTGGCATGTCTAGACAGTCACCATATATTTGTTAAATGCATACAAAGATATTGATAATATGCTAGAACATTTCCATTGTAGAACATAATCAATTTAATAAAGTTTGAGACCTCACTTAAAGGGATTTAATTACCAAAAATATTGTACATATATTAGATACAACTTCACTTGCAATTTAGTTCATAGCATGTACCCCAACCTTAGTCTAAAAGCAAATTCCAGTCTAACTATCATTAACAGTGTTAACACTAGTCAATATTACAAAGTACCATTCAATATGATGCACAGAAACATACACTTATATACTAAATTTATATTTATATGTATTTATATTTACATGTAAGCATTAACATGGTGAAGAGCTGAATTCTATGCATGGAATTCAGGCACAGGGCAATAATCTTCAATTTTATTGTCAATATTTTTATTTAAAACATTATTTGAAAACTAAAACAATAGCAGCATATAAAATTTGAATTTCAACATTGTTTTAAAGATTTTATTTATTTATTTGAGAAGGGGGGAGAGAGAGAGCGAGCAAGTAAGAGTGCAAGAGCAGGGCGAGGGAGATGCAGACTCCCCACCAAGCAGGGAGCCCGATGCGGGGCTTGATCTCCAGACCCTGGGATCATGACCTGATCCAAAAGCAGATGCCTAACCGACTGAGCCACTCAGGTGCCCCCAAATTTCAACATTTTAAATTATAAGTTAATTAAGACATCCATGTTCATGGATTGGAACACTCTATTGACATTTTAACCCAAGTCATCTATAGACTCAATGAAATCTCTGTCAAAACTCCCAATGACATTTTTTGCAGAAATAGAAAAACCCATCCTAAAATTCATATGGAATCTCATGTGACACTGAATAGCCAAAACAATCCTGAAAAAGAAGAACAAAACCGGAGGACTAACACTTCCTTATTTCAAAATTGACTACAAAGCTACAGTAATCAAAACAGGATAGACTGGCATAAACATAGGCATATAGATCAACAGAACAGAATAGAGAGCCGAAATAAATCCTCATGTGTATTGTCAAATGATTTTTGACAAGGGTGCCAAGACCATTAGATGGGGAAAGGACAGTCTTTTCAATAAATGGTGCTGGGGAAACTGGAGATCCACATGCTAAAGAAGGAAGTCGAACCCCTACCTAACACCATATATAAAAATTAACTCAAAATGGATCAAGTTACCTAAATGTAACTTAAAACAATAAAACACTTAGAAGAAAACATAGGACTAAAACTTCTCAACACTGGATTTGGC
The DNA here is from genome assembly GCF_964656455.1 of Halichoerus grypus. NCBI lineage: Eukaryota > Metazoa > Chordata > Mammalia > Carnivora > Phocidae > Halichoerus > Halichoerus grypus. The sequence continues at coordinate 6,342,800 of NC_135721.1, forward strand.
AGTACTTTCTTTTTTTTTTTTTTTTTTTAAGATTTTATTTATTTATTTGAGAGAGAGAATGAGAGAGAGAGAGAGCACATGAGAGGGGGGAGGGTCAGAGGGAGAAGCAGACTCCCTGCTGAGCAGGAAGCCTGATGCGGGACTCGATCCTGGGACCCCAGGATCATGACCTGAGCTGAAGGCAGTCGCTTAACCAACTGAGCCACCCAGGCACCCTGGCAGTACTTTCTTGAATATGACACCAAAGCCACACAAACAACAACAACAAACAGACAAACTGAACTTCAAGAAAATTTTAAAATTTTGTACACCACAACGCACTATCCACAAAGTAAAAATGCAACCCACAGAATGAGGGAAAATATTTGCAAATCATTTATCTGATAAGGGATTAATATCCACAGTATACAGAGAACTTCTAAAACTCAACAATAAAAAACCCAAACAACCCAATCCAAAAATGGACAAAGGACTTGAATAAACATTTCTCTAAAGAAGATATAGGAATGGCAATAAGCATATGAAAAGATGCTCAACATCACTAATCATTAGGGAAATACAAATCCAATCTTCAATGAGATACTACTTCTCACCTATTAGGATGGCTACTATCAAAAAATAAATAAAAAGAAAAAAGCGTTGGCGAGGATGTAGAGAAATTGGAACCTTTGTGCATTGTTGGTGGGAATGTAAAATGGTGCAGCCACGGAAAACAGAATTAGGTTCCTCAAAAAATTAAAAATAGAAATACCATGGGACCCAGCAATTCCATTTCTGAGTATATATCCAAAAGAACTGAAAGCATGGTCTTGGAAAATATTAAGATACACTCATGTTCATAGCATCATTATTCACAATAGCTAAAACATTGAAGCAACCCACATGTCCATCAATAGATGAATGGATAAGCCAAAATACGGTATATACACAATGGAACAGTATTCGTTCTTTAAAAGGAAGGAAATTCTACATGCTACAACATGGTGAACCTTGAAGACATTATGTTAAGTGAAATAAGCCAGTCACAAAAAGATAAATATTATATGATTCCACTTTTATGAGGTACTTAGTGTAGTAATATTCTGTAGAACAGAAAGTAGAATAGTGGTTGCAAGGTGCTGAGGAAGGGGAGAAGGGGGAGTAATTACATAACAGGTACAGAGTTTCAGTTTTACAAGATGGGAAGAATTATGGGGATGGATGGTGGTGATGGGTGCACAACAGTGTGAATGCATTTAATATCACCAAACTATACCCTTCAATACGGTTAAGATAGTAAATTTTGTTATGTGTTATTTTACTTAACCCAATAAAAAAGAAAAAATCTATCATTTGAAAACCAAAACAGTGTACAAAATCTGAATGCCAACATTTTAAATTATAAGTTATTTATACTCAGTCATACAAATTAGCATAAAATTATCTTTATACAAAGAGAAAAATTAAACCTGAGGTGAAATAAAAGATTTTTTAAATCATCAAGTTTTAAAAATAACAGTGTACAACTGATGGCTGATTTCATTGTCAAAACTAATATAGGTTTTATTAGATACACTTAAGGCAAATAAAAGTGGTATACAGCAGTATAAACCTATGAACACAGTACATCCTTCTGTTTCTGAAAGTGAAGTGCTTTGCTAATGTGTTCAAGTTTATTATCTACCACAAGATAGTAAGAAACAAAAGCTACCTGTCACAGAAACAATATTAAGTAATCTTCTCATGGTCTGAGGACTTATGTCACTGAACCAGTCCTCGGTAACCAGCAGTTTTGTAAGATCAAAGGACATCTGCCGAGTAATGGTCCGCTGCATCTGCCTTCTTCGGTAAGTATCCTGAAAGAGTTTAAGAACAATGAGAGTGAACCAACACTCCAGGTCTGAGAACTTAAGGTTTTTTGAGAAGCTAATATATGTTTATGATGACAACAAAAATAATCTAAAATTTCAGTCAAAGAGGAAGATTATATACTAATAATAGTCCTTATTATTATTATTCCCTGAGGCAGAATCTTTACAGAACAGCTGTAAAGTAATATCAGCAGCAACTGCATCAAACGGTTTAACTGCAGACATATTTACAGCTGTGCGGTTAGAGACAGCTAAATGCCTGGAAGATTATAAATAAGCAGAATTATGGAAAGAGAATTCAAGTCAAACTCTTATAGGAGTTCCATTTTCATAGGGACCCTGAAATAATAAAGCAAATAAATTCTTGTCTAGTTTTAAGCATTCAGCATCTTGATGTTTAGGTTATTTTTAAATGTGTGACAACTACCCTCACATATGTATAAGAATTAAAGGCACTCCTGAGATTAAGAATTCCTTCATTCTTAATCTCAGGAAACAAACTGAGGGTTGCTGGAGTGGGGGGTGGGGTGGGAGGGATGGGTGGCTGGGTGATGGACAGTGGGGAGGGTATATGCTCTGGTGAGCGCTGTGAATTGTGTAAGACTGTTGAATCTCAGATCTGTACCTCTGAAACAAATAATGCAATATATGTTAAGAAAAAAAAAAGAAGAAGATAGCAAGAGGGGAAGAATGAAGGGGGGGAAATCGGAGGGGGAGACGAACCATGAGAGACGATGGACTCTGAAAAACAAACTGAGGGTTCTAGAGGGGAGGGGGTGGGAGGATGGGTTAGCCTGGTGAGGGGTATTAAAGAGGGCACGTACTGAATGGAGCACTGTGTGTTATACGCAAACAATGAATCATGGAACACTACATCAAAAACTAATGATGTAATGTATGGTGATTAACATAACAATAAAAAATTTAAAAAAAAAGAATTAAAGGCGCTCTAGTGGGCAGAGTGGGATAGAGAATCCCTTCGAATCCGAGGAAGAATAAGCACAACAAAGGTGAGTTTTCATCTGAAGTCATGGTGAATACAAGCACAGGGAGCCCAAAAGGCCGGACTACTAAGAGACAAATTCGAAATGTGAAATTATACCCTCCTCCTAATTTATTACTATCAAGTGATATTAATTTTGCATTCATACTTATATAGGTTAGAGACATAAAATCAAAACATTAAAATGTTACTGAAGACACATTATATAAAATGTCCCAAATGTAATGGTAGCAAACTAGGAAAAAGAAAACAGTGCCAATGCTAGCCCAATGTAAAGTGGCACTATCACTGTAACTTACCTGCAAGTGGACATCTTCCTGTCTTATAATACTCTCTTGATCTATATACAAAAGAGGATTCTAAGAGTGGAGTAGGACAGGGAAAACACGAGTGTTCGAGGAGAAACCTGAGGTGGCTGGGCAGGACACACAATCACTATGTGGGTGTAAAAGAAAGGGTCACACCTCACAGATATCAGGGAAAGAGGACAGCCAGCAGGAAGAGCATGGAGCTCTTCTCACACCACGAGCCTCTTTCCCCCGTACAGCTCTGGTGGCAACAGGCACCTGGAACGGGTACAACCTAACCTGGAATGAACGCAGGTGTTCTCAACCCCGGATGACATCATCTGGAGAGCTTTAAAATCTCACTCCCAAAGATTCTGATTCAGCTGCTCGGAGGAAGGGCACCTGGGAACAGGTTAGGAGAGGATGGGGCCTACCACACAATCCACAGTTGTTATGGGCTCTAGGCTCACATGTTTCCTAAAATGCCACCTGAAGCCAAAAGGAAATTCAATAATACAATTTATTTGATGAGTTTAATGTAATATTTACAGTAGCATATATTTAAGTAGTATCAGCTTAGCTTTATTTGAACAACAGCAATACAAACACATGGCTCAAAACAGTGGCATCTTACCCGTCTATTAAGGGCTGTCTTGCTACCGAGCTTAGTCATCTCTCCAAGGCTGTTTTGTGAAACTCTTCTGTCAGCATCTTCCTGTATCCCTTAAAGAATTTGTCGAGAGAGCACCACTGTATTAAAATTCTGTTGTACATGATATTTATTTTAAAGATTTTGTTTATTCATGAGAGACAGAGAGAGAGATAGGCAGAGGCAGAGGGAGAAGCAGGCTCCCCACAGAGCAGGGACCCCAATGCGGGACTCGATCCCAGGACCCCGGGATCACGACCTGAGCCGAAGGCAGACACTTGACCGACTGAGCCACCCAGGTGCCCCTGTTGTACATGATGTTTAAAGAAAAATGAAATACCAACAGTATTTTTCAAGGTAAAAGGGGAGTTACCATAAAACACTATGTAACTATTTCAAACCAAAGTACCTGAGGAACTGGATCTTTACCTGCATTATCTGTGCATGGAATGTCCCCATTTGTTGTTGAAGTCACAAGAAATTTTCTTGCATTGCTTAGTCCACGACTATTAAGGAAAACAGGTAAATGAACTATATTGCGCATATAGTCATGTCCATTTATATTTGAGTCACGAAGCACACTGTTGAGGTTCTGGTTAATTGCCTTTATAATAATATGTGGATCACTTGCAAAAATGGCAATGAATGGGCCTTTTGAAAACAGAATTCGGACCTGTGGTAGAAAAAATGTGTACTTATGATATAAATTTCAAATTATCCAAAGCAACAAAAAGTCCCTTTCAAATCTGTACTATCCTTTGGTGACTATATTTTTTAAATACTATCTTTTTTCAAACTCTTATTTCATATGAAAACAAATTTCATTGAAGTCTCAATCTGGTTTTTCACCATCTGACAATTTTTCACCATCGAACAGTGATAAAACCTCCAAAGAAAACAATTAATCCTGTCTTATTTTGAGATATTTACGGTCTACATTAAAAGGAAAGATCAAAACACATAGGAATTTTGTGAATATACATGAGGTGCTGGGCACACTGGTCTCTCTCCACAGCTACACACTATTGTTTTAACATACCTTATAGAGAGCCACTGATGTACCCCTATTTAAACAAAAACTACAAATTCTGTGGGTTCTCTACTGTTGCCTCTGATTCTAACCATAACTATCTGCAAAAGAAAGCTGGAGTCACACTATGGACTTAAGAGCTATTTTGTTCATTTTCTCACACAGCCATTGAAGCTAAAATTATTTAAATCTGTTTGTGATAAGACATTTACTCCTGCTATACTTCTGCACTTAAAAAAAAATAGTTGGTTTGGGGCGCCTGGGTGGCTCAGTCGTTAAGCATCTGCCTTCGGCTCAGGTAATGGTCCCAGGGTCCTGGGATCGAGCCCCGTATCGGGCTCCCTGCTCGGCGGGAAGCCTGCTTCTCCCTCTCCCACTCCCCCTGCTTGTGTTCCCTCTCTGGCTGTCTCTCTCTCTGTCAAATAAATAAAAATAAAAAATAAAAATCTTAAAAAAAATAGTTGGTTTGACAAGAGAAAGTACTATTCAAATTCCACTTGAGAAATTCACAAAGTCATTCCTCTCAGCTACCACATGTGACAATTCTAAGTTTCAAGACGGCGAAGACATACAGTGTCCAGCATCTGGAGCACTTTGTCCTGCTCGCAGGCATCTAGTCCATCAATGATAACCACCAGCCTCGTCTGATTCTGAGTGAAGCTGTCAATGGTTTTTGCCATCCTGGCCATCAATTCCACTTCACACTTAAGAACCTATGCAAAAGAAAGGACAGAAGCACTGAAGATACAAGAAATTTAAGCACATTTCTTAAAAAGTCTGACAGAAGCTCATCTAATAGGAAGAAAAGAAATCCCACGTCCTCACTGCCAGTTGTGGTCCCACTTAAAACCGCAGTGAGTGCTTCACAATTTATAAATGTGATAATTTATAAATTTATGACTTTACATAAATTAGAGCATTTTACCCTTACAATGAGGTAGTCACAGTCATACCCACTGTAAAAGGACAAACTGGGCTGAGTGACTTACTTGCCAAGATCACATGCTCTGAAAGTCAAAAGACTAGGAATTGAATGCAAATTCAAATGATCTAAACACCACACCACAGCTGGCTTCTGATGGCACATGACCTTGATCAAAGGAAGGGGTTACAGATATTGTATAAAGTCCCTTTTGATTCTAAAAGTATGGTCCTATTTTATATGTTTTGGTGGTTTAATTTGCTTCCTCTACCAGGCTCTAGAGGAGCCTATTTTATTAGGCAGGAAACCCATTACTAGTAGGGAGGTGGTGACCTGTGGAGCAATCCCCTAACTCCTAGAAGTACCTTACAAAAGTCTATTTTATAAAAACCTGTATTGTTTTCATTTTTCCCACTTCAAATGTACATTTCCACAGGGCAAATCTGGACTAAAACTAAAAACAAATGCAACACTGTAACATTTACAGAGTCCACGCCCTAAAGCCCCACCATCAGGGTCATGGTAGAATACCCACATTCATTTACTTTCTAATGATCAGTGAGTGCTTACCTTCATGAATCCTTCACTTTTCAGTTTGTGCAGTTTTGAGGCAGCATTATGGAGGCGTTTCCTTTGAGAATTCAGGAGAGAGTCCAGCACCTGCCACCATGTACGACAGTTCAGCACAAAGGCCAACCCCACTATTGACGCGATTGATATGAGGACAGCATTCACTGTCAGATGTTTTGGGTCAACTCTGAAGATAGCCAGGAGAGTAATTCCAGCAATAATGCAGCCAAAGATAAAAAGGAAGATGACAAAAGATGGCAGGCAACACGTTTTTTTCCATTTCTTTTTGCCTGTAAGACAACAAATGGTTTTACCAATTATTTACATACCAAGTATCTAGAGGAACCTAACCGTGACAGTCATGGCATATGAATTTCTGATGTTCAATTCGTGTTTTCACAGAAATGCACTGAACATTCATCCCAGCCTCATCCCCTACACACATACACAAAGAAGGAGGAAGAAGGAAGTCCTACCCTGTGTATCTTCAGTCTTGAATACTCGAAAGAGCCTGGTTGCCAAAAAGCCAAACTCTCTCTCACAGGCATCCGAGAGAGTTGCGATCATTTCAGCCATCGATGTTTCTCCACCTACACTGGACAGCCTGTTGTAATCTGTAAACAAAAACCTTGGGGGGAAAGGAAGTAAAATGTTACTCAGATATCTAAAGAAATAAATAATTTCCACATACATCAATTCTGTATCATGTACCGTACATTTTCTTAATGTCTCTTTTAAAATATTGTCATTCAAGTTCTGAAGAGGGAAAAGAACTTGTAATTAGGTTCCTTCCACTTCTAACATCGTACATACTTGTCTTAGGAAAAGGCAATAACCAAAGTAAAATGTGGCAGAGTTGTATGAAGTTAATTCTGACGAAAAGCAGCAGGGTCAAACGTGGCGGCAGAGCTCAGGCACGGCATCGGACACATGCAGGGCCTTCAGCACAGGGACTGAAAGAGCCACGTGGGGAAGCATGTGAGGCCCCAACCGAAGAGATCAGAAGGCTGACAGAATACTACAGTCATTAAGAATTTAAGGCCATTTCAAAACTCAAGTTTCAGAATGTTTTATTTATAGCTTAAACATTCAGTAAGGATTTAGAAATGAGGTGTAAAAGATTCTTTTCAGGTTGTTCTTTGAGATAACTGAATAATTTGTATCCTGATCCTCTGAGTGGATAAGATTTCTGCATTTGCTCCTTTCTCCCCTTCCACCCCTAAATTAAATGCTCATCTCAATCCAGTAGAAAAGCACTGCTTTCAAAATACAATCTAGGATCACACTGTACTCTGTTGTGTGATATTAATTTATGCTATTTTTTTTTAAAGATTTTATTTATTTGACAGAGAGAGAGACAGTGAGAGCAGGAACAAAGCAGAGGGAGTGGGAGAGGGAGAAGGAGGCTTCCCACCGAGCAGGGAGCCCGATGTGGGGCTCGATCCCAGGACCCTGGGACCATGACCTGAGCCGAAGGCAGATGCTTAACTGAGCCACCCAGGCGCCCGTGATTTATGCTATTTTAATTGTTCTAACTTTTTTTAAATAACATCTCATTAATTTAAAATAAATTTTCTGTGAAAATATTTCCCTCAATTATTTTATTCCACTCTGTATGTTTTCTTAACTTTTTCATTTTACCTTTTCATTTGTAAATCCTTCTCCTAATACTTAATCATATATGCTAACTACACAAGTTTTTATTTTATTTTTATCTCTTATATTTATAGTTTTGATGTTTCATCTGGTTTGGCCTATTAATTTTCATCTTAAGTTACACATTTTATCTTGTAATAATTTTAAAATTCTTAATCATTTAGTATGCATTTAACTATTTCGCTAATTTTTATTGAATTCCTCTTGCTTTCAATTCTGTTTTTCACTTGACGTTCCTCTGGAGCCCTCTACCTTTCCTTTATTCTTTTTTTTTTTTTTTTTTTTTAAAGATTTTATTTATTTATTTGACAGAGAGAGACACAGCGAGAGCAGGAACACAAGCAGGGGGAGTGGGAGAGGGAGAAGCAGGCTTCCCGCTGAGCAGGGAGCCCAATGTGGGACTCGATCCCAGGACTCTGGGATCAGGACCTGAGCCGAAGGCAGACGCTTAACGACTGAGCCACCCAGGCGCCCTACCTTTCCTTTATTCTTGACATACATGTTTTTCACCTTTTCTGAACTCTTTTCTCATACATTTCCTATTTGACATTAATAATAATTTTAGATAGGCAAGTCAATTTATTTCCACAGGTGAGGAAAGAGTGGTTCAGAGGGCACGCTCAGTAGCCAAGGTTACATGCTAATGCAAGGGGATGCCAGGACCCCATCCTACATCCTGTGCTCTCTTCAAAGTGTTCCTAAAGGATGGAAAAGGTGTCATGGGGGAGGGGGGCGGTTATGCTCAGATCAAATTTGGTAAATCCAAGTTAACCAGATTTTTTTAGGGAGAGGTGTCTCTCATCCTTTTATGTACAAGAGGAAGATATGATATAAAGTGTTTCTCAAACCTACTTAACCAGGACATGTTGTTTTATTTCTCATATAAAAAGTTCAAGAAACCAATGCCTTGGTATGCCTGGGTGGCTCAGTCCGTTAAGTGTCTGCCTTCAGCTTGGGTCATGATCCCAGGGTCCTGGGATCAAGTCTCACATCAGGCTCCTTGCTCAGTGGGGAGTCTGCTTCTCCCTCTCCCTCTGCCTGCCACTCCCCCTGCTTGTGCTCTCTCTCTCTCTCAACCTCTCTGACAAATAAATAAGTAAATAAAATCTTTGGGAAAAAAAAAGAAATCAATGCTTTTTTGGAACATACACTGAGAACGCATTATAAACTTTATTTTTGCTTCATCTTATGAAAAGCTACTTCTGTCAAAGGGACCAACTCACCTCACAGGTAAAGCTTTAGTGGTCTGCTCTGGCAATTCAGGTGGGTTTACAAACATCAATTTGAGGAGGAGTTCCAAATATCCAATATGTCTTGCCAATCTAGTGCTGAGGACCCAGGCCCAATTCCAACTCTCTCCTTCCCTTCGTCCACCAAAGTAAATGACAACTGAAATTCACAGTTTAAAAAAATTATTCAAAACAATCATCACTCAAGCAGCCTCTCTTCTCACACTGTCAAATATCAAGTAATGAGAGGTAGGCTTACACGACTTTCCCTGGTTCCATGCTATTTCCTAACTACTCCTCAAAGAATTCCTCAGCTAATTAACCAACACAGAGAAGGTATGTGGAAAACAGGAAACTAGCTAAAATATGACGTAAGAAACACAATCAGAAAGATAATGCCTTAAACAGAAACATATCACTTAGTTCAGACTCAAATGTAAATGATTTTGGGTTTATCACTTTTTGCACCTGTTGAAGTTACCAGTTCCTCCAATAGGGAATCTATTTCCTCTGCTACAACTGAATATATCCCCTAAGAATAGGACTATAATTGTTTTTTTCTTTGCTTTTAAGTAAAATAAAGATCATAGGCATGATCAAAATGCCCAAGAGCATGCCATTGATGGCTATGAAGACTTACTTTCAAAAAAGACTTAAAATATAGTAAGTCATTAGCATATAAAAAAGTGAGTATAATAAATTAGAGTTCTACTTCAATATCAACGAGTAGTACACCAGTGTTTAAAGCTACTCCAGCCAGGTTGTGGACAGTTCCTCTAGGCTAACTTATAAAACAGCAAAAAGATTATGAAAATCTTTTAATTAATTATGAAAATCACTTATAGGAGAGATATAGATAATATTTTATATTTTATAAATATAGATATATAAACTATTAAGTTAATATTTTTAAATAAAACAAGGAGTCTTAACACTGTCTCTATTTTTTGAAAAAATAAAAAGCAAAAACTTACTAAAAAATATATATAAGAGAGCCAAGAAGCTCAATGACACTGCTATCCCAAGATTCAGGTCGACCGTAAAAGCAAACAATAAACCAAGCCCTCCACAAAGCAGCAAGGTCAGAAATACTATAAGCCAGGAAAACTGAAAAAGAGGTTCAATCTGTTGTCCTGCAAAAGTCTTCATTTCATCTGAAAGAGAAATAGGAAAATCTTAATCCTGTTTTAAGAAATACAACTTCTTTTTTTTCCCCTCCAAGTGTTTATTTAAATTCCCGTTAGTTAACAGAGTAATATTAGTTTCAGGTGTAGTTTTGTTTTTTTCTCCCAAGTTTTTAAGAAATACAACTTCTAACTCAATTCGCAATTTTCAATATAAACATTTACTGGGCACTTACTACTAAGTTCCTAGATAGAATGTTGCTCCTCAACCATTTTTGCCAATGTCTTATTTAGATAAACATCCTAACTCCATTCCCTAGGGGTACACCCATCCTTGTTTTACCCACTCTCTTGCTTCATACTGAGGATACACAAATCCTTTTTCATATATTCCCATCTGTCAAGATTTTGTTTTTATTTTTTGTGGTTTGTATTATATAAGCAACAAGGTATAGTTTCCACATACAAAACTGGAACACATTACTTTGCTATTTGATAAAAATTTTACAGGCAATACTGAAACCTGTCCTTGAAGAATGAGTAAGATTTTGCCAATCAAAGGGGCAGTGAGAGGAGCTGTCTAGGAAGTTCCTAACAAAGGGAGCAACTCAGGGAAAGTATCTAGTCTGTTCTTGCAAGAGCCAACAGCCCTCTGTAACTGCAACACGGGGCATACGCATGAGGCAGTGCTGGTGGGTATGCCATGCAAAGTGACAAGTTTAGGAAGGGCTCTGGATATGATGACTATAAAGAGCATATGCAGGGGCACCTGGCTGGCAGTGGAGCATGCACCTCTTGATCCTGGGGTCCTGAGTTCAAGCCCCATGTTAGGTGGAGCCTACTTAAAATTAATAATAATAATAAAAATAGCACATGCAGAAAATCTGCTACCAAGGGATCTTAAGAATGTTATAACACAACTGGATCTTTGTTTTAGGAAGAGAACTCAAATGATTGTGTGGAGGATCAACTGGAAGGAGTAACACATTCAATTTAGTAAACTGTGCAACACATACTCATACACGAAAATCTATTTTGCTTTACTTCAGAAAAAACACCAGAGGAAGCTTCATTATATATACAGACTTTGTACAAACATGCCCTTTACCTTCTAGTTTCTTCAGTAAGAAGGATTTCCCACTTCCCCACTGTGCATACAGCCCCACACAAATGGGTGGCTGCATGGTAGGCTCGCTGAGAATGTCTGCCAGCGCACTGCTATACAAATCATAGCCAAGCATGTCACCGTCTGTTTCAGTAGGAGACAAGTGTCCTGTAATTATAAACACACCATATCCTTACATTAAAAAGAGACATTACCACTAAAAAAGGAACATCAATTCTCAGTTATCAATTGTTTATTTAATTAAAAAAAAACTGTTTTATTAAATGGTTACACCTGTATAAAAAATAGGTTAAAAGATTCTTAAACACTGTTATTTCACTGAACTTAAGATACCTACTTATTGTAAGATGCATCATTATGTATAACTAAGAAAGAAAAAACATGTTGCCAAACTGTGACAACAATGCTCTCTTATCCATCAATTATGAAACACATTCCAACTTCAGACATGTTAAAACGTGGAACAATGTACATTTTAGAATCAATAAAATATGATTAAAACACAAACTAGTATATAGGAATAAATTTAATATGTGTTAATACCTATATACAGAAAGCTATTAAATGTTACTGAAGAATAAAATATAGTAATCAGAGAAAAAGAGACATTATATGGCTCCAGGCAGAAAGGTTTAATGGCTTTGAGACAGCAATTCTCACCAAATTAATTTATCACTTTAAGACAACTCCAATCAAAATCCACAGGAATTTTTGAAAAATTGAAAGGCAGAAGAACATGTAAGAATAGCTAAGAAAAAATTTTAAAAGACTATCAGAGAGGGGCACCTGGGTTGCTCAGTCAGTTAAGTGTCTGCCTTCGGCTCGGGTCATGATCTCAGGGTCCTGGGATCAAGCCCCACATCGGGCTCCCTGCTCAGCGGAGAGCCTGCTTCTCCCTCTCCCTCTGCCTGCTTCTCTGCCTACTTGTGCTCTCTATCTCTCTGTCAAATAAATAAATAAAATCTTAAAAAAAAAAAAAGACTACCAGAGAAAGAGTAGTTGTCTTTGGAGAAAAATCAAAATATACTACAAAGCTACAATAATTAAAGCATTGTAGAACCAGCACAAGATATTAGTATAAGCAGCATTTCAAACCAGTGGGCAAGGGAGGAATTAATAAGTGGTGCTGGGAGGTGCGAACCATCCATTTTTTAAAAAATTAAAGGAAAACTCTATATATCTTATACCTTAAAAAAATAAGTTTCTCAAAAGGGAAAATGAACTCATGGGACTTCATCAAGATAAAAAGCTTCTGCACAGCAAAGGAAACAGTCAACAAAACAAAGAGGCAACCCACAGAATGGGAGAAGATATTTGCAAATGACACTACAGACGAAGGGCTGATATCCAAGATCTATAAAGAACTTCTCAAACTCAACATCCAAAAAAAACAAATAATCAAGTAAAAAAATGGGCAGAAGACATGAACAGACAATGTCTCAAAAGAAGACCTATAAATGGCTAACAGACACATGAAAAAATGTTCATCATCATTAGCCATCAGGGAAATTCAAATCAAAACCACACTGAGATACCACCTTACACCAGTTAGAATGGAAAAATTGACAAGGCAAGAAACAACAAATGTTGGAGAGGTTGTGGAGAAAGGGGAACCCTCTTACACTGTTGGTGGGAATGCAAGTTGGTACAGCCACTTTGGAAAATGGTGTGGAGGTACCTCAAAAAATTAAAAATAGAGCTATCCTATGACCCAGCAATTGCACTACTGGGTATTTACCCCAAAGACACAGATTTAGTGAAAAGAAGGGCCATATGCACCCCAATGTTCATAGCAGCAATGTCCGCAATAGCCAAACTATGGAAAGAGACAAGATGCCCTTCAACAGACGAATGGATAAAGAAGATGTGGCCCATATATACAATGGAATATTACTTAGCCATCAGAAAGGATGAATACCCAACTTTTACATCAACATGGATGGGACTGGAGGAGATTATGCTAAGTGAAATAAGTCAACAGAGAAAGTCAATTATCATATGGTTTCACTTACCTGTGGAACATAAGGAATAGCATGGAGGATATTAGGAGAAGGAAAGGAAAATGAAGGGGGTGAAATCGGGGGGGGAGACGAACCATGAGAGACTATGGACTCTGAGAAACAAACTGAGGGTTTTAGAGGGGAGGGGGGTGGCGGGATGGGTTAGCCCAGTGATGGGTATTAAGGAGGGCATGTATTGCATGGAGCACTGGGTGTTATATGAAAACAACGAATCATGGAACACTACACCAAAAACTAATGATGTACTACTGTATGGTGACTAACATAATAAAATTAAATTAAAAAAATAAGTTTCTGAAACATTAAAAAATTAAATGTAAAAAACCATAAAAAATACTAGAAGAAAATACAAGGAAAAAAACCTTTTTAATCTTTGTGTGGAAAAGGCCCTTCTTTCTCAATATAACACTAAGGCCAGGACTGCAGGAAAAGACCAACAAATAAACTACAAATCTGCATAACTTTTAGATGGGGAATAAAAAAAATCCATCACCACAAACAAAGAAGAAGCTGGGAGGGGGGTACAACATATAGGATGGACCCAGGATCCATATCCATAACATATAAAGACACTTAAAATCAATTTTTAAAAAAATATCAAAAACTCAAGAGAAAAATGGGCAAAGGATACAAAGAGGAAAATGGCAAAAATACAAATATCCTGTGAACATATGAAAAGATCACAATCTAATAATTTTATAATGCAAATTACATGAGATTTTTTTTCTCATATTGATTTGATTAGCAAAGATTAAGGAGGCTGGAGCTCTCCAGTATTCTCAAGGTCATGGGGAGCTGCCCTACAGTACATGGTCCAAGGCAGAAGAAATTGTTACAGTCGTTTGGAAAGTCTCCCAAAACTATGAGCATTAACTGACTTGCCTATTCTACTTCTGGGCATTTATTCTACGAAATAATCCTAAAAACAAGAGTTAATGAATACATGTACAAAGATGTTTACTGTACTAGCTTTTAAATATAGTTCATTATTAAAAACATTTATAATACGGTATGACCCGATTATTAATTTTTAAAACTGTATATATAGCACAAAACATTTTTAGAAATGTATAGAAAATCCTGTAGGGTCCAACAGTTATGAATTAAGATATAAGTGACAATGAGAAATTTGCACTTTCTACTATATTCGTGTCTTCATTTTTGAAATTTATGAGTGTGCATTAATATTATTAGAAAAAATATTTTAAAATACAAGAACTCATAATACAATAGAAGCATACTTCAAAACAATCTATAAGTAAGAAGCTCAACTGGAAGGTGGTGGGATTCTACTATCTCCTTGGTTTCTGGGACTGGCACATCTCTTTTTTAATTCTAGTAGAAAACTGTTCCATATTTCAAAACACCACATATGATTATACACTCATGTACATTCTTCTCAGTCAAAAACTATTTGAGTACAATATTCGAAGCATTATGCTAGATGTTACAGAGGACATAAAGATAAGAAGAAATAGTCCCTGTCCTGAAGAACTTGGAATCGGAAGGGAGAAAATTCTAAAAGCAAAAGAAGGCCAGGTATAATAAGTATTAAAAAAAGAAATGTAAACACAAGTGCTTAAGTATTCAAATGAGGCAAAAATTTTGTCTGGTTTAGGCAGATCAGTTAAAACGTCACTGAGAAGGGGACAACTGACAGGAGCCTTGGAGAGAGATTCAGACAAGGAACCTTGGTGGAGATGGAGAGGTAAGACCTGTGGCAGGCCTAACAAGCAAATATGGAGAACTCTAAGTGCTCAGGCCACAGAGAAAACAGAGCATGTTTTGATAAAAGCACAAAGTATACCTGGGAGAATAAGAAGGAAAAGATTTTTAGAAAAGCAGGCTAGATTTTTAGAGGTCTTAAAAGTTGATGGACAACTCCGGATGTACTTCATTTAGATGCTACAGGACAATGCAGAAGAGCTCTTGACAGGAAGGAGTATTTTTCCACAGCAAAATAATAACTTTCTCAACTTCCATAATCTCCAGTTAAGTGATAAATGCAAAACTGCTATTGGCTTCTTAGTTTTTCATATAACATTCATTTTTAAAAAGCTCAGTCAGGAACAAAACCCAGTACTTACTGGCTCCAAATATTTGAGTTAAAATACTTTTTTGATGGCTACAATCAATGTTGTAGGGAGTCTCGCCTGCTTTGTTGGGCCTATAAAGTAACCTCCCATCTTTGGGATTTCTTAAAAGAAGTTCTGCCAGTTTCCGACTCCTCCCGCGAATAGCAATATGCAGAGGAGTGTCTCCTTTCTGTAAAACAGACAGGAAATTGGAACTTTCATATACTTTACATATAGTATATACAGAATAACAATTTTCATGTTTCTGAACTTTCCATATTTTTCATATAGGGTGAATAAGTAATCTGAATTTTTATCTCTCTCCTCTGTAATTTTTTTCTCAAGTTCCTCACCTAGCTTTTCTTGGGTATTATTTCTCCCACAGCCCTCTAGAATGAAGGTCATTTTTCTCCCCTCCCCTCAACTCACTGAAAGGAGAAGCAACAGGCTTTCTCCTTGCAGCACCTCCCAGGCCATGGATTTACCTCTATCCCTCATCCAATTATTTATTGTCCACGATGTCCTCCACTTTCCCCAACTAATTTAAATTCTACTGTACAACTTTCTTCTGCATTTGTCTAGAAAGCGTCACAATCTATACTGACACCCCATCTAGCACGAGTGACCTCAGATGTCCCCATGCCCTCTGCCAACCAGCCACCATCATGTTAGGCCCTTAAATTCGTTCTACACTTCTCTACTTGGAGTCCTTCATATCATACCTAACCATCTCTGTCCAGTACAACCTCTTCTGCCCTCCTCACCTTTCACTTCTCCCTATATCAACCTACCTTCTTCCCTTATTAGAATCCCCAGTCACATTAGTATTCACATCCAACACTAATGAAAACATGTAAAAACAAACCAAAAAAAAAAAAAAAAGACCTTAGGTCTGCAATGTGGTCTCCCACTTTTTACTTCACAAACACCTCTCTTGAAGACAAGGACCTAAAAAGTTAACAAATTAAGTTCTCAGTTCTCATCTACCCTGATCTCTCTAGAACACTAAATGAAAATGACCTGCAATACTCTTCCTATAGCTTTGATGGCACAACCTTATCTTGATTTTGACTCTCCTCTTCTGCTTTGGGTCTACTTTTTCCTTTTCTAGATTCTCTTCCACATCCTAAACACATGGCACAATAACTATGTACTAAGCTCACTCTTTGTAAGGCACTGTGCTAGGTACTCTGGAAGATAAAAAGATGGAAGACAAAACAGTCCCTGACCCTAAACAGCTTACACTATAACAGGAAGAAATTAGATAAACATGCAAATTATAAAACAAAGCAGAAATGTGACACATGCCATAAGTTCTGACCTCAGCTTTCATCTTTCTTCCCATTGATGACCTTAGTCACACCATGCAATCCTTATCTCTCAGTAACTAAGTGCCAAATTCTCATCACTAGGCTTGATTTCTTGCCCAAATTCTAGTCCCACACTTCCCAATGCCTATTGGTGACAGCCTCCTGAATGTCTCATCAGCCCTCAAACAAAACACACCTAAACCAGATTTCATCATTTTATTTCTCCACCTGAACCCCGTCTCTTATATCCCCGAACCTGTGAGAAGGTAGAAACATCATCTGTGGCATTTCTGCCAGACACAAGGTTTCTGAAAATGCAGGGAAGACGTTAACACACTCAGCCAGTGTGCAGAACTGAGATCAGGGAGAGACGAGGTGAAAATAGCATTAATCTTCATTCTGAAATGTATCTGTATGAAATCCTCCATGAAGAGCCAGGATCAAGACTTTTATAGGTTTGTATTCCAAATTCTAGCATGACAGCACCTTATCCATCCTAAGTATGTGTTGAATGAAAACAAATGCTCCAAGTATATCATGTGTGCTTTTCAGCAAGTATGTGCTGACTTGAGGCAAGGCAACACACAAAAGGATATGGAGACAGAGAACTCCAGGAAACTTATTAGTGGGTATGAAACAAGTATTTACAAATGACATGTTACCGAATTAACGAGGCCATGTGGAATCTTAAAGGGCACTTAGTCTAGTGGTTTCTTATTGCAAATTAGGAGGCCAGGGCCAGAAACAAGTCAACGGCAGAATGAGAAGAGGCAACGCAGGAAGTTTTCTATAAAGCTAAATATATTCAACTGCAAAATCTCTTGATTTTATGTCATTCCTAGTTTCAATATCAAAGTTTACTTTCTTTTATATGAAATTATACAAACATGGTAATAATAGATGGGAAGATTTTGTTGTTGTTTTTTTCTTAAACAATGTTGTTTCTTGATAAATGCAAATACATATTGATTCTGTGTTTTTTGTTTAATTGCCTCGTAAATAATAGAAAGATAAACTTCAATTTATTATGGATTAGGAGAGCCCAAATCATATCATACATTTAGATGGAAAAATTTATATTTCTAACTTCATATATAAATCAATTCACTCCTTTTATGGGAGGAAATCAAGAAGTAGAGAAAGAATCCTGTTTAAAATGAAAACAAAATCAAGCCAGGAATCAATTCTATATGAAATAGTAAGCAATTGAGAGTTAAATTTGCCATGGAAAATATGAACATTTCTCTAAGAGGATTATGGCGAGGACATGGCAGAACATTTTACCTCCTGTTAGTGGATATTAACACTAGTCTGCTCTATCTTTTCCAGACCCTTGGATTCTTTCCTCCTGTTTGTCTGCAACAAGCTCTACATCTGATGACGTCCTCTTTGTACGGTGGTCAATGGCAGCTTGCCACAACTGGTATGAGCAACAGAAGGAAAATCTGACGCAGCCTCTTTAATAGCATCCTAAGCCTGCCCATTCCTCAGCACGCTATCAGAACAGCCAAGAAGATATCACAGGACCAAAATCCCACACAGATCGCCCCGGCAAGTAATCTCTCCTCCACAAAATAAAACCAGACTCCCTTAAGTCCAGCAAATATACAGGTCAGTCTACCAACAGCCTTCCAAAAAATGTTCTCCCTGCACAGATGTTTTACCTTATCTACAGCAGATACTTTAGCTCCTTTATCTAGCAGCAGCTCTACTACTTCAATATTTCTCATCTTGGTAGCCTTTATAAGTGGTGTTTCACCGTCCTGCAGGCACAGATAAGAAGGTTTGCCAGATTAATAGCTTTACTCATAAATGTTTAAAGTCACATCAATGCACATATAAGAATTCAAATATCTGACTCTGGCACAAGTCTATACTGAAAATGTTCTCAAAAAAACATAGCTGTAAAAACTAACAAGAAAAACGCTTTTCCTTTCCCAACCAATCATTTGTATCAAAATAATTTTATATCACTCAGCCAAGAATGGATATGCCCAGCTCCTTATCAGCCATTTCTGGCAACAGTCCCCTGCCCCTCATTGATTTGGCCATTTCCCAGTTTCTACCATTGGCACGTGGGCAGCCCCTCCAGAGACTACTTCCCATTCACACCACTCCCCACCAACCAACCCACAGCTTGGCCAGTCAATGTCCAGGCAAGCCAGTGCCTAGATTTTTCAGAGATCTTTACCAGCATCACTTCAGTTCTCTGTGCACCTAAGGACCTGTGTGTAACAGGAAAAACAATTTGATACAAGAAGTGTGCCTCTGGAAAACCTCAAAAAAGTTAATGATTGCTTTTCAAAATCAAATTAAGGGATATAGGAAGAGACCATAGTTCAGCACTGAATTAGGAGACAGAAACTTGGTCAGAACCCACAGATGGTCACAATGGCTGACACGTAGGTTTAAAAAAAAAATTATCATCAAGGAGCCACCCACACACCAAAAGGTATCCCAGGAAACTTTCTGCCCTAGGGCTCTAAAGCTACCATAGTATAGGAAGATGCTGGTCCCAATCTCCAGCAGATAAAATAGGAATATCTTATGGGTGACTCCACAAGTTTGTTTATTCATTTAGAATTCCTACCAATTCAATCCAAATACATCCATTCCAGATACATTTTCCCCATGGAAAACTATTACACATAAGGTCAAATACAATCACTAAAATCTTATATAAGTTTTATATTTTTCACATGATTTGAGCAAAATAGATTAAAGTGACCATTTTGGGGAACCAAGAACCACTCACATTGGTCTTTTAAAAGGAAATGTGTTCTGCATTCCAAATAAAAGCATAAAAGTTCTGAAAAAATGATCTGTCCACAATTTATGAAGAGCTGATATTGTATCTTCTGAAAGTATTTAATTAAAGTAACACATTACACACTATATGTTCCTGTGAATGAACTTCTGAAAGGATACAAAATTACTCCCCAATTTAATATAGATTATTACCAGTAAAATCAGTATAATTCTAATATCAAACAAAAGACAATTGAAAAAAATAAGCAGTACTAATATTCAGCACTGGGTATTGCTAGGAGAACAGAAATGTCCTTGATACCTTTGTGCATATCTCAGTGTCAGGATTGCACTGTAAGATATCTCTCACCATTGTTGCATTTCCTTTCTCTACAGCCCAATACAAAGCAGTTTTGTTGTCCTATATAATAGAAAAAAATCAACCATCACTTAAGATACAATATTGGAAACTGCTATTTGTAAACATAAAACATCATTTTTAACATTTCTGCCAGAATACCAACAAACAGGAAATAATATTAACCCTTATTCTATCTTGGATTTACTCTTAAGAAATTATTTATGAAAGAAGTCTAAGAAAACAATATTACTTGATGTAGAAAGCAGCAACCCCACATACTTGATAAGGTAAAGTATGCTTTTGTTAATGTGGTCAGATTTCTGGGCTGTGCACTGGAAGTCGTCAATACCTGAGCTCATCCTTGAACAAGTCAAATATTCTGCAAATATTCTGACCCTTGGCTTTTCATGTGCCCAATCTTTTCAAAAGATAATGCATGAGAATGTACTACACAAACAGAAGATGAATTTTTTTTTACCATGTTTTGCTTTCTTAATCCTCACCCACCCTGCACCCATTACACCAATCCTGATCTGATCCTTTAAATCCCATCTAGTTCAAAAACCAAAAATAGATCCAACAGACCCTGAAAGGAGAGCTAGAGAACAAAATAAAGTGACTAAAACGTAGGAAAACAGGCTTGACAGACAAAAAGGAATTAGGTAAACTCTAAATAGGGGATCCAGTAACCATCTTTTAGTGAAACTATGATTTTAATGCCCAAGATAGTCACTGACTTTCCGGGGCTGCCACACTAAGTCTCCCACACCAAACTTTCCTGGTGGAGTTCCCCACCTCAACAAGGTGCAGTAGCTTCCCAACATTTCTGGCCTGGCCCTCAGACCTCTCCAGCCCTGCCCCTTTCTATTTCTGCCTCTGTCTCCCATGCCACACTCCCCACCAGCCCGCAGCCAGCCTGACCTTTTTGCCAGCTAAGGAGTACAGTCTTTCACTTCCCCGTTTTCTTGAATTTCCTCATTTTATTATTCCACTATCCTTGCCTGAAATACCAGCCTTTCTTTTCTCTACCTATCTAAATCCAACCCATCTTTCAAACTTCGCTCAAATTCTACCTTCTCTCAAAAGCCTTCCTTAATGCCTTCTTTTCCCACCTCAAGACTCTTACAGTGGTAAGTTTCACTAAGCAATCAATCCTACACCATCTTATACCAAAAGGCATCACTTTGTATGTTTATGTAAAAACACAAAAATAAACATAAAACAAAGTAAAACCTCCCTAACTAAAATACACATTTCTTACAAGGCAAGGGTTTCATGTTAAGTCCCTCATAGCATTTGGCGTAATATTTATTAGTTTGATTCAAAAATAGATTTGGATACAAGCTAAACTCAAGGGAAGACTAAGTAGAAATGTAGGCTGTCCAACAACAAAATGGAATATTAAGTAGATTTTTTTTTAACCTAAAGCTCTTGAAACATTGGATAAATTCACAAGTTTAGGGGAGGTTTACCTAATCTTAGTAACCTTTGTAGCTCTGTGAGCTAGGACTGCCTTACGCAAAGTCCATAGGCACTATCAAGGGGTCCTAGGAAAGGCAAGCAGAATGGGGAAGAAGGAGAAGAAAGATAAAACAGCAAGAATGGAAGAACAACATATGGACGAGGAAGACGAAACAGAGGGAAAATACTAAAGAAAATAAATTGGGTACATTCAAAATATCAGCAACTGTCTCAGTATCATAAACTACTCATTTCAGGATTGAATATATTTATACACTAGTAAGAGAGGTGTATTTGAAAAATATGAGCTTCGAACATGCTCTAATGTCATCTAACATGACATTAATAGAGAAATTCTGTAATAATGGCAGTCAAACTTAATACAGGCATCCATTAACTATATTAGGATCTACTAGCTCATCTCCAGAGAAAACTCAGAATGACATTGTCATCAGTCAACATGGACAAATGATGGTGCACAAAGATGACAGCAGCACGGGAATCACACACACCTGTCCTCTAATGTCTATATCAGCATATTTCTGGAGAAGTGCTCGAACGATTTCCACATGACCACCTCTGACAGCGCCAATCAACACAGTATCTCCACTCTAAAAAGACCAAAAAAAAAAAAAAAAAAAGGTAAACTGATAAAAGAACAAATAAACACTGTTTTGAAGTTAATCGTATATTAATAGATATTTCTCTGCAAACTTCTTGGGAAAAAGAGTATCTCAAAATAAGAGAAAAATTTTAGTTAACTAACATTAATACCGGACATTAACAGCCCTAGAGTAAGAGACAGGTTATACCTCAAAATGAGGACTCTTAAATTCCACGACAAAAGTTTAGAAAGACGAGTTACCAAGAACAATAAGCCATACTCTTTGAAGGTGACTGACTTCCCACTATAAATGTAAATTAAATTAAATGACACCAGAGCTGTCAATGAATCAAATGAATATTCAGAAATAACATAATAAAAAACCGTTGGAATAATGCTATATGACGAAAGCCAGGGATTGTAAAAAAGGGAGTTGTAGGGCTAGGGCTGTCAGTGAGTTTATAACCACATTTCATTAAGGGATAGGGTAGCTCCCAGACCAGTATCCATAGTCTAGGCAATCTGGCATTACAAGCTAACAGTGCAAAATACTGACTCATTCCCCATGACAAGGATTAGATGAAGTTCATTTACCTCATAAAGACATCTCTTTGCCCTAAAATTATATTTACCAAACAACAATCATTATTAATTATATCTTCCTACTACTTCAAATGTAAAATGGCTATTCTGGCAATGCCTGCCTAATTTTTTTTTACTCTAAATTACAAATCAGTTGTAGGAATTTGAGTTGGGCAAGTCCATGAGCTGTGGCTCATCTCAATCCTTAGTGGGCCTCAATGGGTTATAAATCAAGATGCAAGTCCTTGAGGACTACTGAATTTAGCACCCTGTGTAGTATCTTTAACTACTACATTAAAAGCAAAAATAAACACAAAGCAAACCAATTTTAGTTGAGAATGTTAGCATGAATATGGTGCCAGAGTAGTAAGTTAATAAAAGGTTATAAATATCTCATTGCTTACTATGTGCCGTGTACCATTCTAGGTATTGGGAAACAAGACAGACAAGTTCTCAGCTCTAGAAGAACTGACAGTCTAGAGGAGACAGACAACATACAATAAACACAAACAAAAAATTAGACAAATGGCATGTAAATAAATTAAAATACAGTGATGTCATAGAAAGTGACTGGACTGTGACTTTGGATTGGGTCACTGAAGATCTTTCTGAGGAGCTCATATTTAAGCTGAGGTCAGAATGACAAGGAGGAGACAGCCATATAGTGATCATGAAGATCAGCATTCCCAACAGAGCAGAGCTGGTGCAGAGGTCCCAAAGCAGCAACAAGAGCAGTATGCTCTAGAAAGGAAAAAAATTAATATGGCAGCAACCTATTAAAACAGGGGGGAAGGGAAGTAGACAGACACAGGATGTGTTCTGGAGGTAGAGCCAAACGGACCTGCTGAAGAATTAGATGTGGTAGGTGGGGAAGAGAAATCAAGGCTAATGCGTAGAACTTAGGGCTTTAACAATAGGGTGAATGGTGATGCCATTCACTCAGATGGAGAAGACTGAAGGAAAAGCAGGGTTGGGATGAACCAAACAAGACATCTGCTTTGCGGTAACTTTTAAAGCCCATCAGACATTCGAGCAGACAGTTCAAGTAGAGTTGGAAATAGAAGTGTAGAGTTCTGAGAAAAGATTAGAGCAAGAGGTACAATTTTGAAAATTCTAAGTATAGCTGAAGGCTTGGGAAAGTGAATAACACCAGCCATGAACAACACTACAATCATAGACATCAAGGACAATTACAGACTAATAGGACATGTGACATTTTCAGTAACAATATTATTTGACAAAGATTAAAAAGAACACCCTTCACAAAGATCGAATACATTTTAACTTCTTAGTTTTAAAGGTAGAAATAAAATTTATCTTTTATTAGAACAAATGTA
Organism: Halichoerus grypus; assembly: GCF_964656455.1. NCBI lineage: Eukaryota > Metazoa > Chordata > Mammalia > Carnivora > Phocidae > Halichoerus > Halichoerus grypus. The sequence goes on from NC_135721.1 coordinate 6,366,745, forward strand.
TGGCATACATGAAGAATCCTGAAAGGTGTGAGAAGTTAAGATAATCTTCCATTATGTTACCACGAGAAGACAAATCTCAAATAGGTAACCTACCCTATCAGGTATGTTCACATATGTTCCGGCATCGAGGAGATCTTGTACAATCTCTGTATGTCCCTCCTTTGATGCAATCATCAAAGCTGTATTTCCATCCTTATCTGTTAAATTTACATTTGGATTCCTCTTCAAAATTTCTTTTACTGACTGTGTGTAGCCTCCTTTTACTGCCACAATCAGTGCAGTCATTGAATTCTAAAAAACAAAAACAAGCCCAAGAAATCAGTATAATCTAGAAAACATATGATTTATGCCACAGTCATAAAACTATGTTTTCAAAAAGGTGGCCTATTATTAAGAGTGATTTCTGATAATGAAATGCCAATATAAATAGTCACATACCAAAACTGGCTAGGAAGCCTATTTTCTGTTTTTGAAGATACATTAATTTTCTTGAGTCAACAGGACAGTTAAAACATTGAACTCTTCAAATGATAATCTGAAATTGGATCTGCTGACAATGAACAGACCCTCTCAGTAATATAATGAGATGAGATGGGATGATTCAAAATGAAACACATTCTAAATTAAATAATCCAAAATAAGGTCAATCAGGCTTCAAACAAAGAATTGTTTATAATAAAAATCTGTAGGAAAACTGAAGTAAAACAATGAATTAATAGCTACAGGATATTTCAATAAAGTATAATATATTCTTCTGTCTTTCACAGTGGTCTAGAAACCACATTTTCAAAAATGATCTCATTTTTAGTGGTTCTTTTAAAAGTTGCACATCTGGGCGCCTGGGTGGCTCAGTTGGTTAAGTGGCCAACTCTTGATTTCAGCTCAGGTCATGATCTTGGGGTCCCAGGATTTAGCCCCACATGAGGCTCTGCACTCAGTGGGGAGTATGCTTGAGGATTCTCTCTCTCTCTCCCCCCCCCCCGTCCTTCCCCCTGCTTGCATGCTCTCTCTCTCTAAAACAAATAAAAATAAATCTTTTAAAAAATAAAAGCTGCATATCTAATTTATAACAATAAATCACCTAATAGAAGAACCTGACTCATTACCAAAAGAAGTATTAAAGTTGCTTCCTGAGAAACTGATCTATATTGAGATGTCATATAATCTCCTTATTGAAATATTTCAGTCATTAGATCAGCCCCCCAAACTGAGTCATAATTCTCTCACATATTAAAATAATATAGCCTTTTAAAATCCTGTAAGAGTCAAAAATCATAGAAATAAGCCACTTATCCACTTGATAAACTGTCCAGAAAAAAGGAAAGTGAAAGGTATGAATTTCATGGCTGTCTAAGGATCATGCTCTTTCTCCACATGGCACTAAAAATATTATATACTCCATAAAGGTCAGCAATTAGTAGCTTCTGCCAATATGGAAAATAGGAGGAATTGGTTGATACTAAGCCAAGTGTGATTTAGAGTTCATTTTGTTACAATGCAGCCAGAGATTTGGTAGTATTCCTTCTCAATACTTTATGATCCATTTCACATAATACTTAATTTTACAAAGAATACTCTGTATTAATCATTTCTTGTACATAAATATCATTTCCTTTAACTATAATCTCACAAGTTCAAGGGAAAAGCCATCCGTTAGGCTTCTCCAGAACCCCGAGCACATTTGGCACAGGGCTGCGTGCACAGCAGGTGCTCAAAAAGTTATTAAAATAACTGCTACTCGGCAGGATGTATTGAACCAATTTTTAAGCTTTCTACATTTTGACCGCTAATTTCTGACATTTTTAAATCTATTAGAGGAGGAAAATAAGTCACAGCTAAAAACATACAAAAAATTATAATATTATTTTAAAATCTTAAGGAAAAGGTATTTTAACAGGGCATAACTTTTTCCCACAATTAACAGTATTTCAAACTATTTGATTTAAAGAGTATTTCAAGGGGTGCCTGGGTGGCTCAGTCGTTAAGTGTCTGCCTTCGGCTCAGGTCATGATCCCAGGGTCCTGGGATCGAGCCCCGCGTCAGGCTCCCTGCTCAGTGGGAGGCCTGCTTCTCCCTCTCTCCCATTCCCCCTGCTTGTGTTCCCTCTCTCGCTGTCTCTCTCTGTCAAAAAATAAATAAAAATCTTTAAAAAAATAAAATAAAAATAGAGTATTTTAATACTGATTCAATCAATAGTAAGATTACTGTAAGATGTTCTTTATAGTTTAGCCTCCCAAAATTTACATGCATTAATAATAGATCCTTAAAAGCATGTTTATAATACATACTATCTAGAACATAATATATTTGTCAGGATAATAGAAAGAAAATGCTTGTTTTTCTAAGTATCACTTAAGAACTATCGGGAAAATTTTCTAGACATATACTAAGAAAGAATATTCTCTCCCTTAAAACTAAAAACATTATCTCTATTACCAAGGTTTATTAAACAGAAAAGATACTTACAGCTCCTTCTTGATCAACATCAGCTCCCATGGCCAATAAATGTTTAACACACTCCAAATGACCCTTCCGTGCAGCCCAAACAAGAGGGGTAGTTCCATACTATAAAAAAATAACAACAAATGTAAAATTATTATCAGAGCTGTAGTAAAAGAAACTTTCTCAACACAAATTTTAATAAAACTCATATTAAGTATTCTTAAATTACTGTTTATACAAATTATAATTTTAATCCTAGATAAGCCATATTTTCCCCAGTGTCTTTCTCCTGAAGAGATGACTAACCGCTGTATGAAACAACTTTTATAATTAGTGACAATTTTTTCCATCATAAAGTCATACAGCCTCTAATTTTCAACAAGCTTTCATTGCTTCCTGTATCTTGTGAAATACAATTTAAAGTCCAACAGTCTGACTACAGGCAAAAAGAGTAACAACGAAATGACAAATATAATTCTAAGTACTTTACATGTGTTAACTCATGTTTATCACATAACTCATCTTTATCACAAGAATAAGGAGAATTTGAAATATCACATTTTCACAGAGAGCAAATGAGGCCCTGAGAAATTAATTACAGGATTAAAGTCACAAAGCTACTAAGAGGTAGAGTAAGACCCATGACCCCAACAGGCCTGCTTCAGTCTGTGCTCTTAACCACCACCCCCAAATCAGCCTCTAAACTTGATAAAATAAACTTCCTTAGAAACTGCACTTAAAAGCACCTTCAGCTGGAATGTGATTCAAAAGACAACAGAGAATGTACATTATGCATAAAAGCAATGCTGTGTCTTTGGGAAGTCTGGCAATCAAGAGACATACCCACGGTGATCTTTAACTACATGAGACTACAGATTGAAATAAACATGTAATAAATGCCTACTTTCTATAACAGCTCTGTCCAACAAAACTTTCTATGCTGATGGAAATGCTCCATAATTCTGCACTGGCCAATACAGTAGCCACGAGTCTCATACGGCCATTGAGCACTTTAAATGTGGCAAGTATGACTGAGGAACTTTGTTTTTGTATCTTCTGTGTTTAGTACAGATACAGGGTACTGCACACAGTAGGTACTAAACATTTTCTCAAAATGTCAGAGTGACAGACTAGGTAGCATACTACCTGATTCTGGAGGGGCCTTGAATGCCAGGTCATATAAACCATTTTTCAATAGGCCAGAAGGAGAAATTAAAGATTTCACAATCATACTAAAGTGTCAAATCAAAAACATCAATAGAGAGAATCATATCCACTTTGAACATAAAATAAAACCTCACTAATCTGAATTAAAAGACAGCCCATCTTGATGAGCATGAATGTTGTATGTTAAGTGATGACTCACTGAATTCTACTCCTGAAACCAACATTGCATTGTATGTTAACTAACTAGAATTTAAACAAGAATTTGGGAAAAAAAAAAAAAAATAGAAGACAACCATTCTGAATTAATGAACAGTCCTAATACAATATTTTTAAGTACCATATTATAAGTATTTGCAATAGTCTCTTTACAGTCCTTGTCAACCTATTATTTTAGGTGATACTTTTAAAAAATGAGCATAACCTACATAAAGTGTATAAAATACATCAATCTAGGGGCACCTGGCTGTCTCATTTGGTTAACCATCTGACTTTGGCTCAGGTTATGATCTCAGGGTCCTGGGATTGAGCCCCGTGGGTCAGGCTTCACGCTCAGCAGGGAGTCTGCTTCTCCCTCTTCCTCTGCCCCTCACCCACTTCTCTCTCTCACTCTCAAATAAATAAAATCTAAAAAATAAATAAAATAAAATACACCTATCTTAAATGTATTACTTGATTTTTTTACATATGTATACACCCATACAAGCACCAACTAGATTAACATAAGATGATTCCCAACATTCCCATCAGGTTAAGCAATATTATTTTACTTAAATTTATACTCAGAATATATTCCAATTATCAAAAATGTCTAATTATTAGCTATTTTCCTATATTTCACTGAATTGTTATTAATTTGAAAAGATTAGTTACCCACAGTGTGTCAAGTTCTAATTAAATAAATACTTATTAAATGTTTGGGATGAACATTAAGGATTTAAAAAATGAATAGAACAAAATTCTGGGAAATTTTCTAAAGTGGATGGCAAATGAGCTGAGTGTGAAGGATGAACAGAAAGTAAAGCAGAGCTTTACTCTCTCTCCACACTGAAAGAGCACACGCAAAGGCATGTAAGGGCTAAAAACAGATGAATCCAGGCACCCACATCCTTTGGCAGTCTAGCAGGCAAGGCAGTTTTAGGGTTCAGATGGCAGGAGAAAGGGCAGAAAGGGAGCCAAGGCCTGTCTTCACACATCATACCAGGGATTGATGTCTTCAGCATTTTAAGTATGAGAGAAAGAGAAAAAAAACTAAACCTGAATTTTAGAAAGATCATTCTGACAACCATACACAGAAAGCAGCTAGGACTGAAGGTAGAAATAAGAGTTATAACAGAAAACTTCAAATAATGAATATAGGGAATCATCCCTACCTATTTTCCAGAGAATGATGAATGTGATGTAAAAAAAAACAATGGAGGGAGAGTTACTATGTGTAAGGGATCCACCTATGAGATATCTATCTATATAAAATACATTCATATATATAAATAGAAGATTCACCAGCACAGTCTCATGAGATCATATGAAAAAACTTGCATTTAGACATACTGAGTAGACATCACATGGACCGGAACCTGGCAAGCTCCTGCTGACCCACCTTATCGGAGCAGTTGACTTTCGCACCATTTTGCAGTAGAAGCTGCACTATATCTGCATGGCCCCTCCCCGCTGCCCAGATGACTGGGTAAACACTGTACTGCTGGGAGACAGGCAGGTGGGGAGGTAGGTAGAGAAGGAGAGGAGAGGAGGGGGAATGCAAGGGAGGGAGGGAAAGAAGAATTGTTTAGGTAGATATTTACAAAACACATTTGCTAAGAAAAGTAAATAGTAAAGGGAGTAATACAAAGTAATATTTTAAAATACCAAGTTACGGATCATTCTCCACTTGAAAAAACATATAATACTCATAAAACATAATCAGCTAATAAAATGCACTCAACCTTAAATACATATATATTATGAACACATTTATTTTTACAGATTAATACATTTAATATGATTATCTAGCCAACAGGAAAGACTAATAAGAGAAATGTATAATATAATCCTTCCATTAACTTACATAATCCTTCTATTAACTTGAATAAGTTTCTCCTTTTTTAAGAAGCTTTATTGAGGTATAACTGACAAAATCACAAGATATTTAAAGTGTACAACATGATTATCTGACATACGTATACAGTATAAAAGGATGTCCCCCATCAGAAGGATAATCTCTCAATCAGCAGTCTGAGATCAAGTCTCAAACAGAGTAATAACGCATGTATTACCATGTAAAGAAATGTATAGAAAAATGGTATGGATATTTGGTAAACACCCTTTTTCTTTAAATAAGTTTAGATTAAGAATGCATACCCACAGAATACAGGCAAGATGACTTAGGGATTTCAAAATCCCCTTTTGAAATGTTATATGTTATAATTAACATTTAAGCTCTAAGAGTTGCCTTTTTGTTGATAAAAACTGAGAAATAAGCTTAGCCTGAGAAAAAAATTCTCGTTGTGATTTGACATCACATCTTGCATTATTATTTTTATTAACATCTAGATAATTTCTATCCAATCTGAAGTCTAAAATATAATCAGCCTTAAGTATTACCTAAAGAACTTACCACTCATATTACAGTGAAATTTTTGTGAACGCTTACCAAACCAGTGACACTTGGATTGGCACCATGAGAAAGAAGTAACTCTGCCACTTCAGTACGGCCTTTATAACATGCCCACATAAGAGCTGTCCATCCTCCCTAAGGAAAAAAGGGTTGGGGGGACAGAAAACTTTTGGTCATCTCCAAGCACAAAATGTCATTAATGAAGTTCCTTCTTCGACTATTTCTACATAAAACCATTGTGTATGAAGGCACTACTATGTAGTTTTAAATCCTCAAGCTCCCCAGACAAATACACAATAGTATCTGAAATAAGTCAAATCTCTTAATTCCAAAATTACTCCAAATTTTGACTGTATCATGGAAACTAAAATAGAGAACATTCATGTTAGATTTTCAATTTCCAAGATTTATTTTGGCTGTTTAAAAATTTTTTCTTCAAAATACTTTCTATGTCCCTAGATATTCTTGTATGAGTCTAGACTTTTTCTAGAGAGGCATTCTAGCAATCATACTCAACTCCTGCATTAAACACATCCTGTAAATCCCAGATCATTACAGCACCTCTTCTTAAAAATGAGAGGATACTGAGGCAGAGATCTGCAGATCACAATTTCCAGTGTGAATTCACCAAGTATGAATGAAGAACATCATGACATTCTATTTTCTAAACTATAGGAGCAATTTTCTTTTCTTTTTTATTTTAAGCAATTTTCTCTTCAACTATAATGCAATTCAGTAAAAAAGACCAATGTAATCAAATTATACGAAGAAATAAATGTTTTGGTTTTTTTAAACCACCGTTTAAATCCACATTTGGTTCTGAGAATATAAATCACTTAATCCTTCTGAGTCTCTTTCATCATCACTAAAAAGGAGATTAAAAAATACTTGCCCTGATCTGACTGTTGAATCTCAGATCTGTACCTCTGAAACAAATAATGCAATATATGTTAAGAAAGAAAAAAAGAAGAAGAAGAATGTAGCAGGAGGGGAAGAATGAAGGGGGGGAAATTGGAGGGGGAGAAGAACCATGAGAGACGATGGACTCTGAAAAACAAACTGAGGGTTCTAGAGGGGAGGGGGGTGGGAGGATGGGTTAGCCTGGTGATGGGTATTGAGGAGGGCACGTTCTGCATGGAGCACTGGGTGTTATGCACAAACAATGAATCATGGAACACTATATCTAAAACTAATTGTGTAATGTATGGGGATTAACATAACAATAAAAAAATTAAAAAAAAAAAAAAATACTTGCCCTGATCTGAAAAAGGCACAGTTGTAGAAAGGGAAAACAGATCAGTGGTGGCCAGCGGCTGAGGAGTGGGTGGAGGAGATAATTATAAAGGGGCAGGTGGGTGTACTGTTGAGGTGATGGAACTGCTCTGTGTAGGACATGGTGGTAGACATAAGACATTATGCACTTGTCAAAACCCCGGGAACTATACACCATAAGAGTGAATTTTACTGTATGCAAATGTTTTAAAAATCAACCAGAATATGGAAAGAAAAAATTCAATACAGACTGGGCCAAATGAATCTAACTATATTACAAATGAATCACAAAATCACATAACTACTTAGAAGCTAACCCTAGGTAACTTTGGAAAGCAATATTTTGACTGAATACTGTAATGTTAAAGACAGAAAGAACTGTACACAAACACTGTACTTAGTAGGCAAATCTGTTTCTCTTGGAGTATTGATTAGAAATTCTGGAACTGCTTTATTTGTATACTAGAGTTGAACAAACAAGTAAATATATTGTGTAGATAACAGAGCCAGATTTGTCACCATCAGAGAAGAGTTACAACTTAGGGAAAGGGAAAAGGTTATAACAAATTGGGTTGGCAGTATCAACCTGGTCTCTTTAAAAAAAAAAAAATACAAACACACACAAATATAGAAATAGATGCATGTATATGCAAGAGTTAGTATACAGACATGTATTTTCTATGTCTATCCATTGAGAAGGACTACAAGTAGTGATACCCCAGTAACAATAAGCTCACCTAACACCTAAACCAAGATATTGGTTTCTCAATACCATTTTCCGATAAAAGAAACCATGGTTCCTTGGAAAACTGATTGATTCCAGGGCTGATAATCAGGAAAATAAGCCAGGAAAAATAAAAGATAAACATGGGCCTGAAGTATATGATGCCAGAAAGTAAGGAAGTGCTTTAAAAAAAAAGATAGGGCATCTCAAAAGGGAACAGAAGCTCCCAATGGCCAGAGTTGGAACAACCTGAGCAGGAAAGTAAGTACAGAACTAAATTATAACCCAAAGAATAAAATTAATATTCATCAGACTATATATATTTATAGATATCTAACTACATACAAATACACAGAGAGAGACATGGAAAGAGAAAGAACTCTTCCTTACAGAAGAATTCAAATTAATCAACGTATAGGGAATGAGGGAAGTAGAAAAATCACCATTATAACACCACAATAGTAACTGCTGCATGCAAGATACATTGGTAGATGTTAAAATAAATGAGTGAAAGTTTAATCAAAAGCGGGACATTTGTATAGTTTCAAAGTATCTTCTCCAAAATACTTAGTAATTTTAAGTAAGTACTAAGTAAAAGGGGGAAACAGTAATCTTACAGTGAATAAATCTGGCAGACATTACCAAGAGATCAAGGTTAACATCACCAGTGACGGGTTTGCTATCATGTACCTAGACGTGGTGTGCTGAGAAGAGAATACCATCTCTGTGCTATCCTTCCCAACAAAGCACAATCTCAATCTAATCATGAGAAACATCAATCTAAATTGAGAGACATCCTAAAAATGCCAGAGGAGGGGCGCCTGGGTGGGTTAAGCCTCTGCCACAGGCTCAGGTCATGATCTCAGGGTCCTGGGATCAAACCCTGAGTCAGGCTCCCTGCTTAGTGGGGAGTCTGCTTCTCCTTCTGCCCCTCCCCCCGCTCTCATGCACTCATTCTCTCTCTCTCTAATAAATAAAATCTTTAAAAAACTAAAATAAAAAAATAAAAAACAAAAATGCCAGAGGAGCAATCTTCAAAAGGGTCAAGGTCATGAAAGACAAGGAAAGGCTGACAATTTATTTAGGTCAAATTATAGAGCTTAGCATTTAGTCAAATCTTAAATACACCAACATTTTAATCTTTAAAATGCCTGCCCAGAATTGTTTTAATATCATGCTCTCTTTTTAATTTGTATAATGTCACCCTACACAAGAATTTAGGAGAAAACTATGCCCGAATTTGCAAAATGAAAAGATTAGAAGTGAATACCGTTAGTTTAGCGCCCACAAAGGTCCCCTTAAGAAAAAAATCCTTACATTAAAAAAAAAAAAAAAAATCCTCACTAGACTTTGAGATGTTATATCCTGGCTCTTACTGAACCCAAAGACAAACCCTGGCGGGCACTCTCCTCCCCTAAACAAGTCCCAGGGACTCTGCCTTCCCTCACAGCTCAGCAGTTACTACCACCCACCCAGTCCGTTGAGGTTAGAGTCCCTCAACACTAACTATTCAGGGAGACACAGCCCTCAGTTTCCCCAATTGTGGTGTTTTAAAGCCAAACATTAAGACCCTGTAAATATGTTAAAAGATGCTGTGGTAATTACTTAGGGGAAATAAAGAAACATATGGAAAACTAAAAAAGCTTAAGATCATTTTGTACAAATCTTCCTAAGTCTGACACATTCATAATGTGTCCTTTATAGTTCCTAACTCCCTATTAATATATGTGGAAGAGCAATAGAGGAGAAAACCTTTGTAGTAAGGCAGACCTGGGTTCAAAACTCAGCCTGACTGCTTTGGGCAAAGGGCACTTCCTCCAGTTTCAATTTCCTGAACTATATACATTGAGAACAAAATGCATCCCTAGCCCAGAGGATTATTCTGAGAAGTCAACTAAGCATAGAGAAGCTAAAGCACATAAAGAGACCAGGCATAGAATAGGTACCTAGTATTAATTCATCTGATTAACTGGTTTGGTGCCTTTAATAAAATATTGAAAACTAGGTACCTCCACACATTTCCTTTCTACCTTATATCCCGGTAAGATGAGAACACCACATTTTACTCTCGCCTGCCATACCAACCCATCCTCTGCCTAGGTTACTGACATCATGATCTTCTCTCCCTAAACTTTTAGAGCAATATACTTTAACTTCTTTTCAGAAATAAGTAGGATATAAATAGTTCTGTATCTTCCTATAAAAATAAGTATGCCACCTACTTCATTAAGTTTGAGAATACATTTAAGATTATAGAGGTAAACATACTGTGTAAATTATAATTATAATATAATAGTAAGTACAAGATGGTAGAATGCTGCAGTTTCTTAAAAACTCAGACCGCGGGGCGCCGGGGTGGCTCAGTCGTTAAGCGTCTGCCTTTGGCTCGGGTCATGATCCCGGGGCCCTGGGATCGAGCCCCACATCGGGCTCCCTGCTCCGTAGGGAAGCCTGCTTCTCCCTCTCCCACTCCCCCTGCTTGTGTTCCCTCTCTTGCTGTGTCTCTGTCAAATAAATAAAATCTTTAAAAAAAACTCAGACCGCCTGCACTTCATTATCAGCAAAGTAGTACATGTTTTACACGTCAAGGCAGATCAATTCCTTCCTCTCTTCCACTGTTAAAATTAACTTTGGAAAAGGCTGAATATTTCACAGAATAAATAAGCTAGAAATGATCTCTTTCTTCATCTTTATGTCTTAAGCAGACGCCAGGAGCAAATAAGAGCTAAGATAATTAAGGGTCATATTTTGTTAAACTTGTAATGTGTATAGACTAGTAATGTGCTCATGCCTGAACACAATTAACATTTTTTAAATAAATTTATAAATATTATTCTGAAAATTATAACTTTAAACAACTGAAAATATTTTTAAAACTATACTGTCTCTCTTAAAGTTCCTCTTAAAGGAAACCATTCTCTCATATAAGTTTTAAAGCATTGATATATTGAAAGTTAATGAGTTGTTTTTAGTAATATTTCAGAATTTTAAACTCTGAAATAAACTGAAAATGATGGCTAAGAACATTCTAAAAACGGTCATTATATCCCCTGGGTTTTCACACATTCTTGAGAGTTGTTTCAATGCCCAGCCCCAAATCCTAAAAGATTATAATTAACCCCCCCACACAAAAATACAATGTTCCAGACATACCTATTACTGTTAGTAAGATTCCAGCTAATTAAACAACATATCATAACCAACGTACATACCATATCACGGTGCTCCAAGTTGACCCCACATTTAAGCAGTTCTTCCACAATGTGCACGTGCCCTTCTTTTGATGCTGATATAAGCGCTGTCCAGTTATCCTTGAACACACAGTCACCAATGTTATCATTTCAAAACCAAAATAACAATCCAAAGTGAGGAAAAATAAATTTGAGTTTACATACCAAATGATCATACCAAACTGACATGATTTGACCCACTCTGAACTACTCTAAAATAACACTGCAGCATGAGCTCTGTTAAGAACGTATCTGTGCATGAGGCAGTGGTGCCGAAGTGCTTTCACAACTGCTTGGTCAGTCTTTTCACTGGATGCCTAATCATATACTGTGTTTTTTTAAAAAAAGAAGAGATGACTATCAAAACCTTAAAGCTAATCCTTGTGGCTGGCAACCATTACAATAAATTGAAATTAAAGAGCCTGTCATCAGATTTAAGAGCACATTCATAGGCTATTAAACTAAGGCAATCCCATATGATAAATTTAGAAACTACGTGATAAAGAAAAAACTACTGTCCTTTATTTTTAAATAAAGGCTACAAGTATCCAAGTATATGTGCTTCTATTCAGCCAGTGCCATCTATATACAAAAAACATGAAGAGCTGAGACCTTTCATTTAAAGTAAAAATTTCTCTCCTGCATCACCCCTTTAAAAAACTGACTTAGCATATTAGTCAAAGTTAAGATAGATCTGAAAGAACAATTGTAATCTACCAATTTTGAATCACTTCTTAAAAACAAAGAGCAAAGTTAAGGAAAAGAAAAAGACAAAAAATAAGTAGATTATTTTAATATATACCAAATCTTCCAGATTGCAATTAGCTCCATTCTTAATTAACTCTTTCACTATTTCCAGATTGCCTTGCTCAGCGGCTATCATCAATGGGGTCTGGCCACACTAGGGAATATAAAAGACACAGAGGGCTTTATGAAATGCCACAGTTAAATATACCACAGTCATGTTTTCACAACAGTATGTTAAACATTGTTTACAGAATTTCTTAAATTTAGAAACACGTTTGAAATCTTAAGTTTTCAGTTTGCTAATAATATAGAAGTCAAAGAGAAAAAGAAAAAAATTTTTTAAAGATTTTATTCATTTGTCAGAAAGAGAGAGAGGGAGAGAGAGCACAAGCAGGGGAAGCAGCAGGCAGAGGGAGAAGGAGGCTCCCTGCTGAACAAGGAGCCTGATGTGGTACCCGATCCCAGAACCCCCGGATCATGACCTGAGCCGAAGGCAGACACTCAACTGACTGAGCCACCCAGGCGTCCCTGAAACATTTTTTTACTACAGCATTATTAGTCTGGTTTTGGCACTACAATTCATTCAAAATAAGTAAACATGAATACTAGGCTCTGAAAAGTAATTACCACAATATATATAAAAATCTTAGCATATCTATAATACATTATATGTTAAGAAAAAAAAGAAGAAGAAGATAGCAGGAAGGGAAGAATGAAGGGGGGGAAATCGGAGGGGGAGACAAATCATGAGAAAATATGGACTCTGAGAAACAAACTGAGGGTTTTAGAGGGGAGGGAGGTGGGAGGATGGGTTAGCCTGGTGATGGGTATTAAAGAGGGCACGTACTGCATGGAGCACTGGGTGTTATATGCAAACAATGAATCATGGAACACTACATCAAAAACTAATGATGTAATGTATGGTGATTAATAACATAATAAAAAAAAATTTAAAAAAAAAAGGTGCATATTGCCTAAAATTAGTGATCCATCCATAAGCTTCCGTTCTGACTAGTGGATCACAACTGCATTCTGGGTTGTCAGAATATGGATGTACCAGTTTATTTGTCCATTCATTTATTGAAAAGCATTTTGTTAGCTTCTGGTGTTTGGTTGTAAATAAAGCCGCATAAACATTCAAAAAAAATAACAAAATTTTCTAACTATACCAGATAAAATATGATATAGAACATGATTTTAACTGTATATATAAGATGTTCATCAGGACAAGAGGGAGGAAAGTAAAACAATAAATAAAAACAATATAGGTACTATATATAATATATATATAGTTTTTTAAGACCTCCCTTAAAACCTTAATTCATTAAACTAAAGCTTCTTCTAATTACACACTTGCCCAGCCTGTGTGCCTAGAATGAGCCACAGTAGTAAGAGACAGTACTTCCTGAGCTCTGAGACAGTGCGGCAGGACCCGGGCAGCCAGGTCTGGGATGGGTTCCCTCCAGCAGCAAGACTCATCTACCCCAAGTACAATACACACATGGTCATCTTCTGTAAGTGCCATGGTATGAAACAGATGAGCAGCACTGGGCTAACAGTGATAGTACTAAAGATTTACTAAGGTATATGAGAAAAAATTTATACCAAGAATTAAGTTCAATTAGACAAATATTTATTTAAGCATCTACTTATTATGTGTATATCAGTGTGGTGGAAAATATCTGTGATTTTTTAAAATGCTAATATGGCATCGTTTCTCTGCCTAAAATCCTCAGTGGTTTTCTATTGATCTTTTGGATCAAAACCAAAATACTTACAGTGGCCATGGCAGGACTACCTCAAAACTTACTCCATGCCATTTCCTCCTCACCAACATACCCTTAAGGTCTTTCCCATCTCTGGACACTCACACAAAGTTTTCCCTCTGTCCCACCCAATTAACTGCCACCCATCCTTCAGTTCTTGGGTCAAACATCAACCCTTCAAGGAAGCCTAACTAACCCCCTCTAATCTTCCTTTACTATACTAATCCTTGTTTGTAATTACTTATATTTGTGTGATTAACAACTGATTATTGTCCATTTCTCCTAAAGGCTCTAAACTCCATGAGGGTGAGAAGCATGTCTGCTTTTTTTTTTTTTTAATTTAGTACTGTTTTCCCCAAAAAAGAGAGGCAAACCAAGAAAAAGACTCTTAAATATAGAGAACAAACTGATGGTTAACAGAGGGGAGATGGGTTCAGGGATGGGTTAAAAAGGTGACTGGGATCAAGGACTACACTTGTCATGATGAGCACCAGGTATTGTATGGAAGTGCTGAATCACTAAATTGTACATCTGAAAATAATATTACACTGTATGAAAAAAATAAACATAAGTGTAAATGCAAAAATAGTAATAATATAATAATAATAATACTGTATTGCCAGTGTGAAGGACAGTGACTGTCACACAGGTACTCAAATATTTGTTGAGTAAATGAGTGAGCAAAGGCTCAAAGAATTAAAAAAATCTGTCAGTGGCAACATATAAAAAAGCAAATAATTATAATAAATGACAAAGTACAACAGATGCTTTTATAAGAATAATACAAGTAAAGAGTTAAACACAAATACTCATTTAAACAAAGTACAAAAGTAAATCACATTAAATAGAAACATTCTTATATAACAATGGATACTAAATTATACATCATTCAACCAAAGTCATTAGGGAATGAGGTATTATGCATAAATAGATTTTCCAGGTGAAAAAGTTTATCCTTTAAACATTAAATTTGATTATATATTTTATGATAACCATTATTTTAAAAAGCAATGCACACATTACTTACTACTTGTTAAACAGATTACCTTAAACATGTTTACAATTGAGTTATAACTACAGACATCAATTACCACACCAAGCTTGCCTCTGTCAGCTCTAACACCTCTTTGACAAACTTTCTATAGCATCCTTCTCCATTCTAATGGACTGAGATAAAAAGTGAGATAACAAAGTCATTGGTATAATACATAAATTAAAGCCAATTAATCCTGAATCCATGGCCCTAAGGATATATGAATTTTACATCAGAGTTTTCAGATTAGTAATTCCAGAGACTCAGAAGTTTTCTGTTTACTTTCTGGGGTCACAGTCACATTTCAGATTGTTCACAGAGATAGGTGCTTCTAAAGTATGAGGGAAAAAATAACATAGATGTGCATAAATACCTATAACACAAATAAGAAAGATGGTATAAATTTGATTAACTAGAAACAAGCCAGACGAAAGACTTGAATAGTCACTAGTTTCTCTCGCAAAAACTATTATTTGTCTCTCCAGTACCCAGAGTGACAGGATTTTGTTTAGGCGTAGCAATGTGCTCAGCTAAAAAAATCCACATTGTTCAGCTTCACTTGCAGCTGGAAATAATCCCATGATACTGCTCTAGTTAAGTCTCCCAGGATAGCTCGGTAATTAGACTAGCTCAGCCGGCATGTCTTTTTCCTTCTTCTTGCCCCATATGTGGACACAGTGCTGGAGTTGTAGCAAGATGGCTCATACGCAGTCACCAGCACTCAGTGAGGAGTGGAGAGATGGGAAGAAGGAGCCTGGGAAGATACCCTGAAGCCATCATAACAACCTTGGAATGGTTCCTCCAGCTTGTCATCATGTGAGAAAAGTAAGACCTTACTTTGATTAAGACACTGTTTTAGGAGCTATTATATGCAATCCAAAGTAATTCTCAACTGATACACCTTTTATAGCTACACTAATCAAAAAGATAAATAATTTTCAAAAAAGGTTACCATGAAGTTGTATTAAATTTTCAAAGATAGAAGAAAAGTTACCTTATAAGCTAGGCCTTATAACAAAACATTTATTTATTCTATTAGTTCTTGCTTAACCAATCTTGTAACTACACTTGTGGAGACAGAGTAACTTAGAAACAGCCATGACAACTTTATTTTTCTGCTTCAAAATGAATCACTAAAGGCCCCTTCCATACCTAATCCCACACATCCCAGTAAACCCCAAGTCCATTGCTTCCCAAAATACACAGAATCACATACTTCATGTAACCCTACTCCACTTGTAATAACCTCAAGCCAAAACACATTAGAACAAACACTGCACCAACTGAAGTTTCCCCAACAGGTCCCATACTTATCTCAGCTTCCCAGAAGACTACAATGCAAAAATATTTCCTATTCAGCATTTCTTTGCTCTTCCCAATTCCTAGGTAGTCCTACTTCTATTTATTTAGATGTACTAGACCTCAATAACCATTGCCCTTTAAAGCAAACCTTTGGAGAATATATACTTCTTCCAATAATTTTAGTGAAATTAAAACATTTTTAAATTTTCCTTTGAAATGTCCCTCAGAGCCTTTTTCTAAGCACATAACAAAATGCACCCCTTGAATTTAGATTCCCACTTCAGCACTATAATCTTGTACCAAGAAGAGCTGAGAGTAACTTTCTGTTCTTTTCTAAAAGGGAAGGGAAGGAGAAGGGGAAGGGAAAGGGAAAGGAAAAGGAAAAAGAAAAAGAAAAAGAAAAAGAAAGGAAAGTCTTCACTTCTCTACAAAGGGCAAAGATCTGCCATTACTGAGAATATTCACAGGCCACGAGCTACCTAGTTTACAAATAAAGCAGAGAGAAAAGAAGACAAGAAATTAGCATTTACTGATGACAGCCAATTGTATGCTAAACACAGTACGGCAATTTCCCCACATTATTTTATTTTATTTTATTGATGTAATCTTTCAGAGACCTTTTCAAAACTGATAAACAAAACACATTAACATAAAGTAATTAAATACTTTAAAGGGCAAGAAAGAAGAGAAGAAAATCCACACAACTTTACAGAATTCTATAAAGTTTAAATTTTATCAGAAGCTGTAAGCAAAATGCCAAAAAAGGCCTTGAGAAAGCTACTTTCTCTCCAACCCTCATATTGAGCCATAATTGAAAAATCCAGGTTGTTTCAAATCATTATTTTAAAACTCCAATTTCAACTGATGCAATACTAAACTAGATATAATTACCATTAATATCTGGGGTGCCTGGGTGGCTCATTTGGTTAAGCAGCTGACTCATGATTTCACCTCAGGTCATGATCTCAGGGTTGTGAGATCGAGCCCCTCATCGGGCTCCACACTCAGCATGGCATCTACTTGAGATTATCCCTCTCCCTCTCCCTCTTCACCTCCCTCCACATGTGTGCTCTCTAAATAAATAAATTAATACTAAAAATTTAAAAATAAATACCATTAATATCAGTTAAATGCTACCTCATGCATGATATCTAGTGAAGCTCTATACCAAATATACTTCATTCTTTATGCGAATAAGATTAATATACTTTTGTGCTTATTGATGTGCTATATTTCTCCTAAGTGAAGCTATTTTCTCAGTATTCCCATAGAAAATGTCTATGAAGTAAAATTTGATCTTTTTAAAATATCATTTTATTATTCCAAATATGCTAATATATGCTAATAAAATGACTACTTTTGTAAATAACTCTTTATAACAATGAACAATCTCCAATTACAAATTTTCTCTCTTATTTAAAACAATTATTGACAACACATAATCACAGAAGAGTTACCTAACCAAAACATATTGTGTTCAATATAGAAACACTGAAAATATCGGCATATCATTAGATAAACTTATTCTGAAAACTCAAAGAATGGCAATTGAGCATAAACAGATTATAGCTTGAAATAAAACAGAAGAGAGTTCAAATTTGGGTTCTAGCAGATAATATCTGGGATAAGAAACTAAGGGATTAAGCCATTTACCTGTAAATCAAGATAAATAACAGCATTATTCTTTAAAGAGTTGCTAAGCAAATTAAATGAGCTGATTCAATAAAATCATTAACTATCATAAGGTTATTGCAATGACAAAATAACAAAATTTTATGTTAAGATTTCCTTATGACAATTAACATTTAATGAAATTAGGTACCCTATGTCAAAAATAATAATCATAATCATAAAGTAATAATTGCTGATTCCACAACTTTAAAAACATTTACAATATTTGCATATTCATGTTCATAGCAGCACTATTCACAACAGACAAGAGGAAGAAAAAAACCCAACTGTCCATCAACAGATAAATGCATAAGCAAAATTCAATGGAATAGTATTTCGCTTTAAAAAGGAAAGAAATCAGAGCACCTGGGTGGCTCAGTCGGTTAAGCATCTACCTTCAGCTCAGGTCATGATCCCAGGGTCCTGGGGTAAAACCCCGCATCAGGCTCCCTGCTCAGTGGCGAGTCTGCTTCTCCCTCTGCCTCTGCCCCTCCCCACTGCTCATTCGTTCGTTCTCTCTCTCTCAAATAAATAAAATAAAATCTTTAAATAAAAAGGAAAGAAATCTTGTCACATGCTACAACATGATTGAACCTTAAGGATATTATGCTAAGTGAAATCAGCCACCACAAAGACAAATACTGTAAGATTCCACTTATATGAGGTACTGAGAGTAGTCAAATTCATAGAAACAGAAAGTAGAAGAAGAGTTACCAGGAGCTGGAGAGAGAAAGAAATAGGGAGTTGCTGTTTTACAGGTATGAAGTTTTAGATTTGAAAAAGTTCTGGAGATATTTCACAACATTATGAATTAGTCACACAAGTGAACACAAATGAAATGGTTCAGATGATAAATTTTATATTTTGTCCCCATAACAAAAAAAATGAAACTCTTTACATGTCTACACACACAGATACATATATGTACACACATGCAGACATACATATACATGTATCACTCCTCATTCACCTTATCCACTGGCAAAAAAATTATACTACATTGAAAATACAGTTTTAAGAAAGTTTTGTTTTTTTCTTAAGTTTATTTATTTCTTTATTTTTAAGTAATCTCTACACCCAATGTGGGGCTCGAACTCACAATCAGAAGATCAATGGTCACATGCTCTTCAAGCTGAGCCAGTGAGGCTCAGCTTAAGTTTTATTTTTCTTAAATTTTATAAAATAAATACAAACTTTGGCACTTAAATAATTCATACTAAAAGTTTTTTAATCCCTAAAATGCTGTACTGTGGTGCTTCATGATGAAATAAAATCAATAGTTTACTTATTTGTATTGTTGAATAGAAATATCTAATAGAAGTTAATGAAAATGGTAAATATATGGGGGCCCCTGGGTGGCTCAGTCGTTAAGAGTCTGCCTTCAGGTCAGGTCATGATCCCAGGGTCCTGGGATTGAGTCCCACATCGGGCTCCCTGCTCAGCGGGAAGCCTGCTTCTCCCTCTCCCACTCCCCCTGCTTGTGTTCCTGCTCTCACTATCTCTTTCTCTGTCAAATAAATAAATAAAATCTTTTTTAAAAAATGGTAAATATATACTTCCCTATCTTATTAAACAAAACCCACAACCTATTTAACTGTCTCTTAAAGATGCAGTCTGTTTAGGGGAAGAATGAAGGGGGGGATATCGGAAGGGGAGATGAACCATGAGAGACAATGGACTCTGAAAAACAAACTGAGGGTTCTAGAGGGGAGGGGGGTGGGAGGATGGGTTAGCCTGGTGATGGGTATTAAAGAGGGCACGTTCTGCATGGAGCACTGGGTGTTATACACAAACAATGAATCATGGAACACTACATCAAAAACTAATGATGTAATGTATGGTGATTAACATAACAATGAAAAATTTAAAAAAAAAAAGATGCAGTCTGTTTAAAATCCCTAAGTGTGTGGAATGAATAACTCAGAAAGAGAACTGAGTTTCCATTAAAGAAAATATTTTTAAAATTTTGTCTAATCTATTTCTAAGAAGATTGGGTCTAGAAGCTCTCTAAAACTTCCTAGAAACACTTCAGACTTCAGTCATCAAACTTCCCAAATATTGATTATTCCATCTATAAAAAAAAAGAGTCAATCATAAATCTAAACTCCATACTTAATCATGTATATGAGTTCAAATGTATTCCAAAAGTATGGAATTTGAAGTACTTTTAACAATCTTACCAAGCCTAAGAACTTTATATTTCATACTCACCTGTATGCTTAGCACAATGCCTTGTACAGAGTAGTTGGTAGTCAACAAATATTCATGTAAAGAATTTAATTTTAGAAACATGGTCTTAGGGGGTGTCTGGCTGGCTCAGTTAGTAGAGCATCCAACTCTTGATCCCAGGGTCGTGAGTTCAAGCCCCACACTGGGCGTGAAAAAAAGAAAAAGAAAGGAAACTTGGTCTTACCTCATTTCTCTCATCTACATCTTTGCATTTTTCAAGAAGAGCTTTCAGGGCAGGAATGTTTTCTTCCTCTACATAATTTATTACACTCTGTGATATCAGAACTGACATCTTCACAGAAAGCTGCAGTTATCTTTATTCCAATACCTGTTAAAAGCAGATTAAATAACACATAATTTGTGATTAGGAAAAAACTAATTTACTACTAACTATATTATCCTTTTTAACCTTACACTTGTACAAACACACCTCCACTGGCAGGAGTAAAAACAAGGCCCCATAGTTCAGCTGTCAAAATGCCCACCCCTCCCTTCCCATGACTCACATACCTCTCAATCTTAACTCATCCAAATCCCAGATGCATCCCCCAAGCCATCCTCATCACCACCCCTAAACAGAAGAAAGTGCTCCACTGTTCCTTCATCTCCGTAAATGGCAGCTCCAGCTCCATTCTTCCATGGAATTATCCATGACTTACCTCATCCTCGACACTCTACATTCAATCTATTAGAGAATCCTTTTGGCTTCACCTGTAAAACATATTTAACATCTAACTACTACTCACCACCTCCATCACAACCACCTTGGCCCAAGCCACTGTGAGTTCTCATCTAGATCCCAACTGCTCTTCCTACTTCCATTTGCCTTCCCCACAGTCTATCCTCCACAAGCCACCACAATGATCTTCTGAAAACCTAAGTCTGACCAGAGCTTCTTAAACCATAATATGCATCAGAATCACCTAGAGACCTTGTAAAACAGATGCCTGGGCCTTACCCTCAGAGATTCTGATTCAGTAGGTATGGGTACAGCCCGAGTCTGCATCTTTAATAAGCTCCCAGGAGATGCTACCACTTCAGCTGCTGCCTGAAGAAGCCCGCCTGGAGTAGCACTGAGTCAGATTCCATCCTTCCTTGCTCAAAGCCCTCCAATGGCTTCTCAAAGAATTCAAATCACATGTGTTACCTTGGTCTCGATGACTCTAACTGACCTCATCTCCTACCACTCCCCCTTACCCATTTCACGGCTTGAACATGCCAAGCGCTGTGCCACCCCAGGGATTCTGTCTACCTAAATCTCTTCCACCAGAAATGCACATGGCCCCCTCCCTCACTTCCTTCACTCACCTGATTAGGAAATTCTAACCTGACCCTGTGATGTAATATAGTAATAACCTCACACATCCTCCGTAGCGGTCCCCACACTCCCACCCCCCTGCTCTGCTTTATGTTATCCGTGGCACTTAACCACCATTGCAAATATATCATATTGTGTGTTTATTGTCCATCTACCACTACTAGAATGTAAATTCAAAAAAAGCAGGCATGTTGTTTTACCCAACTGGACATCGAAATGCAAATAAACAAATCTCAATGCATACCTTGCATAAAATACATATACTAAAATTGACATAAATATCTAAAAGCACAAAACTTTTGGAAGATAATATATACTATTTTGGATTAAGCAAAGATTTATTTGATATAACACGAAAAGCATGGTCCTCAAAAAAAGAAAAGTGATAAATCAGAGTTCACCAAAATTAAAAATTTTTGCTCTAAGAGAATAAAATTACTTGAGACTGGTGACATCTTTTTTCCTTCCATTTTCCCCCTTCTTGAGCAATGTCAATTACTGGTATCCCAAGTTTGTCCCCTCACTGTATTTTATAGCATATGACTTATTTCTCAAGTTTCACAGGTTCACAGATGGATAGGAATCATGCCTCAAGATGGACTCTACCCAGAGCCTCACTCATACCTGATTTAGATTTAGAACTTGAGAGCTGATGAGATTCAAATGAGATTTTGAACTTTGAGTGAATGCTTTAATGAGCTGACACTTTGGAGGGCCTTGGGATAGGGTGATGTGTTTTGCACATGGGGTGGAAGTGTATCTCTGGGGACCAGAAGACAGAAACTATTCCACCATATGATTCCATTTATATGACATTCTGGAAAAGGAAAACTATATGGACAGAAAACAGATCAGAGGTTGTCAGTCTAAAGGAGGAGAATGAGGGGACTACATTAGGTGCAAGAGAATTGGGGAAGTTCTGGGACTCCTCTATATTCTGCTTGTGGTGGTATTTACATGATTATATGCATTTGTCAAAATTCAAAACTGGACAGTAAAAAAGGTAAATAATATTGATATAAATGGTACCTCAATAATACCTATTTTTCAAAAATCCTCAAAAAAAAGTTATGTTACTTGATCCAGTAACTTCACTCCTAGGTATCAATTCTAAAAACACAGGAAACATGGACAAAGATTTTAAATACAACACAATTTTATTCATAAGAACAAGAAACTTAGAGATGGGAGATAACGTAAGTTATGTTCACACAGTGGAATAATACACAGTCACCAAATGTTTCAAAAAATTATTATTGACCAAAAAAAATGCTTGTGATATATTCTGTGGCAGAAAAAATTAACTAAAAAAAAAAACCCAACTACATATACAGCAGCTCAACTATTATAAATATATACATTTTTAAATACCGAAATGAAACAGATCAAATGGTGATGGCATTAATGTAATTTTTATTTTCTTTAGAAATTTTATTTCCTAATTTTCCAGAATGTGATACTTTGTTTTTCCTGAAGTATAATGGACATACAATATCCTATTAGTTTCAAAGTATACCTTCTGATCCCCCTAAGTCTAGTTGCCATCCATCACCACACAAAGTTATTACAATATTACTGACTGTACTTCCTATGCTGTACATCACATCCCCAAATATATGATACTTCTGTCATTGCAAACCAGTAAGAGATTTTTATTAACCAATATCCAATGCCTTCACTTGTTCTCACATCTTATAGGATCAAGTCTAATACCTCAGTAAGGCGTCCAGGATCTGGTTCTAACTACCACTCTTCTCTCTTTATACCAGCACCACTTCCTCCCAAAGCCCAGCGAAGCTGACGCAGTCAAAGTTGTCCCTACCTGCATGCTGCTCCACACACCTGCCTTTGCTCAATTTACTCCTTCCATTTTGAACACCATCCTCACATCCACTATATCAAAGCATCGACCACTCTCTCCAGAATACAACCATTACCATTTTCTGTCTAACATATTTCCTAACATCTCACATCGGCCTAACCGACTCTCAGTGCCCTACTTTAGGGTCTTCATCATCTACGCTAATCAAGACTCCTTTGGGTACAAGAGACAAATTTAAACTAGCTTAAGCAAAACAGGAAATTTATCTTAAGGATACTGATTTATTTCCCATAACCACACTGTGGGAATGGTGGGTGCCACTGGACTTCAAATGCCAAAAGAATTCTCGTTCTCTATTGGCTTAATCTACTTTCATTATAGACCAACTTCCTCTACACAAATGGGAATATGGCTGCCAATAGCTATCTAGTCCCAAATCAGATAGTTTCTCAAAAGAGAGAAAGCAGACTATTCTTTGTTCCCAGATTCAAAAGTCCCAGGTTGGGTCAAGTGCCAACCAGAACCAATTTACTATAGTCACAGGGTTGGAAAGGGGTTACAAGGTCACATAGTATTGGCACTGTTTCCAGAAAAGAGGAAACTGTTGTAATCTAGGCACCTGTCCTAAGAATTACTACTGTACCATCTCTCACCTGGATCAATGTGACAGTCCCCCAACTTATTCTCCTCTCTCCAGTCTTCCCCCACCTCAATCAAGTTGCCACATTGAAGCAAGAGTGATCTAAAATACGCTTCTTTTAAAATCCTTCTGTTAGTTCCCCATAAATTCACGCTGGGAGAACAAAAGATGATGGCTTTATTACTCACAAGTTGTTCAAGAGACTGAAACACTCAAAGCCTTTGAAAGCAACTGTAAAGATTCAATTCTATAATTCCCATGAAAAGCTTTGCTCTGTGCGGGGCAGTCAGGACTCAAACACAATTCTGGATTATGATGGTGAAGATTTGCAGATCCTTCACAATCTGGACCCATCTTACCATTCCAGTCTCATCTCTGTCTCCCCTCCCAGCCCCATCCCTCCCTCCAAAGCTGCTTCCCTACTCACATCCTCTCTTCCAGGTCCAGGCAGACTAATCTGCTTGCAACCCTTGGCTACTCCACACTTCCTTTTTTCTAGGCCTCTGCATTTACTGCCCCCTCAGCTTAGAATGCCCATCCTCCACAGATAAGCCTGGACAGTTTCTACTCATCCTTGTGGATTGGCTCTAACATTATCTCTTCTGGAAGCCTCCACTGACTGGCTGCTTACTCTAAGCTGGGCCAGTGCCCTGACTCTCAGACTCTATACCCTGTGGATACACCTAAATTTTGACTGCTCGTATACCATTTTACTCATTCTTGTCCACAACTCTAAACTCCAAGTTCTTGAGGCAAGACCCACCTTATATGTGGCATAATGCCTACAAAATTGGGGCTGAGAAAGAGAAAAGTAGTCCCTGACTGTCAGGAACTGGCCTGGCATGCACAGTTAGACCTTGGTATTCTCATGTGAAGATAAACATGGACAGCCGAGCGACTATGTAGTGTACACCCAAGAACAATGAATAGCATGGATGGAATGTTTAAGTAAAAAGTAAGCACTAAGACTGGAAAGTGAGGGTGGCTGGTTAGATCTGTAACTTCCTCAAGGATAAGGGCTTTCTCTCCTTTGTTCTTATATCCCCAGAACCTATCACAGGAATATACCAAGTAGAAACATCACAGGTAACTGTCAAATTGAAAAACTGCATAGGTGTACTAAACGTGCCTCTTCTGTAGGTCTTCGCCTGCCCATGGGCTCTGCTGCCACCAACAGCCCTGTCTTCTACAATCAGCCATCATCAGAGACGGGCACATGATCTGGGACATGTGAATGCTCAAAAACATAAGCCGGGCCAATGAGATTCCTCTCTTTAGAACTCTTCAGAATCAGAAACCAAAGACTCAGTCATTATGGGCCATGTGCCAAATGATACAGTTCTGAGATAACCAGTCAGCAGAGAGAACCTCACAGATATGAACAGAGAAGCAACAGAACAAATGCGGCCCCTGAGAGAGAGGCAGAAGGTGAAGCTGCCTTGGATCCTGATTTCTTGCTGATTCTCATTAAGTCCTATAAATCTCCTTTTCCCTGAGGTAAAAGAGTAAGTCTCTGTTCCTTCCCTTCTAAACAGCCCTAACATAATGGCAGATAAAGCTGAGAAACACAGTTTTTGAGCAAAAGCAGGAAAAGGGAGATGGCACATTGGCATGATCCTAGGAAAGTTAACCTGCCAGCAGTGTATGTGGTCCAGGGTAGAAAAACACAAAGAATTAGAACTCTGGACACCAGTCAGGGAACCACCAAAACAACCCTCAGAAAGGGGACAGGTGGTGGGAATGAAGAAGAAATGACAGATATGAGCTTAAACAATATAAAATCCCCCATATTTGACCTTTTAACCTACCAAAATACCCAGAAGAGAGATTCTGGATGTAAACATCAAAGAAACCCTAAGACTGTAGATTCAAAAAAAGGATGACAAGACGCCAAGCATAGGTGACTGAAGGAGGGTGTACCCATTAACAAAAAAGGGAAGTCAGGAGGAAGTCAGGACTTTTCTCTTCAGGGTTATGGCCCCCTCCCTCCTCACCACCCTGGCCCTGGGGTGCTTTGGCCAGGCTGAATTTGAGGTGCTCCAAAAAAAGCTGGATTGGTTAATCCACCCAATATTTGTAAAAACAGATCTGGAGATCATTCACACAAAGAATGTAGAACAAGGATTCTCAAACTTGTGTGCACCAGAGCCACCTGGCTAGTTTGTGAAATACAAATATCCCTTGGCTTCTCCGCCAGAATCCCACCCGGTAGATCTGGGGCGGGCCCAGAACTGACATTTTAACAAGCACCCCAAAATGATTCTGATGAGAGTCTCCATGCGACTAAAGCTAGAGAACAAAGAACACAACCTGGCCGCAGCATTTCTCCCCCTTGGCTCTCCATCAGCTCCCGAGGGTGCTTTAAACATTTTTAGATGTTCAGTCCTCAGTGCTGTCAAAGTGTGGGCGATGACAAAACATCAGCATCACCCCCTGGAATCGGAAGGAGTGATTCCAGAGCCACACCCCAGGCCAGCTGAATGGGAATTTCGGAGGGTAAGGCTAGGAAAGCTCCATTTTTAGCCAGCGCCCCTAGCGTCTAAAGAGATGCTTCCATAAACAGTTATTAATAAGAAAATATTCTTCATTGGTTTAAACCTTTCTCTATGTCAAAACAACTTGAAAGAAAAATAATCCAATATTGCTGGCTGACAAAGAAATCGTTTCCCTATAAATAAATCATGGAAGCATCGTAATCAACGCCTTGCTGATATTTTGCCAGGCACTCAAAGGCCTGCACAGAGCAATGGAGAAATGAAGCCCGACAAGAAAGCAAAGGAAGAAAACTAACCACCTCGCCCTTGGAGGCCTGGGGAAAGAAACCTGGAACACCTGCCTTAAGGGTACCCACTAAGGCGGGTCCCGAGATGGAGGCTGTGCCAACGGAGGCCACACGAAAGAAAACAAATAGTTTCACTGAGGCCCCTCCCCCCACCCCCACCCCATCCCGCCCCGCCCCGCCCCACCCCCCAAGCCAAGCACCTCTCCGCCGGCTGACAGACTGACCACGGGAGACTCCAAGTCCGAGAGCTTCCCCGCGCTCCAGCTAGCGCGGCCTCTCCGAAGAGCCAGACCTCGAGCTCCCCAGGCGCCCAGCCGCGGGCCCCCACACCCGGCCTCGCCCTCTCCCCGCGCGGCCGCGGCCCTGCCACACCTGGCCTCACCCCCTCCCCCTCCGGCCGCCGCCCCGCCAACACTCGGCCTCGCCCCCTCCCCAGCCACCCCCTCCTCACCCGGCCGCGGGCCCCCACACCCGGCCTCACCCCCCCCCCACCAGGCCGCGGGCCCTCCACACTCGGCCTTGCCCAGCCAGGCTCCCGGCCTCGCCCCCTCCCCGCTGGGCCTCGCCCCCACCTCCTCTCCCCGTCATCCCTCGAGGCCGACCATCGCACTGACCGTCTCACAATCCGGCCTAAGGACCGCGCGCGCAGCTCGAACGGAAAGGGCCTGCTTTGCCGCGGGCGCAGTCAGAAGACGGGAAAGGGAGAGACGGCGGCTTCCAGCGCTTCGCCCTCACCAAACCCGGCGGCCATTTTCCTCCCTCTCCTCAAACTGACAGGTCACGTGGCAGCTGGCGGCAGGGCGGGGCTGCCGGTGGCCACGCCCCCGGAGGGCGGGGGAGCCCGAAAGCAGCAGGGAGCCGGGGAGCGAGGTGGGTGTGGTGCAGGGTCAGCGAATCCCCCTACTCAGCGGCCCTCCGCCCCCTCCCTGTGGGCTCCAAATGGGTGTATTTTTGACAAGTGCCACGGGCAATATTTTCTTGACAGTGTCACTCTTTTTATTATAGTTAATTTATAATCCCTATTCACCATTGTAATCAAAATTCAGGCAGAGAAATAAACCCAATTATAACTTCAGAAGACATTGCTAATACATTGCCAACTGAGGCCCGCTCAAGTCTCTTCCTCCGGAACCCAGAGGCCAGGTGTCCACCCTGTCCGAGCGCCTGTGGGGTCTGTATCTATCCTGGTCTTCCAGAGAGCCCACCTCCTCCCTGCGCGGCTCCCCGGGCCCCTGGGCAGCCCCGGCTGGCCGTCTGGCCTCCACCCGGTCTGGGCTGAAGGTACCTCGGACTTGCCCGAGGCCAAAAACGATTGACAGCTTTCAACTCACGTCCTACTGTGGACTCCTTTCCAGACTCCCTCCTGGAAATGTTCTGCTCCCTGGGCGTCTGTGACTCCCATTCTCCTAGTTACGTTCCCATTTCTCTGGCTGCTACACTCTCAGATTACACCTCCCTTCCTTCAACTGTTGATGTTTCCAGAGTTCAACGCAAAGCTGAGCTCTTCGCCCCCGCACTCAATGTGATCGTCCTCCTGTGCTGCTCCGGTCTGGGGACCCGGCTCCTGCCCCCATCCACCGAGACCGAGACCGAGACCGAGACCGGAATTGGGAAGTCGTTTTATGCAGCTCTCCCTCCCCTCCCCAAGGTCATCCTATCAGCCACTTCATCAACCCCGATTTAATGGCTGCAGAAACTCCCCACCAGGATTATCCCAAGAGCCCCCAACTCTCTCCCTGCCTTTGCTGGTGCCCTACTAACTGGTTCTCCAGGAGATTGCTCCCTTGGGTCACTTCTTTGATTAAATTCCTCAGCAGCCTTCCATTTCCATAGAATAAATTACCAAAAAGTACTTGCCCCTGCCAGACTTCCTGCCATTGCTTTGTTCATGACTCTCCTCCTATCCTGCCCCCACCCCCAGGATGGCAAGTATTTACAGTTCCTGGAACATTGGGCCATACTCGGTCTCATCTCCATTCTTTGCACAGTGTTGTTTACTCCCCGAGATGTTCTTCCCTGTCTCTTTGTCCAGCTGATTCCAAGGGATGCAACTGAAGTGGTCACCAATTTTGTGTAGCTTCCCGGTTGACCTCAAGCATAGGTGGTCAGTCCATCCACTGTAACCACCTTCATACGCCGTAGTGCCTAGAGGTACTGAGAGAGCTTGTGTTAAAGCATATTTAACCTGTTTACCCGTCTTCCCCCTACTCTAAGGTTCACTCCATCCTTATCCCACACCAACTCCCTTACCCTGTTTGGAACAGTGTCTGGCCTTAGTAAGCCAATAAGGAAGAAACTACACTATTTACAACCCTCTCATATGATTTGGGGTACTGCCTCCTTGTCTCATGCATGTCTCGCCAACATCTGACAGAGCCATACTCTTCATTGGCTTTTTCCAGGAGTTGCCAGATTGATCCCCTGGGAAATACTTTTCAATGGTCCCCAACCTTGGCACATCAGAACCATCCATGGACCTTCTTAAAAACTAAGACCATGCTCGGGGATTTAAAAATATCTCCCCAGCTGATTCCAATGACATACCATTCTCAGACTTGGGTTTGAGTCCCATTGTGTCCAAATCAGTGATTTCAATACGAACATACTGTTCTCATGTCTAATAATTTTTTGAGGGCCTACACAGGATAGCAGGTGATGTTTTAGTAACCACTGATTGTAAAAGTGACATGGGAATAGGAATTTGTGGTTTCATAGGGATCTGTAGCCCCAGAATGGCAATCTGCACTCTAAACATAATGTACTGAGTAGTCAGCAAGGCATTTGACAGGTTTTCTTGATGAGTGTGTGGACACAAAGAGAAAATGTGGATTGGGTCAAAAGGCACTGAAGATCTTGCGGAATTGTGTTGGCTAGTGAAATGATGACTCAGGGAGATGGGGTTCTTCGATCTTGGCGTGCCTTCGCCTGAGGGACACCATTGTGAGAGGAGCTGCCCCCATGATAATCCCTACCTCACACTGCTCCCCCCAGCCCCTGCACCCCATAATTTTTGCAAGTGCAGCAGCATTGCTTGGTTAGTGCAACCGCCCCTCCACAGAAAGCCCAGGGGCTTTTGCATCAGCTGACCTCTGCCCACCATGTGTGAGCCATGCTGAGTGACAGTGAACCAGCTCACCAGTAAGCCTCTCTCAGGGGAAACTGGAATATACAGCAGTAAGCAAGATGGGGAGGTGGGGCAGGAAGCTGTCATTCTCCAGCTTCGGTGGTCCCAAGCCCCTCTGCACTGCAGTGGGGAGTTCTCATTTAAGAGCCTTGCAAATCCCATTCTAGAAGTGGGACATTCAGTCCCAGATGTTGAAAAGACAATTGCTTTTGCTACTTAAACCTCCTCCCCTCCTCCTCTCCCCAAATAAAAATCCCTGAAGATACTCCGTGTACAAGTTGTTCTTTTAGGAATATTTAAAAAAAAAAAAAAAAACAGTCCAGATAACCGCCTGGAAAAAAGCTACTGGAAACAGGCTTTATTCCAGCCCACATTTTAATGGAGGATGAGAGGAGGGTCAGATTCCAAGGATGGCAGAGTGGGAGGAAAGAGAAGCAATGAAGGAGAGAAAAGATTCACTAAGCAGGGTTTCCCCTCCATCTCAGGTCTGACCTGGGGAAGGAAGAAACCTGAGGAAGGGTTTTAGTGTTATAACAGGCCAAGCATTTAATTACCAAAATGAGAGCTTTTACTGACTAAAAGTGACTAGATACGATCTAAGAGTGAGGAGAAAAGTTATGAAATGATGAGCCCTACTGGAAATTTCATCCAGGGGTGGGAAGCAAGAAATAGCCAAGGAGCATTTACAGGTGCAGTCCTGAGGAACAGTAAGTTACTTTATAATCCCACTGTAGCCCATTCTCTTCTATCAACATAACGGTTACCTTTAGGAAATTGTATCTATTTTGATAATGAGTATTTCCTAACTCATGCCAAATGTTTATCCCTTTCATACTCAAGGACTCTAACACTCCTATCTTGCCACAATGTAACTATTGCAAAATAGAACTGAAATGCCTTCTCCTCAACTTTCTTCCAAACTTCTCTTTTCACTTTCCTTGGTCTTTCTGCAGTTTGTTCAGCTTGCCTAAATCTTTCTGGCAAACTCATCCTAAGGGCTTTCTTGCTTCAGCAGAAACACTTAAATCACTCCAAGAGTCTGGCTTTTCTACTTGTCATGTGCTATTATGTGGAAGGAAAACTAGGAGTTTTCTTTCCATCCCTCACCACTCTCCCCATCAACACTGTAATTTTAATCACCCTTTCATCTTTTTTGACTTTTTTTTTTTTTTTTTTTAAGATTTTATTTATTTATTTGACAGAGAGAGACACAGCGAGAGAGGGAGCACAAGCAGGGGGAGTGGGAGAGGGATAAGCAGGCTTCCCGCGGAGCAGGGAGCCCGATGCGGGGCTCGATCCCAGGACCCTGGGATCATGACCTGAGCCAAAGGCAAACGCTTAACAACTGAGCCACCCAGGCGCCCTCTTTCATCTTTTTTAACAGTATCAGCATATGGGGATGAGGATTTCAGCAGTCCAATCTCCTTACATGGCTTCAATTTCCTTGTATATTAGATTTTCCATAGAAATCTTAAAAAGCTATGGGGCTCCTGGGTGGCTCAGTCAGTTAAACATCTGACTCTTGGTTTCTGCTCAGGTCATGATCTTAGGGTCCTGGGATCAAGCTGCCCTTGGGCTCTGAGCTCAGTGGGGAGTCTGCTTGTCCCTCTCCCTCTCCCCTCTGCTCCTCCCCCCACTCAGGCTCACATTCTCCCTCTCTCTCCTTAAAATAAATAAATGAATAAAAATCTTTTTAAAGGGCCGCCTGGGTGCCTCAGTCGTTAAGCGTCTGCTTTCAGCTCAGGTCATGATCCCAGGGTCCTGGGATCGAGCCCCACGTCGGGCTCCCTGCTCAGCGGGAAGTCTGCTTCTCCCTTCCCCACTCCCCCTGCTTGTGTTCCCTCTCTTGCTGTGTCTCTCTCTGTCAAATAAATAAATAAAATCTTTAAAAAAAACCTTAAAAAATCTTTTAAAAAATCTTAAATTACACACTATCTTGCTTTTAAAACAGCTTTCCTCTGATTATAAAAAGGAAGATGTGTTCATTATGAAGAATTTGTAAAATACAAAAAATTTGAAGAGGTATCTCCCCTAATCTCACCACATAGAATTCTCTAACTTTTCTAACCGATTTGAAGTAAAAACTTTATTGACCAGTTATTACTTTAAACATCCATTACTGAAAAGCAGCAGGGGAACAGGGATGCTCCTGAGATGCCATTTTTCTGCCTTAATTAATGATGGTGTGACTATCACTTCTCTAGGTATCTTTGCCAGTGTCCTCTCTGACCAGTTTGATTAATATGTTCCTTTTGCATTAAAACACACACACACACACACACACACACACACACACACAGAAGAAAGTTTCCTTCACCCTAGGATGACACCGGAAAGAGAAGGAACATAAGACCCTATGCTCAGGTGGGCTGGGGAGAGAGAGGGAGAGACAGGGAGGGGAAAACTGGAAGAAAGAAAGTTGTAACAGAGTTAATTATCAGTTCACATGAAAAAGACTGAGTTTTAGTTGTTTGCAGCTCAACTAAAGTCAAACAAGGCTACCAGCAAGGCAGACACATTACCATGTTGCCAACCTAGGAAGTTGACTTAAAGAGACAACAGGAAGAAGAAAGACATTTTTTATTCTTTTCTTTTAAAGATTTTTTAAAAAAAGATTTTATTTTAGAGAGAGAGAGCGAG
This sequence comes from Halichoerus grypus, assembly GCF_964656455.1. Classification (NCBI taxonomy): domain Eukaryota; kingdom Metazoa; phylum Chordata; class Mammalia; order Carnivora; family Phocidae; genus Halichoerus; species Halichoerus grypus. The sequence goes on from NC_135721.1 coordinate 6,399,265, forward strand.
CCAGAGGGGCGGGGGGGGAGAAGCAGAGGGAGAGGGACAAGCAGACTCTGTGCTTGAGCACAGAGCCTGACTTGGGGCTCCATCCCAGGACTGAGATCATGACCTGAGCAGAAGGCAGTCACTTAACCAACTGAGCCACCCAGGTGCCCCGGAAAGAGAGAAATTAAGGATGCAATTGCTATGCAGATCAAATAAGCTGCATGTTCACTGAACCCACTCCAACCCATAAAAACAGAAAATAAGTCGTCAAGCTACATTTATATGTGTATTTGAGGCAGTAAAGAGAGTAAATCACATGTACTTCTCTTCCATTATACTTGTGCACAGGCTTTTCCTGAAAGTAATTTTCCTTCAGGGGCACAGGTAGGTCATAAACAGATAAAATTAATGAAAACTTTGATTAACTTTTATCAAGAATAACAGAAAAGTAGACAATAGGATGATTCAAAATACATCCAATATAAGGAAACAGCCCGAATGACTATCATCTGACTTTCTGAATCAGTTTGCTCAGGGAGAAACTGACTAATGATGAAGAACTACGGAATTTTATTCCAATAATCATGTGCCCCTGACATTTTATTCCATTAGGAATTTGGACCCATAAACCACAGTGTGGGTAGGTATTTTTAGTATACGACGGTAGTCCTTTTTGGTGGAAATTCCCGTATGAATGGCTAAGCCATCCAGACCTCATGCTGCCACAGTGATTGAATGGAAGTTTCTTTTGTCTAGAGTATAGCATTTCAATATTATGTTTTTCTCTTGAATAAATTTTGGCAGGAGAGAACTTCCTTTTTGGCCAGGTATAGATCTTCCACTTACAATTTTACACGTCTAATGATTGAAAGAACATTTCAAATGCTAGCACGAGAAGCCCAGGAGGCTGGCTTTAGGCGGGCCCAGGCTCATGCCTCGGCCCCAGAGAGAAGTAGCTCATCTTTGAATGCTTAGCATTCATCATTATTCCTGGCACATAGTATAAGCTCATGGAACATTTCCTGACTGGCGACAATGAGGCCGTATCCTGATGATGAAACCAGAGTTAGCTAGGCAGGACGGGGCTGGTGGTGGGGGATATGGTATGGAGGGGACTTCTGGGTAAGGGAACAGCAGGTAGAAAGGCAGGAGAGAGAAACTGGGGAAAGTATAATTATCCAACATGGCTGGAACATTATAAAGGTGAGTGCCTTAGTCCATTCAGACTGTTTAACAAAGTACCATAGACTAGGTGCCTTATAACCAACAGAAACTTATTTCTCACAGTTCTGTAGGTTGGAAGTTTAAAATCGGGGTGCCAGCTTGGTCAAGTTCAGTGAGAAGCCCTCTTGCAAGTTGCAGTCTGCCAACATTTACACCATGTCCTCCATGATGGAAGGGGCAAGGGAGCTCTCTGGGGTCTCTTTTATAAGGGCACTAATCGCAATTTGAGGGTCCCACCCCCATGACCTAAACACCTCCCGAAGGCCCCACCTCCTCACACCATCCCCCTGGGGTTAGGATTCCAACATGAATTTCATGGGGGACACATTCAGTCCATAGCAGTACGTGTGTACTGTCAGGGGTGTAAATCAGGAGAGAAAAGCACCAAGAAGGATGAGCAGGGGTTATTAGATCATAGATTTTATGCCACACTTAAGAGTTTGAACTTATCAGAAAGGTTTTGGCCAACAGTTTCCTTCTTGAAGCAGGAAAATGAAACATGTTGATTTTGGAGATGGCTCAAGGCTGCACATTAGAGAATGGGTTGAAGACATGCCCAGAGGGTGCAAGGCAAGCACAGTTATGAGCTAGGTGAGAAATGAGGGGGCAGGGGCAGCAGAGAGTCCGTTAGTTGTATAGGAGGTGGGGCATGAGGAAGTCTCAGTGGGTAAGGAAGGCTAAGGGTGGTGCACGGTTTCTGCCCTGGGTAACCATACCATACCATAGCTAGTGAGACAGGCACTACGAGAGCAATCACAAGTTCTTGGGTGGTGAAACTAGATGATGAGTTTGATGTCCTAAATTTGGGGTGCCTGTGAGTTTTAGGTGCAGAGGGTAGGATGGACATTGAAGAAGTAGGCGAACAGACAGGTGTGTGACCAGGGAATCCAGCGTGGCGTCTCTGCAAACAGTGATCATCCAGAGGCAGCAGGAGAAGCAAGTAAGGACAGTTTAACAGAAGGAGAGAAAAGATCTCAAGAAGACAGAGGTCAACAGAGCCAAATGCTGTGAAGAGCACGTGATACAAAAAGGGAAAACTAACCACCACAATTCAGCAACAGAGGTCAAAACTGACCTTATACGGTGTTCAGTAGAGGGCTGGGTCGGGTAAGGAAGCAGAGGGCCTCTGTTGACTTTTAAGAAGCTTTATTGCACAGGCTGTGGATTGTAGGATGGTTTTCCAGTACTCGTCTGTTTTGGGTTTTTTTTTATTTTTCGTGTGTTTGGGTTTTTTTTTTGGATGGGAGTTTAATCCTATAAGGCAATGTGTTTATCACATTCTTCCTGAAGCAGATGATTCATGAATTTAAAAGTGAAGTGACAAAACAGGAACTCAGCTTCTTGAGGGACTGGTGGCCCCCTTGGCCAGCTGGAGGGGACTCATCTTCTCACCAGTCCTTGGTCTCCGGGTGCTGGGCAGCTGCCTTCCCCATTGATGGTATGAATAGCTCGGATCTTAGGGTACTCTCATACTCACCCTGACAAAAGGGATAGCAACCAGTGGTGGCCTCCCTCTACTGGACACAGTGCGCCCCCTTCTGCCCTGGCTGGCAGATCAGGACCTGCCTTTCTGCGGACCGTGCGTCTCAGCCTGTGCTAATGGACGCCATTGGTCTTGCTCTGAAGGATGGGACAAAGAAAAGATAACATGAGCACAAAACAAGGCATATTTGAAAAATAAAAGATATGTAATAAGAAAATGGAAGAGATTTTACCAGTGAGGAGAAATGCAGTATTTTAATGACAGTAGCGACCTGAGCTGACATCTGGCTATAGCAACAAGCTGACTGAGCCAACACAAGCCATCTTGCTATAGATACCTAGAGCAGCCACACAAAACAGAACACAGAATTATTTTTACAGTCACACAGCTAAGTTTAAAAGAAAGGCAACCAAATGAAAAGCTGACCAAAAGAGGCTCATACTGACACAGTTGTTACTTCTGAGGGAGGGAGAAGGGAAAGGGATGCTGGCTTTATGCGCGATGTGCTTTTTATTTAAAAAAAAAAAAAGGCAAATTTTGAATCTAATGTGGTAAAGGCACCCGTTCAATCTGAGCAGTGGGCACACGAGTGTATATTATAGTGTTCTGCAGCAGACTATATGCTTGAAATATTTTGTAAAGTTTTTTTATTTTTAAAAAATTGTCTAAACTCAATTTTTTCCTATTACGCCTTTTTTTCTGATTGGAGGGAAGATACGTTATTGTTGGGACAGCTGGCACACAGTGGATTTAACCTTGTTATTTTTCTTCTATTTGCGTTTAATACTATAAAATTCTTGACATACGCTTTTCCTCTTTCTCTAATTAATGCCCCTCCCAGGTCTTTCTCAGCCAGTGAAACACTTCCTCACAAACCCAAGCACCAGCCTCTCTGCACAGCTGGCCTCTTCCCAAGCTCCCCACCCCCTCCTGATTCCAAAGGCCCTTTGTAAAGCCTGCCTTGAATAAAGCACTTACTGTACTACATAGTGATCATTGATTAGCTTCTTGAAGCCAAGGGCAGTGGTTTATTTTGTAGCTACCCAGCACATGGGTAGGAACTCATCAAATAATTGTGGAATGAATAGTTCAAAGAAAAAAGACGAAACACATTATGAGGTCCATCTATATAAAAATAGGGGGCCTGCTCGCATCTGGCCTTCCAGGGCCCGCCTTACTGTGAAGCAAATTAAGTACCCACGCTGTCGTGCTTGTCAGGGTAAACACGCGTAAGGGATGCGCCGGCAGGCAGTTCGGGCCGCTGTGTCCGTACTGCTCTCGGTCATGGCCCAATTTCAGCACGGCCCTGAATCTCAAAATGGGGTCATTAAATCTGCCATCACAGTCTAAGGTCTTCCAGTGAGAAAGCACCAAGACGGGATTTACTTGGACGTGTTCAGCCTACCGTCTTTGTACAACAGTACAAATTAATGGAGGATTCTTCCACAACAGTTCACAGCAGAGTCTAGAAGAGCCTCTGGAAGCACATTCCATGGTTCCCTTGAGTTTGAAATCATGGCACAGGAACCTAGTGGGACTGACTCTCTGTGCTCTGCTATAGATACCATATATGAATGTAAGGGTTTGGTTTTGTTTTTTAAAGTATGCTCCACGCCCAACATGGGGCTTGAACTCACGACCCCGGGATCAAGAGTCACACGTTCTACCGACTGAGCCAGCCAGGCACCCCTTATTTAAGGTTGTTTGAATTGCCTTCCAAAGTATTTACAATGACTACAGTTTGTTTTAAATAATTTTTAAGCAGTTAAAGAGAAAATGACTCCTTAGAATATTATCATCATATTGAAGAATCCTTCTAAAAACCGAGCATCTCACCTCTCATGATGTGACAGGCCCGGTATTCAGTCCTAGAGATGGAATTTAAAGCCTCTGGAATTAGCAAACACGCACACACGCACACGTATTTTTAAACTACAGTTTAATCATTTTTAAAGACACACAAATTAGAAAAGAACATTTATATGTAAGTTAAAAACATCTTTAAAACCCAGCAATAAGCCAGCAGCGCAGCGCTGAGGACACAGGTTGGAAACGAGCGGTCATGGAATTATCACGTCACAGGCTAACTGACACAGTGGTAGCTTAAATTTAGAACCATACAACAAGAACTGATTTATGGATCTGTTGAAAAATAACACTTATTTAAAAAAATATTTCGGAATAATAAAAACAAAAAAAGCACAGAACACCACGTGCTAGTCTCACCCAGGGAAGGCCGACGAGCGCTGTAAAGACCGGCTGCCGGAACTGGGGCCCTCCTCGTATTCGGGTGACACTGTCCAACCCCTGCTGGGCAGAGATCACCATTCGGCTCTCAGAGGAAGGCAGGAATGAACTCCCACAGTCTCACTCTGCATGTGGAAGGGTTTCTCTTGTGTCACCTGAATTATTTTTTTACTTTCATTCCTACTGCTTTCTAGGGTACCCTTCTGGTTTGGAGAGGCGGTCGCGCCCAGGGGACAGGGATGCAGACCGGCTTGGGACATGTTTGGGTGGGATGTCAGATTCCTTTCTCCTTGGGACAAAAAGTCAGGGGCAAGTGTACTTTGTGGACGAATCCGCATATACAGAACCAATACTTCAAATTGGGAAGAGGCCTATTTTATAAGTCTGTCAAACTCTACATGTGTTTGTCCTTTAGCAGGAAAGGACAAAAACAGATATTACCAAATTAGTTTCTCAAAGTAGTTACCCCAAAATAGAGACTGGGCAGGATACAGTCATTTCTGACTCCCGTCAAAGGCAGCCAGTCACTTTTTCCATCTCAAACATGTATTAGGAAAATGGTTTGTCATTCTACTGCTGTTGCTCTGTATCTTTCAGTTTTTCATTATATTTCCATTTCTTTTTACAGTAGCAAAATCTGATAAAACATGAGTGGAGAGGTGGCTATGCATCACTGAGTAAGCTTTAGACAGTGATTTCGTATGGACCTTTATACTATTCTTTATAGAACTATATAGTCTTGGGGTTTTTTTTTGTTTTTGCTTTATAAAAGCTTTATAGAAGAAGACGAGTATAATTAGTTTAAAAGGCAAGACAAATTAGTCGGCATAAAAGTGTGTCTTCAGGCCAGAAAGTTGTCCCAATCAACGACCTATGGAGCTTGTCCATTGTTTACTGGGGTTTCCATATGAAAAATCTATTAATTATTATTTTAAAACATATAAAAACATTAATAAGCAGCCTACCAATTAAAATGTAATTGGCTGCATCCTCTGTACAAGAGAGCCTCAAAAACAGCTTAGTCATTGATTTTTAAGAGCATTCCTACAAAATAACCAACGTGGAAAATTTCATTTTAAATTTTCTTCTGTAATGAGAGTTGCTATAAATTGATTTGACCACACGGTGCTGCAGAAACACACTGTGCAGACCCTCGACAGGCTGATCTTTCAAACCCAAGTTTCAGGTGCAACTTAGCAAATCTTTTCCTTGAGCATCAGGACCGCCCATGCACTGATACAAACCCACTTTTACAAGGACAGCTGCGGAAAGCAGAACTTTCTGCATCTCAGATTCTTGTAGAAATCATCAGCCATTCATTAAATGTACACCGGGTTCAGAGTAAGAGTTTAATAAGGTACTTGAGGGCAGTTAAGATTATATTTCACAGTGTTATGTAGAACTCCGCACCTACGTTAAATCTGATGTACTCAATTTCAGCCAGGATAGACGACTGGTGGCTGAATAAAACTCCATAAAATACTGGTTTATATTTAAAACTCCAGACAAATCCTTCCTTGACAAGGTAACAGGCACCATTCCAAAACAATTATTTTCTCCAGTAATTTTTTCTTTCAATTATAATGTAGAACTCTTAGAGTCAATTATCTAACAATTTTAAAGTTTGTAACAAGGAAACAAAAAAGTATAAATGTCCAGAGCTGTTCATGAATATGCAAATTAAAACTTACAAGGTATGAATTTTAAATAGGAAAGATTCTTCTTTGTCCTAAATGTAATCTAGTCCTTGAATAAAAAAAGTGTAAGTTTTGTAATTATTTGTATGGCAAAATTTTAATGTAATTTCTTTTGTAGTTTAAAATATGTAACTAAATTAAATGTGCCTTAACTATCTTTGAATGAAATAATATTTGAGAAGTTAAATAAGGTAAACCCTGTCCAGTAAACTTGGTGGTTTGTACTAACATTTTCTAGCGTAGAGCACCTTCAATTTCACCTAGCACAACCAACCAAACAAGCAGAAAAAGCAAAAGGAAAACATGTTTCCTTCAAAAGAGACTATTTCATCATCAAAGACGCACTTTAAGGGCTATATTCAGTGAAAATGGATGCTGCCACACCTTCTGATTTAACAGAGTGGAAGGTTTTCCTCTGTTGCCAAGAAAACCTTTTGAAAAGTCAGGGCTTTGAGCTCAAGTAATAAGAGTTTTTTTTTTTACTTGATGGTGAATCTGCCCTTGTCCATGACTCTTGCAGATCTTGCTAATGGCTCCCACAGATTACAAACACAACTGGTCATAAACTTTTGGAACTGATCCTTTAACTTCCTATTAAAGAACTTCCATCTAGAGGACAGGTGACTTGCCCAAATCCTAACTCATTAATAACAGAGCCAGATGAACATCCAGGTCTCCTCCCAGGACAATCAGCGCTTCAATGTGAGTTACCTTCATTGTTTAGACCCATCCTTTTTACCGCACATTTTTCTGAAACCTGGGATCTGTGGAAATGTCACACATGGCGGGGGTCAATGACAAAAACACTCTTTAACCAAAAGTATGGTGGTGGCTGGACATTGCAGAAGCCAAATAAACCTTCTCTATTAGGCTGGATGTTTTAGAAGCCAAGAAAATTTCCCCAATTACCCTGAGTTCCAATAAAAATGCTTATTCTAAAAAACTGAGACTGTTACTTAGAAAATGGTGATAGCTGAGATACATCAAATTAACTGTACTGTTTCAAAAAAATGAAACTGAGGGAAGAATAATTATTTTTGTTTAATTTTTTTTTTCCCTGAGTAGTATAATAATGGATCAAGAGTTTAAGTATGATGGTCATTGATCATCTCTGGAGTAGTTTCATGACAACCGAAGAGTTGAGAAATAATAGAAATATGTACTGCATCTTGTTCTGTTGATCAAAAAAGAAGAAGCACATAGTACAACGAATCCCTTTATACTTAGCAGTACATGGAGACAGACCAGTTTTCAAATCTCCTACTGTAAGCAGAAGTGAAGCATTAATCCTTATAACACTCCATCCAAGCAGATATATTCTTTCATAGAGTACAAAGAGTTTCTTCTTGAGGAGAAAAGTCAAGCTGAGAATTAGAATTATTTCTTTAGTTTTTCTTCTAGATTACACACTATGGTTATAATTTCTCCAAAATTAGAGAAAAGCTATCCAAAAACCCTTTCATACAAAATTAAAAAAACAAAAAACAAAAAACCTAGTTGATCCAAGGGGATGAAAATCATTCAAACTGTAGAGATAATGTATCATCTTCAGAGCAACTGGAGAACTCTTAGTCATCTTGCTGTCTGCATGACAGCTCTAAGAGTACATTCATCAAGCAAGAAACAGGTAACAGTGATTTTAGGTTTACAGACTAAGAAATGACATAAGTAATAGAAATAAATAGGGATGATTTATAAATGGCCAGATGGGCTGAAAAAAAGTTTTATTAAGCTTTCTTGTTTTCATTTATGACATGCCTAGACTTGTCCTTTAAACTCTAAATTTGTTTACATTTTTTAAAAATAGTGATCAGATTCTCTGCAGCATTAATTAAACTGAGGAGACCTTTTGGGGACAGATACTTTCCATGATTATTCTTTTCTATCCTCTCACATCACACAGCTAGCTTAATTTCAATGCATGGGAAAACAGAAAATTTATTTAGCTACCCATCCTTTTCTGGGAAGTTAATGGGGCATGGCTAACCTCAGCAGGTAGAAAAAATTTACCTTTAGAAAAATAAAAACATTTTATGTAAACAAAGACTAGGATATTTCTAACATTCTACAAAGATACACTGATATTTTTGCTGATTAAGACCTCAAAAGTTCCAAGTACATTTGCTGTTCCTTTCTCCTTTAAATGAAAAACTGCACAGCTTAAGCCAGAGAGTGGTTCTGCCGTAACTTCATCTGCAAACTTATTCGCGACAAAAATATAAGACTCACCAGAGATAGACGATTTGCATTTCATTAAAAATCTAAGGCAAAAAAGAAAACAAACTGGTCAAATAAAGGTGAAATCCAATAAAAGATTGGTCAAATGAAGGTGGAGTCAGAAGGCCCTGCCCACCCTCCTCTCTCCCAGCCCATGATCCCAGGATTTGGGATTTACTACCTATGGCTAAAGCCCTGATGGGATTAAAGGAGACATCCAGTAATTGGAGGTGAGATTAATTGTGGTGAAAATGGCCTAGAGGATAAGAGCACACTTTGCTACTTTCAGAATCTAAAACTCTTAAAGAGAGTTAAGGGCAGAGGCGCCTGGGTGGCTCAGTCGTTAAGCATCTGCCTTCAGCTCAGGTCATGATCCCAGGGTCCTGGGATCGGGGACCCCCACTGGACTCCCTGATCTGCCTGCTTCTCCTACTCCGCCTGCTTGTATTCCCTCTCTCGCTGTCTCTCTCTCTGTCAAATAAATAATAATTTTTAAAAAAGAGTTAAGAGCAAAATTTTAATGTGAGAATTTAAGAGTTTAGAAATTAATTTCTTTGATTCTCTAAACATGAGGGTCAGACCCAATGACTGTAAGCTTTCATTTCTCTAAGACTTTCCCAATTATGAGTTACGCTGTCAAGGATAAGGAAGTGATTAGACAGATGGTCACCTTACTCCGTGATTTCTCCTTCATAGCCCTTGTGCAATCTACCACGATTATTTTCATAATCCCTCTATAATTCTATATAATTTATGCTTGGTAAGTTTCATTTAAAAGTCCAACATATTAAGAAATCATTACACGTTTATGTCTTTACAGAATCACAAAGAACTCAGAGAAAGAAAGGGGGAGAGCACTTCTGCTGAGCACCTGTGCACTGTCCCACCCAGCCTTGCCACGGCTCCAGCCCCGGTCCACGTGGTGCTTCCTTCATTCATGCCTTCCTTCGTCATCTTCTCTTGCTCAGTTTTCTTTCTTTTTTTTTTAAGAAAAAAAGCTTAAAATATCACATTACCAACCTTTAATTATGTTGAAGAAATTCTTCCTTGATGGGCTCTGACTGACACAAAGTAATTAAACTCTCCAGGACAATAAGCTACCCATAATTTGGCATCCATTAACTGTTTACGGTTTCGCTACGTACTATAGTCATTTGAGATACTTTAAGAAAACCCTTCAAATACTGAGATGTTTATTGCATTTTTAAAGTGTCCACAATCTTAAATATCCTGTTTGAAATTCCTCCAGAATTCCTTTACAGCACATGACATCAAATATTGAAATAGTGTTCTCACAATATTACACTTGAAAATACCATTTAGGAACAATATTTTAGGAAATAGAGGGTTTAAGGCAAGACATTCATTTGGAAAAGGTAATTTCTCTCAATCATCTAGATCGACAGGGTTAGTTTTCCACCTCTTCAGTGCCTTAGGATACGCAACATACATTCAGCAACAGGGCACATGTATGACCCTACGGACATCTGCTGAGGTCCTGAGTGCCCATTGAAATAATGGAAATATTTTTATATAAGGCGTGGCCCACAGGGACATGGCATGGGAGAGGTTATTCACTCCATTCCCAATCTGGTATACAGGAAATTCCCCATCTAGATCCGTCCCATTTGCCCCCCTACTTCATCTTTTTCAAACGAACACAAATCCCTCGAAAAGGTGCTAAGATTGGTTTCTGTTAACAGAGACAAAATAGCCATCAGAGTGTTTTCCCCTTCATTGCTTTAATGATGAATGTCTAAAGGCTATTTCTTGATTCTGATTGCAAACATTGTTTGTTGTGGAAAAACTATTCTGTCCCAAAGAATTTTCTCTTTCATCACACTGTTTGGATCGAGACAGCTGCACATTTTCATGTGGAGTCTTTCCTCTTTGAGTTTTTTTCACCGGCAACAATAATACTAAGATACCAGCAATGTGCAGGCAGTAATACCAGGAGCTAAAAGAAAAAGGACAAAGTTTACTTTATTAAATTTTGAGAATGATTCCTTAGCAATGGCATCCTTGTCCAAACGTCACAGGCCCTGCGTAGGATGTGCATATTTACTCCATTAATTGGGCATTCCCGCCCCCTCCCCTGCCCCATGACATGAAGCTCTCCAGCTCAGCAAGTGGGTATTTATAAAGCACCCTATAAACCCAGGCCACTTAAAAGCACGATACTAGATATCGTATTACATTCCTCTGTAAGGGTCATAAGTCCATGGCTACACAGAACAAAAACAAAAAGGTACTTATTAGCAGCTGCAGTGACCTGAAAATAATCTCTCAGTTCCACAGAATTGAACATTAAGAGCAAACAAAGAGGACACAGAGCTGGTCAAGACCTGAATGCTCTGGCCTCCTCTGCTGTGTATGGTCCCTAATTAAGTTACAAATATTCCAGTGATGTAATAGATAATATTGCCTCTCGATGGTTGCTGTCACATAAGAAAGCAAGACCATGTTATTAAAGATATTATTAGAAGCATCATTCCTGAAATCAAATATAAATCAAATATGACCTTTTAGAGTTGTAAACTCAAGTGATTGTGAACAAAGTACCTGGGATAGAAAATCTAACCAACTGCTCAATCACATGTAAATTTATGTGATAATTTTGTGAAAAGGAGAATTTTAGCTGGAGTTCCTTGATGTCTTTCTGTAGGAGCATCGCCATATTTGGGCAACAATATTTGACCACTCTGGGCTGTCGTTCTAAATGCAAGGGTGGTGGAAACTCTATGAAAGGTGAAATTTTTGATCTCAAAGATATCACTAGCACAGCGAAAGTGGAATCTGGTGGGTGAGGAAGAGAATAAAGAGAGAAATCTAACAGGGAATTCAAAACAAGAACTTCTATAATACAGAGAAGACAAAGGATCCGTGAAACATAAAAGAATAAGAAGGGAACAAACTCAGGAAATAGAAGTAATTCAATTTTCTTTTGACTAAAGCAATTAAGAGAATTAACAATTCTTTGTAAAGGACAAGCTACACTTTTTTTCTTCCTTTTTTTAAACTGCTCTGTCATATTCCCTATTGTTCATCTTATTTCGAGTTCCCCTATCCTGTCCTTTTCGGAGTTAACCATCCGACAGCCTGAACTCCTGGTGCACGGACTTTACCGGTGCTTACTCGTAATTGTCATAAGACATATTTTGCTTCTGCCCCCAGAATATTCCCAGTGACACATAAACCTCTGCTTGAACACACAAACTCCTACACCCTGATCCCAGAGCAGGGGTGAGCAAACTCCAGCCTGCAGGGTGCATCGAGCCTGACGTCACTGTCTTAACTGGAGGCACCAGGGACCTGTAACATGGTATTAGCCCTGGGTGTACAACATAATGATTCAATATATGTACACATTGCAAAACAATCACTGCGCTAAGTCTAGTTAACATCCAAGTGTGAAAAGAACAGCCATGCTTTCCAGTTAAACCTCTGAGAGATCTGAGGCGGTGCTCGCCCCGCTGACACTTCTCTGTCTAAATCACACTCCTCTGAGGGGTGAGTGGTGGGAATCATTCCATAAAAAAACTGAGACTTGCTGGTTTAAGATGAAAAGGTAACTATAGAAAGTAAGGCTGTGGTGCTATTTTTCTAAGCTACGCAACAGCAAAGAGCTCGCTCTTCAAAACAAAGTGGTTCCCGCTGGCGTCTTTGTGAGAGTGACACTTACCTGTAGAATGCGAGCGACGGGTTTACGGAGAGAAGGACGAATGGCACAACTGTGTAGCTTATTGCTATTTGAGTCACTACCCATGTTAGAACATCATACAATAATTTCAGTTGGGGAGGTTCGATGAAATAATGCCGAAAGTTACTTCTCACCTGAAATAAAGAAACAAAAATATTTGCTTTGCCTTTCACATTGTTTATCAGATCACACTGACCGTACCTGCTGTTTCAAGGATGAGGAGTGACTGCTATTCCCACGCTCAGCTGGCAGACGTCTACAACGGGGCCACCCCCGCGGGAGAAGTCAAGCTGGTTCAGGAAAAACGAATAGGCATGTGTGTAAAAGAGACGGAGAGAGCAAAATGTGGGAATCCGGGTAAAGGGCATGTGGGAGTGCTTTGCAACTTTTCTGTAGATTTGAAGTTGTATTAAAAGTTTCTTTAAAAAGTTAAAAATAACGCTCCTTAAATTGTATTTGGTAAAGTATAGTATGTAAATAAAGTTCTGCCTGTTTTCACCTTTTCTACTACAATGAAATGAGACATCCTTCCTCTCCTTTAAGCTCTGCGTTTGTGAAAGACAGATAGGTATCATACACTGAGCTGAGGTCAAAAGACACTTAATCAGAATAAATGGCAACAACGCACATTATTCTCAAGATAGGTGTTTCCTAATAACTGCTATTTAAACTTCTTTTTTTAGCTTCCAAAAAAGTAAAAACTTTTAAGTTTTGAAATGCACAAACTTAACCAAACATTATTTCCTCTTTTCTACTGTGTTCCCTGCTTTTCTAGTCTAACATGTTCAGAGGTGAAACACAGCCCTGCGGCGAGGATGCCACCGGGTTTTTCAGAAGTGACCTGCTGGATGGTTAATGGCACTCCCATAGAGAGACCATGATTCCTAGCGGCTGGATCGGACCCCGGCACCTACCACGTCTTGCCCGGCTCATGGCCACAGCAGCTACCCACCCTCTTCCCTTCCAACCATCGATGGCAAATCAGTTCTCCTGAGGCATGGATTTTGGCATTCCACCCCCCTGCTTAAAAACCTCACCTGGCCCCCAGGTACGCAGACAGAATGAGGATTACGCCCTTTCCCAGGCTGGTGTTCAAGTTCTAGGACCACCCCTCCTTCTCCCTCCCCTGCACTCCTTTGCCCTTCCAGAATTATCTACACCTTAGGTATTCACGATGTCTCTGCTTCAACCAGATTTACTTGTCATTTCCAAACACACCGGGCACTTTCCAACTTGGTTCTGCTAATGTCATTTCCATGCCTAAAGCGTCACGTTCCACCCCCATCACACTTCACTCACTTTTGAAATAATGTTCATCTTTCAAAGCCCAAATCCAACTAAACTTTCCTAATGAGGCCACCTTGGGTCAACCCAACCAAAAGGATTTCTTTCACCTCAAAACAACTATGTTACTGACTATAAAACCCATGGGATGCATGACACATGCCTCGTGCCGTACGCGCACGCACACACGTACATACACTAGTACCTACACCTTACGCCCCAGTTAGACCACAAAAGCCAGAAGGCACGGCCCTTAGTTAATATGTCTCTGAGATCTCCCTTATATACCCCCCATGGTACCGGAAAATCGCATGAGTATCTGCTAGTTTGTTAAACGAAGGCTTCTCACCCGTAAGTGCTGTAAGAAGCCTCTTCAAACACCGTTTCTGTCATGTTACTTGCCTCTGACTTTCGAGGACTTACACTAAATTGTCCTTCTTCTTTGTCCACCCATGTCACCAACCTAATTTCTCAACTATTTCCCAAAATATTACTCCAGGTTCCAAGCAGGCCAACACTCTAAAGAACTGTGTCCAACAGCCCAGGAATGGCCCATCCACTCTGTCTACACTGTTCATACTCCACTCTTCCTCTAAAAGAGGACTCAAACGTGACAGCTTTCAGGAAACATTTCTAAAATAAACCTACCCTTCTGATCCTCTTTATTTAACTCAGTTTTTAGCTCTCGTTCAGAAAATTCTGTCAAGACAATGAACACTTGGTGGGGCACCTCCCACGTGCCGAGTCTGCTCCTCAGATGAACCAAGCGTGGCGCCCCCGGGAGCATTCAACAAACACGCGAGGCACACAGCTCACTTCTGGCCAGGGCCCCAGACACAAGGCCTGCCTGTGGAGGGGTCCTCGCCTCCTCCACCAGCGCAAGGGGACCACCACCGAAGTAGGAAATGGAGTTCTGGGTACTCACAGCTCGCGCTGCCAATGTCATCACCACTCCTGTCAGAAACGTCAGGTAATATCCTGGATACACCCCATGCCAAATGGCAGACAGAATGAATGTCTGGATAGTTGGACTCACGGAGGCTCGTTCGTAACAAACCCTAGAAGCCAGAAAACCATGGAGAGCCAAGGGGAGTGAGTGATCAGAGTTTAGATAGTCCACAGCGATCATTCTTTTCTTACCTGACAGGACAGAGAGTAACCAGGAAAACAGCCACCACTTAACATCAGCAGTAACTTGACCTGTGACCTCAGGGAGGTGACAGCTACTAAACACTCCTACTTAACTAGGAAAATAAATTTGATTTTCATCTTTTTATGGTATATGTAATAGCTAAAATGGGCATTGCCAGTATTTAGAAATCTATATGACTTACCAAAATATCTTTAATATTAAAGATATTTTATTTTACTTTTTTTTTAATTTTCTTTAATGACTTTTGTTTAATTAAGAACTTTCAACTGACCTAATAACACTTCTTTCTGGCAAGTCTGGCTGTGGCTTAGTCTAAAATTTCTCAGTAACAGGGTAAAGCACTCAGATGAAAATAAGATTTTCCAAAGGTATCAAATTTATTTTTTTTAAGTCATCTCTATGCATGGGGCTCAAACTCACGACCCCAAGATCAAGAGTCATGAGCTCCACCGCTGAGCCAGCCAGGTGCCCCAAAGGTGTCAAATTTAAAATACAACAGTAACAAAAACCACACAACAGATTAGCTCAGAGAATCTGCAGCCAGCGGAGAGACTGCAAGGTACCGCGAAGTGACACTATTGTATGGTGGGCATTTCGAGGGGTAAAGATACTCAACTTGTCACAAAATAAAGGACATTCCCAAAACAGGCTGCCTGGCACAGAACAGTGCTTAGAGCTGTACCGTCACAGGGCAAGATTTCATAAAATAAACTCGAGGTGGAGTAACAGGTCTCACTGGGAACAAGAGGCAGAGTCACTGGGAGTTTCTGTGCGATTTCCTAACTGATGCTGCCATGCTTGGTCTGCCTGAACCTCCCGCTTGGCCGTGCGACCAACTCCTATCACAATCCCAGCACCAGCACCAGCCCCCCAGCCCCCGTCCCTGCTCTTCCTCCCTCCAGGGAATGGTGCGCGTAGGTGACGCTGCTGTTTAACCAGATCGCAAACTCTTGGCTGCAGGGGCTGCGTCTTTGTGTCGGACTCATCCTCCTATCCTGTGCCTAAGATGCAGAAGCACCTGTCAAACTGAAATATTTTAAAACTGCAACTGTTCTGGAAAATCCAGGGCATCTGGACAGGGGTTGTGTAGCTACTTTGTTTTTCCTTAACGCACCTCCAGGGAATGAGAGCAGGAGGACACCAGCCATCCCAGACCCCGGAAAGATGCCGGGGAGAGCGCACCGAGAGGCCGGGGACAGCTACGCTCTCCACTCAGGCTGAAAAGTTCTCACATCTGATAGACTCTCGCTTCAGGGGATGTTAGCAGCGTTTCCTGGGTCAACACCAAGGTCCCAGTGTCACTCAACACACTGTTAATTTAGTCAAGAATCTGAACTCGGTGAAGCTCAACCTCAAGTCTTAGATGCCAAAGCGCAGCTAAAGCCTGCTCTTGAAGGAACATACCTTTTGAGCCAAAGAGCTGTCTGAATATTCCAATTATCAAGAAACATCTTGAAACTTGTTGACATCTGAAAAACAAAAGAACTTTTTTTCTTTGGCCCACAAAATGATGAAGCTTGAAATGTAAGTAATAACATTTTATTGTGCTAAAAATAAGTTACTTGACATTGATGGTAGGTACTGATTTCTTTCCTTAATACTGCTTTTCTAATACAGTAACATCATTGTGTAAATGGAATTTATTTTAGAGGCCATCTACGAGATAAATGGATTATCACTATTTTCTCCTTTATGTTAAGTTATTGGGGTTGTCATAGGATTATCCCAAAGACATTCCTGATATGTAAATGACCTTTCAGTGACCCTTCAATGACTCTTTCACTGGGGATGGACGTCCCATCAAGCCAGTCTCTCAATCCCCTCACCTCCATGCCTCTTCGGCCACCATCTGTGGCCACCCGGAACCTTGGCCGCACCTGGAACCACCACCGTCTTCCCAGCTGTCCGGTCTCTCCACACAAGCCTCTCCCATAAAAGCTTCCCCTTGACCTCAGAGGGAACTTCTGGTCCCCTACCTCTCCTTCCCTCGGTAACTATCTCCTCCTTGCATCTTCACTTCCTTCCCACCATGTAAATTCCATGGTCCATTATTTACTACTCTCACCAAAATCCTGGGTGTGTTTATTTCTTTTTCCTTTTAACTCACCTCCCTATCAAAATCCTAACCCCAGATCAACCTTACTTTCCCCCTTCCCTACTTATAACCTCTGAATCCGAGTGCAGAATATCATACAGCCTTCGAGACTTCTGTCCAAAATCCATCCTTCTTGATATCAGTTGAGCCCTCAACCTACCAAGCAATCCTTGTTTCCCTAAACAGTGTATTCTCCTCTTCCTGAAAACAGCTATTGGATTGAACCATTTTAAACTTTTTTTTGGTAAGTCAAAAGCAGGTAAATATCAGCAATTTCAGGAGATCCCAACTAGTACTTCAAAAGTTCCCCACTTTCTTATCTCTGGTCCTATCACTCCCCCCCCCCGTCTTCCCTCCCTCGCTCCCAACAGGTGATTTTGCCTCTAACTTTATTGAGATGATATAAACTATCAGACTCCAAATTCTCACATCAAAACTACAAAGTCAGCTGCCTCCACACTTCCCTTCCTCCGTCCCTGGTTCCTCCTCCAACACGGTCAGTCCCTGCACCTGGCCTCTTATCTCCCTGTTCTCCATCTTCTTAGGGACCTCGTGGGTCCATCAGCCTCTCTCTCCCCCTACCATATTTTCACACTGTCTTCCAATAGTCTAACTGGTAAACATGTGTCAATCTCTCCATTTTAAAACAAAATTAAGCAAAACAAAAATCCCCCCTGCAATCACCTGTTCCCCGCAGCTGTGGCCTTATCTCTACCCTCCTTCCCTGTACAGGTAATGAATGCCTAAGAGTTGCATAATCTGGCTTTTATGCCGATCCCTCCCTGGACACTGTTACCAAAATCATCAACAAACTCCCCTGTTGTTACAGCTGATGGCGCTCGTGAGCCCTCCTCTGGCTGCACATCTCAGCAGCCTTTAACACTGACTACCGTTCCCTCCTTCAGAAAAACAAACTCCTCTATTCTTCACTTCCTCTTATACCATGCATTCTCAACAAGGGTGATATTGCTCCCAAGATGATAAAAACCAGTTCTTGGGGGCAAAAAGTCTTACTATTTTCATATATAAAGCACACATATACATAGAGTACATACACCAATACACAGTATATGAGATACTAAATTTCATGGGAGCTTGATTAGGAAAAACACGTCTCAGAGTCTCCACAGGGAAGCAATAACGAACAGGAAGTTAGAAACACTGCCATGTATTCATCACTCAATTTCCACAATTATCAGTTTTTCCTTCCCCTTCCCCATTTTATTACTGACATTAAGAGAATTTCAAAGCAAATACCAGACATCTTGGTTCACCTGTAAATAGTTCAGAATTTATTGGACTTCTTTTAAAAAACCAAGATCAGACCTAACAAAATTCTTACTCCTTAATATAATCACCTAATACTCCTTTTGTGTTCAAATATCGCTGATTGTTTAAAAACATGTTTTTCCAGTTGGTCTGTTCAATCGTGATCCAAACAAGGTGCACACAGTGCGTCTGGCTAAAGCTTCTTTTAAGCTGTAAGATCCTCTCTCTGCCCCCCTCTTTCCCATGTCATTTATTTGTTGGGAAAAAATAGGTCATTTGTCTTGCAGAATTCCCCACTTCTGGATCTGGTGTTTAACTTACTTCCCCATACTCTACACTCCCTCTAAATTTAGCAAGATTGAAAGACCTAACCAGGTTTAACTGTCTCAGCAAGTCCTTGAGAGACGGTGCTGTATTTCCTACGGCGTCCCGTCACAGGCGCCTAATGACAGACTGTCCCACTTGGAGTGACGAGCTTTCAGTGATGCTAAGGTGCATCGGTGGGTCCTGACCCATTCACTATAAACTTGTCTGTCAACCTTTCACTTAAAGTTTTGGTAGTTTCTATTGTTGGAGTAATTCTCTCAGGCTGGCAAACCGATGTCCCCTGTTAGTTCTCCTCTTCTCTCTCTGGCTCCTCCTCCTGACTGCCTTCCTCGGCCCAGCCTACAAGCACAGGTGCTCCAGGGAGCGGGGCGTTCTCATCCCTTCTGGGTCTCTCAGTGCTCTCTCGTGGCTACTCTCGTGGTTTCTCCCAAAACTTGAAATGCCACAGGCTGGTAGTTCCCCAATGAGGATCTCCAGCTCAGGTGTTGCGGCTAGTGGCTGGTCATTTATTTGCCTGCCGGACAATTTAGTTGAGTCTGAAATCTGAACACACAGTATCTTTCCCTTCAAACCTGTGCCTGTTCTTTGTTCCTTCTCCCAGTGAAAGGCATCGCCATAAAACTGGCTTAAGCCAGGTATCTGGTCCCGATTCATAACTCACTCTCTCTTGCTGATGCCAAAGTAACACCGAGTTCTGCTGGGTCTCTGGAACAGTGCTCCCAGGTGTTTATGTCTCTCCAACCCCACTGGCACTACCCTGGTTCAGGTCACCGTCACCTTGGATAAACACAGCACCCTGCTAACAGACCACTCTGTCCCACGAGGGCAACTGATCTACCTGATGAAGCCAGATCCTTCCAAACCACAGCTGTGATCACCTCACTTGTCTGTATAAAACGCATCCACAATACTCCATCGCTCTTTTAAGAGCTCCGAACTCTTAATATGGCCTCTGGAAGTATCTGGACCTGTCTTCAATTTCTGCAGGCTCATCTGTCACCACTCCCTGTGTTGTGAACCTTACCCCCTCAGGATGTTCCCCCTCTCCTTGGAGTGCCTGGCAACCTCCTCCTTATCTTTTAGGACTCAGATTAGACATTATTTCCTTCAGGGCCCCTCCCTGAGCTATCTGATCTGAGTTGGAGCCAGTCTGGTAGTACACACCCTACACCTCTCTGATCACAACCTATCCTCTGTGCCCCTTTGGCCCGCTCTAGAGTAAAGCTCCACAAGGGCCCAGATCACACCAATCTTACTCACTGGATCCCCAGTGCCTGGTGCACGTGCCAATGACCGATAAATATTGGTTGAATGGAAGAATGAGTATTATTAATAAAAAACCTTCAACACCACTCTTGGGACATCACATCATAACCCATAAAAGCAAAGTATGGTACGTAAAATATCACATGGTAACTAGCCTGTAAATGATTGACTAACCTCTATTTGTTGAATTCTCAAATTGGAAATCAAGTCCCAACGAGCTGTTCCATTTTCATCATATCCTCTGAAACCAAAGCCTGCAGCATTATTAATAGCATCAGCTGCAGTAAACAAAGTGAAAAGCGCATATTAAGAATCCATATAACAATCTACCATGTTCTCCCTAAAGGTGTATGTTATTATATACTAGGATTTTTTTAAACAGTAGATTTATTCATTTTCATCTTTATCTGATACTATAGTAAAATGGGCCTTGATCCAGTTTTTAGGATATCCTAACAGTTTCTAGGATATTCCCTTGTATTTAGGATATGAGCTGTAAAGTTGGTTTCTTCTAATAGAGGACTCTAATTTTTCAAGTTTGTCTTTAACTACATATCCTCAAGAGGGCGCTCTCCCCGCTAGCTACTAAGATACACCTCCACACGTTAACAGTCAGTCCTTTCCCAGGCAACTTACCTAAGGTCCATGCAAAATAGTATTTGGGTCTGGCAGCCAAAAGTGAGACATAGAGATAGACGACTTTTGTTGGCCATGAAGCTGTAGCTTGAAAATGCTCATCGATGTTATACTCCACAGGTAATGTTTTAGAGATGGTCAGGTGAAAGAATAAGGAAAGTCCACAGACTAAGAGCTTCTGAATGACTGCGACCTGAAAGAACAAGACAAGATTTCATAAGCTTAATCTATACCCCTTTTAATTCATCTGACATACTACTGCCAGATTAATCTGGCATAAACTCTATAACTCTCCTGGTCAAAAATCATAAACTACGCTGCACTCAGCATGTCAAGCCCTCAGGGTCTCACGGTAGGAACATGTATGTCCAGCCTTCTCTCTACTACCTCTGGATTAGGGCTCAAGTCACACTAGAAACCTCAATTTGTGTTTTCAAAACTTTCAGTTAAAAAAAAAAATACCTGAAAGCAAACACAGGCCTATAGGTGTGAATACACAAAAATAATCACATGAATAACTTTTGGGAGTGGATTTCATATTATACACACACACACACACAGAGAGCTTATTTTTCCATTGTGCTTTTCCCTGTATTTTCCAAATGCTATGTGTATTTCATGGACATTATTTTTACACTAAACAATTTAATGCATCCCTTTAAGTCTGACAGTTCTCTAATGCAATTTTGTTCACAAATGATAAAACCAAAAGAACTACACACCCAAGAAAACAAAAAGATTTGCATAAAAGACTCTGGTGGGGGGAAAAAAAAAAAGGCCATTCTTTCCTATATCCTGGTAAGGTTAAATCACCTTAAAAGAATCCAACTCATGGTGTTTTTGTATTTTTAGTAGGCCAGAATATTTCAATCTGACTCAATATAGGGGAGATTATAGCACCTGCCAAGGGAAAGAAACAGGTGGAAGAAAGGAAAGGCTGCGTCCAGGTAATGCAACATAACACGATACTTGGATTTTGAGTGTCCTGCATAGTAGTCAAATACTATTCAAATTAATCTGCAAATGAATATTCATATTTTCACACTTTCTATAACAGTGCCAAAAGAAAGGGCTCAAAGGCAAGAGTAAAAGCACACACCAGATTCACCGCATTTCTGAAAAA
This sequence comes from Halichoerus grypus, assembly GCF_964656455.1. NCBI lineage: Eukaryota > Metazoa > Chordata > Mammalia > Carnivora > Phocidae > Halichoerus > Halichoerus grypus. The sequence goes on from NC_135721.1 coordinate 6,420,965, forward strand.
GCTGTCTTTGCTCTCGGGCCACTTGTTAGGAGGTATTGAGCACTTGAGGACTCTTTGCTGCAGCCTTCATTCTCATTTTCCTCAATGTTTTTTTAAAGCTTTCTCTGGTACAATAAAGGCTACATTTTCTTCACCCCTCCCCCAAAATATCTAAGCTTTACATTTGAAAAGAGATTTAAAACAGGTAATTAGAGAAAAATTGTAATTGTAAGCACAGTGAGATGAAACAAATGGCCTCATACATTAACCTAAAAATTGGGTGTATCATCTTAGTGACACAATGAGCAATACTATGGCCGTTAGACTAGACACACAAGTTTCCAGGTCTCAGTTTCAAAACAAAAATTAAAGTAGCATACACTTGATTTCGACTACCAGGTAGCGCACAAAGGCTCAGGCAATATGGGATCAGGTAGCTCGGAAGGCAGGAGTGAGGGCCCAAACCTGGGAGGCCAGGTATGACCCCTGGTTCCCACCGCCTCCCTGCTTAGTAAGGGGGCACCCTTCCACCATTCCAGCAGGAGGCCAGAAGTTAACTCTCAGAGAAGCTGAACCAGAGAAGATCCAGGCTTAGGGACATGGGTCCAGAGTGGGGGGCTGGGTAAGTGCTAGAATGAAAACGGGGAGACTCGAGGAAGTCTACAGCCTGAGAGGTGGAATCCTCAGCCCCCGTGCCTGGACCAGCTCCAGAAACAAGCAGTCAAGTTTGTATCTACCTCCTAAGATGGCAGAAGACTGAGGGATCCTTCACTAAGAAGCTAAGGAGGGGCGCCTGGGTGGCTCAGTTGGTTAAGCAACTGCCTTCGGCTCAGGTCATGATCCTGGAGACCCAGGATCGAGTCCCGCATCGGGCTCCCTGCTCGGCGGGGAGTCTGCTTCTCCCTCTGACCCTCCCCCCTCTCATGTGCTCTCTCTCTCTCTCATTCTCTCTCTCAAATAAATAAAATCTTTAAAAAAAAAAAAAAAAAAAAAAGAAGCTAAGGAGCCCCAGAGGAAAGTCCTACAGACGTCATGACAGAGACTGACAAGTGCTCCCCACAAGCCACCCTCCGCTTCTTGCACAAAGATGGAATTTTTATTTGCGCACGTCTAGCTAGACCACACGTGACTATCCCCTTCACAGTTGAGTGTAGCCACGCGGTCCATGCGATGTTAGCTCAAGTACAGCTCCTGTGGGCGAGCCAGCTTACACCGTGGGGATGGGGGCAATGCCCTAAGGATGGCAAAAACAGGGGAGAGCTTGGATCCCCAACCCATGGAGCCGCCACATTACCCATGGACCACTGACACTTCAGATGTCGTGGGAGAGACCTTGTTTAGGCCATTGTGATTTTGGTCCTTGTTTCAGTGCCCAAACCTATATCTGATTTAGATAAAGACAATCGGGAGGTCCCCAACAAAAGGGCCACTGGCTACCTGACTGTCCTACTTTGGATCCTAAGAGTCCACACACTCCAGTGATGCACAAAGAGCTTCCAAATGCCTTCGAGTGATTTGTAAATACCACTTCTGACTATATAAACTTTACACATATGGAATTTACACTAAAAATACAGTAAGACAGTGAAATAATAGATTAAGAGTATTTGCCATTGTCAACAACCTCTGATTTATGATGTATACAACCCAAAAGAGGAAAAGCCACATTTTATAAGAGTGAATCCCATAAAAATTCAGAGTGAGGTGACAGAATATATAAATTTGTATTATTCTTTGTTGGGTTTGATTTACTGCTACTCAGAAGTTTATACCACTTGAAATTTTTCAAGTATTTTACAACATTATGTCTAGTACCTTGATTCCTAGCTTTTAATCCTCTTTCCAGTATTCCAGAACAAGATTCTGGAATATCGAAGCTATCTATATTAATCCTTTCTTTTTCCTGTGGCAGTGAGACCTCTAAAGGGTTAAGTGGTCAGCCTGGAGACACAAATAGTCAATGGAAGAGATCTGAATGTACTCGATTTCAAGTCTGAAATTCAAGCCCATATGATACGGCATTTATCAATTAACATTTAACCAGTAATAGAAAGTATGAAGACAAAAGCACCTTTTTGGTACAAAACACGAGTCACATGGCAAAAAAGAGATAAAATAAGAGCTTTTGTGAATGGGTGCAAATTTCCTCATTCACGCTTCATTTTATAGTTAACTTAGAAAGCAAGGTGATCCTTTGCTCAAGCCCCACATTCAGAAAAAACATACTAGCCCCCTTTTTTTGTCTCATAGACTTTTTGATCGGCCTAGTTCTCATGGGACTTTTAGATTCTACCAGATCAAATCCAACAGAAACTCGGCCTACACAAAGCCTCAGAGCCTTTCTTGATAAAGGAGTATCTATCCCAGCAGTCCAAAGGAAATAAAGCTTATGTTCAGTTGTGAGGCAATTCACGGACTTCGTACTAGGACTGCCTGGGTTTGAAGTCCAGTTCTCTGCTGCCAACCTGGGACATCTCAGTCAAATCACGTAGGCCTGATTTCCTCATCTGTTAAGCGGTGAGAGTAACAGCACCCACCTTGTGTTGTGAGTGCTGAGAGAGTAACTGTGAGGTGCCCCCAACAGGGCCGGGCACACGGGAAGTGCTTTCAAAGTGTTAGCTGTTGTTAACTGTTTTATTGTGGGGAAGCAGGAAAACTTTCATGGACAAGGTGATATTTGATGTAGGCCTTTAAAGAGGAGTAAGATTTCAACTGGCGATGACCAGGAGGAGGAGAGGGAAGTCAGGAGAGGAGAAGAGAACACTTTGAATTAGCTGGAACATGAAGTGCAGGGAAGGAAGAAGCCTAAGAAATTAGGCTGGGTCAGTTCCGTGCAAATGGCTTTCTTGTAAAATACTCGATAACTATAAAACATCGTTTTCACTCAGGAACTCAGTACTTTTTTTTTTTTTTTAAGATTTTATTTATTTATTTGAGGGAGAGAGAGGTAGGGGAGAGAGAGCACGAGCAGGGGAAGGGCAGAGGCAGAGGGAGAAGCAGACTCCAGCTGAGCAGGGAGCCCGATATGGGGCTGGATCCCAGGACCCCGGGATCATGACCTGAGCCGAAGGCAGACGCTTAACCCACTGAGCCACTCGGGTGCCCCTCAGCGGTGCCCTGCTTCTTAAGTAACCTTAGTTTTGTTCTTTGATGATGATCGTACGGCTACTAGACATTACTACTAACTGCAGTGTGAAGAGTCATTTACCTTAAAAATAGTTTCAAAGACACAGCAAGTTCAGACCTTTAAGACATTAGTATCACTGACCAAACAACACTACGCAACACAAGCTGTCGAGGCTCAGGTCAGCCTCACGAGCTTACGTTGGGAGACGGCTCTGCTCTCTCGCAGGGCACGTCCTCTTTCCCGCTTGTGCCCGGCGGTGCCCTGTGGTGCGCCCGGCCCTCGATGAAGGTGATGTAGTCCCTGTAGGAGCAGAGTGGGCCCGCCAGGATGCCCATGAAGTTGCAGTTGTAGCTCAGGTACTCCAGGAGGCTTGGCATGCGCCTGCGGGTAAAACACACGCAGCTCGTGAGAGGGGGCCCCGAGCTCTTCGAAAACACGAAAACCCACCCGGCAGGAATCAGCGGCTTCCACCTCGCTGCTCTTCCCGTTTGCGCCACAAAGCAAGCTTCAGTTTTCATTTGCATTCGTATGATAGGAATTCCAAAGATGAGGATGTGGTAATGCTCAGCGGTATTTCTGGAGAAGAGTTTCCATACAGATCTTTGTGAGCAACTACAAAGGGTTGCTACTGGATTTCTTCATTATAAAACAAACCTGAGACCGACAAGAGACGGCATAAAGAATCTTCCCCTACCAGTTAGTCGTTCACTCACCCAACAAATCCATGTGTGCACGGACCACGTGCCCACACGCTCCAGGGTCTAGAGATGCTACAGTAACAAGGTGGAGCAATATGCTGCATTCACAGAGCTCACATAGCAGATGCAGAAAGCAGATAATTGAAAAATATGTACTAAATATTTTCAGAGGTGCTAAGTACTACAAAGATAAAGGGTTCTTCTTATATATGTATGTAAGAAGGCCTCTTATGAGGCAACATCTGAGCAGAGACGGGAAGGCAGTGAGACAGGGAGCTATGTGAGTAACCGGGACAAGGATTCCGTGCAGAGGGAACAGTGAGTGTGAAATCCCTGAGACGGGGTGCGTCCAGCAGCAGGGAGGCTGGTGTTGCTGAACCAGGGAAAGAAACAGGAAAAAAATCAGAGAGAACCAAGGTGAGATCATCTAGGGCTGCCTTATAAGCCATGGTAGGAACTTTGGCCTTTATTCTGAATGCAATGAAAAACTACAGTAGGGTTTCCGAAGACTCCCTCTAGCCCGAGTGTGGCGAGGACAAGGGTGGACGTCAGAAGGCCAGCCAGGAGGCCACTGGGATCCCCCGGCAGAGGCGACAGCGGCCGGGAACAGCGGGGGAAGCAGCGCCTGCATACACTCTGGCAGGACACCCCGGGGGTTTGCTCACAGACTGGATGTGGGTGCAAGGGAGAACCGAATTAAGGATGCCTTGCCACGTTTGTCATTCAACTGCTTTGAGGTCTGTCCCGATGGCACGTGGCATCTAAGGCTTACGGAGCTTTCTAGATCTTAATGCAGGGAACTGGGTAAAAAAAACTTAGTAACACAAGAACCTATATAGACCGTATACATCGTCATATAGATGAATTAGCAGTCTACGTCTTTATTTTCTTTTTTTTCCCTTTTTTTTTTTTAAGAGAGAGAGCACATGTGCAGGAGCATGAGGCAGACAGCGGGGAGGCGCCGGGGGGGGGGGGGGGGGGAGAGAAGCTCAAGCAGGCTCCCTGCTGAGCGTGGAGCCCGGCCGCCGCGGGTCTCAAACTCACAACCCTGAGATCATGACCTGAGCCGAAATCAAGAGTGGGACACTTAACTGACTGAGCCACCCGGGCGCCCCTTATTTATTTTCTACCAGCAGTTCCATTTACTAAGTTTGCTTCCCACTGACAATTATAAACTATAATCAATAGAAGAACGACTCCACCTGAGGATAGGAAGCAGGCTTCTAGAAGACGTTACGATCCTTCCTTCCTCTCTGAGAAGTGGTTTCCTTAAAAAGCACAAACCCTCTCTGTGGCCAAGAGAAGCTGACAGACCCCCTCATATGTACCTTTATAAAAAACAATAAACAAGAAAACAATGCTTCCTGTCCATCTGATACTAGCTACATCACCACTTAGCCCAAACTCCTTTTTTAGATCTTTCCAGAATTATTCTTCTACGTTTAAAAGCGTTTTGAGCCTTATATATTTTCTCTTGAAGGCTCAAAACGGAGGAGAGAAAAATGTTGCTGGCAGATTTGCTCTTGCATTTTTTTCCGTAATGCTGAAAGAGAATGCTTTCTCACTGCCTCACTCGCTGGGTAAGTGCCCGACAATCAAAAGCCACGGAAGAACTTCCTGTGCTCCCGTCACAAAGCTCCATCTCAACCCGCCCCAAACAATGCCAGGTTATCAAGGCGCAGCCCAGTCCTACCAAGTCAAATTATGTATCACAATTTGCAAGGACCGGAGATAACTCTGAACCGTGAAATTTGCTGAAGTAATTTCTGGCTCAACGGTCGTATCAAATGACAAATCATTTTAGGTACTCAGTAGATAATTACAATATTTGCTATTAAAATGAGAACGAAGTGTAATTGTAATACTTCATTTATGACATTACATGAAAGAATCCTTTCGTTCCATAAATATTTATTTGGGATCAACTCCACATTGTCCCAGGTTCGAGCTTCTCAGTCTCAGCATTACGACTGTTTCGGACAATACGTCTTTGTTGTCAGGGGCTGTCCTGGGCACCGAGGCTGTTTAGCGGCATCCTGGCCTCCACCCACTAGGTGTCAGCAGCACCTCCCCTCTCCGCCGTGACAACCAAAAATGTCCCCTGCGGGGCCACAAGCACCCTCAGTGGTGAACTGCATTGAGGCCATGAGGCCAGAATGATCAATGGGCCAAAGTTCTATCCTCACAGAAGTTTACATCAGAAAGACAGAGAGAGGGACGATCAAAACAAATACATAACATCAGACAGTAATACATACTGCGAAGAAAAATCAAGCAGGGCCAAGGACGGAGAGTGACGGCAGGGAAGGGGGTTCTGACAAGGAGCTCGGTGTAGTTACGAGGGGCAGAGCTACTAGCTCTGGTCCTAAGCGGTTAGTCTGCTCCCAGTTAACTACATGAGGAGCCACTGTGGGGTTTCCCTCAGAGGAGGGGAAAATATCATCCAACACACATTACAAAGACCTTTGGCTGCTGAGTGGAAGGTAGACGGTGGAGGGAAAGAAGACAGAAATCTGAACCCTGCTGGGGAGGCTGTTCCAGTAGACCAAGCAGAGAGCGCGGGTCCAGCTGGGGTGGTCTCAGTGGGAATGGTGAGAAGCCAGTCAGATCAGGGACAGTCAGATGTCATGGTCACATGAGAGACAGGTCTCCAAGGGAGAGTGAACTTGCCAGCGAAGAGGATTTGCAGTAAGAACGTGTGAGTTTGCCCAAGTTTTTGCCCTAAGGCACTAGTGACAAACGGTGCCGCTGTGAACTACGCGGGTAGTGGGCTGGGGAGAGGGAAGAGGGAGGCAGGACTCAGGAGTTCTATTTGGAACGTGTTCTATTTGAGATGCCAGCTCAGATCCACACTGGGATGTTGAAATGGCAGTAGGTTACAAGGCTAGAGCTCAGGAGACAGGTGGGAGGACAGTTACGAGACCTCAAATATGCAGACAGTACTTAGGGGCAATGGACTGCATGTGATCCCCAGAGGAGACGGAGATGTCTAAGCGTGTGCCTCAGAGCCCACGAATATTTAGTGGTGAGCCTCGGAGCGGGGGGATTCAGCAAGGACAACAGAAGTAAACAGCCAGGGAGGCAAGAGGAAAACCAAGAGGGTGGGGTCCCGGAAGACGAGAGAGGAATATTTCAGGGACTGAATGGTCTGCTGGATCAGACGGTGCTGAGAGGCTGAGCTGCGTGCAAACCAAGGCTGACCACTTACACCCCCCGAGATTAAGGGTCCCCTTGAAGCATGCTATCAGACCAGTGGTGAGGACAAACCCAACTGCGGGGGCCTGAGGAGGGAATGGGGGTGAGGACGGGGAGACGGTGACATACATCTTTCACAGAGTCTTGCTCTAAAGGCTGCAGAGTAATGGGGAGGGAGCTCGAAGGGGAAGTGAGGTAAAGGTGTGTCTCCTTTCAGCGGGAAAAGATGGAGAAATGATGAGTGACCATGCAAGGGGCGGGAAAACCGAGGAAGCAAAAGCCTTGAGTTAAAGAGAAGCAGCTGGATTCAGTGAGAAGTGAGAAGCTGGCCTCGGATTGGATGAGGGACAGTGAATCCTTGGTATGGGACAGAAAGAGGAGTATTTGTTACAGACACAGGCAGTCTGGCAGGTTTAGTGGTAGCAAAATGAAATAGGGTTGCCTTTCTTTTCTCCAAGAATCAAACTTTGCTACCACCCTAAGTGAGTGCGGGGGAGGGAGTGCTGTAAGTCTGAGGAAGGAGCACACACGAGCTCACGGCGGGGGGGGGGGGGGGGGGGGGGGGGTGCGGAGCGGGGAGTGCACAGGACAGACGCAGCCGAACTCCTGGCAACACTAAGGCCATGATTCTAAGTTTGCGGTAACACACTCAAAACAGGTCCAATCTGCAATGAATGTTTTCCACTCTGCTTTCTTCCACTGTTTAGGTAGGCAGAGAGTCGAATTTAATAGGGTTTGGGGTTTTGCCAGGTGGGTGTGTGGGAGGGAAAGGCAGAAACGGGGGGCTGAGTGTCTCTTAATGAGAGGTTTAGGGATGGGCGAAGGATGCCTAAAGATCACAGAACCCAGATAAAAGTAATCTCTCTGAGTATATTCAAATGTACACCTACTGATATGTAAATACTGACTATAGAGAATATCAAAATAGAATAATCTTAAAGATGGGGAAAATATAAGAAGATTCCCAAGACATGCTACCAAAAGGGTCTATCTACTATCACAAGCTTAACCTCATTCTTCCGACAGCCATGCATCTGTTTGTTCTAGATTTACCAAAAACAAGGGGCTTCCTAGGAATTTTTCTTTAGGTAAAATGATTCAATCTCTAATTATATTAGATTAAGATAGAGCCTTCCAAGAAATTAAGCTATTCCTTAGATTAGTCAACAGAGTACTATCATAAATGAAGTAGAAACCCACCCAGAATGAATTCCTTAAATAATATCGAGAAGATCTTACTGGTTCTTCATTATTTCAAAACATGGTATCTATGTGTCGTATTAACATATCTTAGCCCAGTAACTGCCATCAAGTTATCGGTCTATAAACAGAAGCAGCGATTATCACTCATTACTACATGGCAGACATGAAGACTGTCTTCAGGGAACTCAGAAAATCACAGGAGAGACAGAAAATTCAGTGATATCCGCGTGGTACGTAATATATCCAAGGTGCCATGGGAGCCTTAGAAGGGACAGGCAGCCTAGCCTAGCAAGATGTGGTGGCAGGGCGGTGTGCGGAGGAAGGAAAGTTGATTTCATGAAGTCAGTACTGCCAGCAGGATGAGTCAGCCTTAGCCATGAGAGTAAAGTGCATCTGAGGCAGAGACCGCGCGAATCAAGGCAGGACACGATAAGAGAGCACGTACCTTACAGCTAACCCCCTCTGTGATGATGTCAGTTCTTCATCCTTTCGAAACATCCCTGAAAAATAAAAATAGGGACTTTTATCAATTATGGTTTCCTCCAAGAAAAGAATGGTGTTTTTCCCCATTCACACTTCCACCACTTTTCTCATTGGAAATTTAAGCTATAATCCCAATTTTGGAATAACCGGTTCCTTTCTTTCTCATTGCAACACAGGTTCAATCACATCAAAGGACCACCATGTAACTCAACACATCTAGGTCTGTAGGAGAGAAACAACACACATCAGGGCACAAATCCGGCTCTTCTCTAGAGGAAATCATTATTAACTTAAAAATTCCAAAATCCTAGCATATTTTATAGCAAACACTATGACTTTCAAAAGGGGGCATTAAGATGTTTCTATTATTAGATGATTTAAATGACTAATCAGTATTATGGGCTACAAGCTCAACATAAAGCAAGGAATGATTTCCTTATCTCTCGATGACTCTAAGGAATGAAAACTGTACTCATATACCTTCTCCATCCATTTCTTTACCTTCTCTCCCCAAAGAGGAGGACACGATTTACAATTACACATCAACTTATTAGATTCTAAGCCCAATTTAAAGACCAAAGGAGGACTAACTTAAGAGGCAAACAATATACTTAGAAATTCTTTGTAGGTCTTCTGTAGTAGGGGGTACAGGATGGGTGATCTATATATACAGTGGGGCTAAAAGCCCCATGCAAGAAGCTCCCTAGGCCACTACGAATGACGGGTCTGACAGGGATGCTCCTCCAGTCTGTGAAGAAACCAGAGTCAAACTCGTGACTCATAGCCCAGACTTTTAGCATTTCCTATGGCAAGGTGTCCATTCACTGAAGATATAAAATACGAATATATAAATATTTATGCTAAAATTATATGTCACTGTGTGTGTGTGTATTATATATTAAGGGATAAGGGGCATGGGGAAAACATCAAATATTAATAAAAATGTAACACAGAGATGAAGCAGGGACTAATAACACTTGATTGAGATCAAATGTCTATTTCCTTTATATTTTAAATTGCCACTAATGTGGGTACTATGACAGGATCCCATTCTTTTACTCTGTTTTTGTCACTGGATCAAGTGTGAAATTGAGATTAAACACTGCAGAAAAATAAATACACTTTAACGTAGACAGAGTTAAAGATTCCCCTCTCTGACCTCCTTGAATACAGAGCAGAAAGTTAGGGTCATATCTTAGGTGAAAGTACATTTGAATAGGATTTCTTTCAGTGACGAAAGATTAATTTCTAAATTCTTACCATCATGAATTTCATAAGCCAAACTAGTGATCTTCTGGGTAATTATCATCATTGGGCTGTGACAAAATAAAAAAACAAGTATTTGAAAGCAGAAACTTAAAATAATACTTTGATATATGAAAAACAGTTTATTCTGCTTATACAACTACAAAATGCTGACTTTTTTTTAACATACAAAAAGATCTTGAAGGGATTTCAAAGAGCTAATCCAGGGGCTGCTGTGTTTGGGGAAGGTATAGGAGCTGAGGGATCCAGGCCTTCTCCCTTGCTTTAAAAAAAAACAGGAAGGGAGGGAGGGAGGGAAGAAAAGAAAAGACAAGAGAAGGGAAGGGCAGGGAAGGAGGCAGGCACAGAGAGAGAGAGAGAGAGAGAGAAAGAGGGGGAGAAACGCCTGCTCAAGCTCCACCTGAGACCCTGTGGGAGCAGCATCACCCGCCCCTCATTGGCACCCTAGAACTCGAGGCCAGAGGAAGGAGCCCCCAGGCATCAGGCGTGGCCTGGGCTTCCTGATTCTGAGTTTTCAACATACCATGCTGCCTTTTGCCTCAGTTGACCTACAGGTGGAAAGTGAGTTGGGAAAAGGGGAATAGGTAGAAAATTAAAAGAGGTTGGGTGAGAAATGTAGAACAGAACAGGAGGGATGGGGGAGGAAGAAAGAGGACAGCTTGCTGTCCGGCTTGCTGGTCTGGGACCCCGGGACTAAGGGCCTGTGAGAGCCGCCCTTGGCCTAAAGCACCCTTCAAAGAGGGCTCTAAGTCATGCCACAATCAGGAAAATGGCAATCTTTTCTCCATATTTTATAATCTCTAATTGAATGGATAGTTTGGAAAGGAAAAATAAATAAATCCACATTTTGAAAGCCACCAGGATATACATTTATCCTTTATTACGTTAGCTTACAGACATTCATGTTACAGAACAATTAATCACAAGGTATTTATTTATATTTTTGGAATTTCACTAAAACCGGGAAATCCTGTTTTGCCTACAGGTAGAGAGTGAGCGTCACCTGCTCGGAGTCCGCATGGCCTCCGTTGTGCAGGGAAGGCAAGGCGTTGGGGACAGGCCAGCCACGCCACCAGCGAGTGCAGGAGGAAGCTCAGACCCCACCACGGAGACCCGGTGCTCCTCCACCTGCCCCAGCGTTCAGAGCACGAGTGGTCAGTGTCCACTCCACCTCTGGCCAAACAGGAGCATCCTTCAACACGTAAAGAAAGGAGGACGCCATCAGGGGCCATGAGAACTTACAGCTCATTCTCCTCACCCAGCAGGCAAGATCTCTCTCTCACACACACACAACCTGTCCTGTCCGATGACAACTGCTCTCAAACTCAGTGCATGAGGGGGGAGATTCCCATTCGGTTCCCTTAGAAGTCAGTTCTTCCTTTTCTACCACTCGCTCTCAGGGAACGACCCCTCAGCCGACCCATCCTCCGGGCTGCTACGAATACCCAGCTGCCCTGTTGGCTTGCAGGATGTTTCACGGGCCTCTGAGGTTTGTACAAACAATGATTCCCACTTCCCTGAGGGCAGAGAATCACTTTTCTCATCCTGCCTCATTCTCTTCATAGTTTAGTTCACCAAAGAATTATAAAATACTCTTCAGTTCTAAATTCTAATTCCCATTTTCCCTCAAAACATAATAAAAACGGTATCAAATCATGGAGTTTATCCTCTCAGTGACATACTAAACTGTTAGGTACATATATGTAAGATGCCCCATAAACGCACATATGTGCTTTCGGCGTGCACGCCCTTCGTGGCCCGCGCGTCCCGGCAGCCCCAGGCAGTTCCTGCGCTATCAGGTGCGTGGCCGCAGGTCGGCTCCGGGAAGTGACCTGGGCTGGGACAACGGGCCGTGTGAGACCGTGCTGCTCCATCCGAGAACCACGCTCCCTCACAGGGATGGAAAGAAGGCAGGCAGCCGAGCTGAATGCTCCAGAGTCTTTCCAAATAGTGCTCCGTCCACTTCGACCACTCTTTCTGGAACTGTTTTGCAAGGACAGCTCCTTCTTCAAGTCCCAGCTGAGAAGTCACTTCATACTAGAGGCCCACTGGACAGCTCTGCCTCACGTAGGCCCTCAGCCACGATGCCCACACTTGTCCTTCATTTAACCTTAGCTTGTTTGCTTCCTTCCAAGTATTTTTAGGTTCATGGGTGTTTCGTTGATCCAATTACACTGGCTGTTTTAAAATCTCTTTCCTTTCTAGAAAGTCCATGAGGTAAGGAACAGTCTTTTTCACTACTGAATCCCCAGCGCCTAGCCCAAGATATGTGCTAAATACATATTTTTAAAATGCCAAATACATGGGCTCTTCTAAGTGTCCAGTCAAGATCTCTTACTCCTTCTACAGGTTGATCATACTCCCTCCTGCCTGTCCGTTTTCATCTGTGCTTGAAAGCATTTACCATACTGTTTTGTAATTTTTTTGGTTTACTTTCCTGTCACCACAAAAGTCATGGGCTACTGAACACCAGGAACACTGCCTTATTTATCTCTGCACCTTCGATACTTGGCATACACATGGGCTCAGAGAACCAACTGGTTTTGCAAAAACATCTCAACATCATTTTGTTTCCTTTACTGGTGATCATTAGCCCTGAATGTTCCCTCTGTTGTTGTTGTTGCTTTTTTAAGATTTTATTTTTTATTTGACAGAGAGAGACACAGCGAGAGAGGGAACACAAGCAGGGGGAGTGGGAGAGGGAGAAGCAGGCTTCCCACGGAGCAGGGAGCCCGATACGGGGCTCAATCCCAGGACCCTGGGATCATGACCTGAGCCGAAGGCAGATGCCCAATGACTGAGTCATCCAGGTGCCCCTCCTTTTGGTTTTAAATGGCTGGCAATTCTGCTGCCTCTGGTCCAACCTGTCATGGGGTGGGGGCAGGGGGTGGCAAATGTGAGAGTAAAATGCTAGAAGGCAGAATTACTACAGAAAGACTCTGAAGGAGTAAGTTATAAATGAAAATAAGACAGTACTACAGTAAAGGGTTCAGTAAGGCACGAACAGATTAATGAGAGCTCAGAAAAGTAAACCAGAGGGGAAAATGGACAGATGAGTCCAACACAGGCATGTGCAAGACCAGGAAACAACAGAGTGATGGGGAAGGAGAACCAATCTCACCTCACTACAGCCGAACCCAGGGTGCGAAGAAAACACTTCTAAATGAAAACAACTCCACTGTTCTCAAAGAGATTACCTGCAGTGGTTCTTAACAGTGCATTTTGTTCATAAATACTTGTTTCGGTGACTCAGACATTATTTCACTTATACTTTTACTGACATTTTAACTACCTGTTGACTGCATCTGGCGGAGTCTGCAATAGCTAATCACTTCCCGGGTTCTAGAAAGTCTGCGATCACTTGATGTGAATCAGAGAGGCCCTCTGGCTTCCCCCAAGGTGGAGTCTGAGGGATGGAGGAGGGAGAGAAGGTGGAGGGCTTCAGAACCTCCACCGAGTCCACTCTGGGCTGCGAACAGAGCCACCTGTACCTTCTACATGATGACATCACTGTATTTGGGTGGAACGACACGTATTTACTCCTGCTGGCACTCTGCTCGGAATGTGGGAAAATATGGAATCTAACTGTTCAAAATAAATACTTCAATTGATGAAATAGTTTCAGGTAATATTTTTAAAAAGCCTATCTGATGTAAAGAACTAAGAGCTCTACACTTCTTAAAACTTAAAAGGATGGAAAAGTTAAAAATCATTTATATGCATTTTTTTGTCTCTACAAATAATGAGAGTAATAGGATTTAGTTAGAAAATGAATACCGGGTGATGGGTATCAAGGACAGCACGTGATGTGATGAGCACTGGGTATTATACGCAACTAATGAATCGTTGAACACTACATCAAAAACGAATGATATACTATATGTTGGCTAATTGAACATAATAAAAAAAAGAAAGAAAATGAATGCTAAAAAGAATAGTCACTTTCTTAATTGTCCATCATCTCTAGGAGATGCTGACTCTAAAGCCATCTGCATACGAATGTGACAAAGCAACGGCCAGCACCTGCCAGGTCAAAGGTCAGTTTGCCACCAGGGTATAAGTCACCTGACAATAGAGACGCACTGTCAATTCTCCCCCGTAGTCATCTCCTTCCTCCACAAACAGCAAAAACCCCTGCAGCCAAACAAGCCCCACACACCGAATGCCAAAGAATACACAGGGAGACATGATGGAAAGGGCATGGGTTTCTGAGCCACGCTCATTCATTCACCTTACTCCCTCATTCAGAAACAGGTGTTCAACAAGCACCTACAATAAACCAGGTGCTGGAGACACAACCGTGCGCAAGATGAAGGTCTCGCTGCCACAGACCTCACAATGGACCAGACAGAGAGAGATAAGAAAGGAATAAACAGGTAAATGCCTCGTATACCAGATGCTGCTGAGTGCAGAGCACAGGAACGAAGCAGGGCCGGGGAAGAGGGAGTGCCCACACAGGGTGATAACTGGCCTCACCCTAAAGGTGACATTTCAAGCGAGAACAAGGCAAAGAGCAACTTGTGGAGGTTAAGAACATCCAGGAAGGGAGAAAAGCAGTTCAACGGCCCTCAGGCAGAAATGTGACTGGCCCAGGCGGAGATGGGACTGGAGCAGGTGTGGAGGGGAGACACAGGCAGAAGCTGGAGGCAGGCGGGGGCAGAGGTCGGACCCGGAGGGCTTCTGAAGGGGCAAGTGAGGACAGGCTCTGAACCCAGCGACGCACGAACTGGAGGGTTTTCGGCACGAAGTCATCTGGTTTTAAATGGATGTATTCTGGCTCTGGGCTGAAATAGGCCAGGATAGGATGGTGGGATAAGTAGGCAGAAGAGGGTGACAGCACGTGCAGTCTGACGTGGAGCCCGGCTGTCGTCAGAAGGTAAAGATGACAGCATCTGATGACGATCTGACAATGGATTGGATGTAGGGTTTGAGATCCGAGGCCGCCAAGGTTTCTGACCAGAGCAACTACCTAGAAGGACGGAGGCAGCTGAGAAGGAGCGCAGGAGGGGCAGGGAGGGGAGGCAGGGAGTCTGTTTTGGGCACGTCCAGTGCGAGGTGCCTCCTGGACCCCCGGGTGGAGGTGCGGGTGGGGACCAGGCAGCCGGCCACATAAGTCAGAAAACTCCACCCAAATCCTGCCCCGCCAGCAATCCCTTGTGGGAGACTGAGAAACTATTTCACTTTCCCCCCCAAATTATTATCTAAAAAATCGAGGTAATGATGCCACTGTGTAGATTAAATAAAGTAGCAATAATGACAAATACCTCGAACAGTATCTGAGACACAGCAAATGTCTGATAAAACCTTCCTTTAATAAATATTGGAACTGCTACTAGGCATCAGGCACTGAAGGACATGATAATTAGCTGTAAAGTGTGGTCTCCAGAGAGGCTTTCTCACTAAAACAGGAGATAAACAGGTATGTGAATAACTGTAGAAAAAAGTGTTACAAGCCAAAGGAGACATTTGAAGGTATGTGTGCAGAGATGAGAGAAACCTCAAACCGAGGGGACAACCTGGAGTCGGAGTCATATCCCGTGGGCCTGTAGAAGGTGCACGGACGGCTGGCCCGCGACGGTGCCCCGAGCAGAGGAACGGGCTGGGCAACAGTCCAGAGAGGAGAGCAGGGCCACGAGGCTGCAGCATCAGACAGCGAGGAAGACAGGCAGTCGGTGGGGGCTGAGGGGCAGGGCCAGGCACACCCCGTGGGGGGCGCAGAGCCTTTAGAAAACTGCAGATGTCCGATAAAGATCATTATAGCCCGCTGCTTTGTGAGCGACAGAAGAGCGGAAAAGGCTTAGGGAGGGTGGAAGCCAGATCATTCAAGCCATAGAGTAGCCTGTTTGCTCTTGGTAACCTGACCTACGTTAGTAGGAGCCAGACAGAAGGTCTCCTCTCACCAGATGTAGGTCAAGGTGTGGGAGACACTCCCTTGGGATGAAACAGGATCGACGGAACATTAAGGTTCAGCAGTTGAGTAATTTACATCCAACCCACTTACAACACAGTTAGTGGGCTCCGTGTGACAGGAGGGTGATGAGAGCGGGGGCCTTCTAGAACTTAGCACAGAGCAGAGAGACATCTACAATTAGACTCTCGACTTGAGCAAGGCTTTCCAAAAGGAGTACATGCAGGGCGCCTGGCTGGCTCAGCGGGTTGAGGGTCCGACTCCTGATTTCAGCTAGGTCATGATCTCAGGATTGTGAGATGGAGCCCTGCTTTGGGCTCTGTGCTGGGCATGGAACCTGCTGATCTCTCTCTCCCTCTGCCTCTGCCCGCCCCCCCAAATAAAAACAAAACTTAAAAAAAGGAATGCATGTGACAATCACACCTGTAGCTTTTAGACCCATGGTCTGTCCCTTATGCTGGACAGGACTGTCACCTACAAAAGTACTTTGCACCCAGCAAAATGTACAGCATGTCCTCAATACTCAATACTCCTGGCTGAATGGACACAGGAGTAAGCAGTACTAAAATGTTTGCTGAGGACCTGGTACTATGTAGTTAGCTATAAAACATATCCTTAATTTGAATGGAAAATTATGTCATGTACATCTCCTGGATGCACTAAGCTATCCCTTCAGCACAACAAAAATTGACATACTCTAATCAGAACTCATTACCTTCCTGCCAAAAAAATATCTGTTCTCGCTTCCACCTACAAGTTATCTTCAAAGAAGGCAAGCATTTACCTTTCTTCTGTCTCAACACCATTTACTGAATAATCAAGAAGGGCTTTCCCCACTGGATCTATAATCCCACCGTTTCTATTCTGTACCTTTATTTCTCAGATCCCATGAGTATGTTTCTCTCCCCTGGCTTCATGGCTTTGTCTATTCCTGTGTCAGTCTTGTAACATGTAAGCGCCTGCTACTTGACAAACAGTAGTGTGTTTTATACTGAAATTGCTATTCTCGAGCACTTACACTTATAGAGAAATTTTTCAGTTCATCTCATTTCCCTCAAAACCCTACCTTGAGCAGCATGACACCTACAGATTAACTTGAAAGGAATTACCATCTTTATAATACTGAATTTTACCATCTAAATAACAAGATGTTTCTCCAGTTAGTGTTCTTTTATAATCTACAGTAAAGTTTTATAGTTTTCTACACAGAGGTCCTGTGCGTTTCTTTTTACATGTATTCCTAGACATATCATAGTTTTTAACTGCTTGTGAAACTAGGATCCTTTCTCTATATTTGCTAACTGGTTATTGCTGATATAAAGGGAAGCTACTTAATTATTTTACACTTCTTCTGTATCTATTTTCTGAGGCTAGCATGAAAGTCAAGACTTCAGTAGCTTTTCAACCTTTCTGCGAAAAGAAACTTCTATTAAGAAGTGAGTCCCTTAGCGACGCCTGGGTGGCTCAGTGGGTGAACAGTCTGCCTTCCGCTCAGGTCCTGATCTCAGGGTCCTGGGATCTAGCCCTGCATCAGGCTCCCGGCTCAGCAGGGAGTCTGCTTCTCCCTCTGCCCCTCCCCACACCCCGCCCCCGCTTGTGCGTTCTCTCAAATAAATTTGTAAAAAAAAAAAAAAAAAGTGAGTCCCTTTTATCTGATCAACATTTTAAACATATCTTGAACTCATGCCTAACTACACACACACACACACACACACACGCACACACAGTCATACGCACACACAATATCAGTTTCCCGTGCCTCATGCAAGTAAGATTGCCCCGTACAAAAGAGCTCCCATGTGATTCCTCAGCAAGAGCCCAGCTTCACTTCCTGTGCTGCCAAATTCAGGGCAGCATGAGCTCTTAGGACAAAGGATGGTTCACTGTATGCAACTCTACCTTCTGCAGACATCCAGCATTTTGGATATTTACCCTCATCAGGATCAAGTTACGATCTTTTCTGCTCACGTGTTAAACACACTCAAGACTTCTAAATGCCTAAATATTTCATTAGGGAAAGAGTCTGCCTCTAGATGGCTTCTTTTCTGTCCTGTGTCCAGTTAAGAAAAAAAGGAGTCCTTCAACTTCTGCCAGATGGCCTCCTTCAGCTAATTTGTCTCTGCCTAATCTTTATCAGTTTACTGCTGATGGTCAAATGTTTCCTCCTAAGGGATAAACATTACACATTACACTGGGAGTTTTTTATCAGGTTGTCCATCTTTAACATGCTATGTTGTTTTTCTTCCACATACTTAAACATTTTAAATTATATTTAAATATTGAAATGAAATTTTAAATTTCAGCAGCAAAATACTTAAAGCCATGTCATATAAAGCTATTTTTAAACATGCGTCTTGCTCTTACTGCAAACTGCCCTCTAATTTGTGGGCCACGTAAGTACTCTTTTCCAATAGGATGTGAGCAGCAGTGGTGAGGAGGCATGCCCTCCCTTTGCTCATCAACATAATCACGAGGATTCCAGAGATGCTGGAGGAGGTGAAGCCCTGAGAAAGAAGCTTCCCTAAATGCGTGTGTGAAGCAAAGGGTCCCTCCTTAGAGGACTGCCAAGTGACTGAGAAATAAACATGTGTTATGCTGAGCCACTGAAACTGTGTTGTTTCAACAGCAGTTGGCCTATCCCCAGCTAGAGAGTAGTAGTAAACAAGAGTTTAGAATGTCAGGTAAGAGAAATAAGAAAGGTAACAACTGAGATCAAACCAAAGGCGGGGTGGTGAGGGCCCAGCAAACAGTGCGTCATGCAAATCCGTACTCACGCCGACCGCATCCGTGACTTCAATTTAGTGACGTTGGATTACTTTTTAAATCTGGCAGTTTAAAAATACAAGCAGCACGATATTTTTTAAATGAAGTAGTATGTGGAATCCCAAATATAAGCTAGAGACACAGAGCAGTTGTGGCTGAAGTAAGACTGGAGGGCAGAGCCTTGCCTGCTTAGCGCCCCTCGTACGTGGCTATAGTATCCGAGCACTCAAGAAGGCAATTTGAAAATTCATGACTTTACAGTATTAACTTCCAGATGCTCATGTTAACATTTCTGTTATCAACATGCATAAACTGAATTTGTCAAGAGTATTCTTTTTGTTTCTATTTCATACCAAATGCTTAATTCATTTCTAAATTCATTATAACGCAAACACGAAAGCTATGACGTCGTCTCTTAGATTGCACAGCTTCGCCCACATTGCTCAGGTTGTTCTGCATTGTTTGTTATTCTCCTCCCCCATTCTTCTCACTGTACTGTCTTTCTTCTTTACTAAGGTATTATTATTATTGATTCAGTAAGTGTTTATTTAATGCCACTATGTGCTAAGCACGAAGGATACCCCGATGAACAAGACCAGTAGGGCAACTGCTCCCAGGAAGCTTAAACTAAGTGATCTTGACTCTTGTAAGCATTCACAACTAGTTCCTACTTTCATTATACCCTAACGACAACATGCGACCTGGCTGACGTCTTCAAGTTCTGAAGATTTTCAGTAGCCCAACATATTTACTGATCCTGCCTGTTAGCTCTTTTCCTGCAAGAATATGTATTATTTATAAGCTAGATCACCAGCATCTATTCTCCTTTTCTGAATTCCAGATATATTTCTCTATACTACTCAACATATCTCTAATTTAACTAGGTTTTTTAGTGTATTTTATCAGTTCGCTTTGGCTTGGTTTTGTTTGTTCTTTTGTATGCAACCTCCTTTCATCCAAACCCGTTTTTAAGTCAGTTTTAAAAAAATAAAATCTACCTAAATCCCATTAAGGAGAAAAAAAATTTCATCTTCTAAAATTCTCTTGTTTCACAGCAGTAATTTTTCTCTAAGCTCATACAACTTTGGTCCATTTCTAATGTTGAATTAACTGTTTTTCATAGATGCCATGATATACTTTATTTTTTCCACTTTGCTTATCCTTAGCAGAGGTCCCTTTAGAAAGATGGTGAGCACGTTGGTCCTTAGGGACTTGGACTACATTTATCTTGGAGCAGACATTTAATCAGTTTTGTTACAGGACAAAGAGTACCACAGAGGAACTACCTCCCTTTTGAAGGAACAAAAAGGCAGAAGTTATTTCCACAACTCAGTTGAATACTAGACATAAGAATATAGAACATTCCATAAAAGTGAAATGCGTACAAGTAAAATACATACTCAAGTGTCTTCTCTAGGAAATTCAGAAGACAAGGTGAGGCCAAGGACCTCTGGTCCAAAAAAAAATCTCGGGGTATTAAGAAGCAAGAAGAAGTGACCAGATCTTATACAGAAGCTGGTGAATGACGATACAAAAGAGGCTCAGGAGAACAAAGAAAGAAACAGAGAGTCAAGGACAGACTCCAAGGGGCTGGTTTTCAATAGTTACAACTGATGACAGAAATTTCCATGAAATTACAGAATGCTTCCATTATCAGAATGCCATACAACAAATTTAATTGCTACATATTTAGAAATTGTATATAAGTCAACTTAAAAGGACAGGTTATTTTTGTGACTTATACAGCACCATAAAAGACCACGTTACAAGAAGAAAACATCTAAATTTGGGGCGCCTGCTTGGCTCCATCGGTTAAGCATCTGACTCTTGATTTCAGCTCAGGTCATGATCTCAGGGTCGTGAGATCAAGCCCCGAGTCAGGCTCCTCACCCAGTGGGGAGTCTGCTGGATATTCTCTCTCTCTCTCCCTCTGCCCCACCCCCCACTCGTGCTCACTTTCTTGTGTGCACTCTCTCAAATAATCTTTTAAAAAAAAGAAAATGTCTAAATTCACAGAATTTTCAACTAAAACATCTGTCGATCACTTTTCATTTTAACTACTAAATGCACCATATGTTGTCCTTTCATCAACATGTTAGAATAGATAAAACAGGCTACTGAGTCAAAGTGTTACTCTTACCCTGAAAAATCAGCAGAGTATTGTCCATAATCAAAGATATAGACTCTAGTAATTTGGCACACTGTGAGGTATCCCAAAGCAAACACAAAACAGTATCTGGAAGACAAAAATAAACTAGATTAGTGAAAATAAAAGATTCATTTTGTTAAAAAATACATTTTAAAGTAATTTATTAACCATGATTCAAAATTTAAATGGTTCAAAAATTAAATATTTCTAGATCTATTCCACAAATAGCTTTCTTCAATAAACCGTAAAAACTCTTTACTAGTATCTACTTTACTTTTGTAAATTTTGTACCATCTTCAATGGTAGATGCATCTAATTACTGCTTTTATTAATTTTTTCCTTCTGAAAGACCTCCATGAACCAAATTATATATATGAAAGTCATATTCACAAGTATAAAACTGTGAGTACTGGTATTTCTATTTATTCCTCTTTTTTTTTTTTAGAAAACACAATTTGGCCCAAAAATATTTGGCTAAATTATACATTAAACAAATTCTTAATAGGATTTTAAAAACTTGTTCTCAACATTATAAAATCATTCATCCTTAGTGTGGATCAGGTGGCATTTGCTCACATTTTATAGGCGTGAACATTTAGTGATTTTCACATTCTCAAGGTACTTGGGACAGAGTTACAATAATTAAACACATAGTATGGAAAAGAATTTACATATCAATATGAAGAGAACAGAAACAGATTCTAGAACACATAACACTGCATAGGATGAAGGCTGAATTGCAAATGAGCAGGGAGAGATTATCATCTAAACAGTTAACAATATAATTCTAGATAGACTAAAGAACTACTGTCAGGAGAAAAACCAGAACACACAGGAAATGTGGATAAATATCCAAACGTTCTCAAATTGGGGAAGGACTTTCTAAACATTGATCACATAGAAGAAATCAATAGGAACAACTCAATATATTTGGTTACTTTAAAATCTTAAGTTTCCTGCATAGGCAATTTCAGGTGGTTTTATGAAAGAAATCTTTTAAACTTGGGGGCGCCTGGGTGGCTCAGTCAGTTGAGCGTCTGACTCTTGATTTCAGCTCAGGTCATGATCTCAAGGTCCTGGGTGTGAGCCCCGCGTTGGGCTCTGTGCTCAGCAAGGACTCTGCTAGAGGATTCTGTTTCCCTTTTCCTCTGCCCCTCCCGACTCGCCATGTGTACACTCTCTCTCTCTCAGATAAATATTTTTTTTAAAAAGAAATCTTCTAAACTTTAGACAAATAGGTAATTTTGATCTACTTGAATTATTCCTGGGGAGGGGGGTGGAAGGAGGATAGCTTCCTAATTCAAATGTTTTACAAAACTAATATACTCCTGATAACTGTATCTGACAAAATAGCACACATGCATACTCACAGAGTGCTGACAAATCAAACTTAAAATAATGTCTAAAAATCATGTGGCTGACTGTGTTTCCCAAAGATGACCACAACAATATCTCCCATTTCATATGCTCTTCTATAACCCGACCTTCTGCTCCCCCCATTACGAACAAGAGTCTATTTCTCTATCCACTTTGAATCTGGGTTGGCCTTCCAGCTCCTCTGACCAGTAGGTTACGGCAGAAGTAATACTTTGCTAGTTCCAGGCATAGCCATAATTAGCCTGGCACTTTCTACTTCTTGCCTTTTGGAAGTTGATTGTCATGAAAGAAGTGTGACTATCCTGAGACCACCACATGGAGAGGCCCTGGAGGATGAGACACCATGCAGAAGAGAGTGAGACAGACAGACACCAAATCGTAAGACGTGTGAGTGAAGAAGTTGATGCCATATCAAAAAGAGACCATCTATCCAGTTGAGCCTTTTCTGAATTCCTGACCCACAAAATTATTAGGAAAATAATATACCTATTTGTTTTAGGCCAACACAGTTTGGTGGAGTGGTAGAATCAGAACAGAATTTGATAAGTGAAAATGGGGTGCTACCATAATAAAAACCTGGAACACAGAGCACAGGCTTGAGGACTGGGTGCAGACGGGAAGTGTAAAGGCCTTAAGGAGATTGCTAGTGAAGATCTGAAGGGCAGTAAGGAAACTGTCGCTGGAAGCTACAGAAATTGCTAACACTGCTGCTCCATCCAACATGGAAAACAGAACACATTCCACTAAAAGTGCCAACTGGTTCCTTCTAGATGCGTACAGTAAGGTATGGATATAAAGAGATGAACTAAAAATGAACAGTATTCAGGTTTTTAGCAGAATTTAGAAAAAAAATAGAGCTCAGGATAATCTTTCCAGTCACAAAATATTCTCAAAGATTTCACAGTAAAGATGAAGTGAAGAGCATTCTTTAATGATACCGCAGAAGATGTAAGGGCACATCTTTAGAGGACCTCTCAGAAAAAAAACAACAGTTTCCAAGAATCTTAAGGTTATGCCTCTGAGACTCTCTGCTAGACAAGAACGTTTTCAAGAACCTGGAGGATGCTGTCCCACAGCACGTTCAGACCATAGTAAAAGACGACGGTCTAAAAGAGGCCGTGGGTGTGGCTTCTGTCTAATGCAGGAGATTTAGAGACATAGGAAGCCCACATGAGTCTTTAAGAGAATTATACGAGACTGGATGGAAAGGGAGAAGCAGTTCAAAATGAAGAGATCTTTCTGTCCCCAATTATCTACTGGTAGGTAGCAGGCTAAGAAAGCTGTTCAACCACAAAATCTGGCCATTTCTTGTATAAAAGGAAGGATAGCTCAAGGTGCAGAGAAAGAGCCACAGAGAACAACTCACAGGGATGAGGTGGGGCACTACTCAAGGAACGGGTAAGAGGTGTCCATCTGGACTTCACAATTGCTATGGACCAGAGATTGCTAAGAGACTTACATTCCTCTCCTCTTTTAACAGAAAGATCTACTACAGTTACCCTCTCACTGTTCACCGTTGTATATTGGCTACTGGGTGGAAGGAGACAAAAACTTCCCCATTGGTCCTCACATGAAGACGAGCTTAATTTGAGGAACCACACTGAAGAAGCCTCATCCACAGTAGACCCAACTTAGATGAACAGATGGAGGTGTCAAGCTGGATGCAATAAGGAGGTGACACTCTGGGGGTCTTGGGAGGAAGAGAGAATATTTTTATGCAGGACGTATGTATATTGTGGGGGCCAAAGGACTGTCTCCAAATTGCTGCCCCCAGTAAAAACCCTACTGCACATGTAGCTCCAAACAGCAAGAGATGGAATACAATCCTCTTCCCCTTGGAAGGGGCTGGACTTAAGAACTTGGTTTACCGACAGAATATAATGGAAATGACTTCCTGAAACTTCAAGGCCCAGTCATAAGAAGTCTTGCAGCTTCCTCCATTTCATTCTTGAAATGCTTGTCCTTAGCATACTCTGAGCCCAGCCATCACACATGAGCAGACCAAGCCCGCATGGAGAGGTAACAGTCCCAGTCAACAATCCCAGCTGATCTCCCAGCCAACAGTCAACTTCGACTGAAGGGAACCATCTTGGATGTCAAGCAGTCAAGCTTTCAAATGACCACAGCCCCAGCCAACATGCAATAGCACCCACATAAGTCCTTGAGCAAAGACTGTCCAGCCAAGTCTAGCCAACACACAGAACCATGAAAAACAGTAATAAACTGCCATGAACCCACCGAGTTTGGGTGGTTTGTCATGCTGCAAAAGATAACCAAAATAATTCCTTAGTAAAGAGTTTAGCGTACTACAACTAATGGTAATTTAAAATAAAATATCTTGATCGGGTAGGGCTTATTTGATAAATGCAGGTATGAGTCACTATAAAAGGACTAGTGATATCTATCATCATAGTGATGTACCAAAGGGAAAAACAGTTATAGTCAATACAGAGAACGCCATCTAATAAAATTTAACAATGTTTCCATGTAAGAATTAGAACTCTCAGCAAACTAAGAGAGAAGGATGCATTCTTAACATATAAAAAAAATTGTCAGAACACTCGGTACTTTGTCAGCCCTGAGACACTACTAAATCCTGGGGAAAAGCATATGGAAGTTTCTGAAGTGGGAAAGAAGTAGGATATGTGTTAGTTTGGATGAACTTAATCTTAGACTTACTCTGAAAATTCAGATAACATAAAGTCCACTCTTCTCAAATTAATCTCTAAATATAACATCATAATCCCAATCAAAATCCTAACAATACTTCCAGCGGAACCTGACCAACTGACTTTCAAGGTCTCCTGGAAAACTAAACAAACATATGATGAGGAGGACTTGCCCAATCCCTGCAGATAAAAGAACATGTCACAGTGATTTATAATGTAGTATTGTTTCATAAACAGATCAAAAGATTAACCAAACAGAGAAGAAGATTCAAAAAAAGACTCATCCAACTGCAAGTTTTTGTTTATTAAAAGCTGGCATATGAAATTAGTGGGAGAAGGATGAATGAGGTAAATGAGGTTTAAAAGTTAGCTCTCCTTTCAGAAGTAAAAATAGTTTCCTGGTTCGCACTACACACACACATACAAAAATCCAGGTTAATGTAAAAAAAAAAAAAAAAAAGGACAATAAAAAGTACCAAAATAAAATACAGAGGAATATCCTCAAAATCCTGGCATGGGAAAATCCTCATAAGCATGACAAAAATCATAAATGCCATGAAGATAAAGTCTGACAAATATTTACCATATAAACACTGGAAATTTCTATAGGACAGATGACAGAAAATTAAATAACAGAAATTGTTTACACACGTAGATTAATATCTTTAGTAAGAAAATTCCACAAATCAGTAAGAAAAGGATTAAGAAATCAAGTGAAAATGGATGAGAATGAGAATGAGTAAATAATAGAGTTAAAAAAAATTATAAAGTCAGACCATTTAGAAAAATAAATGAGGAGTGCCTGGCTGGCTCAGCTGGAGGAAAGGATGACTCTTGATCTCGGGGTCATGGGTTCGAGACCCATGTTGGGTGTACAGATTACTAGAAAAAATAAATAAACTTAAAAAAAGAAAAGAGATTCAAGATAAGGAATGATCAGGAAATCATAATAATAATCCAGAAATGCATATTAGAATTAGGGGTACCTGGGTGGTTCAGTCAGTTAAGGGTCTGACTCTTGGTTTCAGCTCAGGTCATGATCTCAGGTTGTGAGATCTAGCCCCGCGTTGGGCTCCACACTGGGCGTGGAGTCCACTTGGGATTCTCTCTCTCTCCCTTTGCCCCTTCCCCACCCACGCCCTGGTCAAGTGCTCTAAATAAATAAATAAATAGATAGATAAATAAAATGATAATACTTGTCCAATATCACTGGCAAAAGTTTAAAAATAGGCAATATCCAGTTTGGGTAGGGAAAACAGGCATTCTCAAATGTGGTTGGTGGCGATGAAATTTTAAACAGCCCTTTTTTTGGTGAGTGATTTTGTAGTATACATCAGAATTTGTACATACTCTTTGAGCTGCCAATTTCACTTCCTGGAGTCTATCCTAAAAAACAAAAATACTTACATATATTTACAAAGATCTACACATAGATACTCACTAAAGCACTGTATTTTCATGATGAACAGTATCTCCAATACAAGTTAAAATAAGTGGAAATAATAAATAGAAAGCCCCACTATGGAATTCAGTAATAGTGAGTAAGGGGACATCTATATGCACACACAATGAAGGTCAGTTAAGCAGAAAAGGTGAACTAAAGAATAATCCCATTTTAGGTACCAAGAACCTAAAGATACACAGATGTAACCACATATTATACACACATTTGTGTGTATATAAACACATACTGATATGTCATGGAAAAAGTTCTAGAACACAACTGTAGCAGACACTCTAGGTTGACCCACTCCGTGTGCATTTCTGTCTCCATTGTCCCCCGCTTTCCTCTACTATAGAGGTCAAAGAGCTAAATATTCAATGCCCAGCCTCTTGCAGCTAGACGTGGCATGATGCACAGATCCTGCGTATGCAGAAGTCTGCTGAGGTTCCTGGAAAAGACTGAGGTCTGTGCTGTCCGCTATGGTCTCCACTGGCAAGAGTGTTCCAGATCTAGTTCATACCAGCTCATGAAAGCTGTTAGTTTAAGAATTTTTGTAAACTGGTGGTTAAACACAGCCATTATTAAAAATTAAATGTGAACATAAAACAAAATAAATAGTATTACAAAGGCATTAAATATTCAAAACTCATCACCTCAATTCCTTCTTATCATCTGCTGTCTTCTGTGCTCTGGAGGCTATTCACATATCCTGCATCTGCCTGATGGAATGCTCTAGAATGGTGAGCTACTGCTCTAGAATGGTGAGCTACTGAGCATTTCTTCCCAAACCCATTCAGGGACTTCAAGTTAGTCACTTCAAGGTTACCAGGATAGAAGCATTTACACTATAAAAACTGGCAAACACTATAAACTTTCTTGATCATTTAAACCAAGGATCAACAAACTAAAGGCTGTAGACCAAACTCTGCTTACTGCCTGGTTCTGTAAGTAACGTCTTACTTGGCCACACCCATGCCCGTTTGGGTACACGTATCTGTGGCTTCCTCTGCCTTCCAACAGCACGGCTGAACGGCTGCAACAGCAACTGTAATGATCCTCAAGGCCTAAAATATTTAGGGAAAGTTTACTGACCTGAATTAGAATTAAAATGCTGAACAAAAAGATAGGGGGAGAATGATGAAGAAAATGCTAGTAATGAACATTAAACTTTTAAAAGGGTGTCATGACTACAGCCATTGTATTGAACAAGAAAGGAAGAGGAAATAGTCTTCCGTTATGCAAAACCTATTACTGGGGCAGCAAAGAAGTTGCTCACACATGGACAGATGAGTGAAGTTCCAACATACATCTTCCTTGTCTGATTTTCATCTTACTCGTTAATATAAACAGAAATATCAACCAACATTCAAATTAGAACTGCCTTCATTTGTCCACAATATAAGCAACTTCTTTACTGAACTGGATGGTAACCATTTATTTGTAGTCTGATTTTGTCAAATCATGGATGAAGTGCAACCACAGGTGAGCTTGTAAGAGTTTGGCAAAAATTAATGAAAGCATTCTGTAAGAATCGACTGGCTCTTTTTACAATTTACAATGAAGAGTATTGTATATTTTATTATTATTTGTAAATTATGTACTATTTTTCCACTGTATCAGTAAAATTTATAATAAATTTGCATATGTGTATTTATGCATCTTGTTTCCCCAGAAAGCCTGTTAGTTGCTAACATTCCCAGCGTATCACTGACCAGCCACATGTGGTTACGGAGCACTTGAATTGCGGCTAGTCGAAATTGAGATGTGTTACAGCTGTAAAATACACTCTGCTTTTTGAAGCCTTCACCAAGAATTTAAGATCTCTCATTAATATTTTTTATACTGACTATATTTTGTAATGACAATATTTTGGATACATTGGGTAAAATAAAATATATTCTTTTTTCCTTTTTAAACTGTTGAGTGTTGGAAAATGGAGAATTACATCTGTGGCTCACAATGTATTTCTAATGTATGGTGCTAGATAATTTTCCTGAAAACAAAAAAGGGGAGAGACAGCTTGTGTGGCTTTTCACACTTTTGAATTCTTTCTGCCCAGAAAACAGATCTAATGGTTGTTGTAGCAACCACCTTGCCCCGTGAGGTGGCAAACAGCCTCAGATGACACAAAAGAGCAAGAGAAGAGTCCTGCTTCTTTAACGACACAATGAGCTGCTGCATGGGCTCTGAACAACCTAATCCAGCAAGAATCCCAGGTGGTGAATTTTGTCCCCTATTATCTGCCACTGAAATGCATTTCGAGCTGATGGCAAAGCACATTTAACTTCTGTTGTTTTCTTCTGAGTTAGATTGCAGGGCGAGGTGACGGGGCAAGCCCGTGACTTCACGCTCACAAATCAGCAGAAGAAAGCGGCCTATGCGCCAGTACGTATGTGCCTGGTATTATCGTTAGGGCTATGCTCAAGGTATGAGTTCCACTGAGTGCCTTCCAACAGAAAAATAGACATGCAAATACACTCCAGACAGAACGGACCTCGGTGTAAATAATGGCCCCATCACTCTTTATTATTCCTACCTGTGACAGTACAAGAGTTACTTTAAAAAGGCAGACACACAGGGATCCTGACGACTCTAACTCAATCAACTGTGATCTTGTCCTTCTTGTAACTGCCTGATTTATGGGTAGGCATAAAACTTAGGTCTGGTCAGTGAAACTTGACATAGAGCTTCTGGAAAGTCTTTGCTCCTTCCTGAAGTGTAACCCTTGCTATTGTCATGTCTCTAAGTGCAGCATTCACCTTTAGCTTATAAAAGGAGCCAGCCTATGGACAGTCAATACATTAGGATGGCAAAATAGAAAAGTTAAGCAGAGCAAACAGTAGAGCTTTTTGATGCCCTGGTTAAGCCTGGGTTGCCGAATTAGCCAAAAGGAGCTGCCTTGCCTCATGACTTCTTGCTTTGAGAGGTAAATCTTTCTATACTGTTCACACCACTATACCACCATGAGTTGGGATTTCTGCTGTTTGCAGCCCAAAGCATCCTGATATAATTATTACTTATAACAAAATTAAAGCAACAGCATTTGAAGAACTCTAGAACAGAACATTTTCTTATTTGTTAAAAGTTGAATTACTGCCTCATTTCAAAAAGAGAAATCACATCTAAAATATTTATTCATTTAGATATCAGCTACAGAGTGGAGACTGTTCAGGAAAAAAAAGAGAGAGAGAGCTCAGGGGCTATGGGATTAATGACCAGAAATGCTGAGGGGAAATGAAAAAGAATTCTTCCTGAATGAGGAAAACAGGTAACATCACCAAAAGGTTCAAAATCCTAATGGGAGCAAAGACAAAATCGAACAAATGAGTAATTGTTTTAACGTGCTGAAATCAAATTAAATTGTTCGCTTTTCCAAGGTGCATGAGTTCAGATGACGTTGGTTTTTGCTCAGCTTCAGAAAAGCCTTGCACATCTGTATTCTAACTCACTGTCTTCTCCTTATTTTGCTTTTCCCTCTGTCTATATTTTCCCAGACTCTGTTTGCCTATACTTTGGTCTTGAAATTAGGTACTTATAGTTAGTTGTGAAACCCTGAAACTTTGCTCTTCTCTTTCAAACACACTCTTGGCCAACCTGTAGTTTTTGCATTTCTATATAATATTTGAAACAGCTCTAAAAACACATGAACACTATAAAACAAAAAGCATATAAGCAAACAGGGTCTTGGAAAGAATACACAGAGGGGGAAGGCAAAATAAGGAGAAAGTCAAGTCAGTATTCTTATATGTAAGTCTTGTGCAAAGTTAGTCACGTGGATCAATAAGCAGAGTCGAATCCAGAAATAAAGCCACACATATAGATGAGTTGCAATCTAATACAGAAAAGATGGTATTTGCAATTAACAATGCCGGGACAAATGGATATATGAACAGAAAAAAAGTTAATTTCAACCTGTAACTCATAACATACACAAAAATTAGCTCAGAATGGATCAGTGATCTAAGCCTAAACAATAAAACTTCCAAAAGAAAATGTTCATAATCTTAGGGTAGATGAAGATTTCTTAGAAAAGACACATAAAGCTCTAAACTATAAAATAAAAAATTGATAAGGTGACTTCAAAATTTCCAAGTTCTGTTCCTCAAAAATCACCACTAAGATAACACTTATCATGATGAGCCTGGAGTAATGTATGGAAGTGTTCAATCACTAAATTGTCCACCTCAAACTCGTATCACACTGCATGTTAACCATACTGGAATGAAAATTAAAAACCTAATTTAAAAAATCACCACCAAGAAAATGAAAAGGCAAGTCACAGATGAGGAGAAAATACTCCTAATTCATAAAACTGACAAAAGACATATCGAAATATAAAAAGAATGAATTGTAAAATAATAATAAAGTTCGAGTTAGAAGATTTGAACAGACATGTACCAAAAGAAGGTGTCCAATTTGTCAATTAGCCCAAGAGAAATGCTTGACATCATTAATCATGAGAAATCTGAATTAAAATCATAGTGAGGTACCGCTAAACACCCATTAGAACGACCGTTGAAAAGTACGATAAAACCAAGTGTGGTTGAGACCATTCAGCAGCAGGTACCCTCACACTTCACCCGGGGGAATGAAAATTCATAGAACCACTCTGGAAAAGTTTGGCAGTTTCTTATATAATTAAAATATACTTTCACCCTATGTCCTAAAACTTCTTCTGCTGCACACATGCAAGAGAAATTAAAACATACATCCATCGAAGACTTGTACAAAAGACTTGTACAAAAATGTTTTAGAAGTTTTATTCGTAATAGCCCCAATTCTGAAACAACCCAAATGTCCATTAATAAACAAGTGAAAGGAAACATAAATTATGGTACATACATTCCGTACAACGGAAAGTCACTCAGGAACAAAAGGAACAATCTGTTGATAACATGACGACATGGACGAATTTTAAAACATTAAGCTGAGTTAAAAAAAAAATGGGAGGCAGACACAAAAGATTATATACTATAGAGTTCCATTTATACAAAATTCTGAAACAGGCAAAACTAATCTCTAGTGACAGAAAGCAGATCACTGGTTGCTGAGATGAACAGGACTGATTACACAGGGAAAGGAAGAAATTTTGGGAGATGAGTAAAAACGTTCTCTACTTTGATTTGCGTGGTGGTTACAGTTTATGCATTTGTCCAATGTTAACTACGCTGGAATTGAACTGAACTGGTGGTTTTATTTTGTTTTAGGTAAATTATACCTAAAGTTGATTAGAACTTATTTTGGAAACAAACACATTGTATACAATCTCCTTTGTGTATTCCTCCTCATCCTGGGGCCCCAGGGTTTGCTGTTCTTTTCCAGGGACACTGATTTCCAAGAGGATGTCACCCTGCCCCATGATTTCACATACCTTCTGTATATTGATAGCTCCCAGATTCTCAAGCTCCAGCCTAGATACGCCTCCTGATCTCCAAACTCAAACAACCAACAAGCTACTTAACATCACTAGGTGTTGCCTAGTAAGTCAGTCTTTGGAACTTAACATGTTCCAAGTAGAAATCCTGATCCCACCAAAACTACCTTTTCCCTAGTTTTCTCCATCCTGGTAAACAGCACCATCTCTCATGCAGTTGCTTTGCCCGAAAAAAACTAAAGTCATTTTTGATGTATCTTTGTGATTCCCATCCCCATATCCCAGATCTCCAAATCCATCTTCATATCGCATATCATTATGACTCATATCTATACCCAAATCTATCTACAAATATACACAGATTGAGTAATTCCCACTGGGAGCGGGTCTGGGCCTGGACTGATGTAATAGCATCCTGATTAGTCGACCTTCCCCTGCTCCCTCTCTAGCCTATTATAAACACTGCATCCAGACTGCTCAAGACTCCCCAACAGCTGCCCACCACACCTATAACAAAATCCAAGTTTCTTCAAGAACTTTTGTTAACCCAGGATCTAATTTTTTAAAAAAATAAAACTTTTCTTTGGTTCTACTGGATGAATGATACACATTCACAGAGACTTTTATTTTGATTACAACCAAGAAGTAAGAACTATTAAGGACTGGTAACATTAGGACATTACTGATCCTAGAGAAGCCCGGCAACATTGAAAGCACCCATCACATGTGTGCACAGGCAGATCACAGAAATTCTAGCAATTCAGGGGGAAGGACAAGTTAATTACCATCAGTGTTGTCTGAAGTTGGCCATGATTTTCAACTGGTGCTATTTTTGCATTAACTAATTTGGTGAGATAGGGCTCCATTTCACTTTAAAGATATTTTGTTCTTGTATAATTGCTTGTTGCTAAACCATCCTTGGTCTAGTTGGTTCCTCTCCCTCTGTCTCCTTGGCACTGCTGGGTGGAAACACGATGCTGACAGCAGCAGGCTCAGGTTAAAACTGCTAGTGGGTCACAAAAGACTTTAAGTCAAGGATCTAGTTCTATTCAAACTGGTATCTCCAAACCTTACCTCTACGTGCTGGCACATAATCCTGAAGCCCATAGGTTATCGTTTAATTTTGAAAAGAGACTCCACTCAGTTTAAACAAACACCTGTAAGTAATTCTCCAAGCCTACATATCAAATCCATTTCTCTCAAAATCGATCCCAAAATTTCTATCCACAACTACACATTTCTACTCCCAGAATACACCATTTCAAATTAAATAACTACAATTCACCCAATCTAGCTAGCCTTTTTATTTTTTATCTAGCTAAACAGCAATAAACATAAGCCAAGAACTAAAAATTAAATATTGGTGGGGTGCATTAGATTTAACTCTAAAGATGCCACTACTGGGAAATGCAGACTGAAAAGTACTCAATAAATAATTTATAGGAGCAGAGATTTGGAAAGATCACTGCCTGAAAATTATTCATATTTTCTATTTAAAAAAATTATGATTAATCAAGTTTGTCTGTTTTCATTTAGTGGTTTTTATGTGGAAAGCGACCTGAAGAATTGTTTTTCTATGCAATGGCATCTGAAAGTCAAGTCAACATCCCAAAGGGGGCCCACCTCTTCTTTTGTCCCTATTCATAAGAAAGTCGTACATGCACAGAGTTTCAAAGTCAAAGGGCATGACATGCTCGTCACGACAACCGTGTGCAGGCCCACACACCCACTCTCCTGGACCAATCCCTGGATGGGCAGGACAGGCAGGCCCCTCCACAGCACCATCCTCTGCATGCACTTCGGGCCTTAGCTCTCCCAACACCTTCATCTCTGACTTTATACCTCGGAGAGCGGACAGCTTACTATCACTTCGGTGGAGTTTCAGGGAAATGTGTGTGTTTAATCTGCCACAGACAACTGGCCGTCGCAAAATTCCGCCTTAAGACCATTATCAAAATGTCAGGTTTCTAAAATCTTTTTGATAATTTCCTGAATTTTATTCTAATAATCCAGTTATACATTTAATGGACTTTTAATAAATGTGTTACGTTTCTCATTTTTTTTCTCTGCACGCAATAGCACATTCTAAGATACAGTGTTTCTGCTGAAGTGTTACAATTAACAGTTTAATTTATCCTCAAATAGCCAACAAGTGATAAATCAACTATCCAGCCATGTGGTCTAAGAACCAAGTTCCAAAGCTCCTTCCACTATTACCACATTTATAAACACACCCTCTTAAAGGTAACAATGGCCAGGGACGCCTGGGTGGCTCAGTCGGTTATGCGTCTGCCTTTGGCTCAGGTCATGGTCCCAGGGTCCCGGGATCGAGTCCCACATCGGGCTCCTTGTTCAGCAGGGAGCCTGCTTCTCCCTCTCTCTCCCTCTGCTTGTGCTCTCTCTGTCAAATAAATAAAATCTTAAAAAAAAAAAAAAGATAACAATGGCCATTCTTCACATTTTAAGATCACATGTCTTATCTTTTCCTAGAGTTGGTTGTTAAAGACGTCTTTTGACTCAATACACTTGCCTTTTATAGAGGAATAGAAAGAAGAGAAAGATACAAGTCAGGGACATTGTCACAATGTTTGAGAGCCAATCACCAGTAACAGTGCTGGCTTTCGGAGGATTAGCTCCAAACCAGTTACTTCCATCTCAAAGTATCCCTGGTGCTCCCTTTAGAATAGCTTTACCACACTTTGTGAACACTGGTTTCTTAGCTGTCCACAACCTTGACGACACTGAGCTAAACCATCCTCAAGGAGTTTGACAAAGAGAAGACATTCTCTTCAGTTCTGTTGGGTGGGACACGTGCATGCAAGTGAATGGTGGTGATGAATACGGGGTATGGAAGAATTAGTGTGAAAAGATCACCACAGGCCAGAAAGGGAACGGAAGGCTCCTCCCAGGATGACAAAGTCTATGTCGGCTCCAAACACAGAACAAGAGTGACAGAGAAGATGGTGCTTCCCAGTTAAATTGAG
The DNA here is from genome assembly GCF_964656455.1 of Halichoerus grypus. Taxonomy (NCBI): domain Eukaryota; kingdom Metazoa; phylum Chordata; class Mammalia; order Carnivora; family Phocidae; genus Halichoerus; species Halichoerus grypus. Next base: position 6,455,584 of record NC_135721.1, read on the forward strand.
TGTGTCGAGCCAAGAGTCAGCATACCATGCCATGGCCAGAGTGACACTTATCTAGCAAAAACTGGGAAAAACAACAGGAAATAAGCTTAGTTGGTAAAACAAGGTTCTAAGTATTCTGAAGGGCATGGATTTCTTGAATATGAATATTTTGGGTATTCTCCTGTAGGCATTCAAAGGTTTTTGAGCAAAGAAGTAATAGGATGAAATAGTTATTTGGAGAATAATAAAGACTAATCAATGTATATGATGGATGGTAAGAAAAAGGAAGTCTGGAAGTCACAAATACGGTTAAATACTTCTTTCAAGTCCCCGGCTAAGGGAGAGAATGTGAAAGAAAGTGCTAAGGATTTCCAAGGAAAAGTATAAAGAACTCCAACTTTTTTTTAAAAAAGATTTTATTTATTTATTTGACAGAGTGAGAGAGAGAGAGAGCAATTGAGCACAAGCAGGAGGAGCGGCAGAGGGAGAGAGAGAAGCAGACTCCCCACTGAGCAAGGAGCCCTATAGTGGGCTGGATCCCAGGATCCTGGGGTCATGACCCAAGCCGAAGGCAGATGCTTAACCAACTGAGCCACCCAGGCGCTCCGAACTCCAACTTTCTATAACTTCTTCTGCCTATAAAAACTGAGAAGAACAGGTCAAGGTTTTATATTTGGGTGTCTCAAGAAAACACAGAAGTTGATTCTGGAGTAAAGAAACCCAGGCTGGAACACTGGTTTGACCTCTTCTGGCTGTGACTTAAGAAAAGTTGCCTGAACAGAGCCTCAGCCTTCTCTTATTTAGTAACAATTTTCCCCCTGGAAGATTTCATTCAATTCTAAGGCATGAAAGCTTTTACCGCAATCACCAGACTCATCTGACTGCGAACCTGACACTGCCATGAGTGTCTAATAAAGGCTCTCCTGCTGAGTTGAGTTGCAGAGCCAGCATGTTACTCCTACACCTCATACATAACACCCAACACCATCCCACCAGCGGCTCAAGCCTCCAGAAGCCAATTCCTCCCTTTTCTTCATGCCCTACAGCCAATCCTCAATCCAGTCCTTAGTCCTGCCTCTACAATCTACCCCTTTGTGTCCACCTCTCTCTCCACAGTACCTTCCAGGTCCGAAGCGCCCAACATGTCTTGTCTGGTTTCCCGATCCCTTTGGAAGCTCCTGCTACACGTTCCCTGGAACAAGGCCATCTACCCAGCAGCCGGAGCCATAGTCTGACAAGGTATGTCTCTCTGCTCAAAATTCGCTGGTGGGTTCCCACTGTACTTGCAACTACAATCTGGCCCAGCCTGCCTCTCTGAGTTCATCTCATAGCACTGGGGATCTTGCTCACAAGGCACAAGCCTGGGCCTCTCTCGGGTCTCTGACTACACCAAACACTCCGAAGAACTGGGCACGGGTCGCTCCCTCCCACTCATGGGCTCTCCCAATGCTTCTGTGAATGGCTGGCTCACGCACATTAACTCTCTCCAATATTTCATTCATCTCTCTCTCTGAAATAACTTCGCTTCGATATTTGTTGACCCACCTGTCGTCTGCCTCCCGCCAAGTAACACTAACTCCAGGATGGCAGGCTCGGCATCAGTCTCTGCCTGGAACAGACTATGGCACAAAGCAGGAACTCGGATGTTTGAGTACTTGTTGACTAGAGCCCCATACTCCCAATTTTTAAATTGGGCTGTCTTAGTATTGAGTGGTAAAAGTTCTTTATATATTCTGGATGAAGTCCTGAATCACATATATGTGTTGCAAATATTATCTCCCAGTGGCTTGCCTTTTTGTTTTAAGTGTCTTTTGAAGAGAAAAAGGTTTTCATTCTGATGAAGTACAATTAGTCAATTTTTTGTGGGGGCCATTCTTTGAGGGTCATATCTAAAAAGTCTTTGCCTAACCCAAAGTCATAAAGAGCTCCCATATTTTCTTCTAAAGTTTTACAGTTTTAGGTGCCACGTTTAGGTCTATGATACATTCTGAGTGACTTTTTATGTATGGTGTGAGGTAAAGGTATGCTTTTACTTCTTCACATATTCAATTGTCCCGGCACCATCTATGGAAAAGACCATCCTCCCCCACTGAATGGCCATGGAACTTTTGTTGAAAATCAATTGACCATAAAAAAATAAAGGGTTTGTTTCTAGACTCTCAGTTTTGTTTCAGTGATATATTGCCCATCCTTACACTATTATCACATCTTTATGACTCTACCATAGAGTACAACAAACTTTGTTGTTCTTTTTCAAAAAAATTTTTGTTATTCAAGGTCCTTTGTATTTTCATATACATTTTATGATCAGCCTGTCAATTTCTACTTAAAACACTTTCCGAAATTTTTGTGAGAGATTACCTTAAATCTGTAGATCAGTTTGGGGAGAACTGCCATCTTAACAACATAAGCCTGCCAACCCATGAATATGAAATCTCTCTCCATTTAATCTTTTTTTTTTTTTTTTAAAGTAAGCTCTACACCCAACATGGGGCTTGAACTCACGACTCCATGATCAAGTCACGTGCTCTTCTGACAGAGCCAGCCAGTCAGCCCCATTTAATCTCCTTTAATTTCTCTCAGAGATGTCTTATAGTTTTCAAGTATAGTTGCAAGTATTTTATTCCTTTTGATGCAAGTTCCAAGTATTTTATTCCTTTCAATGCTACTATGAACAGAATTGCTTTTGTACTCTCATTTTTGGACTATTTGGAATATATGTAACATATAATATATATATATATATATATATATATATATATATATATAATTGATTGTGTCTCCTGATCTTGTATCCCAAACTCATTAGTTCCACAGTGTTTTGTATAGCCATTCTATCACTTGTTCAGTTACTGTTTGCAAGATATAACATATCCATTCTTACTTTCAAGCTGTTGGTGTCTTCTCTTCTAAAGAATGTGTCTTGCAGATAGCATATGATTAGGTCCTTTTTTTTTTTTATCCCATCTGCCTTTTGATTCACATTTAATGTAATTACTAATGTGTTTAGATTTACATCTGCCATTTTGCTATTTGATTCAGGTATATCTCGGGTCTTTTTTGTTCCTCCTTTACTGACTCATTTTTTATTAAAAAATGTTTGGTAGCGGGCGCCTGGGTGGCTCAGTCGTTAAGCGTCTGCCTTCGGCTCAGGTCGTGATCCCAGGGTCCTGGGATCAAGTCCCACATCGGGCTCCCTGCTCTGCGGGAAGCCTGCTTCTCCCTCTCCCTCTCCCCCTCCCCCTGCTTGTGTTCCCTCTCTTGCTGTGTCTCTCTCTGTCAAATAAATAAATAAAATCTTAAAAAAAAAAGTTTGGTAGCGTATTGTTTTAATTTTATGTTGATTTTTTTTCATTGTACATTTTTTAGTTATTTTCTCAGCGATTACTCTAGGGATTACAGTATGCATCTTATCACTCTCTTTCAGATTAATGGTGACTTAATTCTGATAAAATACAGCAAGTTTGCTGTATCTCCTCCCTCGTCTTTTATCCTACTATTGTCACATATATCGCATCTATATATGCTGTAATCCTAATAATACAGCGTTATAATTATGCTTCATACAGCCCTGTAGATAAATTAAGAAAATGTATATGTACACCATCTTTTATATTCACCGCCCACATTTACCATTTCTGGAGCTCTTCATCTCTTCCTGTGGATTCCAATTACTATCTGTTATATTACCTTTCAACCCAAACAACTTCCTTTAGAATTTCTTGTAAGGCAGGTCTTTGAGTGTCTGGGAATGTCTTTATTTCACCTTCATTTCTGAAGGATAATTTTGCTGGCTATAGAACTTGTGGTTGAAAATTTTTTCTTTCAGCATTTAGAATACGTCATTCCACTTCCTTCTGGCCTCCGTTGTTTCTGGTAAGAACTGCACTGTTCCTCCTTAGATAATTTCTCCTGCTGCTTTCAAGATGTCCTCATTCTCGCTGTCTTTCAACAGTGTGATTACAACGTATCTTAGTGAAGATCTGCTTGTTTATCCTACTTGGGGTTTGCTGAGCTTCTTGGGTCTGCAGATTTATAGTATTCATCAAATCTGGGATACTGATGGACATTATTTCTTCAAATGCTTTTCCTCTTTCTACTCTCCTTTGGGAGCACTGACTACGCACATGTTGGTGTGCATGATGTTGCCCCACAGAAACTGGAAGCTGTTTGCATTTCTTCAGTATGTTTTACATCTCTTGGACAGACCAGCTAGGATCTACTGATCCACCTCTAAGTTTACGGATTCTTTCTCTGGCCATCACAAATCACTATGTTGCGCAGCCAGTACATTTTTCATTTCAGTTACTAACTTTTCAACTCTAGGATTTTCATTTGGTTCTTATGAATAGTTTCTATTTCTTTAGTGATATTCCCTATTTGCTGACTCATGATCATCATAGCTTCTTTTATTTCTTTGAACATATTTATAATAGCTGCTCTGAAGTCTTTGGTAAATTCAACATCTGGATCTATTTAGAGGCAGTTTCAGTTGACTGCCTTTTCCCCGTTTGTCGTAATTTTTTGTTTAGAACTGGACATAGTAAATAATATAGTAGCTCAGTTTTGATTTTTTTTTTTTCCTTCAGCATTGTTGTTGTGCTGTGTTCTTTTTTTAGCTCGGACTTAATCTGCTGGCTCTTTCTCACCATGATATGCAGCAGCTGATGTCTCTGCTCAGTTTTTTAAATACTTGGGTTTTATTTTTCAGTCTCGCTCTAGGGGTTACCCGTGTCTGCAGAGCTCAGTGGTCAGAGCTCGTGTTCCAACACCGTCAGCCAGTAAGGCGCTGACGTCTGCCGCTGTATCTACACGTGGGTTAGAGAACTCGTTCACAGTCCAGGGCTTGTCAGGTCTGCCCCAGCTCGTGCCCTCCCGCAGGCCCTCGCAGGCCTCCCCTACGCCCGGATGCAGCCTCCAGGCAGCCAGTGTAGCATGGGGACCTTCGCAAGCCCCTTTATGGCTCTCTTATTTCCAGTGTCTCCCGACTCGACGTATGCTCCACATCTGCCGGACAGCAGAGCTGGAGGCATTCTGTGTTCGCCACTGCGTGAGTTTCCTGCCCTCCGAACCAAGTCAGCTGCTTCTGGCATTAAAGCTGCTGTGTCCAGGGCCAGCCCCGCACTAACAGGATTCCTCTGCTAAGGAGTGAGGAGTGGAGGGAACCCCAGGCAAGAATACCACCGGTTCCCACTATTCTTTCTCCAAGTTTAGCAGTTTCTTTTAATGAATAAATGCTTCTCAAAATGTTGTTTGCTTCTGGTCAATTTCCAGAGCCCTAAAATGGTTTTGATGAGTTTGTCCAGTTTTATAGCTGTTTTGGTGGGGGGAGAAAATTTGTCAACCTCTTCATTCCTCCATGGCTGGAAGTCCCATCAGTTAGAACGCGTTTTGGTACGCTAGCACAGAAACATTATATGTGTGAGAGATAAATTAAACTTCCAACATAGACCCAGAAAAGAAGAAACTTACCTATACCTAGTGAAGTCTTAATGGCAAGAGGAGATTGCCAGACCTCCCTAGAAAGAGTGAACTGAGTTCTGTCAAAGGGAAATCATCTCTATATTTACTACTCTAACAGAAGAATTTTTAAAACACTAAAAAACCACCTGCTTTACCAGCAGAAGGCAGCCATGCCATCTTCACATAAGATTCAGAGGTCCCTCATTGTGTTTGCCATCACGTTAAGAAGCTGCTGTCCTTTGTAGGGTCAAGTAACCACCTCTTCAGGATCCCCACTTTAAGGCTTCTCCCTGAGTACAGAATCTAGTCTTTGGTGACCAGAACACACTCTTGATTCCTTCCTAGAGACCGGCAAGTAATCTTATGTTCCTTAAGAAAACGCCACTGTCCCTGGGAAGTCTGGGCTGGCTGAGTGATCTACCCTGCCTTTCTGACCAGGTGTCCTCTCAGCCGGGACAAAGAGACCGCACTGAGTTACAAATATAATAAAAGTCATGAGGGATTTCGTGTGTTCTTTTATGAAGCCTTATTCACAGAAAAAAATGGAAAGGAGCTAAGCTGTATTCACTAGACTAGACACAAATAGTGACACTGATACATGAAGTCACTCCATTCTTTCCTGTTCTCACTTTGTTTACAGATGACTGAAAGGAACCAAACCACCCAGCTATTGTTCAGCTTTAAAAAAAAAAAAAAATCCAACTTTTGCTCCCACACCTGGTTCAGTAACAAAGTCACTTAATTGTTCTTCTCAAAGTTGACTCAAATGTACAAATAAAATTGGGTTTTGGCTGTTGGCATTAAGCAAGATTATTTTATCTTTCAAAATACAGACTTTTATAATTTACATCGAGATTTAAGACCTTTGGATTTTAGTTCAAAATATCATCTGATTAGTAGTCTCCCATCTCAGCCTCTCCTGGTAAGTCAATCAATTTGCATAAACTTAAAGCTTTTAATAACATCAGGAACTACATCTGGCAGACAATGTAATGACAGAATCTTGGGAGCAACTGAGAAAGATAATTATCCACAAAAAACACATCCAGATTTCCGCCTGTTCTCTATGCTACTAAAACCAGGACTCTGAAAAAAATGAATGTTTGGAAAAGGCTTCACATCACCCCTACCAGTTCCCAATTCAAAGATCTTGGGCCCCTACCAAGAAGAAGATTAGGAACCTGTCACTCCCTGTTCCTCAGGGGCTACATTTTAATATAGGGTCCTGACCTCCCTCCCCACCCACACAAAGGACCACTCAGCTTTCTTCTATTAAACTTCAAGTGAAAAATTTATAGGAGGAAAGCAGGGGGAAAAAAGTGATTCAATTAATTCTTCAAAGCTCCTAAAAGCAATAGAAAGACTGTCAATTACAGTTTTCCATCATCCATATTTTGTCTCATAATACCAAAGATCTAAAAAGTAGGAATAGGAAGAAGACACCCCCAGAGCTGAGTAAAAGCTGAGCTGGTCAGGGCTTCTCAGACACTAGGACCTGGAAGAAGAGGAACCGACTTCAGTCTGCCTTTGGCTGTAGGTTTGAGAAAATGGTCAGCTCATGAGCAGAGGCCATTCAGATACACATCCCAGTCACTAATGCTGTCTGACCAGATTCTGAGGACACAAAATCGAATACAGCTCAGTCCCTGTCCTCTCAGGTTCCAAGTCCAGTAAGGGAGGTGAGCGTGTACCAGGTAACACACGCCTGCACCCGCCCCACACCACCCAAGGGGCTCCGTGTATCACTAAACCTGATACTCATGTACTTTCACATTTTAGCATCTCTGAAATCAAGAATGCTCTCCCAACTGACAGCGAGTAATCCTCGTTAGTGGTAGATAAAACAACAGCATATCTTACAATCACTGACATTTTACACTTAATGGAATACAGTATACCTCATCTTTGCCACAGTCCTATGAGGTAGGAATTATTATTAATCCTAATGTACAAATGAGGAAACTGAGGCTAGAGAGCCTAAGTAACTCAGGGGCGTCTGGGCATCAGACTGTTGATTTCAGCTCAGGTCAAGATCTCAAGGTCACGGGATCGAGGCCTACGTCGGGCTCCATGCTCAGTGGGGATTCTGTTTGCGATTCTTTCCCCCTCCCCTCCCCCCTCTCGTGCTCGCTCTCTCTGAAATAAATAAATCTTAAAAAAAAAAAAAAAAAGGGAGAGAGAGAAGCTAAGGAACTCAGCGTGACCCAGCCAGCAAGCGGGTGCGCAGGATGGGGCGGTGTGGCTCTCCAGCTGGGATCTCAACCACAGCCTGGCTCCACCTGCCAACAAATTTGTCCAGCACAATATGTGACATACAGGAGCCGTCCAAGGTGAGACTGACCACTTCTAGCAGGAAGGGGAGAAGGGGGAAGGGCTTGGGCCCCGAGGTCACACCCTGCAGGACCAGCAGGAATGCATGTTGGGGTGGGGGGCTCCCGGCAAACACAAAGGAACCAAGTGTAAAACAGCAGAGTGTGTGTTCAGAACTACAAATGGCCCATTATGGCTGGGCCTGTCAGAGTTGAGGACTGAGAGCGGTAACCGAGGGAGGAAAGGAAGGCAGGGCAAAGGCACAAAGGCGCTGCCAAGCTGCCAAGCTGCCAAGCTAAAGGGAGCCCGTGCACAGTCCAAAGCAAAAGAGAGCCACAGTCAGGCAGACATTTTAACAGCCCATCGGGGCAGCAGAGCAGAGGCCAGACTCACGTGCACGACCCCTGGGCAGCCGCGGACTTGAGGCATCGGGAGGGAGGGAACAGCAGCAGCTAACGAGGCTCACTACACAGCAGTTGCTGTTTTACTTGCCTACAAATGTCTAAACTTCAAAACAACCCAAGAGGAAACCGAAGCACCAAGAGTTCCTAGTAACAGCTAGACGTGGAAGGGACAGAGAGCAGCAAGGACCCCCTCCCATACCTGCCTTGGCTGCCCCGCTGCCAGAGAGAGCATCAGCAAGGAAGAAGAGAGCTGAGGCCCAAGATGTGTTTGGTTCCACATGTGGGCTGGGTGTGGAATGAACGGGACGAGGGAGGGGACGGCATCCTTCTCTGTCTGGGAAGGACCACCTGCAGACCGCCAGCTCACATCCCCTCCTTGCCAGGGCCGTTCCCCTCCTCTTCCTCCTTCCTGCTACCCCTTCTAACACCTTACCCTGCATCTTTAAGGATGATCTCCCGAGGATTATCTTCATCTCTGTCCCAGAACTTTTAATTATGAACTTACGTTGTCTGCTAAGTGTGAGAATATAGAGATAAGGTGAATGGACTTAAAGGTCACTGAAATTCAGAGTAATCTTTGAAAAGAATGGGAAACAAAACTGAAAAACATCCATTAAAATAATTTGCAAGAACATAAAGACTTAGGTGAAATAAGAAATCAGGCATCCGTAGTAGCCCCGTGTGGCTCTCTCTCAAACACCTGGCTGCCCGAGTACATTAAAGATCTGTGTCCACCCCAGCCTGGATGTTTGCCTGGTGGTGTGTGTAATGATGAAGAGGTTGTGAGAAAGCTAGAAAAAAACAGAAAGCGAGGTCAGGAAGACACTGACCAGGAGAACCAGGGACAGCGGAGTGGAGACATCACGGTTTCTGGGCTCTGGATGCATGTGTCTGTCATTTCCTGTACCACCAGGCAGGCGGCCTGTCGTGGACTGAGCCAGGGGGAGCAAGGGAGTACGTAAGCACAGAGACAGAAGGCTGTGCTCTCTGAGGGTTCCAGAACTTACAGATTTCAGAAGCAGAACAGCACCAGGCAAGTGGACAGCGAGAGCACAAACATAAAGAACACTGGCGAGGAGCTCAGATGTTTTCGTTGACAGCGGCTGGGTGAGAGCTCCACAAAGCCCACACGGGAGAGGCATGAAAGAATTCTAGAGAGGCTGCTCTCAGATTTTTCGGTCTCAGGATCCTGTACCCACTTAAAAATTATTGAGGAAACCAAAGAAGCATAACCCGCATAAACAAGAGCCACTGGTCTTTACCACACTAGAATAAAACTGAGAATTTTAAAAATATTTAATTCAAAAGTAATGATAAACCTAGTACATGCCAATATAAACAACACTTTTAGGAAAAATATATTTTCTAAGTATATTTAAAAAACAGTTAATGAGAAGAGGGGCAATGTTTTACACTTGTGCAAGTCTCCTTCACGTCTGACTTAACAGAAGATAGCTGAACTCACAAATGCTCTAATGCAGTCTCACCCAGCACGCAGTCTCTGGAGAAAGCCCCACTGTCTACCCATGAGACAATGAAAATGATAAAGGCAAATAATGTCTAAATGTCACTATGGAAATAGTTTTGACCTTTCCACCTCCTAGAAGGACCTCAGGGACTCCCAGGGGTCTCTGGACCACACTTTGCTAACTATGATCTAGAGGAGGGCAGACCATGGTGATCAGGAGAGACAAAAGACAGAGCATGCAGGTAAGCCCCCAGACTGGAAAACCGTGAGGGGAGGTGGGAGAACATCTGCCTCACGTCAGCAGACATAAACATTCAATCAGATGTCACATTCTGCCGGCACTCTTTTTGTTTCATTGCTTGTGGAGGTGGAGGGGTGCGACGTATCAGAATCATGATCTCATTCCCCTAAATTCTGATATAATCTCTCCCTTTACTCCCAAGAGGTGAGAATTCCTGGTATAGAAAACATATTGCTAATAAAAGTATGTTCTGTTAGGTACTGGGGGTAAGAAGAATGATTTACTTACAGAAGCCACCAAATGAAGTGCAGGTAAATTAAGAACCTAACCCCAGAGGGGCACCTGGGTGGCACAGTCGGTTAAGCATCCAACTTGGCTTTGGCTCAGGTCGTGATATCAAGCCCCGCATCGGGCTCCACGCTGGGCACAGAATCTGCTTGAGATTCTCTCTCCCTCTGCCCCTCCCGCTCGTGCTCCCTCTCTCTAAAATAAGTAAATCTTTAAAAAAAAAAAAAAATTACCCAAGATTTAGAATTACAAGTTTTAGCTTCCCAATACAGTGTTCAAACTAAGATTAATTTATATTACTTGTATGCACACCAAATAACAAGGAAGGAAAACAACCCCGAAATAAAAGGGGTGGGACACTGATTGTTTCCCATAGAAAATCCGCACATTGGTACGGCTGGGGAGGAGCTGAGGCTAGTGGCTGGGTGCATGGGCTCTGGTACTGAACAGGTTTGGTTTCAAACTCTGGGCCTGCTGAGGACTAGTTGTATGGACCTGGGGCAGGTGCACGGCTCTCAACCGTGAAGCTGAGAGAACAGGCTTCCAGCACTGGGCAGTCGTGACGACCACATGGGAATTCACTTCAGCATTTGATGTGTATCTGACATAGAATTTGGATTTAATAAATGTTGGCTATTAATGGTAATTTAGCTATTACCACGACTACATTATTGATTAATGTTCTGTTGTCCTTCAGGGAGTTTATACTATTCACCTCTTAACTTTTATCCTTCTCTTTCGTTGGATTTTTTTTTTCAATCCTTTAAGTCTGTTTTCTAAACATTTTAGCGCTCTCGTGTTTAAGAAAAAAGCTTTGCATAGTAATCTAAAAGACAGCTTTCTGATCACTGGAATTTTAAAAGGAAATTGTTCCAACCATAGGAGTTCCAGACAAGAGTTTCCAAAACTCTGAAAGGCAAATTGTGCCTAGCCCATCCCAATCCTCTCTTCTTCCCAAGACAAGTCATGCTAAGGGCACATCCTCTGTAATAACCGCAAGATTAATTTCTAGGCCAGGAAAAGACTTGTAATCCCATCTCTTTCCGGTCTTCATTAAGTGAAAGCTCAGTTTTCACTGTGAAAAACAGATGCCCGCGCTCACCCACCATCATACCCTTTCACCAAAATGCCTGGCCGTGTTCTGGGTCATCAGGTAGGTCTTCTATTACCATCTGTCTATCTTTCCATAAATGCTCGAAATATGAATTATTTAGTAAGCTAGCAACAAGTAGGAGGAGGGCAGTACTTTTTTCCCTATACAAATTATCTAAAAGTATTTTAAAATTCTATTTCTCGTCAATTGACATTAAAACAGCATTTTAGAATCTACATTTATTATGTATTTTAGTAAACATCGACCTGAAGTACAGCACTTACAAAAGTCTGAACAAGTTTAAAGAATGGGAGAGGTTTTAGAGATTAAAATCACTGTTATTCAGGTATTTATTTAAAGGTTAAAGCATTTTTAAAAGACCCCAACACTTCAGTCTAATGAAGACTAACAGAAAGCCAGTCAAAATACAATGACTCAATGGTGCTTGTTACCCTTCCAAAAAATAAATAGGATTTGTATGCTGTCCGGTAAACAGGTGAAAATCTTCTAAAGACCGCAACAACAAATCTTTAAAGGAATGCTGGTAAATAATCTAACAACATACATGAATTCCACAGACTTCCATGCCTGATGGTTACTGGTTCTGTGACTCTGTTCAAGTGAACTGACCTCTGGGACCTTAGGAACACCTCCTAAGCAGGCCTGTTGGGACAGTTAATTGGGATATTTGTAAAAAGCACTCCACAAAGGGACTGGCACCTAGAAGTCCCTCCATCATTTAAATGCCAGAGTCAGAGTCCAAGGGCTCTCTTAAATCATACTGCTTCTAACATTGTGAAGACAAAACTCACACATGTGAACAGGTTACTGTAAGGATACACCACAGATACTTCTATCCATTAGCAAGCCCTAATTTTCCAAAACCATTTCCTCACTTCTTACTCAAAAGTTAAGGAGAAGAAAAAAACAGTCACGAAGTTTTTATTCTCACAAAACTTCGACAAGGACCACATATTTTATGTAAGTGGCATGTGTTATGACATATTACTGAGTGATTTTGCTCATCATCCTAACAGATGGTTATGTGAGTTTTTTAATTTTTCTTTCAACATTCTGGCAAGGATGAAGGTCTTAATGTAAAAGTAAAATTAGTTTCCAGAAGTATCTAAAACCAGAAAATGAGTCCTTACACTTTTCCAGTGAAAACTACTCTTCTTTTTAATTATCACAACTATCCAGTTAAATTTTGATAATATATGAATTGTTATCTTCAAAACAAGAAGGATATATCATTTAATTGGATAATATCACCAAAACTCTTTTGTTTTTTAAGTGATTAATTTGGGGTATTAGTTATTAATCTTGACATTTTTAGACAGACCTGCTGTGGCAGAACCTCATTACACAAGTAATCCTTGCAAACTTCTCTTTACTCTAACACATTCAGATGAACAGCATCACCCAAAGTAACACCTTTATTTACCAAGGGATGTGTGTCAGTCTTATTAGCATCCCTACATTAATATAATCCCCCTACTTTGTATAAAAACCCTTGCTTAATCCTAAGGGAAAAAAAAAAACAAAAAAACTTGCTCAAGGATAACCAAACCCTCCTTAACAGAGAGATCCAGTATACAATTAGAAATAAAATTTAGAATTCAAATACCTCCAAAAGAGACACTATAATTGACTGAATGGCATAAAGGAAACTGAATCATACCCTTTCCGGAGTACAGGGTTTTATGGAATGATGCTATGTCCTCAAGATTTTTCAGAAATACAACGGAACCTAAACATCCTACCGCCAAGTAACAGGTTTTCCTCCCTACGAGAATTGAGAATATTCAAAAACCTTAGATCCTAAGCACAATATGCTACAAGGACACTGCATTTTTTTGGAAAAAGGTATCTGCATCTTTGTTCTAAGGAAGAACGACGAACACGTACAAACCTCTGCCTTTGTTGGGAACCCTGTTGGCTCTCATTCCTTTTTTCTCAATCAATTTAGGGCATTTCTTTTTTAATGACTCATTCTCATAATCATCATGCTTAATGCTTAGAAGTAATCTGCAGAGGTAAAAAGCCTGGGCCCTGGGTAAAGGCAGACACACCTAGTTCCAATCCTAGATCCATCACTTACTAAGCCATGTTTCCCTGTGGGATAGGTCTCCCACGCTACCTCCAAAGGCTATTGCTAGGATTAAGTGCCAATGCATGGGCTTTGCACAGTGACTGATACACAATAATTACAGAAGGATTAACTATTATAAAAATAAGATCACATAAAAAATCGATTTTAGAATTACGGTTTTCCAACTGAAATTCGACTTCTGGCACAGCCATACGAAAAGGGCCTGTACCTTTATCCCCAACCACCACAGGGCTTTCAAACACGGTCCATGGAGAGCATAAGAGAAAAAAATCTAAGAGTTCAGTTTCCTTCCTGCCACATTTTATTCCCTCTCATGGGAGCATGAGATTGTTCTCAGTGAACTTAATATTTTCCCCACAGAGTTCCCGCTGAGCCGCTACCCGCTGCTAATTAACTTCATGAGGACAAATTTTCAAGTGACTTGAGGCTTCTGCCTGCCAGATGGCATTTCCGAGATCATCATTCCTTCCTAGTAGGGTTCGGGCAGTTCCTAATGCCGTTTCTGTCTAGGAATCCATATTGTAGGAGTCTCGTTAGAGCTGGCAGTTAATAAGTGGACGTGACCCTGGGCTACCTGCTCCTCGGGGTCTTCCTGGATGGACATCGAGGCCAGATCAGCTACAGCTGCCTCTTCTTGCCCCAGCCCCACCCCAACACCCAGGACTGCGGCTCTACTGGGAAGAACAAGGAGGAAGTGAGCCGGAAACACAAACAGAACTGCAAGTTATCCCATCAAGCATGCCATTCAAGGCCTATCGCAGGAATGAATGTAAGATTTGGAAATACCAAACCAAAAACATGAAAAAAAAAGACTCAAAAGCAAAAGCCGCAAAATACTCATTCAGAACAGAAAAGATAACCTCACCTACTGAGAGCTTCTATCATCTATATGCTCAACCATGGGATTAAAAAATAAGTAAAAGATCCCTGCCAAGGAGTTCATGTCCTGGGAAGAAGAAAAGATGAATTACGGTGCACGGTGGCCGTGGGTGGGTGATGGCCCAGCTCTAACATGACATCAGGAGGAAAAACAGCAAAATACGTGTAACTAAGAATGACCTCTGAAAGCATCTCATGCAGAATTTGAACACCTCTTCTTCTAGCTGAACACTGTATGCAAACACAAGCACAGCTGGACGCCCCAAGTATGAAGTGGGTGGGCACATGCTCCTTAGCACAGTCACCGGTTTAATCCAATTTAGACCCAAAAAGGTTAAGTGACTTGGCCAAGGTCCCAAAACTAATGAAAATTCAGCAGAGTTTGAATTCAAACCCATATATCCACGACTCCAAACCTCTACTCATCCAGCCAACCACTAAGGCCACCTGGGTGGAAGGCAGAGTTTGCATTCCATCTTCTCCCATGACCTAGCCAGCTGTAATTTCATCATCAATAAAGGAGGCATCTGAGGGGCACCTGGGGGGCTCAGTTGTTAAGTGTCTGCCTTTGGCCCAGGTCATGATCCCAGGGCCCTGGGATCGAGACCCACATCGGGCTCTCTGCTCGGCGGGAAGCCTGCTTCTCCCTCTCCCACTCCCCCTGCTTGTGTTCCCTGTCTTGCTCTCTCTGTCAAATAAACAAAATCTTTAAAAAAAAACAAAGGAGACATCCGAGGAAAGTAGGTGTTAATATTTCTCAATTCTTAAAAACATACATTAGCATAATTTCTCCTTAACACCAAATATCTGTACTCTGTTCCCAACTGTTTTATTCTACTGGACATATAGTAAATGGCTGATACACATACAGCCTGTCCTCATGAAGTTAATTAGCATTCCCAGCTAGACGCTCCCTCCTTCATGCTTCCCCAGCCCTGAGTATATTCTTCTTTTCTAACACTCATCACGGTGTGACTGGTAGTTTGACAGTAAGACAGAGCACGTCCTCATACCCATCACTGGATCCCAGTATTAGCTAACAAATATCTGTTGCATGACTGACTGTCTTAGTATCTCCAACCCAACAGTGCATTTCAGAGGGTGAGGACCACATCTCCATGATCTTTAAGTTTCTGGAAACACTGTGGCACACAAGAAATGTTTGTTCAAACTGGTGGGGAGGCAAGGTGATAGAATGGTAAGTTTAAAACTAATTCCTACCTCTCTGACAATATAACCCCATCCACAGCCTGGCAGCCTGTTGGACAGGTATGATTTTACTGTATATACCTACACCTTTTACATTTTTTATTTAGGTCATCTATTTTGTTGAAAATTACTTGCCAACTTATAATGAAAATAGTTCAGCTTAACTTCTTTAGGCTAAGGGGATTTTCTACTCTTTCTGTTTTAACCATCCCACATTTCTGCTGTTTGTATTTAGATAATGGCAGTTCCTTTGTGCTGTGTTCCAGAAGTCTGAGAATTTTTAGAACTCAAAACAAGTTTTCCCATAGAAAAGTCAGAAAACAAAAAGCTGACATGAAGGGCGCTGAGGTTCCCACGCCCGTCCACAAAGGCTTGTTTTGCACATCTGAGCAGCACAGAGCCCAGCCCCACTGTGCTGCCTTCTCCAGGGAAAAGGCCTTCCTAATTACAGGAGGATGCCCAAAACACATTTCTACTCCTCTTCCTCTTCTGCAGGAGACCCATCCTCCCACTCCCATCCTTTCTGCCCCCCCATTCCACTCTCCCTGGGGACCGAGATCGAGGTAAAGCCCAGCACAGATGTGCAGGTTCGAGAATTAGGTCAGGGACTCTGCTCCAGATAGACGAGGACACGGGGCTACGATAACGGCAGCCCTGAGACGCAGCTCAGGGGCTCTAAAGGAGGCAGGGCCTGGGGCCCTGAAGCAAGAGCTTCAGGAGACGACGGGGAAAGGGCTTGCTGTCATGCGGGAGTCATAGTATCATTCATCCATTCGCTCATTCATTCATTCAACAGACACCTCATGAGAACTCGTAGGTACTGCACTGTATTCCGAAAACACAACAGACACGACATGTCTGCTGTTTTGCCCCCCAAGAAACATTTGACTATATCTGGAAACGTTCACGGTTGTCACAGCTCAGAGGGGGCGGGGGGAGGAGGCGCTACTCGCACCTAGTGGGTGGAGGCCAGGGACGCCACTCACCATCCTACGGTGCACAGGACAGTCCCCACATCAAAGAATGATCCAGCCCAAGATGTCAACAGTGCTGAGGCTGAGAAAGCCTGCTTTAAGTAATTTATGACAGCTCTTCTTGAGAAAATTATCACAATTTAGAATAATTTTTAATGTAACAGAATTATATTTTGACCTAATTCTATTATAGGGAAATCCATATTGATATGGGAATAAAGAGGAACACTTACTTGTGCATGTTCTCCACTCCTATTATGATCATGATACAGTAGGAAATTCCACTTTGTACAAGAAAATGTAAGGCATACCTATAAAAAGTAAGAGCACTGTTAGAGACGGGTACCCACTCACAGACATCAAGATGAGACCACTGAGGCTACAGAGCGCTCATGGATCACACAGAGCACCTCCAGATAAAAGGTAAGGAATCTAACTTCCAGAGCTTAGAATTCTGTGAACACCTTAGAGGGGGTCCCATATCACAAGCCCCAGAAGAGCTGGAAAAGTAAAATGAAACCTCATAAAGGCACACTCAGTGCCCTGACATTCCCCGTCTCCTAGCTACATGGAAGCACTGTGGGGTTATGCGGCTCAAAGATTACAGCTTTTTCCATAACTCAAGGCACAATGAGGAAAAGGAATAATAAATCTGGATTTCAGAATAGTCCTGAGAGAACATTAGTTATTTGTTTACCCAAATACCTAAAACTGTTTCTCACAAAGCAACAAAAAGTACCAAATAATAGTATTGACTGAAAACCAGGTACACCCAAATCTGTTTATTCTGAAAGCATGACGGCTCAAATCAAATGATCTTCTAATTCTTCATTTGCAGTCATCCATCTATAAAACATTCTGGCTGAGGTGACACAGAATTTTCTAATGTTCCAATGAGGCAATCCACCATTAAATGAGAGAACTAATTTATCCATTCATATCACAAAATTCAGGCAAACATGATTAGGATTTCTGGTTTTAAACTCAATCCAAACTATCCCTAAGATTATGCATACATGGGCACACAGACATGAACTCACAATTTCCTTTCCCCTTTGATGGCATGAATAATTTATGAAAAAATTTTCAAACCATTGTA
This sequence comes from Halichoerus grypus, assembly GCF_964656455.1. NCBI lineage: Eukaryota > Metazoa > Chordata > Mammalia > Carnivora > Phocidae > Halichoerus > Halichoerus grypus. Next base: position 6,473,104 of record NC_135721.1, read on the forward strand.
CACAATTTAAAATATAAATAAGGATCTTAACCTGTGATTAAAATTACTTTTTAAGCTAGTCATTATAGAGTAACGGGCATCTCCAATGTGGGAAAGTTACTTAAACTTTTGAATACATTTTTCCATAGAAATATTATAAATAAGAAGGAGGCTCTAAGGCAGGCCCACAGAAGAAACTTATTTAACCCATTGAACAGAGGATGTCAGTCCATCTCTCTCTCTCCCTGTCTAACACACACATAACACGCAGGAAAACAATGTCGGCCTGGAATACTACTGTAACTAGAAAGTCATGAGAAAGCAGAAAAACATATATGAGTATAAACTAAAACAGAAGGAAGCTTTAAAAACATGATTAAAACACACTTTTCTAATTAATTATCCACCTCCTATTTGTTGCCAGCATTAACAATTCACTAACAGATTTTTTTTTTTTTTTTTTTTAAAGATTTTATTTATTTATTTGACAGACAGAGACAGCGAGAGAGGGAACACAAGCACGGGGAGTGGGAGAGGGAGAAGCAGGCTTCCCGCCGAGCAGGGAGCCCGATGCGGGGCTCGATCCCAGGACCCTGGGATCATGACCTGAGCCGAAGGCAGACGCTTAACGACTGAGCCACCCAGGCGCCCCTCACTAACAGATTTAATGGGGAAATGATGAAGAGGATTACTAATTGAGAGTAGAACTCATTAAAAGATACTGGTCTTAAAAAATATTTTTTTTGAGGATTCTTGGGGAAATACTTTTCTCCTCTTGTATGAGTAAATTTCCTTGGAACCACAACAACTCTAGAAGCTACAAGTTTTATTTCTCAAACTGTGCCACGGTTCCTTCTAGACTCCCCTGGCACCACCGTTCAGATGATGTGCTTGGCAATCTTGCGGGGTGCGACATCGCACGTTGCCAACCTCCTGTTGTACCAGCCTTTGTCACTGTGACCGTACCAGTCTGTCCATATGAAGCAGATCTGCGTTCACCTCTGCGTCACTGACCTCCATGACAAGCCTCGAGGTGCTTCTCCACTCATTTATGGCACCTGGTGACTTCTTCATAATCCCCCACATGCAGCCACTCCACTTGCTCTCATTAGGAAAAGGAGCAGAACAAATACAGAGGAGCCACATGCTATTCTTCAGGCTTAAGAGAGAATCCGTGCGGGGTGCGGACTGGGGTATCTGGCACACTAAGCACTCAACTATGAAGTATGATCAGTAAAGTAGAAATTCAAGATAGGAGGTATCCTAAAGGTCTTTAATCCAACCCTCATCATTTTAGAGTTGAGGAAACTAAGTCCTAAAATCACATACCTGGTTAGTGCCCTAACTGACATTAAAACTCAAGTGGTTTCCTTCGGGAAACTCACCCAAAGGAAACTCACCCACTGGCTGACTCTTCAAGGGGCAGAGTGGGGCGGGACCCACAGACTGCGCATCACGCCTCTCAAGCCACCCGAGGACTTCGAGAAGAAAGTGATCCTTTATCTCAAAACTTCGGGGTTTTTTTAGATAACACATCTTATTTTGAATTTCAAATCACACTAAACACAGGTATAAATTGTATGTTTAGCAAAAAAGAACTCAAGTTTAAAAAGGTGGAGAAACACCTCCCCGCTTGTTGAATGGATCTGTGTGGAGTGTGTTTTCTGGCAAGCACCATCCTGGGCACTAGGAATAAAGAGTCAGCGGGACACAGTCTCTGTCCGCAGAGAGCTTGCAGTGTAGAGGCAGAGACACACAAATAACAGAGTACGTTAATACTGTGTGGCAAACACTAAAAAAGAGATTGGATACACAGAAAATTTCCAATCTGGACTGCCACCTGGACTTTGGTAATGACAGATGATAATACTGAAAATGGTCTTGACCCTGGGTGACTTTCCAGGTTCATAGTGAGCTGGCTATGGTGCTAGGCTCTTCTCTGTAGTACGACACCTTTCAGCTCTCGCCATGATCACTGACTCCCTTCCACAGATGAGAAGGTAGAGCCAAAAGTGTTGGAAGTCCATGTCCAGAGTAACAGAGCCACCTGCCCAAGAAGCCCCGAGCAGAATCGAGGCTGACTCCAGAGTCCAAGCTCTATTCCACTAGCTTTTACTGTTATCAAAGATAGTTAAATAAATAATTAAAAGTATAAGCAAATTTTGGGGCGCCTGGGTGGCTCAGATGGTTGAGCGTCTGCCTTCGGCTCAGGTCATGATCCTAGAGTCCTGGGATCGAGTCCCGCATCGGGCTCCCTGCTAGGCAGGGAGCCTGCTTCTCCCTCTGCCTCTGCCTCTGCCTCTCTCTCTCTCTCTCTGACTCTCATGAATAAATAAATAAAACATTAAAAAAAAAAAAAGTATAAGCAAATTCTCAGTTAAAACAAACTTGCAGATGATGGTTAAAAAAAAAAAAAGGCCGAGACCAAATAGAAGTAGGTAAAATGATCAATTCTATTTCCAGAGTATGAATATATGTCTTCCGAAAGGGAAGTTGTCAAAATCAATAGCAGACATGACTGCCTTTGAGCCTAAAAAACCAAAGTGCTAAACTGCAAATTGAAAGGACACTCTACTTCCCCTACTCATTCCAATTAGCGAAGAGTTATTTAGACCTGGTACAGAGAAGTAAAAAAAAATTTCTCTTCCCAAAGAAAGGAATAGAAAACGTTTCTTCTTCGAGGAAAAAAAAAAAAAAAAGACCAGAGAACTCTATTTTTAAAAATCCTGGTTCTCACATATGATTTGAAATACTAAGGATTACGTAAGGTCAGGTTCCTCATGGCACTGTGTATAAAGCATCTGAAAAGCCTTCTCAGCAAGAAAACACCTCCTCAGTACAGAGTCCTAAGGAAAGAGAGCATGTTCACCTTCACAGTGCTCTGTGTTGTCCGACTCCAAAAGATATTACTTACATTTCAATTTTCTACTCTGTTTACACTGACCACAACATGAATGGTGTCCCTGGACTTGGCCAATCTGAACTATAAGCCTTCCCCAACCCCTCTTTAAAATGTGTCCCCCAGGGGCACCTGGGTGGTTTAGTCAGTTAAACATCCAACTCTTGATTTTGGCTCAGGTCATGAACTTAGGGTCCTGGGATCAAGCCCCATCTTGGGCTTCCCGCTCAGCAGGGAGATTTCCTAAGGATTCTCTCTCCCTCTCCCTCTGCCCCTTCCCCTGGTCACATGCACACACACGCTCTCTCCAATAAATAAATCTTTAAAAAATATATTAAAGGGGCGCCTGGGTGGCTCGCTCATTAAGCATCTGCCTTCAGCTCAGGTCATGATCCCAGGGTCCTAGGATCTAGCCCCACATCGGGCTCCCTGCTCTGTGGGAAGCCTGCTTCTCCCTCTCCCACTCCCCCTGCTTGTGTTCCCTCTCTCACTGTGTCTCTCTCAGTCAAATAAATAAATAAATAAAATTTTAAAAAATAAAAAATAGAGCGCCTGGGTGGCTCAGTCGGTTAAGTGTCTGCCTTCAGCTCAGTCATGATCCCAGGGTCCTGGGATCAAGTCCTGCGTCGGGCTACTTGCTCAGCGGGAAGTATGCTTCTCCCTCTGCCTCTGCTCCTCCCCCCTGCTTGTGCTCTCTCATGCTCTCACTCTCTCAAATGAATAAATTTAAAAAATCTTCAAAATAGGGGCGCCTGGGTGGCTCAGTTGGTTAAGCGACTGCCTTCGGCTCAGGTCATGATCCTGGAGTCCCGGGATCGAGTCCCGCATCGGGCTCCCTGCTCGGCGGGGAGCCTGCTTCTCCCTCTGACCCTCCCCCATCTCATGTGCTCTCTCTCTCTCATTCTCTCTGTCTCAAATAAATAAATAAAATCTTAAAAAAAAAAAAAAAAAAAAAAAAATCATAAAAAAAAAATCTTCAAAATAAATAAGTAAATAAGTAAAAAATAAAATGTATCCCCTAAATACTGGAGCATTTAAGGTTAAATATGTAGACTGGGATATAATTTTAATTCAGAAAAATAAGTTGGGGAATAAATAAGAATGGTGAATAAATAAGAATGGTGGAATTTTTTAAACTGTTGAAGCTGGGTAATGGGCATATAAAGGTTCATTATTCTCTATACATCTCCATTTGAAAAGTTTCATAATAAAAAAAGTATATATATATGTACACACACAAAAAAAATCACACACACACTACCCCCGGTATGATTTATGAGAAATTTAAATAGAATCACCTGAGAAAACTAGGAAAACTTTGATGCTACAAATCTGCTGTCATCAGAAGGAAGCAGAAAAGACAGTATGTGGGAATTAAGAGAACAGCTCTAAGTCTCAGGACGAGATACCTACAACTGGCCGTGCCTGTCAGAGGACTGGCCGTGCCTATCAGAGGACTGGCCACATGGCAATATGGTAGAGGCTGAATAAATGATCCCTGATTGATTTTTTTCATTGGTTTCTAGGAAACATCTGCAATTGCCAGAGCCAAAAAGTAGATTAAGAAACACCAGTATATCCCAACCCTCACAAGAATCAAAAACAACATGCTCGCACAAACACAGAGGCGATATCAAAGTCCTGCAGATCCTACACCCCACAAGAGGAACTACTAAAGCACAGATCCAGCAAGTGCATCCTCCCCTCTCAGGGAATTTTCATCTCAAACAAGAGTCTACAGAAGAGCAAACCTACAAAGCCTTATCTGTGAGCGTGTTAATAGTACAGCAAATGAGCAAACAGCATACGCTCTCACTTAAAAAGGAAAATTCAGAAGAAATCACAAAGAAGCCCTTCCACTGAGTCTCTGCTGCTTCGCCAAGACTGTGTGCTCTTCTCCTGATTTGCTTCTGTCACCCAACCAGTCACCTGTAACAAACAGGAAGGAGGGTATTTCTGTATTTAGCTTGCCAGGAAGCCCTGCAATTAAGAAGGGAGCTAACTGAAGGGAACACACACACCTGAAGGGTCATAAATAAAGGCTTTCTATCATAAAGAATTCTTCCCCACCAAAAACAAAAAAACCTCTTTTTACTAATGGCAGCATCTAAAAAATGGTAATAGAGTTCTATCACTGGGCTGCACCCAAATGCACAGTAAGAAAATACTACTTTAAGTGGTTTATTTGTCTTGGCATAAAAGATGTGCAAAATAGGTGAAGAGAACTACTCAGGACTAAAGGAAATGTTTGTATGTCTTTTTTCTTCATCTGTCCTATTTCATATATTATAAATAGTAAATTGCCCTCTGAGCCCAAATTGAAGAGACAGAGCCCATTCTCCACACTTGATTTTTTTCTATTAAAAATAAAAATATAAAACTTTACATGTAATAGATAAGAACAAAACCCACATAATGTATCTTTGTACACATTCAATCACAAAGATGTCCAAAGTCTTCATTTAAATATAATTAAAATAATTACTTACCATCCAAAGCAAAAAAGTGCAAGATAAAGGCCCAAAAGGGTAGCAACGACATGTCTTATAAAAGAGCTAGTTTTGCTTGAACGTAGGTAAGTTCGAAACCAAACGGCTGCTAGCAAGGCAAAGAGCTGGCACACTACAAAGTTGACCTGTAAAGAAAAATTAAAATTTCATATTAGCAACACAGACTTGACTCTTTCATTTGATGTCACATTTAAATTCTCCAGACAAAAACACCAAAGGTATATAAAATTAAGATCTTCCAAGCTTACAAGAGAAACAAAAACAAAAGCAAAAATCGGGGCCTTGGCAGGGGTGACAGCTCCGAGTTCTAAGAGACGGGCGGGTGCACGCTGCCTGTACTACAGGGCCAGGCGGCACCCAGCGTGGAAAGGCCTGGAGGGGCACCTGGAAGAACCTGCAGGGCACGGGGATGCAGACACAGAAACAGCACAGGGTGCCCTGTGGTTTAAGGGAAAGACAAAAATGTGTCTTAATGACACAGGCATCCCTCTAACTATTAGAAAAGAACGGCTCTGAGTTTCTCCAAAAGTCCCCTGGGTCAAGATCTGGCCAGGATCCCCGAGGGTCTAGTGGAATGCATCCTCCTCCACGTGGAGTTTGCGGCCACTCCCGGCGGAGGGCGTCAAACCACAACGGCGGGTCTAGAACCACCACTGAGGCACGGCGGGGACCGGCTGCCTCAGCTCTGGGGGATCTCAAGGACTGGTGCAGGAGGCGAATGGATGAATGACAAGAGCGGAAGGAGCCTTCAGAAAGCAATGAGGAAACACATTTACTCTCAAGTCCACCATGTCCGTTTTTAATTTTCTTCATAACTCGCAGAGACCCTGCTCTTAACTGTGGGAATGAGGTGCAGGCTGACATCAGCGCGGCTGCTCTTCTCTCCCCTACTACTTCTGCCCTGGCAAAACGAGGCATAAAAGGCTAAGAAGAAGAATCTCTTTGGTACTTAAAGACACAAGAAAAATCTCCATTTCTTTCTTATGAAATATTTTCTCATAGACTATTAAGGAAAATAGATCTTAAAATCCAAATACAAGAAAAAAATCCATTTGACATGAGGAGCTTGCAAAAAACACAAAACAACAAAATCACTGTTTCAGGCACCTCAATTATGAACAAATCACACTATCCACATGTAGATGCTGCCATAGATCCATAGAGACATTTCTGCCTAAAGACACACACAGTTATGTGCTTTTTCTTGCATCACAAGGAGAAAAACAGTTGCACGTTGTTGTACTTTGTCTAAGGGACCATTGTTCTTTGAAACAGTCAGACTCAATACAAGCAAATTGTCATTCCAACAGGTTCTAAGCACTTCTCCCTCCTAAAGGGTCCTAACAATATTTTCTTAAAGTAAATACATCAGGAAAATAAATATTTTCGATACAAATACTACTCACATCTGCAAAGCTTCATCCAGTTTAAAAACTTCATTTCAAACACCCTTGAGTTCTTCAAAAATGTATAGGGCCTCTACGATGGGCAAAGCGTTAGGAAACCAGAAAATGCACAAGTCCCAGACCTAGCCCTGGAATCTTTAGATGACCCTAGACCCTGGAAACTTTAGAATCTAATGAAAAAAGAAAATAGGTACACAAAGAACTTCAACTCAACTATTAAACGTCTTTTTAAAGGTTCTATGAGAAAGTGTTTTTAAGAACACCGCACCAAAGGAAAACGCATAAAGGATGAATGTCTCAAGGCAGGTGACAGGATTCCCAATCATAGCTGATATCCACAACTATCTGAGGAGTTTCTCCCTGTCTCCCTCCTTCTCTCCCTCCTCCCTTTCTCTTTTCATTAGTGTCTAATATAAAACGAAGTGTGATAATTATCATAGAAGCATTCTTGGGCCACTGACATACAAAATATTGTATCTTTGTAAATACCCATTTCAACACTGTCATCTTACAGATAAAGAAAATGAGATCAGGTCTTACTCCAGACACTGAATCAAAATCTTCGGGGGTAAACCCAAAGGTTGATATAAAAAACAAAAAAGAAAAAACACCCCACATGTCCTGATAATCCTCGAGGTGTAGGAGCCAATAGTGTTGGAAAATTAGGGAAAGGGCATTTTATTTTTTATTTTTTTAAAGATTTTATTTATTTGACAGAGAGAGAGGGAGAGAGCACAAGCAGGCAGAGAGGCAGGCAGAGGGAGAGGGAGAAGCAGACTCTCCACCAAGCAGGGAGCCCGACGCGGGGCTCAATCCCAGGACCCTGGGATCATGACCTGAGCCGAAGGCAGCCGCTTAACTGACTGAGCCACCCAGGCGCCCCGGGAAAGGGCATTTTAAACAAACAAATGACAAAAACAAACAAACAATGTGAAGGAACCACTGAGAAATGAAAATGTGAAGGAGCACAATGTGGACTCCTGGAAGGGGGCGGTCAGAACGGGAGGTGGATTTGGAAAGTGAGGGCTGTGTGTGTCATGCTGAGGAGTTTACAGCTGAGCCCGTAAGAACTGAAAAACCACTGGAAATTTTTAAAATAAAAAAGTGATGTGGTCCACCCTCTGCTTCTGCAAAGGCAGGAACAGAACAAGGACAGGAGGCTGCTGTCAGCCTCCCTGAGCAAGGAGCCTGCAGTTGCAGGGACAGAGAGGAGAGAACCAATTCAAAGGATGCTCAGGCCAGAGGACTGTCAGGTCTGGTCACCAGATGAAGGGATGAGCGAATGTGAAGGGCAACAGGTCGTTAATAAATGATAGCATGGTGAAAAAGGACAATGTGGGGGGAATATCCAGAGCAGATAAGGAAACTCCGTCTTAATGTTTAGGTGACCTGTCTAAATAAATAGCTTAAGAATAATTCATAAATTATCCACTAATAATTTATCCACTAATGGCCAGGACAACTGTGCAGGAGATACAAAGATGCACAAAATGTGGTCCTGCTCCAAAAAAACCAAGAGTGAGTCACAGACACAGAACCAGAGTACAATTTCAGCGCTAAGGCTCAGACCCCAGGAGAAGCCAGAGGAGGAGCACTCCATCCCCCAGACCTGGGGAAGCATCCCCAGGCAGAGCCAGCGTTTGAGCCTTGTGTCTGGGCTGGGAGGATAAGGAACTGGATGGTCAGACAACAGCAGGAACTCTAGGAGGAGGGAGTAGCAGAATTCGTATCCAGAAAAGAAGCTATAGGACACCCAGATGCGGAAGTCCACACTACTACCTTACATACACACCCAAATGTTCAAATAACTGTTCTGAAAGGTCTTAAAGGTAAAACTTTGCCAAACTGAAACCATATCTCAGTCATTCTTTCATGGGTGGGGTAGGGCTGGGGAGGCCAAAGATTACCAGAGAGGGAGAGAGCAAGAAAGAAGGAACACACCTACGCTATCTGGAGATACATCATGTCCTGGGTACTTGGCACTGGTTATCACATTTAATCCCCAGAACAAGGTGCCATTTCCCCATTTTACTCAGCCAACTCCAGGTCACTTATAATAACAGGTATCCAAGTCCGACTGGTTCTAGGCTGATCAAGGGCTGCCTCTCTACTTCTAGAGAACGTCTGAAGGTCAAACCTGATTGCTGCAGACAAGACTTTTAGAAAGGATGCTATCTGCACAACACTGCCACCCTATTTAACAGAACAGCAACCACTGGTCACGTCCCATTGCTAATAAACACAATAACAAAGATCCTACGTGGAGTTCACGTACATTTGTTTTGACTTGTTACAGGTCAACCCTTTCTACAAGCTTTCTTTTAGATGGAAAGAAATTTAGACTAAGATGACTTAATGTTCTTTTTTCAAAGCTGTTTTGTTGAAAATATATACACATGACCTGATGTGCCTTCAAAGAAACTGCCCCCAGTAATTTGGGAGTGGGGGAGGGGGAGGGCAGGCAGGGTACAGGAAGGAAGAAAGAAGTAAAATTGGAAAACCTTAGCTAATTTAAGAATTACTGGTAACAGTAAAAAAAGCTGCACAGAAAAGTCCTTATAAAAGCAACAGTTGTAGACATATCAGAGGATGTTCTTTAAGGAGCATGTTTTGCATGAGCTGGTGAGAGAAGTATTTTCTTCAACACCAAATGACGTGGCTTGATCTCACAATTAAGTCAGTGTCTAGGCACTCAGGTTAAAAGCCTACTACTCAGTAATTTATGACACTCCAGTGTAACAGCAACAAGATTAATTATTTTTTAAGGACATTCAAAGAAATACTGAAATACTTAATATCCAAAATAAATCTGCAAGCGCATTTAGGGAGAGAAGGATCCAAGATAGTGACCTAGGAGGCTCCTGAATTCACCTCTTCCAAAGGACACACCACAACTCAGAATCCACAGAGTGATCTGTAACTATGGGAGGCGCTGGATGGAAACTACCTTACTGTGGTGATCATTTTACAATATGCTCACATACCAAATCATTATGTTGTACCCCTTAAACTCATACAATCAAATATATCACTTACATCTCAGTAAAACTGGGGAGGAAAAGTATTTAGGTAGTTTAAAAGCTATTTCAAAGATTAATTAATGTGAATAGGTAAAGGACTCTTCTTCTAGAAAGACTAAAATCACACCCCATTTCATCAGCTCTGCTGCTAACACCTGCCTGCATTTTTACTGTGGGCCAGGGGTGAGCAGGCCCCTCTCAGGTCTCCACCTGACCAACGGTTGCTTGCAGTGCCCTTGAAATCCACGGCCAGGGCATGCTCAGGCCCCACTTCCATGGGCTGCTCCCCGTGAGTGGGTGTGGCAGGAAAAGAAGGTAGGCCCGTTTCCAGGACACTGGAGACTGGCTTTGCGGACCCCATCCACAGGCCTCAGACCTGCAGGCGGCTGGCTCTACCACCTTCTTCCAGGCCCTTCCAGCTTTCTGTCCCAAGTACTTCCCCAGGTCGATTGCATCGAACTGCTCCTCGAGGACCCAAACTAACACAACCATTCTAAGCCCTTTACAATTATCAACTTAATCCCCACACAAACCGTCTAAGTTGTGCTCTACTCTCTGTTTTAGAGATGAAGAAACCAAGAAACCAATGTATTGCCTCCTACACTTAAAAACAAATTCCAGATAAATTAACAGTCCGTACTCAGCTGTGGTGGTCATTCATGCTATTCACCTACCGCTGCTTCTCCTCTCCTGGGCAGAGGAAGAATGAATTTCCTGACTCCCTGCCATGACGAGCCTCGGCCAGTGAGCTGTGAGCAGAGTGATGTGCGTCACCCCTTAATCACCAGAACCAGAACCTTCAGACTTCAGAGTTGTCTTCCCATCTGCAATGTTCCAGAAACGACGAGCAAAGCCCCCCTGCCAACTTGTAATTAGACAAGTAGCACGACAGACCTTTGTTGTTCTAAGCCTGTGAGATTTAGAGATAGTTTGTCACCCCCGCATAATCTAGCTTATTCTGACTTACTATGATAACTAAAATTATGTATGTCCTAGACAAGAATGTAAGAGATTACATAAGCTTATTGAGTAATATAAATAACATAATAAATAATATTAATTTTACATAATAAACAGATTTACTACACAAAAGTTGAAGACCTCTACACAACAAAAGAATACTAAAATAATGTTATAAGTAACAGTCCGGAAGGAAAAAATGCGTACATGAGATACATGACAAAGGGTTTTAATATTCAAAATGTAGAAACAACTAAAAGTCAATAGGAAAAAACATAATTAAAAAATAGGAAGGGGCGCCTGGGTGGCTCAGTCAGTTTTGCATCTGCCTTCAGCTCAGGTCATGATCTCCGGGTCCTGGAATCGAGTCCCACGCTTCTCCTTCTGCCCCTCCTCCCATTCATTCTCTCAATCACTTTCTCTCCCTCTCTCAAATAAATAAAATCTTTTAAAAAATTTTTAAAAAATAAAATGTGGTTAAAAGAATGCATACATCTGTATGTTTTGACATGAAAGATCACCAAGATATTCTAGTAAGTGAAAAGCACAAGCTGCAGAACAGAAGAAAAACCCAAACTACGTATATATTCCTTCATTATATATATATTTACTGTACTAATTACGAACCTGCCATGCACCCACAATGTGCTAGACATTAGCATGGTCTCCACATAATCTCTTCATGAACGCCGCACGTCCCTACTTGTCAGTGCTCCACAAACAGCAGGTGAGCTCTAGGCACAGGCCATGTGCTTGGCAGGCCAACTTCAGGTAACCCTCGGGACCACCCTGGGGACGCAGCTCTGTGCTGCTCACCACACGCTGCCCTGCTTCCCTGTGCACATGCACAGAACCAGACATCAAACTATCAGACTGGTCACCCCTGAGAAGGAGGTCATGGAGAAGAAGCAGACTTGAAATATTTCCAATGCTGGATGTAGTGAAACCCCCTATGCAAACCCCTCCCATTTCCCCCACAAAAGGAATAACTACTAGCCTAAAGTTGTAGTACTCTCATAAGTATTTTCAAACCTTTTCCACCTGTGTAATTTTATCCTCACAATATTCATGTGACCTAAATGTTATCTCTACTTTAAAGGAAACAGCAAGCATGGAAGATTTGGGATCCAGACCTTGTGACTCTGTCTTAGGCTTTTTCTTTTAGTTCCAAAGTTGAACCTGATCCTACCATTTTCTCATTTTTACCAAGGGTGCCTACACTTTAACTAACGTGTAGCTAAGAAAATGTTATGCTTCAAATTTCCTCCCTCTCCTGGAACACGAGGAGGGGATTTCGGAAGTGTTCAAAATGCATATCAAGTTATACACTCATCATTGTGCAATTTTCTGAACAGATCTGTGCTATCAAATAGGAGCTCACCAGCCACATGTGACTATGAGCTCTTTCATGTGGTTACTCAAAATCAAGATATCAAATACACACCAGACTTCAATGACCTAGTACGAAAAAGAATGTAAAATTACCTCATTAATAATTTTTATATTGATTACATACTGAAATATTTTGAACATACTAAGTTAAATAAAATATTTTATGAGCATTAATTTCACCTGTTCCTTTTTACTTTTTTAATATGTCTACTAGAAAACTTAAAATTATATATATGGTTAACATTTGTGGATCACATTGTATTTTTATTGGACAGCCACAGGCAAATCTGATATACTTTTTTAATTTAAATTCCAGCATAGTTAACATACGGTGTCATATTAGTTTCCGGTGTACAATATAGTGATACAAGTCTATACACTGCTCAGCTCATCATGATAAATGCACTCCTAATCCCCATCATCTATTTCACCCATCCCCCTCCACCTCCCTTCTAGTAACTCTCAGTTTGTTCTCTATAGTCAAGAGTCTGTTTTTTGGTTTGTCTTTTTCTTTGTTCATTTGTTTTGTTTCTTCAATTCCACATGAGTGAAATCACATGGTATTTGTCTTTCTCCGACTGACTTATTTCACTTAGCATTATACCCTCTAGATCCATCCATGTTGTTGAAATGGAAGATTTCATTCTCTGTTATGGTTGAGTAATATTCCATTGTATATACGTACCACATTTTCTTTATCCATTCATCAGTCGATGGCTACTTGGGCTGCTTCCATAGGTTTGGCTATTATAAATAATACTGCAATAAACATAGGAGTGCGTGATCTTTTCAAAATAGTATTTTTGTATTCTTTGGGTAAATACACCATGGTGTAATTATGGGATCATAGTATAGCTCTATTTTTAACTTTCTGAGGAACCTCCAGACTGTTCTCCAGAGTGGCTGCACCAGCTTGCATTCCCACCAACAGTGGAGGAGGGTTCCCCTTTCTCCGCATCCTCACCAACATTTGTTGTTTCTAATATACTTTATTTTAAAAGCTTAAAAATGTTCCCCCTCCAGTGAAAAAATGTGTGAACTGCTACACGTGCCCAAGAACATTTTGTCAATTACCACTACATCAGAACTAAGCATTCTATAAACCAACAATTGACTTATTTTAGAGTAAAAATAGAATTTAAAAAAAAGTTTAGAGTAAAAAAACCTAAACCTTGAGGCAGCTCAAGAGGAGTACAATCCTCAACATATTAACAAAAGTGGCCCAAAATATCAATTCCTACCTCCATATCTCTTATCAAGGGAATACAAAATCTGTTTTAATGTTACTTTTCTATAGTATTACTGGCTTTTAGATAGTACATTTACATTCTCAGCCAGTGTCTTGCAAGGTAAACAGCCAGGCTTTGGGAGACCCCACACTGCTGGGGTGGGAAGTGAGGCACGCAGCCTAGAACCAAGGAAAAAAGGCTTCTCAAGGCCCCACAGACAGAACAACCTTTAACATCATCGGCACTGTGCTCAAATCTACCTGTGTAAATCCAGCTGTGTAAGCATCACCCAGACAGCTAGTTTGAAATGGATACTTGCCCCAAAGGTTTTATTCCCCAAGCCTAAACCAGGACCTGAATTTTTTTTTAATTCCCCAGGCAAAACCTGTGTGTAGCTATGTTTGGGAAACATGTCCTCATCAACCAACCTCAAATCCAAGTAGATATGATGGGCGACAAAGGCAAGGCATAAAAACACTTTTTAAATCTTTAGGAAATAATATAAATTAAACCCATATAAAATACCATTAAATACCCACCAGTTTTGCCAAAATTTTAAGTCTGACAACACCAAGCATAGACTACAGTGTGGACAATGGGACCTCATACAAGGCTAACACAACTACTTTGGAAAACAACTGCATTCTCTTACAGGACTGAAACTATTCATACCTTATGACTCAGCCACTTCACTACTTAGAGGTATAATATGGGGACCACGAGACATGTACAAGAATATTCAAAACAGTGTGATTCACAATAGCCAAATGCTAGAAAAAACCCAATGCCCATTAACAGTAAAATGGTTAGGGGCACCTGGGTGCCTCAGTCTGTTGAGCATCCAACTCTTGATTTCAGCTCAGGTCATGATCTCAGGGTCGTGAGATCCAGCCTCAAGTCAGGCTCCTTGCTGGTGCTGGGCGTGGAGACTGCTTAAGATTATTTTCTCTCCTTTCCCCTCTATTCCTCCGCTTCCCCTCACCTCTGTCTCTCTCAAAAAACAAACAGTAAAATAGCTAAATTGTGGTATATTTTTACAACAGGAAACTACACAGAACAATGAAAATGAAAGAATTATACATTTTTTCACAACATGGATTAAATTCAACACACAATGCTGTACAGAAGAAACCACACATCTCTTGAATTCATTCAGAGGAATACAAACAACATAAAAACATATATTAATAAAAAGCTCCAAAAAACAAGCAACAACCCACACTGTTTGGAGATGTCTACCTGAGCGGTAAAGCTATAAAGAAGAGCATGAAATGATTATCACTGAAGTGATAACTGCGGAGGAAGGGATCAGGTTACAATGAGGAACATCCAGGGGGGTAATATTCTATTTCCTTCCCCAGGTGGTTACAGAGATACTGACTTTTTAATTGTTAAACTTTATGCATTAGCTATGGTAACATTAGGTGCTGTAATAAACAGACACCCAAAAATATGTAATGGCCCCAACAAAACTGGGGTTCATGTAACAGCCTGAAGCGGATATTCCCCAGCCAGTGGGCAGCCTCCCTTAGCGGCTGATTCAGGGGTCCCTGCTCCCTCCATTCTGGGGTGCCATCATCCAGAACCCCACCATTGCTTCATCCAGCCACAAGAAGGGAAACATGAGAGCATGGGAAAGGCACACCTGTTCCTAAAGAGCCCCAGCCTGAAAATGGGCCACGGATCGCCGTGGGCAGAGCCGCTAACAGAGCCCCAGCACCCTGCGAGGCCGCCTGGGCCCTGCGCTCGGGCTGCGAACCAGGACAGGCAGAACGCTGACTCCCGCCGAGAGCTCGGTGGCCTCCGCCGCACTTCTGCTGTTTCATACTTTCCTACACGGGTGTTACATTTCACAATTAAAAAGGGAAAATGAAAAACTACAGCTCTATCTCTCCAAGTGGTCATGAGTCTGCCCCAAGGAAGAAATTCAAAATGTCGTTCTCCACACGCAATTAAATTAGGAAGGCAAGGCATGAAACCGAGAGTATTAAATTGTTACGTGTGTATCTACACCTTACGCTTATTATGAATGTTGAAACCCATCAAAATCTTAAAATTAGAGGTGTCCTAAAAGACCAGCCAGTCCAGCCCCCAGTCTATAGAGTGTTTCCCTCAGAAACTGCCTGGATATAGTTGGTCATCCATCTTCTGACTTCCAGAGACAGGACGCTCACTACTTCGCAAGCCAATTTGTTCCATTGTTGGAAATCACTAAATTTTCAGAAGTTCTTCCTGACAGAGACCTGAACTCTTCCTCTGAGAAGTCCTCCTTGCTTCTGCTGGCCTGTCCCCATCCAGGTCAAGTCACGTGTCCCTCTGTGGTCCCCCAGCACCTACACACACTCCGTGGCTTGTCTACCGTGTGTGCTCCTCCACACTCCCCAGATGGGGCAGAGAATCTGGTACACAGTAAACAAACTTTTTTTTTTTTTTTTTAAGAAATTGGCCTATTTTGTGTCTTTTAGAAAGACACAAAATAAGCCTAATTAGCTTTCCACAAGGATAACCCCTTTGAAGATGCACAAACTCCTTTCCACAGTAAGCCACAGAAACGCAACAAATGCTATTTGGAGAAGAGCATTCCAGACTTTTTACCAACTTTGTCCAATACACTACTCAAATAAAGAAAACCAGGTATTTCTCTGCTTTTGATATAACAATTCCTGAATCCTACAACACCAATATACGGCTTTCTTAAAGTCACAGTATGACGCTTTGTCAACTAAATTTTAGAAGACAAAATACTGCTTAGGATTTTATCACTTGCTCTGACACCCACCAGAAAAGTTGTCACTAAAAAGAATTCCAAATAAAAAGTTCTAAAGAAATATAAGTGGGGGAAAAAAAGACTGAAGAAACAAAGTTTAGCTTAGTCCAGTATTTTCTTTGAAGAACAGGTTGAGAGTTCAATCCTCATTTCAAATGCAGCCATTCTCAGGGAGTGGGGAATTAGAACTTTCTACACACTCTCAACACTAATGACTTTTAAATATCCAAATTAAAGTCAAGAATTATATAATATCTCAACAGTACTGACATATACATCTCAAAACAAACTTTAATAGACTCTTATTTTTCTTTATAAAATTTAGCTAATAATCTTTTTAGTCCTAAGTATTAAATACCATTCCTCCTCACAAATTATTGTTCTCAGACTGAAAAACTGTTCCATAAACCCAGTTTTCCAAACTGTTAACTGAATTAGTCTATCGGAAAACGTAAAAACAAAACTTGATGGCTTTTGGTGTAGCAAGTGAATACCAGGTCCAATGTCACTTAACAAAATATATCACGACTATACAAATAGATTAAAAGGAGGGAACAGTTCAATATAGACTAAGAAGCAAAGCATCACACTCACTAATTAAAATACCTAAAATTTTCTAATGAATGAGGGATCATGAACAATAAAAAACTGTCCAACAAAAGCTTTCTGCTTGAGGTTTAAATGTCACTCTGAATACACCAAATATAATTCCTGTTTGTAGTATGGTTGGTTTTAATTCTTTGCGTGTTCTGAAAAGCTAAGCAGAGCATCAGAACCAAAACGGAACAAGGATAGGAAGATGATAAGGCAAAACAGAATGAAGCAGCATAACAGCCTCTGGAGTCCAACTGCCGTTAACTTGTTTAGTATCTCTTAACTTCAGCTTAGAAAACAACATCTTCATACAGACAAATAACAACCAGCTAGAAACTCTAATGGACGGAAAAAACCCAGCTACAATAGCAACCAGAAATATTAAGTAACTAAAAGTAATCTTAAAAAGAAATGGACAATATCTACGTGAAGCAAATTTTAAAATGCTAGATATGGGAAGAGATCCAAAAACTACTTGACTAGAAAGGGCAGCTATTCTTGGATAGGAAGACTCCAGTGTCATAAAAAATGTTCATTGCTCCCTACATCAATCATTACATTTAAGTCCAGAACAATAAAAATGTCAATAGGCTTTTTAGAAAAGAAAAAGTTGATCTTAAAATACAGAAATATAAACAAGTGAAACAGCCAGGAAATTTATAACAAGAGAAGACTTCCCCTATCAGAAGGTAAAACAAATTTAAAAACTAGAATGAGGACTAGATGAAGAGAAAGATCAATAAAACAGAACTGGAAGTCCAGAGATAGATTCAAACACATCATGGGCATGTAGAATATGACAAAAGTAACATTTTAAAATGTTCTGGGGCAAAACCAATAAAAAAAAAATTAGAGGCAATTCCATTACCATAAATATAAAAAATTCCCTAGTTGCCAAACACTATAAGCAAAGTAAAAAGATAAACAATAAACCTGAAAGGAATACTTGGAAATTATACCATAAAAAGCTACTTTCCTCAATATATATAAAGCTCCTACAAATCAATAATAAAAAAGGTAAGAGGGGTGCCTGGCTGGCTCAGTCTGCGGAGCCTGCAACTCTTGATCTTGGGGTTATAAGTTCAAGCCCCACGTTGGGTGTAGAGATTACTTTAAAATCTCCAAAAAAAAGGTAATAAAATAATAGAAAAACGGGCAGATATATGCATGGTCAGTTCTCATTCACATGAAAAAAAATGCCCAAACTCTGTAATAAGAGAAATGGAAATTAGAATAAAGTAACATTTCACCTATCTGAGCAAAATGAACTTCAAAAGCACTCGGTATTGTCAGGTGTATAAGGAAACAGAACTCTAGAACACTGGCAGTATGTACGAACAGAATGCCGATGGAGAACAATTTGGCACTGTGGGAGAGGATGCATTTAATATTGTGTATATGCACCGCAGCATTCTATAACAGGAAAAATTGGAAAAGACAGAAACTAGTTAAAGTATGGCACGTTAAGTCAATGAAATGCTAAACAGCCATCAAAAAGAATGAGGCAATCCCTAAGTACTACCATGAAATGATCTAGATTTCCTAGAACAGGAGACCTTTCCCCTTGCCAAGATAATGTTGATTTGGTTCAGTTACCAGGCAGCCGCTTGCCTCGAGAAAAGCTAGAGCCTTCCCTAGTGCCAGGGGGTGAAGAGTGACTGGTCTCAGATGGTCACTGCCAACAACTAATTCAGGACATGGACGTGTGCTGCGATTCTGGTCCGTGAGAAATGAAGCCGAGGACTGTCGGCACAGTCTTCCCCACACGTAAAAATGGATACGACATAGATATGCAGGTTTTGCCCATGGACTTTGCGATTTCCATGAGACCCACGGAATGGGAAAGGTGCCTGAGAGTTCGATGAGGCACTGCCTAAGAGAAATAAATAGGGAAACAGAAGAAAAAGAACAAAGCAGCAGGTCTTGATAACATCATTACGCTGCTGAGTTAATGGATCCGGGAAGCACGCTATCCCTCGGTTTCCAGAAGGTCACAGACATGCCCTTGGGGATATCGCTGGAAGGATACCCCAGTAAATGGTAACAGTGGTTGCCCTTCAGGGTAGGGGATAGGAGTAAAGAGAGACTTTTCATCATATATCCCTGTCTACTTTTTTATTTTGTACCACGGTCATTTATTATCTACCCCCAAATAATTAAATTTTTTTAAAGTGATACATGCTTGTGGGGTGCCTGGGTGGCACGGTCCATTGAGCATCCGACTCTTGGTTTCAGCTCAGGTCATGATCTCAGGGTCGTGAAATTGAACCCCACATCTGGCTCTGTGCTCAGTGCAGAGTCTGCTTGAAACTCTCTCTCCCTCTGCCCCTCCTGCTCATGCACGCGCTCTCTCTCTCTCTCAAATAAATAAATCTTTTTTAAAGAAATGATACATGCTTGTTTTCAAATTTCCAAACAAAAAAACTGAGCACCAAGATTTAGGATCACAATTATCTCATCTCCCTACACTGCCTCTGCATTGCTAGTTTCATCCCATTAAATGTCAAGTCATGGCAGCCAGGTCTTAAAGGATATGAGCATTTCGAACATGATTAGGTCACTGCCATAGATGAACAACTCTTTCAACAAGCATAAAGTAAACTGAACTCCACTACTGTCAGAACCAACTTTGGTGAGGTAACACAAAACTCTTAATTCAAGAACTACCACCTGCCCCTAATTAGTAAAAATAAATTCAAACCAAAACTTTGGAAAACTGGTTTTTATAAACCACCATCAAATTACAGATTATCCAATAAGAATAACATTCTTCACAAAACTCAAATTGGACACGTAAACTGAATTCTTTACTGTATCCTCTTCAATCTCCTCATTCTACCAAACCTGCCCCTTCCCTTTTGGGGCCCCAACCTAGTTAATGGGATCACTTCCACCCAACCCCTCAACTAGAAACTACGGAACACTAACTCATATTTTGGGGGCTTCCAAAGCACTTTTTAAATCACTCCTATACAGCACTGGTCACTTACTGGCCTATTAGTCTGACTTTCCTTTAGACTGTGAGCTTCTCAAGGCTTGAGAACAAATTCTGTTCATCTATGTATTCCCATCCATCCCCGAATGGAGTGTCTGGCTCCATGCATGCTTCTAATTTACTGAAAGAAAAAGTAGGGGGGGAGAAGTCATGCCTCTGAGTTTGCTGAAAACGAAGGAGAGCAGACTATTAAGAACATAACAGCTCATATTTATCTTCCATCTTTGTGAGAGGCTTAATGCTCTTAATATTAATTGCTACAATTAAAAACTTCACAATCAGAAATTTAAAAAAAAAATAGAAACATAAAGATGAATTCTAGTCACCATTCAACAAACACTTACTGTTTAGGTACAATGAACAACACAGACAGGGTACTTCCTGCGCTCACAAAATCTACGGGCAGCAGGAAGACACGCAAATGGACAACAGGGATGGCTGCTGAGCAGGATGGTAGGCTGAGGGCTGGCCCCAGGCGAACACAAAGCAGAGGGACTTATGTGGCATGCCTCTCGGGACTATATCCTAGCTCCTGCATTATACGGCAACTGCCTCAATTATATGGCAACTCCCACACCAACAAAACACATAGCCAGCAAAGAACCCTGCTCTGCCAGGACAGCCGCATACCTAGACATGATATTCTCTCCTCTTCCTTCCCAGATAATGGCACAGGGAACTGCAAGGCAGGAGCCAGACCTCCCTTAACCTCCTACTCCACGGTGAATGCAACATCATTAAAAACAGCCAGACTCCCAGGGGTTTATTAACTGACAGATCCTGAAGCATATTCTCAGATCATCCACAGAAGCCAAAAAGCAGTAAACAGAAGCAGAAAGCAAGTGATTGCTTCAAGACCTCACAGAAGTTAGAAGTACCTATCTTCTACCTTCCAGATTAAGGAGAGTTTATCTCCTTTAATTTCACTCTTAACCATCTATGTAAACTCCTAGGAACTAATTAAGAGGAATTTATTTATACTTGCCTATGAAATTAAAAGGTGCTAGATTAACCACATCCACAGCTGCTAAATTATGAAGCTCAAGTAAGGGTAATCTGCAGAAACAAATTTAATCCAGATAAAAATAAATAAACTCAACACACACACATCCCAAAATATCACATGAGCACAGACACAAAGAAAGGGTTAGTCTGCCTAACGTCCACAACACTTGTCAAACTTACTCTGACATATGACTAACAAGTTGCTCATCCATGAACAAGCTAAAGGGGGATAAATATAAGAACAAGGAACTACTCCCCCCACTTTTATCAAAAGGGTTTGGTGCGTGTGTGTGTGTGTGTGTGTATACACCTCAGTATTTGTCTCTTCCATGGTCACAAATACTACTAGCAAATCAGAAGACTTGCAAAGGGAAAAAGATGAATCTAAATTGACAATGACTGGATAAACAAATCATACTGTATCCATACAATAGGATATTCCTTAGCAATAAAAAGGAACTATTAAGACACACACAATGACATGGATAAATCTCAAAATAATTGAGAAAAGTAAAAAAAAAAAAGAAGAAGAGGATTACAGTACAATTCTATTTATATACATTTCTGAAAAAATGCAAACTATTCTATAATGACTAAAACAGATCAGTGGTTGGTTGGGGATGCAGGGCAGCGAGAAGCAAGAGGTAGGTGTTACTAAGGGGCACAAGGAAGCCTCGGAGGTGATGAATATGCGCACTATCATTGTGGTGACATGTGATGGATGGATACATTCATCAAAACATCCAACCTTACACTTTAAATATGTACAGTTTATTTTGTGTCCATTATACCTCAAAACAGCTGTTTAAGGGGTGCCTCAGGCGCAGTTGGTTGAGCGTCCGACTCTTGATTTTTGGCTCAGGTCATGATCTCAAGGTCCTGGAATCGAGCCCCATGTCGGGCTCCCACTCAGCATGGAGTCTGCTTGAGATTCTCTCTCCCTCTCCCTCTGCCCTTCCCCTGGCATGTGCACGCTCTCTCACTCTCTCTCAAATAAGTAAATAAAATCTTTTTTTTTTTTTAAAGTGGTTTAAAATTTTTTAAATAAAAAGCAATTCACATTGACCATCGTGGGGGTTTCCATGAGGACATCACAGCATGTGTGACCACCTTGACTTTTAGAAGGATATGTCATTTCAGTTACATATCACACTTGTGGACTAGCGACAGACAGCAGTTTTGGAACAAATATAGATAGGAAACACCTACCGGCTTGTATTTCCTCCCTGTTCATCACTCTCAGGGTTTAAAAAGACCCATTTTAGTGAAACTTCTTAAGTTTCTCACAGAGAGTCTCTGTGACTCAATAAATATCTGGTCTTCAGAAAGAGGTGAGCTTAAAGGCCACCCAGTCCCACTTCCTCAGTTTAAAGTAGACTGAAGACTCTACCCTCTCTTGGGGAGCTCTCCTCTGTTCACTGACACCTGACTTTGTAATCTTAGTCTCGACCTCTCCACTAGGCTTCAGACTCATTTATCCAACCGCCCACTAAACCATCTCGCCTGATGTCTAATAATATCTAAAACTTACAGTGGCCCAAAAGGGAACTCTTGATCCCCCACGACCAACATCTCACCCAAATTTACACATCTCAGTAAATGCACCATCACAAATTCAGCGGCTCAACCGAATCACAAATTCAGCTGCTCAACCAAATCAGTTGAAGTGCAAATCAACCCTTGACTATTACTAATTTCTTCCCTTCCACATCGAATCCACTCCTGACTCCTTTCAGATCTCTCTCCAAGTTGTACCAGCCATGCCTCTGGTCCCCATCTCCACTGCCGCCCACGCCTCTCCCCCGGATACCTAGAAGGTCCCCCATTCCCTCTCCTGCCTCTACACGTCAACCACCACACAGCAGCCAGTCACGTGATCACATCAGTCCCCGGCTTCAAAATAAGCTAGTAGACTGCCCATCATCATTAAAATAAACTAGTCTTTACTCTGCCCTCAAAGAACCGGGCTCCCTCCCTAGCCTCATCTACCGCTATTTCTCACTGATGGCCTTTAAGCCATACTGACCTCCCAACACACCAAACTCATTTCCACCTCAAGGCCAAGGTCCCCCAACCCCACACCTAGAATGCAGAAAACACAGATACTTCACCATTCACATCTAAACTCAAGGGGCACCAGTCGGTTGAGCTTCTGACTTGGGCTCAGGTCATGATCTCAGGGTGCTGGGGTTGAGCCCCACCTGGAGCACCTATCAGGGCCCTATGCTCCGCGGGGAGTCTGCTTCTCACTCTCCCTCTGCCCCCCTCAAAGAAATTTGCTTATTTATTATATTTGCTAATAAAATTTATTTATCAATTTAAATTACCATTCATTCCTGCTATCAGAAGCATTAGCCCAAATAAGAATAGTGATCCTTTCCTAATTTACCTTGAAAGCATTCGGATCCAGGGACCTACCTACTGCTGGGTAACAATCACCCACCCTAAAATCCAAAGTCAATTCCAATACTCCTATTAAATTTACAAGGCTTTGAATTATGCAAAAAAACTCACTGCTTTCCTGGGCTGCCTCATTAGCATCAGATTTCACTTCAGTACAGTATCACCTTACACATATGTTGATTTGATTTTGAAATTATACTACCTCCCACTAAAAACAGTATACTTTTCAATAAGGATCACGTCAATATAAAAAGTATTAACTTTTAATGATTAGCTTGAGCTCTGAGATAGTGTCCTTGGAATATTTAGCCATTAAGCACTTATACATTATCCAAATGAGCCAATGTAAGCATTTTTGATTTTTCACTTACTTTTTTTAGAACTTTTAAAGGTTTCAGACATCGCTATCCAAAAAAAAATCACAAGTGATCATTAGGTCTCTTGATGTCATACGCTATAAATTATCCTATAGTAAATCCTTAAAAATAATCCCTAGAATGTACATTTCATGAGAACAGGGATTTTCTCAGAGGATACAGTAGTAGTATTAGTATAAGGGTTCAGTAGTATCCTTTAGTACCTATTCTTGGCACATGACCACACATAACAAACATGTGTTGTTAAATACTTGCAAACTCGTATTTGGTTTCATCATTTTCAGATCACCATATTATTCCAAATTTATGTATAATCTCTTCTTCCTATTGCTTGATGTCATTTTAATATTAAGCATGAGCTAAAAAGTAATTCTTTGATATAATCACGACAAATATTTGACTTCCAAATTACGTGGTGACATTCGGTGAGTTGATCACAAGAGATCGTCATCTATCCTCTTATGTAGGGGATGCAGAGCAGGCAAGACTCCACGCAGTTTAAGACGCTGACTCCACTACCAAACTCCTAACAAGAGTTTCCGCTCTCAGGCTAGGAAGGAAACCACAGCTGGAAGACCATCTGTACATCCCAATTTATCAAATATTTACACCAACTCCGAGGTGAATGTTAAGTAGCTCCATACAGCTGATAAAGAAAGTCAACATAATTAAGTAGTCGAAGGCAGCAATTATGAATCATAGAAAAGCTGCTGGGTTTTGAGGTGTGTCACTAGTAATTTATTACTAATGAAAGTTAAAATAGTCAAGTTTGTGAACAATTTACTTTAATAAAGTTTATCCCCAAAACATTACTCTTGCCCTCACATTTCTAAGAAAACAACAGCAGAGCCGCAACTGGTTTGCTGGGAAGTACATGTGACACATTGTACAGAAATGGGAATGTGTCTCATATGAATGTCACCTAGCATATCACAGCGGGCGGACAACTGTGCATCTAAAGTAAGCAGCACATTACTACCTAACAAACTATAAATACAAATCCTTGCTCCAGCCATAACCAAGTAACCTTTGGCATTTATAACCTCTTCATGTCATAGTTTCTTAATAGGAAAATAAGAATAACCTCTGTCTACATTCATGGATTATGAAATTGACAAAGGAAAACAGACATTACAGACTTCGCTTCCTTCACCCGACACAGTCTGCCTGCCTGGCCAGCTGGACTGAGGCACAGCGGGCTCAGACCCCATGAGGGGAGCTCCCCTTAGATGAGGTAAATCTGGAATAGTAAAATTCATAGAAACGGAAAGTAGAAGAGCAGTTATCAAGGGCTGGGGGAGGGAGACATGGAGAGCTGTTGTTTAATGGGTATACAGTTCCCATTTCGCAAGATGAAAACATTCTCGGGATCTGCTGTGCAACAATGTGAACAGACTTAACACTACTAAACCATACAGTTAAAAATAGTTAAAGTGGCACATTTTATACACTTACGTATGCTATATGTTATCACAATTTTTTAAATTTTTAAGTTATTTTAAGAAATAAATAATCAAGGGGTACCTGTGTGGCCCAGTCGGATAAGTGTCCTCTTGGTTTGGGCTCAGGTCAGGATCTCAGGGTCATGAGATCGAACCCCGTGTCAGGCTCTGTGCTGGGCGTGGAGTCTGCTTAAGATCCTCTCTCTCCCTCTCCCTCTGCCCCTCCCCACCTCTCTAAAAAAATAATAAATTTTTAAAAAAGAAGGAATCAAGAACTTCATCAAATGAGACATCATAAAGAAAATGAAAAATCACACTACAAACTGGAAGAATACATTTTACAACACATATAATAGATAATGAATTCAAATCCAAAACAGAGAAAGAACCTCTAAAACCGTTAGGAAAAAGACAAACTACCCAATTTTTAAAAAGGCAAAAGAATGAGCATTTCACAGAAGAGAAATACAAATGGCCAGGAGCTATATGAAAAAATACTAACCTTACTGTGTTCAGGAAAAATGAAAATTAAAATCACAAAATACCTTTTTATACCCAAAAGAATGGCCAAAGTGTTTCAACCTGGTAACTAGGTGCTAGGTGCTGATGAGGATGTGGAACAAGAGAATTTTAATACACTGTTGGTGGGAGTGTATATTGGTATCACCACTTTGGAAAATAGTTTGGCATTATTTAATAAAGTTGAAGATACATTCTCCATGACCATTAATTCTACCCGAGGTAGATAAACCTTAGAGAAATTCTCACATATGTGACAAGGAGACATGAACAAGAACTTCACTACAGCCTTATTTATAAATAGTAAAAACCTGGAAACCACCCAAATGGCCTTGGTTGGGAGAGAACACAAATAAGTTATAGCATATTCACACTCCACAGAAGTGGGAATGAACAACCGCAGCTAACCTACCAGAAGAAATGTATCTGGCAAACATAATATTGATTTAAAAAGCAAGACTCAGGGCGCCCGGGTGGCTCAGTCCGTTAAGCGTCCCACTCTTGATTTCAGCTCAGATCATGATCTCAGGGTCGTGAGATCCAACCCCGTGTTGGGCTCGCAGAGTCTGCTTATCTCTCTCCCTCTGCTCCTCCCTTGTTCGCTCGCTCTCTCTCTCTCAAATAAATAAAATCTCAAAAATAAATAAAATAAAAAGCAAGACTCAGAAGAAAACATATGGTATAAATCATTTAAATAAAGGTCAAAAGTCAAAACTGAGCAAAACTAAATACCATGCTGTTTAAAGGTACACACGTTTATGGCTAATACCACTAAAAGGAAATGATAAATCCCAAATTCTGGAAGTTACTCCTCTCTTGAATGAGTTCGGAGAGGGGCACCCAGGGAGCTTGAAAAGGTCTCCCTGAACTTATAAGTATGGGTGAGGATTTCATCATCCTCTAATAACATGGTGATCATTCCTAATCCCCTGCAAATCTAATTTTTAAAATCAAATCCCCAGGAAAGGGAGGACGTACTCAGACAAAAAGCTCTAAAAATAAGGAAAAAATTTTGGGGGATGGAAGGGAAAAGGAGAGAACTGTATATCCCGCAATATTATTAACTTTGTTTTCTAAGTAATAACCTACCGACTCCTGTAGAGCAACTTAAACTTGACATCATTTGTGGCACTGGTCACATGGTCATGTGGTTTTAATGCGTGACTGCCAAATGTCTCAAAATTCCTATTATGGCACCAAACAGTATAAATCCTTCAGCCTCCCTATATTCACCATCACCAGGAGAGGACTCAAGATAGGAAAGCCAGCTGCCCTCCTTGGCCACTGAAGATTCAGAGTGGAGAAGGGGCAGGAATGCAGGGAGAGGCTCCCCTGGGGAAGAATTCTGTGTCAAGAAAATGAAGACTGGCAGCTACGTGAAGATGCAGCCAGCTCAGAGCCCTCCCACTCCTGAATGGCATCCCTAAAGGAAGAAAATGTAATACACTGGGACACTGGCTGTCTTTGAGGGCCCAAAACATATGTACACAGTTCCTCCGGGAAACAACTAAAATTTCCAATGTCTTTTCCTGATAGCTTATTACATCCACATCAAATTCTGAGTTTTCCACTGCTCAACTGGCTGTATTAGCTGGGACCTGAAGTCAGACACAGAGAGCCATGGATGCTGACTGAAAGATCACCTGTTTTCTTCTTTTTACTCACAACGCTCTCAGAAAGGATGTGTTTGTTTGATTTTAATTTTTCTCATCATTCTAATCAAATTACCACAGGCTCTTTATTCTATCAAACCAAATTCTTAGTCTGAAAGCACAATGGAATTCTTTAACTGAATCCCAAGCCCTCCCCTATCCTGAACTCCAGTCTCACAGTCAATGGTCTACTCAACATTTCTACTTCAAAATCTAGCAGGCAACTCCAAATCAACACAGCCAAAGGAAAATCCTTCATATCTATCCCTTGCCACACTCCAAAGCCACTCTCTTCCCTCCTCCATCATTTGCCCAGGTGCTTAGGCCAAAAACCTAGGAGCAGGTATCATCCCACTCTTCTCTCTCCAACGCACCTCAGATCCATCAGCAAGCACCGCTGGCCCCGCCCCCCAGCACAACTTGCCCCACCCCGAACACCATGGGCTCTGCCCCCCAGCACACTGCACCCCACCCCCAGGAGGCCCCCATGTGTGAGCTGCTCAGAATGACTTCTTCCAGTGAGTATAATGTGGAAAGTGGGGGTAAAAAAGAGAATTCAATGGAGAACCCGGACAAGCAGGGCCTCAGCCCAGTGATCAAAATTATACCAACAGTGATAAGTCAAGATGAAAGTACACACACTTGATGTGAAGTGATGAAAACAACGCTGCACCTCTGTGGTCTTCCAAACACCCACAAGCCCAGACTAATCATGAGAAAAACATGTGACAAATCCCACTTAAGGGGCACACTACAAAATGACCAACACTCCTCAAAGCTGTCAGGTCATCCACACCACGGGAAGTCTGGGAAATCGTCCCACTCTAGGGGGTTTTAAGGAAACACGACAACTAAATGTAACATGGAAAATTCTACATAGGATCCTGGATCACAAAAGGACCTTGTTACGAACTGAATATCTGTATTATTTGTATCCCCCCCAAATTAATACATTGAAGCTTTAAGCCCCAATGTGATGGGATTTGGAGATGGAGCCTTTGGAGTTAATGAGGTTTAGATGAGGTCATGAGGATGGGGCCCTCTTCAGGGGATTAGTGCCCTGATCAGAAGCTATAGCAGAGAGCTCTCTCTTTCACTTCCCACCATGCACCCCTCCCCTCCCCAAACATGCACGCACCAAGGAAAGGCCATGTGAACACACAGCAAAAAGGCAGCCGTCTATGAGCCAGGAGAGAAGCCACACCAGAGCCCTACATGCTGGCACTCTGAACTCAGACTTCAGCCTCCAGAACCCTGAGAAATAAATGTCTGTTGTTTAAGCCACTCCATCTATGGTATTTTGTTATGGCAGCCTAAGGTAATACAGACCTTAAGTAAAAACTCAGGAAATCCAAATAAAGCATGGAACTTAGTTAACAATGTACCAATATCGGTTCACTAGTT
This sequence comes from Halichoerus grypus, assembly GCF_964656455.1. Taxonomy (NCBI): domain Eukaryota; kingdom Metazoa; phylum Chordata; class Mammalia; order Carnivora; family Phocidae; genus Halichoerus; species Halichoerus grypus. The sequence goes on from NC_135721.1 coordinate 6,501,657, forward strand.
GTGATAAAGGGTCATACTAATATATTAACAACAGGAAAAAGTAGATGTGGGTTATATGGGAAATTTCTGTACTATCTTCACAACTCTCTGTAAATTTAAAACTGTCCAAAAATAAGTTTAAGGAAAAAAAAACTCAAATGGCTTCCTATCCTATTTAGACCATTGCCAAATTCCTGGTAAACTTTTTTTTTTTTTTTTTTTACTGCATAGTATCATTTATTTGTTCAATTAAAAAAAAAAAAAAAGCCAAGCTCCTAGAAACAGTAAAATAGTGGTTGCCAGGGGCTGGCAGGGGACTGGGGTCTGCTAATCTCTTTCAACTCGTCACCTAGCACTCTGGTCTACCAAGTTCACTTTCATGAGGGTTAGTTATCTGGGATATGGGTTACATAGGTGCATATGCATTTGTCAAAACAGATCAAACTATACACTTCTGATCTGTGCATTTCACTGTATGTTATACTTTAATAAACATTTTAAAAAACACATGGTTGATGAAATGAGAAATTTGATAACATAAAAATTACCCCTGAACTTGGTAGCTTAAAACAAATAACATTTCTTTTGCTCTCGAAGCTGCAATTTGAGCATAGCTGGACAGGGAGAGCTCATCCCTGCTCTGGCATCAGGCAAGGACTGAAATTATCTAGAGACTCACTCACTCGCATGTCAGATCGTTGGTGCCTGCCGTCTGAGACCTTTGCTGGGGCTGTCGGTTGAAACACCTATACCTGGCCTCTCTGTGAGCCTTGGGCTTCCTCACAACATGGTGACTGGGTTCCAAGGACAAGCACTCTGAGAAAGAGAGAAACAGAGACAGAAACAGAGCCACACATACTGGTGGAAGCTGTGGCCTTTTAATGACCTAACCCTGGAAATCACCTAGCATCACCTCCACTATATTCTGTTAGTTGGAGCAGTCACAAACCTGTCCGGGATTAAGGGGAAAGGAAATAAGCTCCATCCTTGATAAGAAGTGACAAGTACTGGAAACAGTACTGTGACCATTTTTAGAAAGTAAAATTTACCACAGGTTGAAATACAAAGTTAAAGGAAGTCTCCAAAAGACATGAATAGCAAGAGAGAATATATAGACTTAATTCATCCAAGATGTCACCATTTAACAAATAAGAATTCTAGAAAGAAAACAACAAAAAGAGAAGAAGTTACTAAGAAACAGTTCCAGAGGATTTCCCAGAATTAAAGAACATGAGTCATCAAACTGAAAGAACTTACCAAGAATCCACATGAGATAATGTGAAATTTAAGAACATCAAGAAAAACAGAAAATCCTGTGAATCTTCAAGGGAAAAAATCAGGTCAACTACACAGTTAAGAGAACCAGACTAGCATCAGACTTCTCATCATCAATGCTGTATGCGTAAAATAACAACACAATGCCTTAAGAGTTATAAGGGAAAGTTATTTTCAACCTAAAATTCTATGAAGATACTTTCAAATACATAAAGACTTGGAAAGCTGACTTTCCATGTGCTCTTTTCCTAGGAAGTCAGTTGGAGATGTGCTTCGGCAAAATAAAAGTCTAAAGCAAGAAAGATGGCACAGGATTAAAGAAATAATGAATTTGGCTCATTTATGCAGTCAAAAGAAGCTGCAGAATGACAATGTTGCAGTAGGCCGATAACAGCTATCAATCCAGATTGGAGATGGAAAGTACAAGGCTCCAGAACACAATTATCCAAAGGAGAGAAAAATAAATTCTCAAAGTGTAGATGTTATTCCTAAGGATTTGGAATTCAAAATTTAAGTTAGCAATATACTTTCCAAATTTCTACAACGGGCAATATTATTAATTTTAATAATAAAAAATTTTATATAAAGAAAATTTTAAATTAGCAAATTTAAAGGACAGAAAGCTATTAAGAAAAAACGTTTTTAATTTTAAATTTAAATTGATTGTTTCTCTGCCTAAAACTAAGTCTTTGGAAGTTTTTTTTTCTCCCAAAAGAGAAATAATGACCATTAAAATCTTACACTCCCCAACCCACAAAACAAAGGAATTTTCTGTTTAGCTGCCAATGAAAATTGCCAGTTTTTAAGGGTTCCATTCTGTGTCCTAGAAGAAGTAATTTTCAAAACATTTATAATTCTAAAAAAGTGAGATTTTATTGCTTTCTAGCTGGCAAATCCACACAAAATCATTTCCATCATATACCTTCACTCATTTTAGAAGTAACCACCCTGGGGCGCCTCAGTGGCTCTGTCGGCTGAGCATCCAATTCTTGATTTCCGTTCAGATCATGATCTCAGGGATCAGGGATTGAGCCCTGCATCAGGCTCTGCACTCAGCAGGGAGTCGGCGTCTCTCCTTCTCCCTCTCCCTCTGCCCCACCCCCCTGCTCATGCACTGTCTCTGTCTCTGGAATAAATAAATCTCTAAAAAAAAAAAAAAAGTAACCACCTGTTGAAAGCACTTATGTGTCCATGTGCACATTGCAGTGAGAACAACCCAGTGCAAACGTCACCAGATCCAAGCTCTAGAGCCCCAAGGCTCAGCAGCTGGAAGGGCCTGGAGGCACGGGGACAGCTGCACCAGCGCTGTCTATCCCAACAAGAGCGAGCTTTGTGGCGCTGCTGGGAGGAGCAAGGGAGTGAATGTGAGATCTGAGAAGGAACGAGCATGCGCCCAGCACAGAGTGGGCACTCTTTCACACAATTTGCCCATATTCTGAAAGGATGATCAGTAATTGCTGCCATTGGGTTGAGCAGCTACAACGTACTAAGGTGTCTGGTAGCCTCCAGTACCTGAATAATGCTCTCCATAACCTGGAAAATAGTTATCCCCATTTTTAAAACGAGGAAATGGAAGCTCAGAAAATTCAAATGTGCCAAAGTCAGAGAGCAGGGGAGCCAGATTCAAGCTGAGGCCAAAACCAAAGATCACACTCGGTCCACTCTGCCCACAACGTGCATATGACTAATTTATAACAGTTTGGGGAAAGAATGATGAAAAAAAATCAACATTTTCCAATATACAAAGGCTAATTCTGAACCAGGAGACTTAAACTGCCAGGAAGGTTCTAGGTCCTGTGGCCATCCTGATCTTGTGCCGTCCTGTGGCTAGGTGAAACCTCCCTCGCCTGGTAAAGCAGGACGATCCCTGGGCTGTTATCCCTCCCTGTGGCCATCGGGATCTTGACACCACACCTGATTTTGAGACCCTGTCTTAAGTGTTCGCCAGATGATGTTTTAGTGTGCAAGTGCAATTGTGACTGGAAAAGACCAGGGAAGCTCCAGGGTGAAGACGGAGGTGGACTGCTTCTGCCGGAGTTAGAACAGGTAAAGTTCTCCACCCTGGAAGGGAGCGCCAGCCTCATTACATCTTGCGTCTTGTCACCAGGCTCAGTCAGAACAACGTGTGACAACGTTGATGGGCCGCAGAGACTGCGAAAACAGAAGCCATGCTGAGGACAGCAAGGAGCTCCGAGTCAAGGATGCCTAACGGAGAAGACAGATGGGAGAACTAACGACTGTCTGGTAATGTTATCTGCCGTTGACCAGAACTTACTGTCTTCTTAAATTTTATCAACATACATACACGTTCCCCTACAGTATTTACTGACTGTTCACATTAATGAGATATATCCAAAAAAGACTTCACTGTATTTTTTCGGTGTTAATTTCTCCTACTTTGTCTTTACTTTTTAATTAGAAAACACATTCTAATATTAACATCTGCAAATTATTCATCAGTCTGCAGCGAAGCCTAACTTCGTTACCACTAACCATTCACGAGAAGAAAAGAAACACAGTAAAACCTAGACAAAATGAAATATTCAGGGTCTGTGTTGTTTTTGCTTACCTGGTTCTTCAGTGAAACAGAAACTGTTTTAACTACGATTGTTAAAAATCTTAAATATATATTTATTGGTCCACCTTCCTTTCTTGGTGTTTACTTTTTTCTATCTCCTCTTTGGCTTAAAAATAATTCAAAGCAGATACCTCTTTTTCTGACTCCAATACCCATACACTTTCACTATGCCATTTTTCTCAGATACCTAGTCACTGACGGCTACGAGCCAACACAAAATCATCTAGCACCGGAGAGTCAGGAGATAATGAAGAGTTTCTTCTCCCAAGAGCTTACAATCTAGTAAGTACGCAGGAAAAAAAAAAAAAAAAGATCACAGTCCAGTAGATAACTGCTCTCAGTCACGATAACACGGGTGTTACAGCATGAAGAGCGGCTGACAGTGATTCGGCACTTCCCATGTTCCAAACTCTACATGGAGAAAAGACCTTGTAAAAGTCCTCACCACACCATGTACTACTTGTTGGGGGGACCCTCTGTTCCCCGGGTGTCATCTTTCTCCTAGTAATGCACCTGCCCTACCTACTCCTTCCCATCAGAGGAGAAGCGATTCACTCAACTTCTGGGCTTTCTTTTTTTTTTTTAAGATTTTATTTATTTATTTGACAGAGAGACAGAAAGAGCGCATGCACAGAAGCAGGGGGAGCGGCAGGCAGAGGGAGAGGGAGAAGCAGGCTCCCCCCTGAGCAGGGAGCCCGTTGTGGGACTCGATCCCAGGGCGCTGGGATCGTGACCTGAGCTGAAGGCAGACGCTTCACTGACTGAGCCTCCCAGCCCGTTCTGGGCTTTCTTTACACCTGCCAGTCTACAGGCTGCTTCCCTACTTGGGAAGTTTACTGGGGAAGCTGTGTTTCTTCTGGGGGGAATCTGCAGACACCCAGCTCTGCCTGCACTGGGGGACTTAAACTTACTCCCAGGAGTAAAGCACTAGGAACCCTGCATGGCGGCACCTCAACGTCACCACCTCCAATCCAGCTTCTGTCAGTAAGGCTGACAATCCGATCCATGTCCTCTGACTCTTGCAAATCTCTCTCTTTGGTCTAAATTTGGCAAGAGGGAGTTATTAATGACTAAATCCTAAAACTCCAACATTACCATTATCTCCATTTTACATACAAAGGAACTGAGTTGTCTTTCTATTTAGAGGTTAAATACCTAGTTCCACATTTCCTACCTAAAAAGCAGCACTACCACCATTTCACACCACTGGCTCTCAACAGGAAAAAAATACGTTTCTGAATTGATAATGCATTAATCTTAAAGGGAAATGACAAAAAGGAAATAGAAGTTAATGCTAAGACAGGTCATCTGTTCTATCATTGGCTGCTGATAAATTATAGTTGATTAGCTTTGGGAAACAAAACCTAAAAAATACATATAATCAGGTTCCTAGTTCATTAATACAATGGACAAATATTTATTGAGCACCTCCTATGTGCCAGGCCCCGTCCCAGACACTAGTGGGAAAAAAACAGTCCCTCTTCTCATGGAGATTACATTTTAGTAAGAGAAAAAGACAATAAACAAATGAATATATAACGTCAAAATGTATGAAATAATGTAAGGTCAATATTTTTAAAAATATGACAGAAAGAGGAAAATGACAGGAGGCTCTTTTTTTTTTTTAAAGCTTTTATTTATTTGTTTTGCGAGAGAGTGAGCATGAGTGGGGAGAGGAGAAGAGGAAGAGAGAGAGAGAAGAATCTCAAACATACTTCCCACTGTGCACAGAGCCCAACCCAGGGCTCAATCTCACGATCCTGAGATCATGACCTGAGCAGAAATCAAGAGTTGGATGCTTAATTGACTGAGCCACCCAGGTACCCCAAAATGACAGGAGTTTCTATCTTCAAATGGGGAGATCCGAGAAGGCCTCCTTTAGAAGGCCTTGAGCAGAAAGCTACTTTAAGTGAGGGAGTAAGCTATACAGACATCTTGAGCAGGAATATCAAGTGCAAAGGCCTGGAGGCAGGAACATGCTTCAGATATTCAAAGAACTGTGAGAAGGCCAGTGTAGTTGAAACAGAAAGGAGGAAAAACCTGTAGGAAATTAGGTTTGACAAGTTGGTGGGGCCCAATTATGGCAGGACTTGGGATTCTAGTCTCAATAAGAAGAGACTTCCCCAGGGGGCCCTGAGCAGGGATAGGACCTATGACTTAGCACTAAATATCTATCTTCACTTTCTTTACAATACATTTCCTAAAGTAATGTGACAATTTTTTGTTTCTTCTTCATGTGCAGGCAGAGAATCAAGGAAGAGTGGAGTCTCCCTATTATTCTCAGAAACATGAGGCAGGACTCACTAAAAGGAGGATGAAGGAAAAATGGACGTATCTGCTCCATTAACCATGACACCTCATTAGAGGTGACTTCTGAGCATAAGACAGGCAGACACCCAGCCTCCAGCGCGTCCCTTGACCATACCATCCGATCCGTAACTGGCACGGTTCCTTTTCACTTTTCAGTTAAAGTCTAACTCAACACCACACAAACTGGAGTAAGAAATGAGCCTGGAATGAGAACATGTAAGCAAATACCATGAATACATTAAGCATGATACCGAAATTCTAGAAATGCTTTTGAGTAACTGATTTGTTTTAAAAACAAACAAACAAACAAAAACCTGCTGGTAGACTTCCAAATGGTTTGGAGGCTTAAAAATTAATTTAGTATCATTTTTCTAAAAATTGGAAGGATCATCCTAAACTTGGAGGCAATGCAAACATCTGACGAACACCTGCAGAGGTAGGCATGCCCGTTGGAGGGACGCAGGAGATCCAGTCCTTGCACCAAAGATCTTGCTCAGTCTAGTCGAGGAAACAACCTAGTAAACCAACACTTCTAAAAACAGTGTACAGAAGAGCACCTCACTGAGTGCCAGCCAGAGGCAAGGGCTACAAAAGGCCACATGCCATCTGTGTTGGGCCTCTTCTCGGTCCCTTCAACCAAGTGCTACGGGCGGGAGAGTGGGGGAAGCATGTCCATAGTTGTGAGCAGACTCTTACCCAAGCCGAGCAGCACTGGCAACTGCCTACACATAAAACATTCCCGTTTTGAACAAGGCAAGGTAACTTCTTTATTTTTTTTTTAATAGGCTTGAACTCAGGATGGTGAGATCAAGACCTGAGCCGAGATCAAGAGTCGGACGCTTAACCGACTGAGCCGCCCAGGCGCTCCTAGACAAGGTAACTTCTAAAGGGTGTAAGTCTGAAGAAAATTTCAAAAGTGAAAACATGATTAAAAATATTAAAGGAGAAAATAAACTGTGGTAATTAAGAGAAAATGAAAAGTTCTCATAATTGTTTTAAAAAAACAGTAATTTCGCCTATTGCCTCACACCTAAGAAACTTCTTATCCTAAGGAAACAAACAGGCTTATGTACCAAATGTATATATAAGGAAATTTATTGCAAAAAATTATATACAACCTGAGGAATAATTAAACGATATACCATCCAAATGTTGGAACATCATATAGGTTCTGAAAAGTAATTTAATAAAATTGGAAATGATTTTCAAGATGCTAAGTAAAAATAAAAGGTTATAAAAATTTAATATTCGGGTATGTACTCAATTTTGTTTAAACACACACACACGAGTCAGCAAAAGTAGTCTGAGTTGAAGAATAATGTGTGATTTTCCAATTTTCATCTCTATACTCTGTATCTTATAAATTTTACACAATGAATTATGTATTTTTTTTTTTAAAGATTTTATTTATTTATTTGACAGAGAGAGAGAGTGAGTGCAGGAACACAAGCAGGGGGAGTGGGAGAGGGAGAGGGAGAAGCAGGCTTCCCGCCGAGCAGGGAGCCCGATGCGGGGCTCGATCCCAGGATCCTGGGATCATGACCTGAGCCGAAGGCAGACGCTTAACGACTGAGCCACCCAGGCGCCCCTATGTATTATTTTTTAAATCAGATAGAAAATATACAAACTAAGTTCAGTTGCCTATTAGGGTACATAATACATCATTGGTAAAAACACAAATGAAATAAAAAATGCATAAATACCAATGAATTTGTATGTAATATAAGAAGAATCAGCTCCCAAAGAGAGGGGAAAAAAAAAAAAAAAAAAAAAAAAAAATATATATATATATATATATATATATATATGAAATACCTAATTTCACCCACTTTTCAAGTTACAGATAAACTGAAGTTTGGTTTTGCCTTGTTATTCAGCCCAAAACCACTGTTCTGCTTCGGTTTGGGTCTTGGCCTGTAAAAGGCCAAAAGGCCTGATGCCTATTTCCCGGTATCCCTGAATTTCTCATTGATCTCAATTTTATCTCATGAGATAACTTAACCTATCATTATTTCTGAGCAGCAAAGTAACACCAACATTACAAACAATGCGCGTCATTCACATTTATTCTTCACAATGAATATTAACTTTCAAATATATGTAGGTAAGCACTATACATTTAACTTGGAGTAAATTCACCTTATAGGATTTATATATTACTAATCTATCAGGTAAAATATAACTACATGTTTCTTACCACAAGAGTAAAATGCTGTTATAATTAATAAGTACAAAAGCTATTAGTTATTTAGTTCCATTTAAGTCATGAAAAATGACCTTTTTTAATGAAAATGCTCTATTTGGGAATTCTACACATCTTGTAAGAATGAATTAAAAATGGAAATAATCAGCTCTGCTATCTCAATTTCACATGCAGAAAAACTCTAAACTCACAATAATAATCATAATGAACCATACATACACAATAAAAATATATGAGAACTATGAAGAAAAAGAAGGCGTAAAAGAGAACTAGGGTATCCAAAACATGTTTTGTTTCTCGCTAATTAAACCTCAAGTCAACAGTCTTCATAAGAATGTTCAAAAAGAGAATTCCTATTGTTTTGAATCTACGGAGGGAAACAAATGTTTGCAGAAATAATTAGAAGACATCATCAATCATTTTCAGGAGTTGAAGACAAAAAAATTCTCAAGATTTGCCTGGATAATATTCAGCTTTAATTCAATGTTGATTTTAACCATTCAGCCATTAGACATTTAACTAAAAATGTGATTTGACGGACCCCTATTTAAACATAGTCTTAGATGACACTTTTCCAGCATTTCATCCATGCTCTTCAGGTATGCTATTTTTTTCACACCTGAACCCACAATCAGCCGGCTGTGTACAAGGAGGCCACTGGGTCTAAAGAAGTGGCATTTGGGGCATGCTCAATGGTTTCTATCATTGTCCCAAATGTATCATTTATGAGAACATCCTCCATTACTCAATCAGTAATTTTATTTTTTAGTACATATTAGTAAATAATAGAGGGAAAAAGCAATAAATCTGCAAACAAGTATGCCAAGAATGCAATACTCTCAGGAGGGCAACACTCCGAAACTGAATCTCCAGAAGTGGGGCATCCACCCCACAACAGCACAAGTGCTCACCCATAAGCCCATGCATTCCAGATTAGAAGATTTCGGGGTATTGATACCTAATTTACTAAAGTGTAGTTGCTCAGAAGCCAACCATGTAAAGAAAGAATGGAATGTCTCCAATGACCTAAAAGGTAACCATGAAGAGATGGGCTTAAACAGAGCATTTCTGGATTATTTCAGAAAGTTTATGGGCCCCAGGATGACAAGCTCCCTCGCAGCCACCGCTATCCAGAACTAACTAACTAACTGCCCCAACAGAGGGAGCAAGCTCTCCATCACAGAAGTGTCCAAGGAGAAGCCAGATGGCCATCCACCAGAGACTTCCCCGCGAAGACTGTATTCCACAGGAGCAGTGCTCACCCAAGGTGCGATGGCGCCATCGCTCATGGAGCACTTGCTCTGTGGTACAGAAAGAGCGCGGCCCAAGCGGCTCACATGGCTTGTGATGCTCCAGGGCAGAACCACAACCTGAACCTAAGCTGACTCTGGCACCTATGATCTTAACCACTGGAATCTTAATGCACGAAGCATGTTTGCTTTTTAATCAGCGACATCATCAGACCCTGCCCATCTCCTCTCACTCTCTGCGGTACGAGGCCTCACGCAAAGCCTGGCCAGCAATCAGTATTTCCTGAAGGAGTGAGCCTGCCCTGCTTTCCTTCGCAAACAGTTTCCTCAACTGCACGTTGCACAGCCTCTCTGGGATGCCAGGAAAATTCACCCTTCAAGATTTTTGTCTCGAATATTACCTTGAATGACCAATCCAAACCTGAGTTACAGCTGCTTTTCCCTAGATGATTCCAGAGTGTGATGGAGCCTGCCCTGCTCTCCCACATCACAGAACTGTAGCTGGACATGGCTGCCCAGGTAGGTGACACTGACCAGCCCCCAGCCAACTCCTTGCTGTGACCTGTGGCCATGTTCCAAAGCTCTAGCAAAAGGAATGAGTCACAGTGGTATGTATCTGCCACTTCTGGCCCTCAACTGTGACCACGTGGGTTCTTTCCCCTGGAACCCGCCAAGTTCTCAAAGTACGGTCACCAGGGCAGCGGCAGTGACATCTGTGAACCCCCTCCTCTTGCAAATTATCAGGCCCCAACCTGGACCTACTGAATGAGAAACCTGTTCATAGGGCCCAGCAACCTGTGTTTTCAGCAAGTGCAGCGGGGGATCCTCATGCCACCCCAAGCTCAAGGACCACTGTCGTAAGCAAACCAGCCTCAACCAGGCTGACGGTAAGGCCCCAGGTGGAAGAACAAGGTGTTGAAAGGAGCACAGGTGTTTGTAGGACCAGGTGGTGCATAACTATGCACCAGTCTAGACCATTTGCATCAAAACTGTTATGTGAGGAAAATAAACGACTATCTTTAAGTCAATGGCTTATTGTTGGGATTCTCTGTTGTAGCTGCCTTATCCAAACTAATTCCAACTAAGCCACCCAGGCACCCCAGCAACTTTCCTTTTTTAAAAAATGTTCTAAAGTTGGGGTGCCTAGGTGGCTCAGTCGGTTAAGCATCAGCCTTCAGCTCAGGTCATGATCCCAGAGTGCTGGGATCAAGCCCCACAACGAGCCCCGCATGGGGCTCTAAGCTCAGCTGGGAGTCTGCTTCTCCCTCTCCCCGCCCCCTGCTTGTGCTCTCTCTCTCTATCTCTCTTCTCTCTCTCAAAAAAAATAAAATCTTAAAAAAAAAAAGTGTTCTAAAAGTACCAACATTCACTGCAGACCACAACCCTACAACAATTTACAAATTTCCATAATCATTCTCAAAGGATACCAATTTGTCAAAGGTTTGTCTTCTACGTGACTACTACCTAGTTTACTTGATCCCCAGTTTCAGAGAAGGCTCTGGATTTTGGTCACGGTCCACCTTCCCGGGGTATGACTTACAGTGATACACAACACCTTTGGCTTTCCTTTGCTGGGCCTCGCCCTGTTGCACACTGTTTGTTGTCCAACACAGGGATGGCTAATCTTGCTAATCCGTGTCACCAGCCTAGCCAAGGCACACTGACCTACAGGGCCGTTCTTCATTTTACAAGAGCTAAACCTTCAATATCATACATTTACCTAATCTAGAATTAGGGACAAAATAGGGAAATGCAGTTTAACCTTTTCACTATTTTCCAGAGGCCCTTGCTTTCAATAAAATCAATACAAAAAGGAAAACAATCCAGGACCAGCTTTGGGCATTATTCCAATTTATTTTGTCTTTGCTGAAATGGTCCCAACATCCTTTTGTCTTTAATATTCTGAGGATTTTTTTTTAAATCTACTCAAGTGTTGGCTACCAAAGTTACTTTATAAATTACTTTATAGTCCTATGTGGTAAACTCTGAGTCTGTGCCAAAAACCTTCTTAGAACAGCATATTTCTCCATTAATTTATATTTCCTGTACTTTAAAAAGGAAACCACTTTAGAATGGAATCCTTCCAATCCATATTGAAAATTGTAACAAATATACAGTTTGACAATACCCCAAATTCTCTTTCAATTTTGACTATCAGAATTTCCATTCAAATCCAATGGAAGTCTGAAGCTCAATTTCGTGATGCCAAATACACCAAGACTTTCCTTTACTATGTGATTTACCAATATTTTACAAGAACAAAAGGAAAAGACACACTAGTCTGATACTGTAGGAAAGGTACAGAAACCACCTCATAGCAGGATTATCGTCTTAGACTAAGGACCCCTTAACTATCTCCAAAGATACTAAGGACCAGCAAGGGAAGCTTCACCCTGCCCTCTACCTTCAACTTCTTGGCTCTACTCAGACACCCAGTCTTCGTCATTTCTATTCTTGGTAAGCAGCTAACATGAACAGCTGTGCCAGTCCAGTATTAGAAAAGGCACGCTAAGACTCACAGTGAAGCAACTGTAGATTAAACTTAAACTCCAAAGCCTGAATAGTTATCACAAGACAAAACAGTCTGGCCAAAATTCAATGTACACTCCAAAAAAACCGAAAAACTGGTAGGGGCTTATAAAGCAATCAAGACCTTTTCAAATATTATTTTATTCTCTATTAGCTAGACATTTTTTTTTTAATGTCACACTCCCTAAGACAGCCTGAACAACTTAGATCAGTTAATCACTGTAATACTGGATCTGCAAAAAGAATGAAATGATAGTTGTGTGAGAGTCCAACCTTCCCTCTTTAAAGGGATATTAACTTTCTGGGGCACCGGGATGGTGCAGTCAGTTGGGCATCTGACCCTTGGTTTCTGTTCAGGTTGTGGCCTCTTGGTTGTGGGATCGAGCCCCACGTCGGTCTCTGCACTCAGTGCGGAGCTGGCTTCAGATTCTTTCTCCCTCTCTCTGCCCCTTCCTGCTCTCTCTCTCTCCCTCAAATAAAAGGATAAAATCTTTAAAAAAATAAAAAATAAAAAAATAAAGGGATATTAATGTTCAAGATTATTTCCAAGATATGACCCACTCCCAAGGGAAAAAACTAGTTGGGGAAAACTTAATTTGAAATTCTGTTGGCCAATTAAAGGATGAAATTACCAAGTGATGAAATCTAGAATTACTTCTTCAACTACTGCATGAGTTTCCAGCCTTCTCTAGTCCTGAGTGCCGGCTATAGTTATTATCCGGTCTACCTTTGTTCCAGGGCAGTAAACTTCAGAGCAGACTGACCACCGTCCACTGTAACAGAAACTGCTACCTACTTCTTAATGCCCAATAAGCTAAATCTGGCTTGTTCGTGTTGCTCGAGCTCAAAAAAAGAAAACCTAAGGATATTTCAGCCAAAATCTTAAAAATCCTATTTTCACAAAAATCTAGCATTCCAGCTTCCCTTGAAAAATCAGCTTTGGTGACCATCAGCAAAATGGAGTGAGGGCTTTCTTTTAGAGTGAGCATGGGCTTTCCAGATGGCCACGCTGTCCACGCCTCCTAAAAGGGCGGCACCTACACTGACGTTCATTTACATTCCTTGCCTGGTGCCCTCTAGACATGTGCATTTGGAATTTATGTTGGCACTACTACTTCACCTAAGCTGTGACCTGGTCAGCCAAATGGCACCTTCCAATAAACAAAAACTCCCAGGGTTTACTCAGACAGTTTAACGCTGGTCTCGGGCAATTCTGCTTTTATACATACAACTTCTAGAAATTCATTGCAGGTCTTTACATTTATCTCTGAAATGTAATACTGTTAAATTAGATGCATTCAATTCAATCACTATTGGGCACCCACTAGACTAGTGGTTTTGCAAAAAGGCAGAGCCTTTCTTTCCATTCAGTTTTAACAAGGTAAGTATCCATCTGAAACTAATAACACACTCTATGCTAACTGAATTTAAGTAAAATAAGTTAAAAAAGAAAAAAAAAAAGGTAAGTATCACCTAAATATCTTTCATGTGCATAGATCTACATATAATTTAGTTTCAAAAAGAAAAGGATTCAGGGGGGCACCTGGATGGCTCAGTTGGTAAGCATCTGCCTTCAGCTCAGGTCATGATCCTGGGGTCTTGGGATTGAGCCCTGTTATCAGGCTCCCTGCTCAGCGGGGAGTCTGCTTCTCCCTCTCCTTCTTCCCCTTCCCCCTACCTGTGCTCTCACTCTCGCACTCTCTCTCACTCTCCCAAATAAATAAATAAATAAAATCTTAAAAAAAAAAAACTGTTTAAAAAGAAAAGGATTCAGAATTTGTTTGTATAAGCAGAGAGCTATTTATTTCAATATACATGCAACTGAGTAACTTAAGTATATCCAAAATAAAATTTAAAAAATCATGTATTACCTGTAAATCCGACCTTCCACAAACACCTACTTTGGCACAGAAATCCTCTAAAACCTAAGAAAGTTCCTATGGGATTATGGATTAAAACAGAAAGTATGTTACATTTTTGTCCAGTGCCTAGATAGATAGGAGCAAGGCGAGCTGGTCAGAGGCCTGGGCCTTCACAGAAGAGTGAGGTCCATCTGGCTGGCAGCTGGGGGGGGGTCCCCTAACTTCCCCACTCCACGAGGACACTGGCTGCCCGAGAGAATCCAGTGTTGAACCTGCTGCTGGCCGGTCTTCCCCGGATTGGCTGGTTCCAGGCCAGGGGGAAGATATAGCAAAGGAGCCCTTCTAGAAGAGCCCAGCTGAAAGGGGAGAGGGCGTGGCACCAAAAGTGGCAGCCCTTTGTTCTTCATGAATAAAGACAATTATGCACTCTGAAGGCTTCTTTATTCTGAATCTCCTGATAACAATGCTGATAAAGCTTCTCTTTTCAATCACCCCTAATCACCCCTTATCGCCAGACACTGTAATCATGTAGCTGAGAATACTGGTACCGCTCATGGTTATCTTCATTTCCTTTTTGAATAATCATCACAGTCCTCCAAAATTCTTCACTGCTTTACCAGTCGCCTTTTAAGTAACCCTCTTGAAGAAAATAAAGTCGCCAAAAGAGTCGCTGGAGCCTCCTTCTGACGGAGGGATGTGCTGTGCGGTCTTTAGTGAGCCTCACAACGCAGGCCTGTGATGCTCAGGGCTACGCGGCCGCTAGGAGGCTCAGTAGCGACCCGCTGGAGGAGAACAAGTCACAGGGGGGACCTGAACCCAATTTGGGGAGCTCTTAGCCAGCTGCGCTGCAAAGACAAGGAAGCGCCTCATCCAGTGAAGGGCCACCACTGATTTCCCGGCCCCCAACAGTGAGCGTCCGCTCTGTGTGCCGTGAGCACGACCTCCTCGTGGGGCAGGGCCCACCGGCTGCCACATTTTATAGACCAGGCCACTGCTGCTTGCAAAAGACCAGTCGATGCTAAGGCCACACCGCTAAGAAACAATGATCACTGGTGCCCCCCTGTGCTGTCCCCACAGGAGTCCCACCGACTCCAAGCACAGTCTAAGCCAGTCCTAAGCATGAGGGATACAAACATGAGTATGAGGAGGCCCCTATTCTTTTTTTTTTAAGGTTTTTTTTTTAAGATTTTATTTACTTATTTGACAGAGAGAGACACAGCAAGAGAGGGAACACAAGCAGGGGGAGTAGGAGAGGGAGAAGCAGGCCTCCCGCGGAGCAGGGAGCCCGATGTGGGGCTCGATCCCAGGACCCTGGGATCATGACCTGAGCCGAAGGCAGACGCTTAACGACTGAGCCACCCAGGCGCCCCAAGGAGGCCCCTATTCTTAAGCAACTGATAGCCCAGCAGGGAGAGGTGTAAAATGAGCAAATAAAATAATTTGTTTAAAGGTGGTACAGGGGCCCATCAGAGCAGGCTAAAGCAGGAGGGGGCATGAGGCAGTTGCTTGGGAGGCCTCATCAACAAGGGGGGCCACATCCCCTGGAAACCAAAGGGGGGTTCTCCCACCACTGCTTCCTAGAGCTGGAAGGATATGCACATTTGAGAAGTGGCCAGAGGAAAGGGGAAAGACCCCAAGATTGCCCATTAACTCCTTCCTAAGAAAGACAGATAGGGACGATAGTGGGCTTTTGCTCCACAGACAGGGAGGGGCTGGTGGGAGTGCAGAGCCGAGGAGAGAGGCTGAGCAGGATGACTTCAGACAGAGGAGAAGCTTACTCCAAGGCAGGGAGTGAAAAGACAGGAAAACATACTGGAGGGAGCACTGAGTGAGTGAGTCCACAGATACTGCAGCAGCAGAGGGGGATTTAGACCCCCACTCCAGCACTCCTGCTCGCCCGGCCTTTGGCATTACACTGCCTGGTCTACGCAGGGGGCTCTGAATAATCAAAAAGGAAATAATAATATTTCCAGCCAATCCGGGGGCAAGCTTCAAATAATAATAAAAAATAATTTTAAAAAATATAATAATAATAAAAAATTTTAAAAAGCCACACTTAAGAGGTTCTAGGCCTATCCCTATCCTTCGGGGGCCAATGGTTCTCAAAGGAGGCTTGCGGTAGGAATTGGGGGGGTGGGCAACGCCTCTCAAGGGGCAGGTCTCACGTTCAGGAGAGACCCCACGTTCTGACTCCCGACACTGTCTACACACGAGGTTATACACACAGTCACTAGAGATGAACGACAGGATTGAAGCGAGACGTGGACATCATTCAACAAAAAGCCTGTCCCATCTCAGGGCCGTATTGCCTAGAGTACACTATGAATTTTATTTTTCCAAATCTTGGGATCATATTGCCAACGGCACCATTACACTGCATTGTATTTTAAAGGTTACCCGTTAAATGATTAAATACAAGTGTTTAAAAAATACATCACACTGTTATAGCCTTTCAGTCATATGGAGACCCTTAAAAAGCTCTTTAACGCTGACGGTAGTGGGGGCAGGGAGTGAGGAGGAGCCTGGTCAAAAACACAGGTTCCCTGGCCCTCGTTCAGAAGGTGCTGGGTAGACACTGAGAATCTATATTTATAACAACGATCCCAAGTGATTTTTGATACAAGTGATCTCAGGGCCGCGCTTGAAAGAGCACTGCATTAGGCAGCAGGGGAGCTGTGAGGAGTCTTACCCAGGGAAGTAACTGATGAGGAGGGCATTTCTTAAAGTTTGCAATTTGGCTGTTAGTGTTGGAGGCAGAAGCCTGATTACAATGGTTGTAAGAGTGAAAATGGAAACAGCAAGAACCAACTATTCTTTCAAAATGTATGACTGAGAAGAGACAGAATGAGGATGTGCGCTGAGGAGAAAAACAAAAGGGTTTTTATTTGTATTCAGCAGGTAGAGAAATGAGTAATATTGTAAAATACTTATTAGTAATCATATTGTTGTGGATATTTAAATGCCTCCAGATCCACCCTCCAGTTTAACTCTGTGCCCCCAAATCATCGATTGCCCTCTGAAGGAGACACCAGCAGGAGATGGAGTATGGGAGGGATTCATCTCTCCCATCCTCCTCCCTCAAGTTCAGCGCAGGAGGTCACAGTGCCTCTGGGAGCAGCCCTCAGGGCTCCCCCTTGGGGCTCTGCTCCTTCCCTCCCCTTGTCTCTCTAGGCCAAGTGAAGCTGGTACTGGGGGACTGTACTATTCCGTGATTTCCCTGCCCTTATCTTAGTAAATAGTTCTTAAGGTCTCCTTGGTTACCTAGTTCAATCTGGCTCCCACCAGAATCCTGCCTGATACCTATAACACTAAACAGAATAAAGGCCAGAAGAGTATCAAATCCAAAATGCTTTTGTGCTTCAAATAAGAAATCAGTCACTTCAAATGGGATTCAGAAAAAGATTTATAGGCAAGGTGTACTGGATGCAGAATTGGAAGAATGCTTAGGATTTGGATAAGCCCAGGAAGAAGAAGGGACGCGTCATTAGCGCCGAACTGTTCAGATCTCCTGAATCCTGATTCTATCTCTTCACACGTCAGCTACGTCCCACCTTTTCCACACTCTACAGATAGACCAAGCATGACTTCAGGCTTCACCCACGCCATTCATAAAATTATTAAATGATCACTCTTCTGAGGACTGTGTTTATGGCTTACTTTATTCTTTAAAAAGTCTTGTCAAGTGCCATCATTGTGGAATCCCACCTGTTAGCGGACTGCGGGCAAAAGCTGTGTGTGTGTGTGTGTGTGTGTGTGTGAGTTGTTTCGATTATTTCCCTGGAAAGTCAGCCCTGACAGACCACAGTCAACAGAGACGAGGGTTATCTGTACTTATCAAGGCAGTGCCGACACAGGGAGCTTGAAAGCAGGGGGACAAAGAACTCCTGAAGCTGTGAAGAAGCAGAAAAGCCACTTCTGACTCCAAACTCAAAACTAGATTTTAATCCTAATTTAATCACTGTGTGGGCATAGGACTGAACCTCCACCTCATATTTCCCTTCCCAAAAAGGAAGTCCTAAAGATTAAAAACGGAATACATACACACAGATGTTAACTTACACACACCTCATAATCTGTGGAGAGGAAAGGTGTATCAAACATATATGAGGAGCCGGGTGCTCTGCACAGATTATGTGTTTTAATCTTCACAGTAATCTACAACTAGGTGTTATTTATTATTTATTTTACAGATGAGGAGACTGGGGTTTAAAGAAAAATGCAGTAATTTGCCAAAGAGCCCGGGGCCAGCCGAGTCTGGCTGCAGACCCAATTAAGCCTTTTCCACTACAGCACCACACTACTACTTCCTACAGATAAAGGGACAGAGTTCGGGGAAACCAACGTTAACTGCAATGTTCAGGGCATGTGGTTATTTTGCTTAGCTGCTTCAGATTAAACAGAGAGGCAGTTTCAATTCTTCCTGTTGAAAACTTCTTCAAAACTTATTAGTCCATTTTCCTCCCTTAAGTTTTTATTTATATTCCTTCCAACTCGGTCCAGAAAGAATTTGGGGCAGCTTCTTCAGTTAATGAAACAAACACAGAATCATGGAATTTTAAAACTAAGCACAACACACATTTTACACAGAAGGAAACTCATTTATGTAAAGTGACATATCTAAAATTAGTTAACTGACAGGGCCTAAAATACAGATTCAAGATTCCAAGTTCCATATGCCTTCCTTATTAAAAGGAAATCTTCCACAGCAGATTGTCCCAGTATTTTCTGGGTTCTCATGATGAAGACTGATGCTCATTATGGGTGTAAAAGTAGACAGGACAGACAAATGAGTTAAATATTTATGTCCTAAACCTAAAGCATTCAAATGGCGGCTTTAAAATAAAATTAATCCTTGATGTGCTTGTTTCGTTGCTATTCACCTTCTTCCCCCTAAAAGTCATAATCCGAAAAAGACCCAATACTGAAAACTCCGCTTATTTCTTCATCTGTAAAATGGGGTTCATCATAGCACAGACCTGTGGAGGATTAAATAAGCTAATAACTACTCCTTTCCCAAACATATTGCTTCACTTCATTGGATGCCTACATTATGGCGGGGGGGGGGGGGGAGGGAGATACAGAAAAGGTCAATCAACAAACTGACCAAAATGGAACCAGGATTTTATTAGCCTCCATCCACACTTTTTTCTCTCTTACAGACACACACAGTTTTCCCTATTCAAACCATTACCACCAGCACTTCAGTGTTTGGGAAGTTCTCTATCTCCAGTCTCTCCTCCCAAAACACACGGGTAACCCAGATCTACAACAGTGATGAACCAAAATTATTTGCTACATGTTAAGACTATAAATTACAATTGACCTTTCACTCAAATGGTTAATACCATAACCCGTATAACATATATATAATATATATACATATGGCTAAAATATATCAGACCTTGAATCTCACCTGACTTCACAAGGTATTGCGAGGCTCCATTAAATCATACAATGCGGTGAAAGAGGTCTGTAAGCTGTAAGGTGTTACCCACTGTAATTATGACCTGACTTTGCAGGATTAACTACAACAAGTCATCCTCCTTCTCCCACCCATCTTTTTCTCCCTCCTCCAAACCTTTCAAAATATCTTGAGTCTCCCTCTTGCCCTCTCTCCCCGCCCAAACAGCTCCATCCATCATCTCTAAAATGATGACCCTGTCCCCAAACAGGACTGTTTGATGAGGCCAACTGGCTGCCAAGAATGCCAACCTGGAAACCCTGTCGCTGGGGAAATTTACTCCAGTTTCAAAGTATAACCGCATCATGGGAAATAAGGACAGAAAATGGTAAAAGGGAAAGACAGAGAAAGGGAAGGAGGAGGAAGAGGATGCCAGAGCAGCCTCAGTCTGGTAACTCAGTTAGGTCAATCAAGTGTATTAGAACGTATGATACGATGAGATTAAAAAAAAAAAAACAAAACTCCACTCTAAAAAAATAGGTTGATCTGGGACACGTAATTATTCTCACTTTGGGGTCTTTAAAAAATTCACCACACCAGCAGCTAATAAAGAACACAATTATATTCAATGACATCTGATGGCTTCTCCACAGCACGTTTGGCCCTTGTCTTGGCACAGCTCTCCCTCAGTCCAAATCCTCCTCAAAACCCGCTCTCCATCTACCCCTTCCATGATGACCACCCCAGAAATAAAGTCACCTGGAATGCAAGACCTAGAAAGGGGAAACATCAGATGCTTAAAGCATCATTTACCCTCACTCCATATTGCAGTTAATATTTTCATTTAAATTTAAGGCATACTGAACAAATACTATGGTTACCTCAAGGTCACTCTGCAATTCTCAGTTAGGATTAACCAACCCAGGAGTCTAAGGCAAAATCTGCTCCTTTTCCTTGCCTGGCCTTACTGCAAAACATTTCTCCTTTCTCCCTTAACTTATACCCTACAATGTGCATTTGTATATTCCATACAGACCAGTATTTTCTATCATTTCATAAATTCTACGCTCACTCTTGTACAAGAGTTAAACTATTTCTCTGGCCCTAAGGTCCTTTTCTGCCTCTGACATTCAACAACTGCTTTTTTAATTTCCTAAATTTTCAAAACACTGTTAATTAGCACATACCAAATTAACATACTAACAAGTTATATTTTTACACTTTTCATTTCCTGATTTGTCTTTTTCCTGTTGAATCACACTATTTGATTACAAGTAATTCTTAGGCTTCCTCTCAACTTGAACTCAATTATTTACATGTTACAAAAATTAATTTCTATTTTGCTCAATTTTAAAGTAATGATTAAACGACTCTTTATCAATCCAATTTACAACATGAGTTTTTAGTTATCGCAAGAGTTTTCTCGGCAAAAAAGTCAATTCTTCAGTGCTTCAAAGAAATAGTTTCTTAGCACTATAAAAAGTTAAGGTATGTGCGGTTATTAATCCAAATTCTTAAGATTTGCTTAGAGAAGAGGAAACAACTCAAAATACAAATGGCTGCAAAAATTCAGAGCTGTCCCAAGAGAATGAAGATTGTCCAAGATACCAAATCAAGACCTACAGATAATAAAGAAGTCAAAATTTCAAGTCCTGTCACCTTCCCTTGAGACTCCTATTTATTTCAGGACTGAAAACAACTTGCTCTGTATTGCTGAGATGTTTACATAAGTTCACTAATACTAAATCACTTTAAAAAAGTTATAAGCATTATATAAATTAAAAGGCATTAGCATAGTAAAAAAAAAATTCATCACGGTGGGCAGAGAAAGAATACACCTGTTCCCTAAAATTAATGAAAAGTCATATGGTGACAGATGGTAACTACACTTATCTGGTGAGCACTGTGTAATGTACAGAATTGTCCAATCACTATGTTGTACACCTGAAATTAATACAACACTATATGTCAACTATGCCTCAACTAAAAAGAAAAAAGTCTGAGGCCTATCTCCCTGCTCCTCACCATCAAAAAAATTATTAAACAGATACCTACCCTGCATTTGCTGACACCCTAGCAACAACCTACTTTAAGTCAGGAGTGTAATACACTAAAAGGTCATACTGTAGTTCAGTTTGGAAAAGTGAGACTCCTCCACAGGGCTGAGAAGATTAAAAAAAAAAAAAATCCTACATTCTGATCAGTTCATTAATAAACAGAGAAGACGACTACCTTAGTAGAGTACATGATTAATTTCACTACTGGTACTTTATTAGTACAATATGTGTTCTAACTGTTGCTCAAGATTTGTAGGGGATAGGTATTTTACCATGAATCGAAAATTATAACTGAAATAGAAGTAAGGGATTCAGATCCAAACAGAAAGTAAAATTTTTGATATACTCAGGCACACTTCAGCCTTTAAAAAAACAAAAAACAAAAAGCAGTAAAGCACAAAGCAAGTTAGTGTCATAATGTCAGGTACGGGAGTGGTTTCCCATCTCGCTATGAAACCTGGACACAGAGGAATCCTGCCTTATAAATGAAATCCCTGATGACATCAAATGACAGCAACACTCTCAAGAAAAGGACAGTGAACCAGGATCCCTCGTAAAGTGCAAACACTTCTAGATCGAGCACACCTGAAATAATTTGAAGCAAAAAATTCAGTTAATTACCTCTAGCCTGGGGCTAGAGCAACTATCTCCACGGCCTCCTTCCCCAACAACTACCCTAAATGTCACTCGGAGAAAATACTTCCAAACTTTTTCTCAATAAAAATGGCGCTGCTTTTCCCATCACAATACTGTTTATTTCTCAACAATCCTTAGGCCTTTCACACAAACTCAACTGGCCTTTATCTCAATACCCCCCCTTACCTAAACAGTGTCCTATATTTTTTTGAGGGGTGGGAGAGAGGGGTAAGGTGTCTTCTTCCAACTACAAGGTTGCAACTTTCTCAGCTAGAAACCCTGGGATTATTATCTCACTCTGACTTTTCTTCCTAACCTCTGCCTTCCCCGCAAACTGTTGCCTGTGAAACAAGCCACACTTCAAAGCCAACTGTCCCAAGGTGCAGGTCGTAGCGCCCTAAGCTGACCTCCCCCACGCCACGCTCGCGAGTCTAGCGCACTCTCCACTGAGGTACATCCATCCTGCTTCCCCGTGGGGCATTCGATGCCACGCGCGCAGGGCACAGACACCCCGGCTTCGCCAAAGCACAGCCTTTCTACACCGTCTACACCCGTGCCCACACGCACTGCAAGTGGCTTCGGGACTCCGGATCGCCGAGTGCCCGGCGCACGCACGACCCGGGTCGGGGAGCTGCCGTGGCGGGCAGCAGGGCCAGGCATGCACGCGCGCACGTCGGTGCCCGGAGCCCCCCCGGGCTGCACGGGCACGGCCGGGATGGGGGCTGGGTGGGCACGCTGGGGAGGGGCGGCTGGCGCGAGATGGCGCGCGCACAATAACAGGCGGGTCGCCCCCTCCCCTCAAGGGGCGGCCCCCGCCGCAGCCCGTGCCCCGAGTCCCGGCTCCCGCGCGGATGGCACACGGCCGGGGAGGGGGCGGCGAGGGCGCGACGCCAGCAGGGCCGCCTCGGGTACCTGGTCGATGGGCAGCTGCACGGCGTTGCTGAGGGGCTGCAGCAGGGTGGAGCCCGTGGTGCTGGTGGTGGCCATGGCCGGCCTGGCGCTCCGCCCGCCGCGCTCCGGCCGCCCGCGCCGCTCGCCCGCGCGCCGTGCCGGGCGACGCCGAGGATGGGGATGCAGCCGGCGCGCCTGCCCCCTGGCCGCCCGCGGTGTGAGCGGCGCGGGGCGGGGCCAGGGAGGGGCCGGGGGCGGTGACCGGCTCGGCCCTTCCCCGGCGCCCCCGCCCTCGCCCGCGCGCCCGCGCCCCTGCCCGCGCCCGCGCCCGCGTCCCCGGCCGCCCGCGCCCGCGCCCGCCCCGCCCCCTGACTTCCAGCAGCTTCCAGCGCCCCCTCCCCACCTCGCGCGCCCTCGCGCCAGACAGCCCCGCCGCCCAATCGCGGCGCGGCGCCTCGACGCCCGCAGCCAATCAGAGGGCGCCGGCCGCGCCGCGCCCCACCCCTATCTCAGGCCTCGGCGAGGGGGCGAGGGGACGCCGTGCGGAGGCGAAGGGTTGTACGCGGGTGGCCCTGCGCGGTGCGGGTGTGGGAATTTCGCCCTGTCACCCCATCTTCGTCCTTCCCGACAGTCGGCGGACAGCCACCGTTCTCTAGGAGGAACCCTGGACAACAAAGGGGAACGGGGTGGCCTCCAGACAAAGGGGCGACGTGAGGGTCGCCGTCGAGCCAGCGCTGGGGGAAGCTGGGAACAAAGCCGGGAGGCTGGGAGGAGGAGGGCCACAAACCAAAAATGTGACCTGGATAAGATGTCCCTTTGTCTTGTGTGGAAAGCCCAAACTTGAAGCCAGCCCCGGTCGTGTGTGCCTCTCAGTCGCCGCGAAGTCCCCAGGGCCCTCCAGGGGTGAGAGACCCCGCTGCAGCTGGCCCCGGGGCCGGAGACTCTTCCCGCCTGAACCGCTCTTGGTGGCCAGCCGCGGGTCGCTAAGGACCCGCCTGACTCCGAAGGAACGGGAGTCTGAGCAACGCCCCGCAGACGCCTTCTCCCCCAGTCCCCACTGCTGTGCTGTTTCCGCACACCTTCCATCGCCGGCTGGTCGGTGTGTGATGGGATGTCTGATGTATCTGCCCAGACTTGATGAAAGTGAACCATTTGAGTTCCTTAAAAATGCAAGTGTCAACTTTTGTGTAGAAGACTTCGAAAGGATTCTTGGAGGAGAATATCAGGAAAGCGCAAAATGCAACGATTTAACAATCTGAAATGTTTGGTAGAAACAGCTAATGGTTAGTGAGAGTTCAACTACAGGTTAAACACTTTGCTTTGAATGCTTTAGAGGTACCGATGTCCACAGCAAACCATGGGACATAAGTACTATTACCACCCTCAAATCGAATTGAGTCACAGAGAAGTTCAGTAAGTTCCCAAAAGAGCACAGCTAATAAATAGCAGAGAAAGGATTGAGGTCCAAGTAATCTACTTTCAGAGTTTATCTTTTAAACACTAGGCCCTCTTCTTCCTCACCCTTAAACCCAGTCCAGAAATTCTCATAAGCTCTCAGGTGCTCCATTTACTAGATTACTACCTAGTCTTGGATGATGAGACAGCACAGATAGGAATATATGCGCCTCTGTAAATCCCCTGGACCTCAGTTGTCTCGCTGAAAAGGAGGCAGTTGAACTAATAGGTTCAATCCCTTCCTGCCTGACGTTCTTTGGTTGTTGGGTTAGCTTAATCCTGACAACCAAATTGATTAAAGGACAGAAGGAAAAAGCAAAATGCCAGGGCCTTCATTCTCCCTGGGGTAGTGTTCCAATGGGAGTTGTAATCAGTTAGAGAACAGACCTGTTCAATGGGCTGCTCATTAAAATATACCAATAATATGGAGCTCCCTATTAATGTTAGAAAATATTCTTCTCCTTTTCTCCACTGTGGGGAATCGTACAAAAAGCATACAGGTGTCTGAGCATACAAACTGATGGAAAAATTAAAATACCATTTAAAAAACTCAAAAGGTGGGTGTTGGGAACATATTGCAACCTAAATAAAGTAGCATAGAGGTACAGTCTCTGGTCTAGAACAGATAATGTCTACAAAAAGGAGTTTCCTTAGACTGAATTTTGATCTTAATAGGATACAATACACATCTATTTGGGGTGACAACATATCTACAATAGGGAGGATTTTAGCCATCTGGAAAATTTGGCTGTGTCAGAGTTGTAAAGCTATAGGTAAAATATAGTATAATATTAATACTTAGATTTTAGAGTCAGACCTAGGTTTTCAGCTGTGTCTGCTTTTGATTAGCTGCAAAATTTTGGGCTACTTAACCTTTCTAAGCCTCAGATTCCTCATGTATAAAAATGAGGATAATAATAGCACCAAAACCATGGGTTATGAGGTTATAAAAGCTTACCTAAATGAAGAGTTCAGAGCTGCGCCTGTTGTATGGTAAAACTTAAGAAATGTTAATTACCATCCACGAAATGTAATTCTGAATATGGAAACTATTTTTCTCATATTAAAAATACTCTACCTTCATGTTTTTAATGAAGAAACTGAGGCCCATATTTTGAGCTAATAACTCGGTGATGATAGCAAAAACTTGATGTAGGCCTTCTGCCCAGTATCTGCTAATTAGGCTACAAGCCCTTAAACTGTGATGAAGGGGGAAAGAATTGAACTAATTACATATAATGCCTCACTATCCTACCTTAGATAACATCCGTCCTATAAGAGTGATTCTCACATTCTTAATTCTTAGAAAGAAAAATTATTGAGTACTTGCTATGTTCATGAACTTTGTGGGGTGCTATAATCAAAAGAACAAACAATCATATGCAAAACAGAGAATGAAGTGCTATAGGAAAAGTACCAAATAAGGTCCTTTTTCTAATATTAAAATCAAAAGAACACATCCAGGAGAAAGAGACTTGACTGGAAGTTAAAAGACCCAAATTTTAGTCCTGACTTTTCCACTAAATAACTGTGAACTTGAGAAATCTGCTTAACTTTTCTGTGCCTTAAGTTTCTCATATCCAGTTAAGCTGGATAATAGAACTTCGTCCTACCTTACAGGAATATTCTGACTATGAACGTGAAATTGACAATAGGCTAAGTTATTTTTAAGATATTAGTAGTATTAGTGTTAGAAATAATAATTCGTAGGGAAGAGGTTTCCATATAGCAACCACCTTTGAACAAGAGTTACTTAGACCAAATTGTAAGAGCACCGAGCAGAGTTCCCATATAATAAAATGACTGTCTACCTTGCTCTCTCCTCCTAAAATGGCTATGGTAATTAAAGATTGCTAAAATGAAACTTATTTTTAACTTTGAATAAACCACTCAGAAGAAATGAATAATCTGCCAAGCTGCTTTTGTTTCATAAAAATGGTATGTGTCATGAAAGGAGAGTTCTTAGGCAATTATTCTCCCTAGTCTATGCTCTTATATCTTAGAATAACTTATATCTTAGAATATAAGAATAACTTATAACTTAGAGGACGAAGGGCATTGGACCATACACATAGTAAAAGCCCCAGTTAACTGATTGGCATCTTCAAGCACTTACAAGCTAACCCTAACAGAACAAAAACTGAAATTCAGGAAGTCACCCTTTAAGACCTAACATGCTTCAATTAGGACATCACAAAGTACACCGAACAAGAGGTAACAAACACAGGAAATGGTAAAGGTAGGAGATCTTCACTGAAATCCTGGCTCAGCTGATTTCTGGCTCTGCCACTTACGAGGCCTATAACAACGAATAAGTCGCTTCGGTTTCGTTTGAGTATACATTAGGAGATTTAGAAACTAATAATTTCGCAGGTGCCTTCTTTGTCTAAAATTATATGATTCCTGGGACACCTGGGTGCCTCAATCGGCTAAGCGTCTGCCTTTGGCTCAGGTCATGATCCCAGGGTCCTGGGATCGAGTCCCGCATCAGGATCCCTGCTCCGCGGGAAGCCTGCTTCTCCCCCTCCTCGCTGCTCCTGCTCTATCGCTGTCTCTCTCAAATAAATAAATAAAATCTTTAAAAAATATTATACGATTCCCAAGAATTTCTAGATTTTTTTCTGTCTCCCTGAGCCTACATACAGTCTAGGTTTATTTGACTAAGAGCTGCAAACAAAACTATTACTCCTCAGTTTGAGGATTGCATTGCTTTCCAGTTGCTGTTCTGGTTTCAGAACTACCTCTAATTTATTTTATCTCTAATCAAACTTTCTTCTTCAAAATGTCTGTGATTTTCAGTGACCCGTGATGACTTCTGTGTTATATCTGTGCATCTTGGGGAAACATTCCATTTTCCTCATAGATTCACTCAGCTTTTTCACCTTTAGATGAACGAGTCAAGTCTCCATAAACAGAACAGCCCCTCAGCGCTTATTATAAGTATGCCATCTGAAACCCTTTGTCCCTAGGTATTTTAAAACAGTGTACAAACTCTCATGCTTCCACATGTTTGCGTAATGGCATTTGTGTCCAAATTATGAAACACGTTAAATGTAAGTCACGATACCCACCCCAGATTCCATCAGAATACCATCACCACAAGGAACGCTGACTGCATCTACTTGGGGTGCTACACTGTGTAAGAAGACCTCATTTCCTCAGTTCTGCTTAATATTGCAGGTTATTTCTGTTCACCTATAATTATAAGAAGAGTTCCTTTCCTTAGATGTGTGGACCTATCACTGCTCTTCTAAATAGTCTAGTCTGACTAGAGGAGAGGAGTTATACCCCCCTCTTCTCTTACTGGCTCTGCAATAAAGAGAAAGCCTTTGGTGATTCTCCAGCCCACCACGTTCTGTGTAGTCCCCCAGAGGCCTAACACTTTGAGCAAATTTCCCTCTTCGTGGGTAAATGTGTCAAAGAACATATTGTGTTGTAGGTATTTTGTGCTCAAATCCTTCCTCCATTTCTGTCATTTTTCAGATGCTGGGTTTTGCTTCACAGATTACAATACTGATGCTAGAGTCCTAAGCAGTAAAGAATTAGGAATGAGAATCATCTCTGCGTATAAAGTCTGTGGTTATGACATCTGACCTAGTTCCCTTGTCAAAGGACTTGCTCTCCTAGACAGGTGACTCTTCTGGTTAAACATAAGGTACATGCTAAGGAATGCTTTGTAATCAGATAATGGCCTGGTTTTGATTTCATCAAATTATCTTTTAATTTATTTTCCACTTAAAAGCTGATAGCTATTCTCTCTTATTTATGTTCTTATATGTAAATTCTGATCTGGGCTTTAAATACTGTATATCACAAGACAGTTCCTATGAAAATCACAACATATTAGGGGCACCTGGGTGACTCAGTCAGTTAAGCCTCCGACTCTTGATTTCGGCTCAGGTCATGATCTCAGGGTTGTGAGATGGAGCCCTGTGTCAGCTCTGCGCTCAGTGGGGTGTCTGCTTCTCTCCCGCTCTCTCTGCCTCCCCCTGCCCCACTCGCTCTCATGTGTGCTTTCTCTCTCTCTCTCCCTCTTTCATTCTTCCTAAAATAAATAAATCTTTAAAAAATAAATAAAATAAAATAAAATCACAACACATTAAAGTGGAAATCTGGGGTGCCTGGCTAGCTCAGTTGGTAGAACATGTGACTCTTGATCTTGGGGTGGTGAGTTCAAGCCCCATGTTGGGCGTAGAGTTTACTTAAAAAACAAAATTGAGCTATAATTAACAAGATATGTTTAAAAAATCAAGTGTAAATCTGTAATGAAAGAAGTACCAAATGTTCCCAAGGTAGCTTAAATCAATTGTACTATTAGATTTATAAATAATGAGTTGCCACTTCCAAAATGAGAATGTAGATCAGGTGGAAATACTACCAGTGGAAGCTCCTTTCTTAGATTCTTCATTTGAAATATTACCCCTAATTTTGGTGAGGCATTGGGAGGGTAGGATTACAGAAAGTACTAGGTAAAGAAGCTGGGCACTGGAACCAGATTTCTTGAATTTGAAGCCTACTGTTACTTATTTGTTTGGGGCGAGTTATTTAACCTCCTTGGGCCTCAATCTTCCCATCTATAAAATGGGAATAATAATGATTTGTGCCGTGCAAATCACATGATTCTTTTCACACTGTAAACTCTCAATAAGCAGTAGCCATCATCACCCCCGTCATCATCATCATCCTCACCATTGTTATTATAGGAGTCTCAGGTCTCACAGTATACAGTCACATTTACAAGGGGAGCCATAGACTAAATAGAAGTGTAGATTAACAACAAAAAGTTTAGTTGGCTTACCCCTCCAAATTGAGAGAGATTAACAAAACCACTGAGGACTAAGATTTGGGGTAAAAAGAGAACATTGATTTATTTTTAAGTTTTTTTAATTGTTTTAAGTTTTTATTAGGTTCTGGTTAGTTAACATAGAGTGTTAAATTAATTTCAGGTGTACAATGTAGTGATTCAACACTTCCATACATCACCCGGTGCTCATCACAAGTGCCCTCCTTAATCCCCATCACCTGTTTCACCCATCCCCCCCACCTCCCCTCTGGTGACCATCAGTTTGTTGTCTATAGTGTTTCTTGGTTTGCTTATCTCTCTTTTTTTCCCTTTGCTCATTTGTTTTGTGTCTTAAATTCCACATATGAGTGAAATCATATGGTATTTGTCTTTCTCTGACTTATGCAAATGGCAAGATTTTTTTCTTTTTTATGGCCGAGTAATATTCCATTGTATATCTCTACCACATCTTCTTTATCCATTCATCAGTCAGTGGACACTTGGGTGGTTTCCATAATTTGGCTATTGTAGATAATGCTGCTATAAACATCAGGGTGCATGTATCCCTTCTAATTAGTATTTTTGTATTTTGGGGTAAATACCCAGTAGTGCAATTACTGGATTGCAGGGTAGTTCTCTTTTTAACTTTTGAGGAACCTTCATACTCTTCTCCAGAGTAGCTGCACCAGTTTTTATTCCCACCAACAGTATGAGAGAGTTCCCCTTTCTCCACATCCTCGCCAACACCTATTGTTTCTTGTGCTGTTGATTTTAGCCATTCTGACAGGTGTGAGGTGATATCTCATTGCAGTTTTGATTTGCATTTCCCTGATAATCAGTGATGTTGAGCATCTTTTCATGTGTTGGAGCTCTGTATATCTTCTTTGGAAAAATGTCTTCTGCCCATTTTTAAATTGGATTGTTCATTTCTGGGGTGTTGAATTTTATAAGTTCTTTATATATCTTGGATATTCTTTATCAGACATGTCATTTACAAATATCTTCTCCCATTCTGTAGGCTGCCTTTTAGTTTTGTTGACTGTTTCCTTTGCTGTGCAGAAGATTTTAGCTTTGATGTAGCCTCAACAGTTTATTTTTGCTTTTGTTTTTTGCCTCAGGAGATATATCTAGAAAAAAGTTGCTATGGCCAATGTCAAAGAAGTGACTGCATGTGTTCTCTTCTAGGATTTTTATGGTTTCAGGTCTCACATTTTGGTCTTTTATCCATTTTGAATTTAGTTTTGTGTATGGTAAGAAAGTGGTCCAGTCTCATTCTTTCGCATGCTGCTGTCTAGTTTTCCCAACACCACTTGTTGAAGAAATGGTTTTGTTTCATTGGACATTCTTTCCTGCTTTGTCAAAGATTAGCTGACCATAGAGTTGAGAGTTCTTTTCTGGGTTTTCTGTTCTGTTCCATTGATCTATGTGTCCAATCCAGTACCATACTGTTTTGATTATTGCAGCTTTGCAATATAACTTGAATTGTGATGCCTCCAGCTTTGCTTTGCTTTTTCAAAATTGTTTTGGCTATTCAGGGTCTTTTATGGTTCCATACAAATATTAAGATTGTTGAGAACATTAACTTAAATGATTGATCACAGTCCTGGCCTACCTCACCTGAAACATTAACAGAGCTTTATATTCACAGAAATAGTTAAGAGGACAACTAGATTTAAACTTTATCTTCTTCATAAATGCTGGAATATACTGTGGTAAATTAGATTATTTTGTTTTTTAACTGTATCTATTCCAAGCCTTTACAACCTACACAGTAGAAAAAAATGAAGAAAAAGACAAACAGTAATTAACACAAGGATTTCATGGAGATCTGAGCAAATGAACGTTTAATTTATAATTTGGAGTATTACTTTGTGAAACATTTAAAAACTTAATCTGGGAGCACCTGGGTGGCTTAGTCAGTTAAGCATCTGACTCTTGATTTTGGCTCAGGTCATGGTCTCAGGGTTGTGAGATCAAGTCCCACGTTGGGCTCCGTGCTGAGTGTGGCGCCTGCTTAAGATTCTCTCCCTCCCTCTCCCTCTGCCCCCACCCCTACTCTACTCTCTTTCTCTCTCTCTCTCTCTCTCTCTCTCTCTCGAAAAGAAAAAAAAATTATTACTCTGAATGATGATGTTGAAAATTCCAGGTACTATTCCATTTCATCCTTCTGTATAGTATTTCTTTAAATACTATATCTCTGAATCCACAAATACTTATCTTTTTTTGGTCAGCATCCAACTGGTAACCAATGAAATGATCTTATATTATTCTAGGACAGGAGCCAGGAGCTTGATCGTATTGCATAAAGCTACTCTATTCCTCTTTGTGTAAAATATATTCAGCTTCTGGTCCCTGGATACTTATCTGAGAGAGCACTCAAAATTGTTCCCTCTGGAGTTGCTTGAGTGTCACTGAGAAATAAATTGAAAGAAAAATAAAGCCCACTCCAATATGTCTGACACAACCCAACAAGTCAGTGTGTCTCTGTGGCTTCCACAGGACTACCTTTACCAGAATCACTGAGGACACTTATTTAAAATCCAGATTTCTGGATAATACCAAACACATAGAGAATCAGAATTCCAAGAAGGAGAAGGGGAGAGGGGTAGGCAGAGGATTTAAAGGTCAGGGCCCTGGAATCTGAATTTTACCAGTGTCCATGGGTAATTCCTAAGCACACACTGAAGTTTAAGAACCATTGCTCTAGGATCTTATTTTGTTAAGAACCTCATTTTAATTAAGCAAATACCAAAATAAGCCACAGATGTTGACTCTTGTACTAGAACAAGTAATTTAACTAGGTTTCATTGTCTTTCAGATTTATAAATAATCAATCCATAACCCTTTTTCTGTGTCAAAATAACTAAATCCACTAATACTAAATTAGTGGTAACTATGACAACATTACTAGACTCATTCTGTAATTTAAATGAAATGCTCAGAGTAAATTCTTGATTGTAATAAAGATATAAATATTCTTTGATGTTTCTGGTAACTGTGGTTTCTTACAAATACCATAAATCTTCCAACTTTGAGATCCTGCATTGAGAGCCAGCACTGGCCAATATAGCATTCAAATGATAGAGTATTTGGACCAGGAAGAGAATGTGGGAAGGAAAGGGAATTCATTCGCCACAGTGTTCAGTCTTAAGAGGCTCGTTTAGATCAAGACCTATAAATAATATGCATGTCTAAAGTCTTTTCCAAGGAATGGTATATCCAAGGACTTCTATGAAGGAAAAGCAAATATAGACAAATATTAACAAGATCATCCAGGGAGAAGATGAAAAGAGAAGCAGTTAAGGGGCCTTAGAACAGTGCAGGCATTCTTTTTTTTTTTGCTTTTATTTTTTGAATTTCACTGCATTTATGTGAAATGGTAATGTGTGTACGAGTTAAAAATCCAATAGCACTGTATGACTTTAACAAGAAAGGAAGATTCCCCTAACAACTCCTGATTTCTCCCCATTCCTGATTGTTGCTTCCCACAGTCAACATTTTCAGCTCTTAAAATTGTTCTATGGTCCTCTGAGTTTTCTTCAAAAAAAAAAAAAAAAAGTTTATACTGCTATTTCAAGACTTACTCATTTTAAACATTATACATTGACCACTTAACTATGGATGATGAGAATACAGCTATTTTCCCACCCTTCCTTAAGCTCTATCTTCCCAATATAATTATATCACTACTGTGGGTTAAATAAATATTCAGAGTTTCCATTATTATAACCTCATAAATATTCTTCAAAGATGAGCCACATAGTATACTGTGATTGTGTTTCCATGTCTCTACTACTTTGTATTTGTCCTGGAGGTAACATTTACCTTTCTTTTTCTTCATTCAATTTTCTGTGTAGCTATCACTAATTCATCTCCTAATCTGACCCCACAACTCTAAAACTCCTATCAACAGGGTTGTATGCATGGGGTAATCTATCGGTTTTATGCTTCCCGGGGTGGTCTCCTGCTCCATTCTGGACTGGCTGCTCTCTGAGCTCTAAAACAAGCGTTCAGCCTAGGGTTTTCATCTGGTCTCATGGAAGGATTTCTTTCACTTTTTTCCTAGATTGGAACACCTGAATGTTACACAGCCAGGAACAACACTCAGTTACACCATTGGACTGTTCTAATAGGAACCCCATTGCCACTGCCACCTGCTATTTGATACTTAGGATTCTAGGGATCAGATAGCACATGATTTCTCAGCAGGCACAATATTGCTCCAATAGGGACAAAAATGGTTTTGGGAGGGAACGGGTAGGCCAAACATACTTGCTATTTTAAAATATAAAACATATACTGGGGCACCTGGGTGGTGCAGCCAATTAAGCTTCAGACTCTTGGCTTCGGCTCAAGTCATGATCTCAGGGTCATGAAATCCAGCCCCGTGTTGGGCTCATGCACTGAGCGTGGAGTTTGCTTAAGATTCTCTCTCCTTTCCCCTCTGTCCACCCCACTTGTGCTCTCTCTCTCTCAAAGTAAGTAAATAAATCTTTAAAAGAATAAATAAAATATAGAACATATATATAGTACATAAATGGATATACAATGTATCTGTGGTATTAAAATTTCATAGGTGGGAGTAATTAGGAAGGGAAATCTAAAAAGGCTCCTCGGGGGAACAATGATAAAAAGAAAAAAAGTTGAGAAACACTGAGATACTACATCCTTTGCCACAGATGCCACGGAATATTGGGTACTCCGTGTAGCTACCACCTCACACATCTCCACCTTCCAAGTCCCTCACGGGTGGGTTTGCTTGATGGGACCTTGGCAAAGCCCAGCACTTCTGCTGCAAGGGCACCTGGGAAGTACTTTTTTAGCTCTGGAGTATTTAAAGCAGAGGAAGGCCATTAGGAAGAGGAAAGAGGGGGAGTGGCTTGTTGAGTGCCCCAGTCTGTAATATCTGCCAAAGCTGGGTCTGGAATTGTGGATTGAAACCCTTTTGCACTTGGAATCTCGAAGGCAGTGCTCCATTTTATTATGAGCTCCAGTGATGCTGTTAAGAAATGCCACTTTAATTCCTGATTCTTTGTATGTGATCTTTTTTTTCTTCTTCTTCTTTTTCTTCATCTGAAAGCTTTTTGGATATTCTTGTTATCATTAACATTCTGAAATTTTAGTGATGTGTCTTGGGATGTCCTTTCTACTTCTTATACTGGGTATTTTGGGGGCCCATCCATTTCCAGAAACACATGACCTTCAAATCAGGGAAATTGTCTTCGAACTTTGATCATTTCTCCACTTCATTATCTCTGTTCTCTATGAAATTCTTACTTGAAAGCTATTGGACTTCCTGAATTGATCCTTTAATTTAATTTTTTTTCTATTTTCCTGCTCTTTGGTCTTATATAATACTTTCTCAACTTTATCTTCCTGATTTACTGATTTTTATCCTTCAAATATTTTCCATTAAATCAGTCACAAAACTTATATACATTTCCCTCATTGAAAATTCTTATAACAAATAAAAGTAACAAAATGAGATAACGATGAAATATGGTTTACACATTTAAAAATTTCATGTTACGAGAAAAGGAATTTGTACAACAAAACAACCCACCCAAATGCAGGGGCAAAGCTGACGTACCCACCAACTAATTCACTGTGTTCTACTGTTTACATAATTACTAAATCAACCACTTAAGAAATATAAGTGAGAACATTAAGAAATAAGAGATCTACCTCATGATTTCTGATTTTCACAGTAGTAGTGCTCAACTCTTAACAGCATCTTGATTGACTCTGTTAAATGTTTCCAAAGTAAAAAGCAAACTTGATTCTTATAGCCTGCTGAGCAGGTTTTACTGAGATAGTGGATTTCATTGTATTTACAAGGAGACTCTGACTCAATATAGTAAATAAAATAGCACGAGTAATAAAGAACATCAAATAAATATCACTAAGAGTAATGCTTATACATATTAAAGTATTGATTTGAACCATGTTTTAACTGAATTTAGCGTCCATTAAATCAGCCAACTTTACGTATCATAAGACATAGCATCATATCAAAGCATATGAATTCACCCATCAGTAGTTTCCAAATCTGGTATACCTAACCCCAAATTAATATTTGTACAATTGGTATAGTTGTTAAGAATTAAAGTTTATTTAGAAGGGAACAACAGACACAAACATGCATGCATCTTTATAATTTAATTATTTCATATTACACATGAACAATGTTCAGATTTAAGTTTTGAACCAAGTTTACTTTTTCTGAGTTATATTTATGTATCAAGGCTTTCTTACAAAGATAATTCTTAAGTGTATGAATTAGACAAACCTACAGTAGTATTTCCATGCTCGATTTGTTCCTACTGAGATGTGAAAGTATAAACCTATTCTGAATACAGGTATTTGTCAAGATTTGGGTGTCAACATTTTGTCAGGCAAACAACTTAGTGAAAAAAAAATTGACCTTCATCTTAAAATGTATGCCTTAAAATAGTAAGCCCCTAGACTTCCAAGTTGAAATAGATCTTGGATTTCTAGAGAAGACACACGTTTTATTCAAAAGGAGGAGGGTGAGTTATAAACTCACCAACGTATTGAAAATCCATTAGTTTTAGAGAAGCCAATACTGCTTCTCAAGATGCAGGCGGTGGGTTATAACATGGACATGAATTTCACACAATATTACTTTTCCCCTTCAATGGTATTCCTGTAGAAGGTGAAATCTTTGACCTTGGGCAGTGGTCTCATTTGATGGTCTGTGTAATATCTTTGATTCTATATATATAAATCAAGCATTTCTTCCCTAAGATGTCATATTCACAAAGTAAAAAATTATAGTTCTATTTAAAGAAGCAATAATGATAGAGTGAAATGGACCATTATTCTTGGCTGCAGGCAAAGTAAAAATTCTGAACAATATTTTCACCAGCAGCCATTCTGATATCTGTAACAGCTATGGCACAAGACACCATTCTCGTCGACCTTAAAAAAGTACAGTGAAAACAACAGGTCATTTGTGGAGGGTTTCCCACTATTCCCAATATATGGTCAATTAACCGATATAAAGCACAAACGTAGTAATGTAGTAAAGGAAAACTAAGGGCTCAGGGGTGACACAGAAGAATACATCTCCTGAGGTCATAACTATCCTAAAATGTTTCCAACTGGAGAATTAAATAAATCTGATTCAACCTGAATGGATAAGGAAAATTAGCATGAACGGTGCCAGCATTAGACCTTTTAGGAACCCCATTTTTACCTTTAAAACTTCCACAGATAACAAAATCAGGATGAAACCAAATCACAGACATAATTGAGCACTGAGTTTTTTTAAATATTAAAAAATTCATGGGACGTGCATGAAATTAATAAGTATTAGTTATTATAGCTATACTTCCTTTATTATTAGTTACTGTCTATTTATTCACCTATTCACAAAATATTTGTGTTTGCTGAAAAGATAATAGAAACATATCTAACAGTGTTTCCGTGAACGGCGAAGTTCCTTTACTATGTCGCTAACGTCAGTGCACATACAAATTTCACGTAATTCTCATACACACTGTGGGAGCTTTGACAATTGGAAAGCATGATGCTCCACATAAATTTTTATTAGCCGCAATTTTGTTTCTACATATAGATAAAACTTAAAGTATATTTTGTTACTCTATCAGTAGATCAAAATTTTTTCAAAAATAGCTGACACCTTTTAAAACTCTACTATGATGGTAGGTTGGTTAGATATGAAACAGGCAAAGAAGAAACTAAAAGAGAGAACTTACTTCAATCAATAAAAGAGAGGGGCTCTTTTTTATGTCCATTATTTTAATCTTTCAGGTACAAAAATGTATTTGAAACTTCTCGTAACTTCAATCTGAAAACTGAGCAATTGTTGGCCCTGAGAGGGAGGAAGAAAAAAGACTTAAATTCTACGGGCTTTTGCTCAAGATCCTTAGCATCAATCATAAAGTAAGAAATGCAGAATTATTAACGGAACATCAAACTGCTAAGGACATCAGGCACACTTAATCACCTCAACCAATACCTTATAAGTGTGTTTTATTCGCCACAGGGAAGCTGGGTAGAAGGTGGATGGATATAAAACCGGACTTAACTGCTGAAAAAGACGGTTCAGGGAAATCTGCTTTCTCCATGCCTCAGTACACAATTATCATGGTATTCATGGTAAAGAAAAAAACGTCACCAAAATGAAACAAGTAGAAGGATGTATGTATGGTTCAACAAATTTGCTCAAACTTTTAAGGTTTTGAACTCCCAAAATTGTTGCTTTGTTTTTAATAGCTGCAGCCTGATATGCAATAAAGCACTTTTTTTAATATATAGAAACTCATATTCTAACTCATAATTTTTTACATGCTATTTCTAGAATATAAAGTTGCTTCAACATGGCCAAATTTTTAACCACTGGCTTTAAAACAACCTATAGTCCTCAGAGATGTGTATGAATTTGCTCGAATTCACAGAGCAATTGAGTGATGGAGCAGAGATGTGAAGCCAAATCCTGGCCAGAGGTCTCTCCAGATGATGCAGAGCACTTGCTTTGTGCCAATATTCTGTTGGGGACGTGAGAATTACAAAGAGCACGCCGAGGACTTAACATGCACTTGAGAAGATGAGATACAGTCTTCCACACCCAAATCAACCCAAAACAACGGAGTAATAATAATAATACAAGGCTGTATGCAAAGATTAAAAAAACACTAACAAAATAGTAAAGTGCTATAGGTGTTCAGAGAAAGGAAGGGAGATGGTTTAGATTTGAAGACAGAGAAATGGTTTCATGGACTCTGTCTCAGAACAGTAGAACTGTTAACTTTTTATCTGGAAATAATTTCAGCCTGAAAATAATTACAAATATAAAAATAGTGCAAGGAACATTTGTGTGCCCTTTCCTCAGACTCAGATTCACCTACTGTTAAACTTTTATCCCATTTGCTCTATCATTTGTGCTGTTTTTCTTTCTTCCTTCCTTCATTCATTTTAAACATACATATTTTAATAATACCTGAATAATTTAAGGTAAGTTACATACATTATGGCCCATTACCCCTACACACTTCAGTGTGTATTTTTTAAGGTTAGGGACTTTCTCTTAAATAACCAAAATACAGTTATCAGCTTCATAAATTACATTGATACGTATGCATTTATAATCTAACAATCTACAGTCCATACTCCGATCTTACCAGGTGATCTAATAACATTTTTAAATCTTAAGGCTTTTTTTTCCCAGTAGAGGATCTGGTCTAGGGTCAGGTCTCTTTAGCTACATTCAATCTGGAACATTTCCATAGCCTTTCTTTGGTTTTCATGACCTTGACACTTTTGAAAACTATAGTTCTAACTCCCACTAACTTTTCTTTTTTTAACTACAATATTCCTCATTTTGTGCTTACCTGATATTTCCTTCGTGATTGGATGGAGGTAACACTGCATAGGCGATTTTGTATTCTTTGTGTGTGATATCGGTCTGTCTCTTATAGGCGATGTTCATTTTGATCACCCGGTCAAGCGGTTGTCCGATATCTCCACTCTATAATGTTTATTTTTCTCCCATACAACTAATAAACAATTTTAACAGAAGGTAACACATGAGGACCTCACAAGTATCCCGCTCCTCATCAAATTCCCTTAAACTTAACAGCTGCAGATTACCGGAGTCAATCTTTAACCTAATGGTTGCAAAATGGGGATTTTTCAACTCCAGCATTCCCGCCACACATAGCATTTTGCTTCCGCATCCTGGTGTAAGAGTAAGACCTCCCTCCTTCTTGCCCACCTATTGATTGCTTGATTGATAGGTTGATCTTTTTCTTTCCTTCTTCCTTTCCTTCTTATTTATTATAATTTGATAATGATGATTTTTTATTTTTAAATGGTTTATAATTCATTATTGTACTTAGTCATATTGGTGGATGACTTGTCCCAGTTTTAGCTATCGGGAGTCCCTTCAAGCTGGTACCTGTGTCCTGAGGATATGCCCCTATAATTTTGGAAGGCACTTCCTTACTTCCTGGCATATTGAAGAATTTCTTGAATATGTTCCAGAAACATCTTGAACCTACTCTCTCCTATCTCTGTGGGGAGGAAACAATCTGGAAACACCAGTCTCCTGTATTTGGGACCTTTGGGTAATTCTGAAGATGGGTAGAATTTTGATAGGCAAAGAAAACACAAATTAGCATTTTAGGTTCAAACAAGGTATATGCTGAGCACTGAGAAAGGATTTCACCTTCCCCCTTTATAGCAGTTGTCTATGGCTGTGTAACAAATTACCCACCAAAATAGTGACAGCCTTTCTGCGGATATTCAACTGGGGCAAGGTTCAGTGGGAATGGCTTGTCTCTGATCCATACAGTGTTAGCTGGACTCAATTAAGACTAGAGGATCCAGGCACCTGGCTCAGTCAGTTAAGCATCTGACTCTTGATTTCAGCTCAGGTCATGATCTCAGGGTCGTGAGATCAAGCCCTGCACCAGGCTTATTAGAATAGTTTGTACACGTATCTTGATTTTAAAAATTCAGCTTAAGGGGAACTTGGGTGGCTGAGTTGGTTAAGTGTGCAACTCTTGATCTCAGCTCAGGTCTTGATCTCAGTGTCGTGAGTTCAAGCCCTGCAATGGGCCCTGTACTAGGTGTGGGGCCTACTTTAAAAAAAAAATCAGCTTAAGTAAGATTGAAAATCTGGAAACGTTTCAAGGCAGATACATAGTGATGATTTTTTTAAAGTAATTAGTCAGAAGGAAAACTTAGAAAATCAAAGGTTGTTGGGCAGAAGATGGGGAACTATGGAAGAGGATTCGGTTATTTTTTTTTATTCTTTTAAACACTGTTTTCCATTTTCAGTGAGGACAGAATGATATCACCACCAGCAAAGACAGATTTGCATTTCAACATAAAGAAAATCATGGTGAAAGTGGCCAATGAGAAAAATGTTTTCCTGAAAAGCCATTTCTTTATTTGGTGCACACCAGGGAGAGGAAGATGAAAAAAAAAGGTATAGTCTCTGGCCTTCAGGAGCTTGAAGGGTGGAGACAGACAGGCTAAAGGATTATTATGACACAAAGTGCAGAACAGAGACATGCCAGAGGTCCCACCTGCCCAGCAGTGTTTGGATGCTGTTCAGTAAAGATGTAGGAAAATCACTTTAAATAAAAACATCACAGACTAAATGATCCTTTGAATCCTATAAAAAAAAAAATTAGCAGCAGACTGTATGTGTACAGTCTATCATATGTATTGTGTTTATCTTGGTTTTATTGTTATTTTCGCCTTTTTAAGAAAGAGTTTCAGGGGCGCCTGGGTGGCTCAGTCGTTTCGCGTCTGCCTTCGGCTCAGGTCATGATCCCAGGGTCCTGGAATCAAGCCCCGCATCGGGCTCCCTGCTCAGCGGGAAGCCTGCTTCTCCCTCTCCCACTCCCCCTGCTTGTGTTCCGGCTCTCGCTATCTCTCTCTCTGTCAAATAAATAAAATCTTAAAAAAAAAAAAAAAGAGTTTCAAACATATACAGAAGTAGAGAGACTGGTATCATGAGTATCTATCACTGAGACTCAATAATTACAACACAGCTCAAATCTTCTTTCACCTGCACAGTCCATCTCTTATCCCCACATAGAGAACTTCAAAGCAAACCCTGGACGTTATATTATTTAATCTGTAAATACTTTTGTTTGTATCTCTAAAAGATACACACCTAAAAGTATTAAGAATAGAAACTTAATATCATCTAACGTCAGCCAGTGTGCAAATTTCCTTGATCGTCCTATAAAAAGTCTTTTGTCATTTTTGTTTGTTTGAATCAAGAGATAGTCAAGGTCCACATTACATTTGGTTAATATCTCCTATGGTTCTTTTAATGTATAAAAACCCTCCCTCTCTCTTTTCTAATTTCCTTCTTTATTCCTATGATTATTTTGTTGTTGAGGAAACTGGGTCATCCATTCTGTAGAATTTTCTAGTCTGGATTTGGTTCTTGAGTATATTCTTGAGTATATTCTTCTATCCTCTTTCTCTTCAACTGGTGGTTAGATCTAGAGCCTTAATCAGATTCAGGTTTGGTTTTTCTGACAAGAATTTCTGGAGGTGGTAATGTGTATTTCCTATGGCATGGCATCAGGAAACCTATAATATTGGGGGGTTTTTTTGGTGATGTTAAAAGTGTTCAGTGGATTCAGGTGTTAATGGCCTGACCCTTCCTTTTACAATACTCCCCCCCATCGGCCTTCGAGCTAATAGTTTTAACAGCTGTGATTTATTTTTAATGCTATGCTTTGATAATTTGATGACATCAGATCTTT
The DNA here is from genome assembly GCF_964656455.1 of Halichoerus grypus. Lineage (NCBI taxonomy): Eukaryota > Metazoa > Chordata > Mammalia > Carnivora > Phocidae > Halichoerus > Halichoerus grypus. Next base: position 6,543,144 of record NC_135721.1, read on the forward strand.
CATATTCTTTAACTAAAAGCTAAATTCCGCCCCCAAAATACACATATGTAACACAGTACGGTGGGAGAGCAGGGAATCTTCATCTCGATTTATCAGGTATCTAGCTGACTCCTCCCTAATAAATAAGTCACTCTGGGGTCTCATTTGCCTCCTCTGTAAAATGAAGGAGGTGCTGGATGACTAAGTTATGTTCTAACTCTGAGATTCTGTGGTCGTAATTTCCCCAGATTGTCATAGGAATGATACTGGTTCCAGAAAAAACATTTGGCCTTTGCCCGTGTATACACAGGTCCCACCCACTTCCCTGTCTAAATAGCTTCAAGGGTAGGAAGCCAAGAATGAGAATTTTTGTTGCTCCTGTTGACCCATGACTAAAATTTTGGTACTCTAACTGCTGAGGTTGCAGTATCAGTCCTGCAAGTTCTGAGTGGTCAAACCAGAATTCCGACTCTGCAGGCAGGGGGTAAAAACAACTCTATCAGTTAATCAAGCTTTATGGGGGTTTTTTGAATGATATTTGACATTTAAGTCAATTATGGGTTTCAGAGATTTTAAAAGAAAACAGCCTTGAGCTGTACTTGGTCAGAGAGAAACCTGTTAGCTAACTCTAATCTTTACATGACAGTAACTACAGTATTGTTACTATCTTTAGATGCCTGAACTTTTCACTAGTGACAGTTACCTTACTTCAAAGACTGTTGCCATACAGCCTGTATTTCTTGAGATATAAATAGAATAATGCACTTTATTTACCTTATAGGCATAGGATTTGCAAGATATATATACTTACAATATATATCAGGTAACTAACAGTACCCTCAAATCAGTAATCCTACACACACGTAGACAAGAGAAACTATTAATCATGGCTTTCGGTTCAAAGCAAAACCAAACAAATGAAAGAGCCATAGGAAAGGCAGCCGGATTTCTCCTGTCGAAGGACGCCCCCCCCCCAAGTTTAAAAACTGAGCACATGGGGCGCCTGGGTGGCTCAGTCGTTAAGCGTCTGCCTTCGGCTCAGGTCATGATCCCAGTGTCCTGGGATCGAGTCCCGCATCAGGCTCCCTGCTCAGCGGGAAGCCTGCTTCTCTCTCTCCCTCTCCCACTCCCCCTGCTTGTGTTCCCTCTCTCGCTGTGTCTCTCTCTGTCAAATTAATAAATAAAATCTTTAAAAAAAAAAAAAACTGAGCACAAAAAATACCCATCTCTGTCCCAGAAGATGTGTCTGCATTAAACCAAATGAACAGTCTACCCACCTGTTATGAACCAGATTGCCCTTTGGAGACAAATGTCCCAGTGACAACCAGCAACCTATCCCTTTGTTTCGTTCTGCAGATCTAGACTGCCTGAGAGGATCTGAATTAAAAAATTCTTTGGTTGAGAACTTTCTTCTTATCATCTAGAAAGCCGATTATATTTCATGTTGCATTCTGATTGTCATAGGCAGGATGAGAAGACTACTGAAGTAGAGGAATGAGGTTCAGGGAAAAATCTGGATTCATTTGTGAACTGCCCCAGACGTAAACATGTTTTGGAGAATGCTTTATTGCTTAATATATAAGCTGTTCTTTTGAAATATTTATAGTTAATTGCATATTAAAGAAAGTAAACCAGCCTGAAGTTGAAATTTATCTTCCACTCAATCCAGCAAAATATGCCTTCAGCCAACATGGATGTTTTTTGTTTGTTTGTTTGTTTTTTGTTTTTTTTTCTCTGAAGCTTGCTCAGAAGGAAGAATACTTATTGGTAACAACACTCTTGATTAAGGCTTTTGGTGTGAAAAGGATTTTAGCTGATACTGTGGAGGAATACAAGAGAGAAAATCTTGAAAGGCTGGGCCACAGAGTTCTCATTTTGGATGAAAGGGGTCCAAGGCTATTTCCTAAAATGGGATGTCATGTGGATGACACTTGACAAGTTGAGTAGAGTTGTCACCCAGTGACACTGTGATGTGGGATGGGCCATGCAGCTGTTTGCAGGGGTGTCCTAGAGGAGAAGGGTCATGGACTGGGTGTTAAATACTTACTGCAGTCTTAGTATTGAACCCAAAGTTTGAGAAGAAGAACACTGTTCTGATGTTTTTAGGGGACAAAGGAAGGAAAACAAATCTGTACATATGAATTTATACTTACATTCTGTCTTCTGTAAAGGAAAAACCAGAGCTGGATAGCAGTTAAAGCAATAAGAACAGATTTTATTCAGGACTGTTGCAGTAGAAGAAAGAGACCTCAGTATAGAACCGGGCTCGGTTCTGAATACAGCATCAGCAAATGGGAACTTCTAGTGAAGGAGAAGTGTAGGGGTTAGTGGGTGGAAAATCACTGATACCCGGGGAGGAAGGGGGGTTATGGCTAAAATGACCCAGCAGGATTCTTGCTAAAATGGGACAATGCAGAGACAAACACAGAAGCCAAAAATTTGGGGCCTATTTGAAAAGTTTAAAGGGACTGAGTAGAGTTTGGTCAAGGAGAGAATCTTTGTCGCCCCTTCCCAAATGGACTTGGTGCAGACTGCCATAAAAATCATGACTGTAATAAATTCATTAATATAACAACGAACATAAAATGACCAAATATTAGTGAGGGGAGATAAGGAAAAATGATAATGGAAATCTTGGACCGGGAAAAATCAACTGCAAACAAGCCTCGAACCAGCCCTGAGTTTCTTGGGGATGGGGACAAAACGGGAGACAAAACATATTTTTCATTGCCTTAGAAAATGAAACATTTCAGTTCATCATGCAACGAGCACTTTCTGGCTCTGGAATCTGAGAGAAACTTCTCCAGTGGGTGGTGTCATGAGTAGCCCACGGGACAATGGGATTCCGGTAAGTTCACAAAGGAGGCACAGAAGTTCTATTTATGGCTGTTTCTCATGTGGCTTTTTGACAAAATGAGGCAAAACATGAAATTTTCTTCTACGACGAAAGTGCCAGGGGATACGGCTGAGTCCACACTTTCTAGAGATCTGATCAGATACAGGGATAAAACGTGGAGAACCCTGAGGAACAAGGAGGCCCTTCCAAATATCATTTGTCTCACCTGAATTCGTGACTCAGGTCTCTAACCGGTAGCTGAGGGACGGATCGGCCCTATTGTAAACTGAAGGAGATCTAAATGCTGCAGGCACTAGGTAGGAGGGGGCTTTTGTGAACCCTTAGGAGCCTGTGTCAGGTTCTTACCAAACAGAAGGCCGTATGGAGATGGGCCCAGGACACAAGCAAGTACTTTAGTCATACGGATTTTATTTTTCAGATTTGGCCTTTTCTACTGGAACATCTGAAGGTCAGTTTTACATCCGAGTTGATCCAAATTGAATGTCCCTGGAGGTTGTTTCCAAATTTTCCATCATTATGTAAAGTGTGTCTTTCCAAACCTTCCTTTCAACCTCTGATACTAGCCTTTCCACTAAGTGGTTTCACCTACTGCACTTAAATAGTACCTTTCCTCCATAATATATCAAAAATTGTCTGTTTTCTTGTTATTAAAAATTGCATGGAAAAGAAAAATCACCCAGAGAGCTCATCAGAAAAATATTCAACATGATGGTTTTTGAAGAGATATTTGGTGGTCAGCAATGTTTTACTCTGCGTAGTGGGAGTCATTGTGACTTTACCTCACTGACGTGACTTCTATCCTCTTATTTCCCTCCTGGACAGACATACAGGACCCATAGAGATTGTGCTGTCCAAGGTGATAGCCATTATCCGTGTGTGGCTACTTAAATTTAAATTAATTAAAACGAAGTAAAATGAAAAATTCAGCTCTACTAAAAATTCAGTTGCACTAGCCACTTTTAAAATGCTCAATAGCCATGAAAGGCTAGTGGCTGGAGTATTGGACAGGGCAGAGAGAGAAAGAGCATTCTTGTCATCACAGAAAATTCTATTGGACAGCACTGCTCCAAGAAATAAATGTACGGGCTATTAGTACAAGAGATCATATCTGTCAAGTCATAGCTAAGTGGGTTAATGGAATTGATGACAATCAGAATGTACCTGAGACCCAACGAGAAAGGATTTTGGTCTAACAAATAAAAAATGATTAAAACAGTAGTCATTTGGGGCTAGAGGTAGAAGTCATGTGTATTAATAACAAGGATTGTAATCATAAAGGTCCAGGAGAAGGACAACCATCTGACCAGAATGGAGTGTGACAGGAAATGCCCAGAAGGGGATGCTTGGTGGAGCTTTCTATTTATTGCACACAAAAAAACTGTTTTGCAGTCCAAATATTCTGGAAAGTGTGGGTTACACGAAGTCAGAAGGATTAATTTTCAAGACTTTTCTGAGTTTTTGCATCCTAATATCTCTAAGTTTGGGGAGTGTTCCTCAGTTTTATTTGAATTTGGGAATTTTTTCTGAAGGGGTTATGCTCTAGGGAAACCCTCTGCTTTAGGGCATGGTTAAGGACAGGCTACTGTTTTGAGTCTCTGACCTGCCCTGGCCATGCTCACCCCCAAATGTCTTTATAAATAAAAATACTCAGCACAAGCTCCACGACACGGTCACTGACAGTTCCCTGGTTTGAAGGTGCTTACCGATCTGTTTCTTACTCTGGTGTGGTTTCTTTGGATGTCAGTATTCCATGTTCCGGTGAACATATCTGCCCAGAAATGGTGCCCCATACCAACAACAGTGCCGCAGATAGTGAAAATGTCATGCAAGCATTTCAGACTGGCTGTCAAAAAGCAAGTTTTACACCAAGGAGGAGAAGACAGAAGTTAATGATCAGCAGGCCGTTAAGGATGAGTGGAAGTCCTCTATCATCATGATGAAGTATATGAGAAAGTCACTGTAGCCTGGGAGGATTGGTCAAGCACATGAATAGTAGCCAGAAGCATCAATAGCCTGAGCATGCAGTGACTTCTAAGAGTTTAAGAGAATAGAGCCCCTGGGTGGCTAAGTCGGTTAAGCGTCTCTTTTTTTTTAAAGACTTATTTCTTTATTTGAGAGAGCACAAGTGGGGCGGTGGGGAGAGGTTGTGTGCAGAGGGAGAGGGAGAAGTAGACTTCCTCCCAGCTGAGCAGGGAGCCCAATATGGGGCTCCATTCCAGGACCATGAGATCATGACCTGAGCTGAAGACAGATGCTTAACCGACTAAGCCAACTAGGCACACCACATCTGACTCTTGATTTCAGCTCGGGTCATGATCTCAGGGTCCCGGGATTGGGCCTGAATCAGGCTCCACACTCAGTGGGGAGTCTGCTTGAGGATTCTCTCCCTCTCCCTCGGCCCCTCCCCCTGCTCACGTGCTCTCTCTCTCTCAAATAAATAAATAAATCTTAGGAGCTTAAGAGAATAAAGGAGCAGTTGCCAATGTGCAGTGGCAGAACTCATCTTCACGAGGAATATGCAATACTTAGGCTCTGATTTGCTTATAGCTCCCACTTCCAGAATGTATCCCCTGGACTCAATGCAGGTCAAGTAGAACTCTTGCAATACAATTGCTCCCATTTACAGAGTGCTTCCTACATGCTGGGGATGACGCTGACCCCTTTTCATGAACTATCTTGTGTAATCCTCACAACACTAGAAGATTATTATATTATATTATTATACCCATTTCACAGAGAAGAAAACTGAGGTGTGGCAAGAATAAGTAACTTGACCATGGTCATACCTCTAGTAAATGGTAGAGCTAGGACTCAGAGCTCACCTTCAGAGTCTGAGCTCTTAGCATGATATCATCATGTCCGGTATATTATATATAGTTTTTCAATGTTGTATCCTCTTACTTCCTTCACACTGTGGAGGAGACTTTAACAACCTCTCTGAACTGGGTCATGGTGGGCAGAGTGAGAAAGAAGGTGTGCCTAAGAAGAGGTCGTTGGGAAAAGCAAAGTCACTGAGTCTTTGATATATTTTATCTCCCTTGTAAATTTGTGGGTGGCTGGTAGCAGCAGAATGACCGGTGAGATAGCGATGTGGAATGGGCAGAGCGTACTCTAGCATATTTCGGCTTTCCTCCGGAACATCTCCATTTGAACGTTTCTCTGACACCTGAACCTTAACACTTCAAAAACCGGGCTCATCATCTTCCCTTCAAATAGTGATAGGAAACTCTCAGTCCGTCACCTCTACACTAATGCAGCTTTTTGACACCACATTCCACATTCGCCAACCAACCTATTGTTTTCTTGTCAATTCTTTTGTCAAGAGCACTAAAAAAAAGTGTTTCCTCTTTACCACCTGCACTTTATCAGCTTAACCCAGGTCTGATCAGAGGTATGTCATTCTATTCTTGCAGGTAACTCAGGAGAGCAAGCACCATTTTCTATGTTGACTGCAAGAACTTTTATCTCAGGACTAGCTTCTAGAACTGCTTTTAGTCTTAGTTACTGCCTGGAACAAGAGCTTATACTCAATTACATCAAAGTCATAATCATCTCTTCAGCATTCAGATAGTTAATGCCAAACAGTTCTGCTTAATGCATTAACTTGTTCAGATGACCTAGAGGTTGTCTCGTGAATTCCTTCTCTAGACCCTCCCAAATGCAGTCCAGCTCAAAGTCATATATATATATATTTTTTTATAGATGTGCTGTATTACATTAAAAGTTGGTGTTTGATCATCAGTTTCTCTCCTAAAAGTCTCTTAGGGTTTTCCTGCTTTTCCAGAGAGATACCTGGACTTGAATGTAGTGATAGTTCGAACATGGGAAGAGATTCAAAGGAGCAGCCAGTTGTAAGACCACAGGGGAAACGCTATGAAGTATGGTTGCTTGGGCACCAGGGTGGCTCAGTCAGTTAAGCGTCTGACTCTTGATTTTGGCTCAGGTCGTGATCTCAGGATCATGAGATCAAGCCCTGCGTCGGGCTCCACGCTGGGCATAGAGCCTGCTTAAGATTCTCTCTTTCTCCCTCTGCCCCTTTCCCCCCCTTAAAAAAAAAGTACAGTTGCTTATTTCTAATATTTATTGTTGTAGGCCCTTCGGATTCACCAGTAAATAAAATAAAAGTCCCTGCTCTTATAAAGCTTACATTTAAATCAAGGAGAAACTAAAAATTGCAAATTGGAAAGGAACATTTTAAATAAAGCCAAACGTGAAAAAAAAATTCTAGTTTTATATCCAGGGATGTGCTTGGGAGTGTTTAACACTTGGTTCTGGAAAAATTAAAGAGACCTGACTTGTGGTGTTTGCTGATTTTCATGGTGTAAATACACCCACTATGGCCAATTTCAGCTATCAACAAGATGTCACTAAGTGCAGAATTAGGAACACACGTGCAAACACAGCTCTCAAGCACTGGTGTGAGCCAATTCCAGCACACCATTGGATCTGAATCAACTCTAGTATAATTTAGATTTTCAGACAGCTCAATGAAGAGAGTTAGGTTTTAAAAAACTGAAATTGGAAAAAAGGGAAAACAAAAACAAAACCAAAACCAAAAAACACCTAAGATACACAAAAGTTTTACATATCAAATAATGTGTAAAACTGAAAAATCTTATTCTTCTAGCATCTGATATAATAAGGACAGGTAACAAGTAACAATAAAATCCAAGTAACAGGTAAAAATTTCTATAAAGGCTCTATCAGTTTACCATTTAAACCTTTTCAAACTGGGGAAAACTTTGTCAAATCCCTTGTTATCATTCTGAAACCCTGCAGACTCACTCTTATCTAAATTGTGCAGTTAATCACAAAATTTTAGAAATACGTTTTCATTGGGAGTACCAATGGCCACTTATTGGGTCTCTAATATAGACCATGTATTTTCATGCATTTTCTGTTCACTAAGTCTGCAAACTAGTTATTGTCCCATTTTAGAGATGAAGAAACTGAGGCTCAGAGATTAATTAAGAGACCTAACATCTCCTAATAGTAAACTCAATCTGGGACTCAAATCGATATTCATCTGATTCAAAAGCCTGTGGTTTTTTTTTTCATGTTGAATGCCTTTGGTTGACAAACAGGTACAAAATACAAATCTAATTTTCAGAAATACTCAATATATTCATTAATTCCCTGAGCATTTAGGGCTTAGGACTCTCCTGTAAGGTAGAAGGTAATTTTAAAGCAATGAAATCAGGTGCCCTGGTAGAGGTTTATACTTCAGCTGCTCCCAGAGCACCATGGCAACAAAGCATACCTCGCTAGGCCTCCAGGCAAGACCACTGGTGATTATTCATTTCCTTATGGCTCCTAGACGGTTGAATATTCTACTTAGTGGGCACCCAGCTGTGCGGGGTCAACTCTGGGCAGGAAAACAAAAATACCTCCCCTTCAAACTGCCTTTCAGTAGCTCACAGCTTCAGTGCAATTGCACCACGGCCCCTCATGTTATATGTGACACAGAGATTCAATCAGCCTAGCGACCCCTCAAAGGAAACTGATATTTTAAACAAATATAAAATAATAGAATTTTATGACCGGATAGGACTTCAGAGTTTATCTGGTTCAACCCCTCACGTAAGAGACAAAGAAGTTGGGGTCAGAGGCTTCCTGCAGGTCATACAAGTAGTTAGCAACCCAACCTAGGTGCCACCTGAGGTCTGATCCCAAGTCAGGCGCTCCCTGATGAAGAGAGCAGCCTGGGACCAGTCCTGCAGAAGGACGCCTTTTACAGAGTTTAATGCCTTGGGCAAAGCAGATAGTATAAAAAGCTCTCTGGTATCTCAGGTGGTTGGTTTTTTAAAGATTTTATTTATTTGAGAGAGAGAATGAGCGGGTGGGGGGCAGAAGGAGAGGGACAAACAGGCTCCCTGCTGAGATGCAGGACTCCATCCCAGGACCCTGGGATCATGATCTGAGCTGAGGGCAGACACTTAACCAACCAAGCCACCCAGATGCCCCTAGAATCTCAAGTTTTGATAGCATAACTAGCAAAGGGTACAATAATGGTATTTAGAGAACATTTTTACAGGCATTATGTTTACTACTACTAATAGCTTATGTGTTTATAACATTTTATAATTTGTGGAATACTTTCTCACCTAACATTTTATGATTATGGAACTTATTAGTTACTAGCCAGGGATTAGTATCGCCATTTTACAGACAAGGAAACTGAAGTTCAGAGAAGTTCAGATGTCTTGCCACATGGTAAAGGACAAAAATAGGACCAGAGCCTGTGTCTGCCTTCAGTGCTCTTTTCTCCTGGTATCTGAGAAGAGGTATCAGAGTAGTGAATTTTTATATATTCACGTTAAAGAAAACTGAGGCACAGCTATCTCTTATAGGGACTTTATCCAAGATGATATATATATAATCTGCAGCAGAGTGGGTCAAAGACCTAAGCATCACAAGACATTCTTACAACTACAACATAGGACTTCCCTCACCTTTGAGGTGATCCTGTGAACAGAACACTATTTATATATACCAAAAACAAGCAAGCCTCTCCAAATTTGGCAAATTTCATTCTGCTAGGCAATGCAACTGGAAAATCTAATATCTCAAATGCATCTTTGCTCTTGCCAAATTTAAATCACGTGCATCTATGGCTTTTTCCATCCCTCGCGTAATGAGTTTGAATCTTTTAGAAGGTGCATCCTCACAAGTAGAGGTAACAGAGATTCCTTCTCTCATGAGCCTTATGATGAAATAATTACTTGGCAGTTAACAAGCAAAATCTTTCCTGCCAGTTTGCAATTGTACCAAGAAAAGAACTGGGGGAAATTCCAAGATGCAGTTCAGAATTTGACCCTTGAAATATGAATTATAAAAGATTATGGTTTAAAGGAAAACATTCTATTTATTGAGGGTGGGGTGTAATTTCAGTGTATCTGGTAGGGAGTATGCTTATTGTGTCTGGAGAGATACGATTTCTAATATTTATCTTCAGGAGATCATCACATAACTGAGGCTGGAATGATCAAGGTTAAATGTCAGAAGAACTTTTTGCTCTTATTTAACTAGGTGGTGATCATTTGTTTTACTATCTATGAATGTATCAGAAATATTTACTGTTGTAAATTCCCATAAATTAATTTATACCTTTTGGATTGTAAAAGTTTTTTTTTTAAGATTTTATTTATGGGCACCTGGGTGGCTCAGTTGGTTAAGCGACTGCCTTTGGCTCAGGTCATGATCCTGGATCGAGTCCCGCATCAGGCTCCCTGCTTGTCAGGGAGTCTGCTTCTCCCTCTGACCCTCCCCCCTCTCATGTGCTTTCTCTCTCTCTCATTCTCTCTCTCTCAAATAAATAAATAAAATCTTTAAAAAAAAAAAAGATTTTATTTATTTATTTGACAGAGACACAGCGAGAGAGGGAACACAAGCAGGGGGAGTGGGAGAGGGAGAAGCAGGCTTCTCGCGGAGCAGGGAGCCCGATGCGGGGCTCGATCCCAGCACCCTGGGATCATGACCTGAGGCGAAGGCAGATGCTTAAAGACTGAGCCACCCAGGCACCCCTAGATTATAAAAGTTTTGAAGTAGAATTCATTAATCCTGATGCAACTATTATGGAAATACATAAACATTATAGAATGTGTGGAAATACAGAAAGGCATAAAAAAAAGAAAAACATCACCCAAAAGCATTTGACATATTCTGAAGGGTGCAAGTGAAAGAGTTGGGTAAACAATCTTTCATTTTGATTCCAGCCTTTTCGGAGATACCATTTTCCCCTCCGCCAGCTATACTATGGCAGTTATTCTAATCTGCTTTTGATCTAAACTGTGTAGCCTCAGCCAAATAGTGTCTCAGCGTATCCCAGAACCCTAGCTGCATAATATGTAAAGTGTTTATCTCATGGCTCAAGTAATTTTAATGGCCCTCCTATACAAAATTTAGTTTTTAGATTATGTAATTTATTTTTTTAAAGATTTATTTGTTTATTTTTGAGAGAGAGAGAGAGAGAGTGCAAGCACATACAAGATGGAGGAGGGGGAGAGAGAGAGAGAGAATCTCAAGCAGACTCCCCACTGAGTGGGAAGCCCAATGCAGGGCTTGATCCCAAGACCCTGAGATCATGCCCTGAGCCAAAACCAAGTCGGACGCTCCACCGACTGAGCCACCCAGGCACCCCTGTAATTTAGGGGTTTTTTAAGTTCAATACTGCTTTCGGAAAGTCTCCCTATAGAGATTATAGGATCTCTAGAGGCATCTTGAACAACTTAGGAAGAGATATCATGGATCTGTTCCGGTTGCCTGGGACAAAGCTGCAGAAGTCACTTTTACTCGTATGAGTCTGAAGCTCTAAACCGTTTCTTAGTACTAAAACTCTGTAAATAGGCAAGGAACCACAGATTTGCTAAGTACATGAGATTATCTCAATGAGGCATGCAGATATTAGATAGGAAATGAATATACAGGGATAACCAATAGTTTAAATAAACAATCAAATACACTTAATCCATGGTTTTAAGTTGATGATATAATGAAGACACATTATACTACTTCTCAGAATACTTCGAGAAAAGCTATTTTGCCAAGCAAAATAATTTAAAAACCTGTATCAAAAGCTGGCATTTGCATGGCTTCTGCATGCCAGAATGCAATAAAACAAATCTGCTCATCTAAATGCTCCTCGATGAATTATACAGCCTCTTTCTTTTTGCCAATTTGCTTGCCAATTTTGATTGATTACTTGAGACAGCCATTTTCATCTCCAGCTTTTGAGGTTTTCCTGTCCATACCTACTACCTGACTTTCCAAGAACTTGTTCGCTTTACAGGTCAGGTGTCATCAGGCTAGAGGAGCTTGTTTGAGATTGAAAAGACCCAGAAAGATAGGTCTCTCTTTGCTACAACTTGGAACTCTTCCAGGTGAGAATCCAGTGGCATTTCACCTGCAGGAAAGAGTGATTTCTGACTCAAGAAAGGTTGGTGGAATGTGCTAGACTGTTCTCCCCAGGGAATGAAACCCTGTAATTTTACTCATTATACTGGTTGTGTGACTGTCACTTATGGTAACATAGTCTCGAAAATAAATGCACACACATACACCCACACACACAAATTCACAGCTTTTTGTGAACTGACTTTCCTTCCACTGGGCCTCCAGCCTTTCGTGCCAGTCTCCTTGCTTTGGGAAACACTAAAAAATTAACAAGGGGCTTCCTGTTTTAAGATGACTGAAGGATGTTCTCACCTTCTTCTCCTCTTGAAAATCAACCAAAACCAACTGGGAAAATAAAAATTAGAAACACAAATTCCATCTTGGATAAAGTCAGGAGATTTCTGAAATCCCAAGCCCAAACCCTACTCTCCTCCCACAAAGAAACTGGCTTACCACCTGATCACATGATGGTGAGGCCCAACAGTCCACAAATCCTCTTCCCAGTCCTACCCTACTCCAGCACACACACCCCCTCACACACACCACACTCACACATACAAAACTATGCACACACAATACCACACCTCACACCACATACACTCACTCCATACACCCTCACACACACTCACACACACAAATATACCACAGGCTCACACACATAAACACATACCACACACACATACACCAAACACCTACACACAAACACACACACTCAACCTCCAATCAGCTTTTTTGTGTCCCACTCTTAAATATAAGAATTAAAGACTGCTAGGCATTTGAGGAAAAGTTTCAATAAATAAGAGAATAAAACTAACCAAGAGGAAAAAAAGAATTCAGAGAAAAATGAGTCAGTATTAATATGAGCTAATATTAATATCCTGAGAGAGATAAGAAAAGATATTGCATCCACAAAACAATAACATAAATTTATCTATTATTAAAAAGGTATCATCAGAGAACAAGAAAGATCTCATCTCTTGGAAATTAAAAATACATATCCAAAGAGATTTTTTTTAAGCCACTGAAAGGATTGAAGGATAAAGTCGAAGAAATCCCTCTGAAGTAAAATAGTTACAAATGCAAAAGAAGAAAGGTAAAAATGTTGATTATCTGAGAATTCCAACATCTGAGTAATAGAAATTCTACAGAGAAAAAAAGATGAGAAAGAAATGATCAGAGAAGCAATATAAGGAAATTTCTCAAACTAACCACACAAGTCCCCAGAATGAAAAGACTCATTAAGTACCCAGCACAATGCATGATGAGAAGACCCAGAACAAGACATATTACAATGAAAGTTCAGAGCATCAGGTAAAAAAGATCATAAAAACTTCTGGAGAGACAAAAGGGGCCAGATGCTAAGGATTCAGATGCCATATCAAAATGGCACAGACAAGTCTTTTAACTTTCATAATGGTATCTCTTGAAGCACAAGAGTTTTAAATTTTAATATAGGCCAATTTATTTTTTCTTTCATGCTTGTGCTTTTGGTGTCATATCTAAGAAACCATTGCTTAATCCAAGACCACAAAGATTTACTCTTATATTTTCTTAAAAGAGTTTCATAGTTTTAGCCCTTACATTTGGGTCTATGAGCCATTTTGAGTTAATTTTTTTTGTATGGTGTGAGGTAGGGGTCTACCTTCATTCTTTTCATGTGCATATCCACTTGTTCTGTCACTGTTTCAGACAGTAGAGCATGCAACTCTTGATCTTGGGGTCATGAGTTCAAGCCCCATGTTGAAAAAGAGCCTATTAAAAAACAAAAAGAAAGAATGAAAGAATACAATAGTTCACAGAATGGGAGAAAATACTTGCAAATAATGTGTCTGCTAGGGGACTTATACCCACGATATAAAAAGAACTCTTACAATTCATCACAGTAAAAAAAAATAATTCAATTTAAAAATGGGCAAATGATTCGAATAGACATTTCTCCAAAAAAGATATACAAATGGACAATAAGCACATGAAAAGATGTTCAACATCATTAGTCATTAAGGAAATGCAAATCAAAACCACTTCACACCCACTAGAATTTCTAAAATAAAAAAGACAGACAAATATTGGCAAGGACGTGGAGAAACTGAGACCTTCATACATTACTAGTGGGAATATAGAATGGTGCAGTCACTTTGGAAAACATTTCAGCAATTCCTCAGAAAGTTAAAAATAGAGTTACACTATGTTACACAATAGTACACTATGTTCCACTCCTAGGTATATATCCAAAAGAATTGAAAGCCTGTTCACACAAAAAGTTGTTCATGAATGTTCAAAATTATTTATAATAGGCCCAAAGTGGAAACAACACAAATGTCTATCAACTGATGAATACACAGAATTGTGCAGTGCAAAGCTCTCTTGTTTGAGTCAAGAAGACATGAGGAAACCGGGGGCAACTTCTCTGAGCTCTGATTGGCTTATCTGTAAATAGGAGGTAATGTATTATTATTCCAAGGGCTATGTATTATATACCTTGTTGGGTTAGTGTGTGTAAGATAATGACAGCCACATAAGAACCAATCAATAAATATCAGTTTCCTTCTTCTGACTTTTTTTTTAAGGTTTTATTTATTTATTTGTCAGAGAGAGAGCATGTACAAGCAGGGGGAGCGGCAGGCAGAGGGAGAAGTAGGCTCCATGCTGAGCAGGGAGCCCGACGTGGGGCTCAATCCTAGGACCCTGGGATCATGACCTGAATGGAAGGCAGACACTTAACCAACTGAGCCATCCAGGCGCCCCTCCTCCTTCTAACTTTCTGGCAGGGCACCTCAACATCTTTTCTTCCTTAACTCTCAAAGAACCTAAAACATCCTCCAAGGTATGTTTTTGCATTATTTCAAGCTCTTTCTTCTCACTTTGAGGGATGTTTGATCATCTGTCCAGATAAGTTATCTCTTCTACAATTATCTAGATCGCCTCCATTCCATCCTTCCCTCCCTTTCTGTATTGCAAATACACAGAAAGGAAGAGTAATAATGTAGCCAGTTCCTTGGTACCACCTACAAAAATCCCAATATTTTCCCATATTTACCTCAGATACATCTTTTTTAACAGTCATATGATAGAGTTGAAGCCCTTTATTCTGAAATTGAGATACATTATTCCCAGCCATGGTTTTAAGCCTTCGTGACACTTATACATAGGTGTCCTTGATATATGATATCATTTTGCAAATTTTTGAAGTTAGAGAAAATGTGTCAGGCTCTTAGCAGCATTCTGTGACTTGCTTTTTCCACCTGGCATTGTTCTTGAGATTTATCCCAAGCTGATTCATTTTAATTTCCATATAAAATTCCATTGTGTGAGTATTACAGCAACATACTTGCCGACGCTCCTGTGATGGACGTTTACGTTGTGTCCACGTTGTTACTGCGACCAACAATCTTGCGATGAACATTTTTGAACAGCTTTCCTTGTCGGTGTGCTCCAGAATTTCTCTGGAGTAGCATTTCTCAAACATTTTTGCCTCAGGACTCCTTTACAGTCTAGAAGTTTTTATATATATTAGAGCTACTGGTGTTTGTAATGTTAGAGATTAAAATTGAGAAAATTTAAAAATATTTATTAATTCATACATTTAAAAATAGCAATAATAGGGATGCTGGGTGGCCCAGTCTCTTAAGTGTCTGCCTTTGGCTCAGGTCATGATTGCAGGGTCCTGGGATCGAGTCCCACATCAGGCTCCCTGCTCAGCGGGGAGTCTGCTTCTCCCTCTCCCTCCAGCCCCCCCTGCTTGTGCTCTTTCTCTTTCTCTCTCTTTCTCTCTCAGACAAATAAATAAAATCTTTAAAAAAAATAGCAGTAATAAACCTGTTACATGTTGTTACATTAAAACTATGCATAGCTTTAAATTTACAAGATATTGTCAAATTGTTCTCCAAAATGACCAAATGCACACTTCCATCATAGTATGGAAAATTCCTGTTTCCTTAGATCTTCTCCAACCCTTGATCTGATCAGGCTTGTCAATTTCTGCCAATCTGATGATTAGGAAAGGTTATCTCATTATTGTTTTAATTTCCATTCCCAACAACAAGGTCCTTTATTAACTCTCCTCAAATTACCAAATTTGAGTATGCCAGGGTCCGGATGTAGGCTGCTTTGCAAAATTTTGTAATTCACTTTATAAAAATGTTTACAAAATTTGCTCAGAATATATCATTGTCAACATCATCATCATCATCATCAACACACCTAGAGATATGTTATAAACAGTGGTCACTGTTCCAGAATAGCCCACAACATCTGAGTTCCCCTATAATGTGGAGGATTAAGAGGTCTAAAGACTCTTACAGCATGATGTAGTAGGAGGAATGCTGCACTCAAGCTCTGAGGGCCGTCTCTAGACCCCAGTCCCTCCTCATCTGTGTTACCTCTCAGAGTCTCTATTTTCTCAGATATAAAATGGGGATAATAACACACACTTTGCCTACTTCATTGTGTTCTTGCAAGGATCAAATGAGACACATGAAAATCCATTAAAACTCTACTATGCAGCTACAAAAGAGAAATATGGAGAATATCCATAAACTGACATGGGGTGATTTCTAGGATGTAAGCAGAAAAAAAAAAAAAATCAAAAGGCCAAAGAGTATATTTGCTCTCTTTTGTGTATGGAAGATAGATAGATCCATCAGCTTATTTTTTTTTAAAGATTTTATTTATTTATTTGACAGAGAGAGACAGCGAGAGAGGGAACACAAGCAGGGGGAGTGGGAGAGGGAGAAGCAGGCTTCCCACGGAGCAAGGAGCCCGATGTGGGGCTCGATCCCAGGGCCCTGAGACCATGACCTGAGCCGAAGGCAGATGCTTAACAACTGAGCCACCCAGTCGTCCCCATCAGCTTATTCTTGTAAAAAAAAAAGGGGGGGGGGGAGAGCGAGAGAGACACAGGACAGATGAAGTAGAAATTAAGGAAATTAATTACCTATAGGGGTAGAAGGGGGTTGAATGGAAGGCATGAGAAAGGGAATGTCATATCTCTGAGTGCAACTTTTCCTATAGTATGGGCTTTTATAGCCACATTAATGTTTATATCGTTAAATTAAGTTAAAAGTCACTGAGATGGAAAAAATTCTACAGTGAAGTACAAACAGAAACAAATGCACTTAATTGTGTTTAAAATGGGGAACAAAACCACACTGAATGGGAGGGAAACTAACCCAAATAACTTTTGTTTAAAACAAAAAAAAATTTATGGAGATACAAATTAATACCATAAAATTCACCCCCCAAGAGCTGTTTGAACATAGTATTTTGACTATAAGGACAAAACTGATTGCAAACAAATCTTGAGCCCTATTTAGTAAGGTTTGTTTCAGCAGGGATGTTGATTAGTGATTCTGAAACAGCTTTCTGCATATTATAGGAATGAACAAATGAGCACCCATGTTGTTAATGCCGAGAAGGGACACAAACACGGGGCACCAAAGGCTGAGAAGAGCCTACGGTGCTGGGTTGAAATCGGAGGAGCATCATGAACTCATGGTCTTTAAATCCTCAGATAGAAATATGGTCCTATTTGTGAGTGTGTGCATGGTCTGTAGTTCTGTCTGCTGGATGGACCTATACACCCAAGAGCCGTGAACATATCCACTGCCCAGATGCCAATACTGTTTTCCACTAGAAAGAGCTGGAGCTTCTTGAAAAAAAATGGCTGATTACAAACCTGAGGCAAGGAGAGTACAAGATGAACCTGAGACACTTTATTAGTCTATCAATTGATTAAAATAAAGAAGGGGCGCCTGGCTGGCTCAGTCTGAGGAGCGTGCGACTCTTGATTTGGGGGGTCGTGAGTTCGAGCTCCACATTGGATATAGAAATGACTTAAACAAACAAACTAAAAAAAAAAGAGCGAGGCATAAAGATGAGACATAAAGATGTGTCCAAAATATGACAGAGACATGTTGAAAGGACATAGGAACCAGGTTGGAGGAGCTCCCACTCACCAAGAGTTGAGAAATGTTGAGCATCAAGATCAATGATGATGATTAATGGATTATAACCCATTGAGTAAAAAAGAAGCTATTAGTCCACACTGATTCAATAGCATAGAGGAAATGAGGGAAAGGTTTCCTAATATAACTAATACAGTTAGAGAGAATGGTAGTCTTTGAAAATTACCATTGTGCAACCATCATACAAATAATCAATTTGGTAAGACTCGTTAATGAAACTAGTTGTGGATTCCCACCACAAATTTGAGAGACCCTCCAGAGAACACTTACCACGAGCTGGGCAATTTATGCTTCATCATCTCAGCTCAGTGAGGTGGCCCAGTTGTGTTTATCCCCATTTTACAGATTAGGAAGCTGAAATTTACCGGAGACAGGACTGAAATCCAGCGAGAGCTGTCCCTGCTCCCCCAGGGCCTGCAAACTCCTGCTGGGCCTGGCAGGGAACCGGAGGTGGCTCCAGCCACAGGGCAACCTGGTCTTTGAGCTCCGGTGGGAAGAGATGGGAGGGTGAGGGTCCAATCTGTGGGGAGGACACAGGGTGGTTCGGAGGCCCCATCGGAACAATAGAAGTCAGGGTGACAACTGTTTGGACCTGTTTAGTTGTCCCCGTGCCACACCCCATTCCTCTAATTCAGGCTCAACTCTCTTGCTTTGCCTTACCTCTAGGAAACAAACTGAGGGTTGCTAGAGAGGAGGTGGGTGGGGGGATGGGGTAGCCAGGTGAAGGGCATTAAGGAGGACACGTGATTTAATGAGCATGGGGTGTTACATGCAGCTGATGAATCACTGAACTCTACATCTGAAACTAATGATGTACTATATGTTGGCTAATTGAATTTAAATTAAAAAAATAAATAATAAAATAAAAACTAAAAGCAGAGTTAGGGAAGATGTGGCCTGAATTAACCAGATATTCATCTCATCTTTCTATTCATCAAGGCCCATGTAAACATGGACTTGAACTACCCCGTCAGCAGAAATCTTGTGTATCTTTTTTCCGGAAATGGGCCACGAAGCCCAGGGTTGTCTTGTATTATCTGTTTACATCAGGCCTCTATGTACACCAGCCTCAGATTCAGCTGTTCATGTTATCTCTGCATAGGTTTTATAAATAGTTACAGAGAGACAGCACAGGAAGAGGAGAAAATTTCCATCACGCCACTTCAACAGTTAAATGTAAACATCAAAAATGTACCACACTTTTTATAATCCTGTTTGGAGAATGCTTATTATTGTTTTTTTTTCTGTACATTATAAAAATAGAAGGGATGCAGGGCCTCTGTCTCTCTTCGGATAGTCCCAATTTATCTGTTTCCTGCTTTAGATTGTAAATTCTTTGCCATTATTTGAGAGCACATGATGGTCAATGGAGTTTGTTGAATAAATAAAGATCTGATGCTATCAATTTTTCAATCAACAGATCACCAATTTTAGCAGCTCTGGAAAAAATAAGGAGACGAACTCTTAGAGAAGTACAGCAAATGGATTTTGTAGCAATAAATAGTCAAGATGACCAGCTGACTTTTGGCTAATTTGGTTATTTTTGTTAAAATGTCATTTTTCCCCTGGTTTTCAAATCATCTTTCTTTTATTTATTGCTTTTCATGCTGCTTTATTTATCTGGATTTTTAAAGTACATTTTTTAAAGTTTATTTGTTTAAGTAATCTCTACACCCAACATCTGGCTCAAACTCACAACCCTGAGATCAAGAGTTGCAAGCTTGGGGCGCCTGGGTGGCTCAGTTGGTTAAGCGTCTGCCTTTGGCTCAGGTCATGATCCAGGGGTCCTGGGATCAAGCCTCGAATCGGACTCCCTGCTCAGTGGGAAGTCTACTTCTCCCTCTCCTTCTGCCCTCCCACCACCACCCCCCGGGCTCATGCTCATTTTCTCTCTCTCTCAAATAAATAAAATCTTAAAAAAAAAAAACAAGTTGCAGGCTCTTCTGACTGAGCCAGCCAGGTGCCCCACCTGGATTTAAAGTGGCATTTTTAGTTTGAGATTGTTTATTGAAATGGTATTATAAGTAATTGAATATCAAAAAAATATATTAGGTTCTGTTTATAACATGCTTCTTGTTCTTTTTTTTAAAAGATTTTATTTATTTATTTGACAGAGACAGAGATAGCGAGAACAGGAACACAAGCAGGGGAGTGGGAGAGGGAGAAGCAGGCTTCCTGCTGAGCAGGGAGCCCGATGTGGGGCTCGATCCCAGGACGCTGGGATCACGACCTGACCCGAAGGCAGACCCTTAATGACTGAGCCACCCAGGCGCCCCATGCTTCTTGTTCTTAATGGGTAGTTTCATGTTTTTCTGTTAGAATAAAAATTAAAGGAGTATCACCTCCTATAGCAAAACAATTCATCACAGTAATTAACAGAAAAGGGTGGAGCAAACATAGGGTGATCATACCCTTGGAGTTCAATGTCACTGAGAAGTACTATGTATCCCTTTGATGCCATAGAGTGCCAATATGTCTGAAATACACACTTGGTGTTGCAGGAAGAAGTTTAGACAAATATATAAAGGCTTGGGCTTCTATAATTTAAAATATATTTGATATAAACTCTCCCTGTCCCAACTCCTCTCGAATTCTGATATTTTGTCAGGTGCTAAGGAGAATTTAAACCAAATTAGATGTGTTTTCACTCTTTTCCCTAAGCTTGGAACATACAAGCTTCATGTTAACTAATCTCTATAATAGTCTCTTTATAACAAATTATTGCTTTTATTTACTATCACTTTATTACTAGAGAAGGAATTGTTTATTTAATCAAAAGGTAAGTTAGAGACCCAAAAAGCATCTTTAAAAGGAAAAATTTAGAAACATTTTCTGAAGATCTGGTATATACCGGGTCTGTCTTTATAAAAATCATGTAAGGTAAGATTCCCATTTTACAGATGAGGAAAATTTGCAGTATGTTACAGTGAATAAACAACAGAATTGGTACTAAACCCAAATCATTCTGCGTTTCACACAACACCGCCCTTCATAACTTTTTCCACTCCCTTCCTCTCCAAGTGCTTTCCCAGATGGTAAACCGTTGCAGAGAGGGCCTCCCCGACTGCCTGGAGGCCCAGAGAAGAACACTAGATGACGTTGTGCATCAGTGTTTTTTAGAAGCAGAGTGTGGGAACTCTACATGACCTTTTATTCCCCCTCCCTGCCCCGCCAAATTCTCACAGGCTAGAGGTGACTGGCTTCAGGTCCTGGTTTGCTTTCTGATAACGCAGTGAGCTTAGTTGGGTGGATTCTGTCTGCAGGTGAGGCCAGCCATTGGTAAGGTAAATTCAATTCAGGGGGCTGATAGCATTCCACGTGCCCCAAATCTAGGCCATGTCTTCACCTCCTTCAGTCTGGGCTCTGTGTCTGTTTCTCAGCTGAATTCACATTCTGGGGTGGAAGAAAGCAATGATATGTATCTAGCCCCTCCTTCTCTCTAAAGCCCCAGCATGCGTGTGGAGTCTTGCTAGTTCCGTAAAATGCCTGCGACTGACAGCCTTTGACTCTAGAATATTCTCTCCCCCTGTCAGCTCAGTTGTCTTGAGCTCTTCCGTCTTGTGACAGTCCATGTCCCTTGTAATCTGGGCTCTGGGTTTGGGTCCCTGGGGGCTGTTTGTGTCACAAATGTCAGCTGTGAGATCTGAGGACCAGGATCTCGTTGTGTATCTCATCAATGCCTAGCATATTGAATGTGCTTGATAAACACAGTTTGGTGAATGAATATAAGGGTTCTATTTCATTCCCTTGGGCAAAAGAATAATTTTCTATTGGAGTGTAAGTTTGGGGAAATGGCCCGGCATTGGTAGTGAATCAGAATATGTTTGTTTCTGCTTCTCTTTCAGAACACAAACAAACAAGAGATGTGGTTTCTGAAGCCAAAGATCTTACAGTTTATTCATAGACATACAAAAAATGTTTGATAACGATTCAGGAGACTATATGACAAATCAATTGCACAAATAACAAATGCTATAGATAATCAAAAGAAGAGTAGTCTCCGTGATAAAGGGAGCTTTGAAATAAGTGGGCTTTGAGAGATGGCTGGGATTTAAAGAGAGAAAGTGAAACAGAGATGATATTTAAAGGAGCAGAAAGTGTGGTAGGAGAGTAAACATGACCTTTTTCAGAATACGGAGTATGGGGGAGCCTGGGTGGCTCAGTCAGTTGGGTGTCCGACTCTTGAGTTTGGCTCGGGTCATGATCTCAGAGTCCTGAGATCGAGCCCCTTGTGGGGCTCCACGTTCAGCACCGAGTCTGCTTGGGATTCTCTCTCTCTCTTTCCCTCTGCCCCTCCCCCTGCTCACATGCTCACACTCGCTCTCTCTCTCTCAAAAATAAATAAATACATAAATAAATAAAATTAAAAAAAAAAGAATACAGAGTATGCTAGGTTGTTTGGAGAAAATATTTTAATTAAGAAACAGTAAGAAATACGGTTGAAAAGGTAACAGAAGCCTAAACTATATAGAGCTTAAAAGCAGTTCTTAGGAGTTTGGACTTTGTTTTATAAGAAATAAGCAGGTATATTAGTTAGGATCACTGTATTAGTTAGGAAACTTAGGCTTAGTTGAACACAGTAAACTCAAACTACTTTAAAAGGGAAAAGGAATTTTTTAGAGAATTTGGGATATCTTGTGCATGGCACTCACCTTGTGGATAGTTGTTACAGGGAACTGAAGTTTCAGAATAATGTTCCTTTAAGATGGATGGGAAAATGAAGAGAAAAACAATCGCTATAAGAAGAAGCAAAAGAGGGGGATTAGAAGAATATCTATCAGATGACCCCGAGCTCAATAAAAGAAAAGTTGAGGTCATTCTAATTCAATAATGTTTTGCCCCACTCCTCCTCCCTCGGGGTCCATTGATCAATCCCAAAAGACGTGTTTAGGATGGAGAAAAGAACTGGATCTTCCTGGATGTTTTCTCTCTGCCCCTCTGCAACCAGAGGCTGAGAGAGAGTCCTATCGAAGGAAAACATTTCCATAGGAGGAGCTTTTTCCTTTCCCGCTCCCCTTGGTACTATCATCAGGCACAATACTTTCATCATGTCTCATTCTGTGCAAAACAGGACAAAGTCAGGTAATGTTAGTCCTTTAAAAAAAAAAAAAAGAACAGGGGAAAGAAAACAGTCATAATTTTAGAGTGCATTTTCCTTAATTGTGCATCTCGATCTTATTTTATTTTGAAAATTAATTTAAAGGCAAACTCCCATCGGCATGTTAATATTAGAATAACAGCTGTGAAAGCATGAATTGTTTAAAAAGCTGTGAGCCTGGGTCAGACAAGACCAACAGTACTTCATTTGTTCAAAGAAGATAAAAAAAACAAATTCAAAGGCACGTTGAGATCAGAGAGGAAAGCAGCCTGGGAAATGTGAATGAGCAAATTTTCTCATATCCTTTTAAAAAACAGTTACTAAGTTAGGCAATGCTTTAGGAAGACAAACTTAATGTCATATTAAACTGCAATTACTATTCCAATTTTATTTACATTATTCCAATTTTATTTTGAATCCTTTCATGTACAATTATAAACTTTACATTGTTATAAATAAGGTATACTTAATATGTTGTGTCCTTTTAAAAACTGTTTAGCTTTATAAACATGTCTGGGTGTTGACTTTAATGGGCACACTTGTCATTTGAATATCCCTTTAGCATTCTATCATGTTGACATAACCCCTGCCTGCTCGGGAGCTGGAGAGCGAGTTAGAGGAATTTAATAGTGTTACAAGGCTTTTCTCCAACTATAAATTGACTTGGTACATGTGGAAGAACGGCAAAATGGAACATTAAAAAGGGAGAGCAAGTAAAGTCCTTACGTGAAGGATTTTGTTAGGATTGTTTTCAGGAGTAAGGTCTTCTTAGTAACTTCTGCTTGTGAGTTTTTCTTTACCATGAAAAACATACTGGGTCGAGATTATAATTCATTTCAGAGTGCTGGAAGAACAGACTGAAGAGATCCGTGTACCAGTTATTGTCTTTTAGCTCCGCACTCACCTTAAATACTTTGCTTTGTGATCCCAGAACTGGGACTCTGCAAACTACATTTCCCTTTTGCCAGTGGCTCTGTGTTTGGTTCTGTCAACAGGAGTCCTCAGGGGAGTCTATGAGACTGGAGGGAGGAAGGGATTTGTTTCTTCCTACTTGTTTCCTGGGTGACTTCTGTCTACTGTGTGTAACTTCCTGTCTACTTCTGGTGTGACTTCTGTCTACTGAGTGACTTCCTGTCTACTTCCTGGGTGACTTCTGTCTACTGTGTGTAACTTCCTGTCTACTTCCTGGGTGACTTCCATCTACTGTGTGTGACTTCCTGTCTACTTCCTGGGTGACTTCTGTCTACTGTGTGTAACTTCCTGTCTACTTCTGGTGTGACTTCTGTCTACTGAGTGACTTCCTGTCTACTTCCTGGGTGACTTCTGTCTACTGTGTGTGACTTCTTGTCTACTTCCTGGGTGACTTCCATCTACTGTGTGTGACTTCCTGTCTACTTCCTGGGTGACTTCTGTCTACTGTGTGTAACTTCCTGTCTACTTCTGGTGTGACTTCTGTCTACTGAGTGACTTCCTGTCTACTTCCTGGGTGACTTCTGTCTACTGTGTGTGACTTCTTGTCTACTTCCTGGGTGACTTCCATCTACTGTGTGTGACTTCCTGTCTACTTCCTGGGTGACTTCTGTCTACTGTGTGTGACTTCTTGTCTACTTCCTGGGTGACTTCCATCTACTGTGTGTGACTTCCTATCTACTTCCTGGGTGACTTCTGTCTACTGTGTATGACTTCCTGTCTACTTCCTGGGTGACTTCCATCTACTGTGTGTGACTTCCTATGGGCTTGCTGTTCCTGTGACTGTTACCTCACAACACTTCTCACCCTTGGGACAGTTCCTTCCTAAAGAATTTAAATCCAGTTTGCAATCTTTCTCACACTTGCAGAACCAGCTCCATTGCCTCCCCTCACCCTCCATGCCAGCCTCAGTCTCCAGCACCAGCTGAGCAGCATTCCGCCTCAGAGGACTGGGTTTCCACTTGTCATTTCTTAGCTTTGTTTTTTTTTTTTTCTTTTTACTTCCCTTCTGTTGAAATGATAACATTTTAAAATATCTTTTCAGAAATGAACAGAGGCTGGAGGGAGGGGGGAATCAGGGAGGTGCTGGTCAAAGGGTACGTAGTTTCATTTTTTAAAAAATTGAGTCCAACTATTACATAAATCTCACTTTGTGTTATGGGCTGAATTGTGTCCCTCCAAAATTCATATGTTGAGGTCTTAACTCCCAGTACCTCAGAATGTGACCGTATTTGGAGATAGGGTCTTTAAAGAGGTAACTAGCTTAAATGAGGTTATTAGGATTGGCCCCAATCAATATGACGGGTATCCTTATAAGAAGAGGAAATTGGGACACAGACATGACGGAGGGAAGACCAATGAGGGAGAAGAGAGCCATCTACAAACCAAGGAGACAGGACTCTCAGAAGAAACTAATCCTCCTGACGTCTGGATCTCAGACTTCTAGCCTCCAGAATTGTGAGAAAATAATTTCTGTTGTTTCAGCTGCCCAGTCCGTGGTACTTTGTTATGGACACCCTAGCTAACTAATATACTGGGTAGTAATAGATGTATATTTTGATATATCGTTAAATTTGATTTAGATCCATCAAACTAGATGAACTTGAGCATCTTAAAATTATATTAAGTTTTGAAAATGAGTATGTACAACTTCTGTTTTGGGGTCCACAGAAGGAGAGAAACAGGAGTACACTGTAAATACCCCTATCCAGAAACAAGTGGGATGGTGTTGGAGAAAAGGTCTTCACAGCGCTATGGTCCTTGGTTTGGGCCAGAAAATTCCCTAGGCATCCATTTGCTGAGCTTCTCCTCCCTGGTAGTGGAGGAGTGTCTTGATTGAGTTTTGGCCACTGGAAAGATTTGCTTTTTCTGGTTTACTTAAGCACCACGTCTGAGAGGAGCACTCTAAAGTACAGAAGTACCCTTTGGCTGGGAAAGTGTGAGTCAGTGAGTGTGTGAGTATGTGTGTGTGCTCATGCACCTGCCGTATCCCTCACAGACCTCTTCCCCTTACTATATTCATTCTCTGTAGCTGGGTCTGGGAATGGCTAAAGAAGCTGGGATTCTCTGTTAAGATGGGCATGGATCTCTTATCACCAGGATCAGACTGCACTTTTCTGGAGCAAACTCCTGGAGAGCCTGTGGGATGTGTCGGTTTCACCTGGGAGACACTGTGCTGTAAGCAAAGTCAGCGATTTCATCTCACTGATCTCAGATTCCCCCACAAGGCTGACGAGCTGTGTAATGTGACGGCTCATGCAGGCTCTCAAGTCACACTGACCTGTTTTGGAATCTTGGCTCTTCCTAATTCTGTGCTCTTGCACACATTTTAGCTCTCTGAATTGGCTTCCCCAACTAGACACAGTCATAATAAGAGTGCTTACATAAAGTCATCTGTGAATAAAGCACATAAAACTCTTAGGCATAGCAAATACAAAACGCTGGACAAACATGATTTATGATGGTTATTGTGATGTTTATTAGGCTTCTTAGCTGCAACGGCAGTAAGCCACGTGTTCCTGGCTCTGCTTACTTAACAACCATCTTGGCCTGGGTGTGGGTTAGCACCATCCTCCTTCTCTTTTTTTTTTTTTTTTTAAATATTTAATTTATTTATTTGATAGAGAGAGACACAGCGATAGACAGAGCACAAGCAGGGGGAGTGGGAGAGGGAGAAGCAGGCCTCCCGTGGAGCAGGGAGCCCGATGCGGGGCTCGATCCCAGGACCCTGGGATCATGACCTGAGCCGAAGGCAGACGCTTAACTGCTGAGCCACCCAGGTGCCCCACCATCCTCCTTCTCTTAACACTGTTGGCCCGAGCACACAGATGGGGAACAGCAGATTATGGGAGTTTAGGACTTGGCTTTTGTACATGGCCTCATGCTGAATCCCAGCTCCAACTGGAAAAAACTATGGGGGGTTTTGGGACGATCAGAGATCCAAACTTCACCCCTTCGTACAGATAACTCCAGTCCATCTGCCAGAAGGCCTACTCCTGTCTAATCCCAGCATTGCCTTTAGACCGCAGGACATTAGCTGACACAATTCTAAAAGGTACAAAATTCATTTCTCGGTCTGGCCCTCCGCCCTCTCAAAGGGATGGCCCTGCTTTCCTCTGTCCCCTTTATAAAGACACCTCTCAATATCCATAAATAAGCTGCCTTTTCATCTCAGGAATATCTTCTTTAATAATTTAATTGCAGTGTCTGATTTCTTTGGTACTAATATTATTACGAGGTTGAACCTGATTCAATGATCTCACTGGTACATTTCACCGGCATCCTTATCACGCGTTCACATAATTCAGCTGTAACTTGGGTTTCCTCTGCGGGCGGACTGTCAGCCCCGCTGTGTCTTTACTGCAACAGTTCTGCGCTTGACAACACCCACTAATGTCTTAGGTTTCTCCAGAACATTTATAGTCTCTCCAAGGTACAGAGCATTCCTTCGTAACAGTCTTTCTTTTCTCTTTTATAAAAGTAGCTAGTATCAGTTCAGACAAGGCTCCTTGAAACCATCTTGTTGCTTCTGTCGTGGTAGGTGTGTTGTCAGGGTTAATCTTCACTGTTTGGAATACTTTTATTAAGGTTTTCTTTGATACGGACAGCTCGGTCTGATGTCACCCTTACCTTCCTGGCAAATGTTCTATCATTTATTATAGTTCCAGGAGTATATTTATATAACATGTCTATCTCATTATGCCATGCTATGGCTGATCATAATTTTCTCTAGTTAGGTCTATTGAAACAAGATGTATCTGGTCTCCTGATCCAGGCAGCAAAGCACTAATTTTATTATAAATCTATTCTGTCTAATTTAATCTTTAACTTGGCGACATATCCTAAATCCTGCACTTGCTCAATTTTCTAGTGCTGTTAGAAAAGGAATTTAAATAGGGATATTACAACATTCACAACATCAGATGGGGACACAGTTGCTACCATCGTTGGAAATTCTTTACCACATAGAAATCTGGAAGCAAAGAGTGGGTGACAGAGGGGTGGGACACTGAAAAGAGAACCCATGTTTTAGACGGATGCCACAACTGGATGGGTCTTGGGGGGCCCCCAACACGGAGATTGTGTGTTCTCTGAGGAACACAGAACTGCTCGACTTCTACACAGTGCTAGAGGACATTCCTTCTGCTCTGTTGCTTCTCCTAAGCAAATACCTGAGAGGCAGCATTACCAAGTAAAGAAATGCCGGTCATGAAATTATGGCATCCTAGGACCAAAGCAAAACCTACTCTAAGATTTTTACGACTTTAACAAACGGAAGAGCCTGCATGGGCCCGGTGCCTCTCTTGCTCTGCTTCAAGTCACCTGACTCCAGCCAGGGCTGCTAGACCAGCTTTGCTCTGGTTTGGGCCAGCTTCACACAGGTGCAACGGCCCGTCCTCGCCAAAGACCTCACGTGTCTCCTCTCCCTCCCTGCCCAGCACTTCTGGTGGGGGAGAGTGTGGAACCCTGCATTCAGGCACGCATGACCCACAAGTGTGGGGGCTCGACACCCCACTTGACCAGGGCGCGTGAGAGTCTGCGAATAAATGTTCCTCTCTTTGAGCCCTGTCTGGGGTTCTGGGGTGCGTTTCCTCAAAGCTCCCGTGATTGCCATGGACTGGGAGCTGGTTCCCACCGGTGGGACCTGTCAGGGAGGGAAATATAATTAGAAACAAAATCTTCTCCCGACCCAGATATCCTCTCCACAAAGGTAGTAAGAAAACACTTTTATCATTAAGTAAGCATTAAACCAGGGACACCTGAGGAGCTCAATTGGTTAAGCGTCTGCCTTCGGCTCAGGTGGTGATCCCGGGGTCCTGCTCAGTGGGGAGTCTGCTTGTGCTCTCTCTCTCTCTCACTCTCTCTAAAAAATATATAAATAAAATTTTTAAAAAATAAGCATTAAACCAGAATATGAAGCACATCACAGACAATCCACTGAGGGATTGCCAGGACGGAAAGCAATCTTACCCCATATACAGCCAGCAGATACAGCCCGTTCCACACGTGTTCTCAAGGTTAACAATAGCTAGTCCTCAAGCGTGATGACTTGGGAGTACCGATGGTTACACATGGTTCATCTTAACTTTACCTGGTAATTGGGGTGACCATCCATGTTAGCTTATTGGCTTCATCCAGTGGAAAAACAAGCTCCTCCTATCTCTCTGGCAGGAAGTAGTTCGGCAAGGCACCCACGAAGTGAGGCTCCTCCCTTCCCACAGGAATTGGGATGTAGGGGAACGACCTCTTTCGAAGCTTGTATTTTGGGACACCTGGGTGGCTCAGTGGTTAAGCAATTGCCTTTGGCTCAGGTCATGATCCCAGGGTCCTAGGATCGAGTCCTACATCGGGCTCCCTGCTCAGTAGTGAGTCTGTTTCTCCCTCTTCCTCTGACCCTCTGCCCGCTTGTGCTCACTCTCTCTCTCTCAAATAAAGAAATAAAATTAAAAAAAAAAAAAGCTTGTATTTCAAGAGATGGCCCCCAAGATGTTCGCCTTTTAACTCTGAGATGGCTCCCAAGCTTGAGAAAGGCATTCCTGGGTCATAAAGCTAAAAAAAAAAAAAAAAAGAAAACAACAACAAAAAGGTCAGAGATGAGAAAGTACTTCTATATTTTCTAAGGTAAATGCTCTGACAAGAGGAAGAGGAGAGAAATCTCTTGCCCTGTTTCCAATAGGGAGACTTAAGCCACTAAGTTTCAGGTGTTATTTGTCCTCACGTAACCCACGTAGGAATGCCTCCCGTAAGACCTTCCCTCCTTCCCTCTTCCCTGTCTCTGCTCCCTGGGTCTTGCCATGAAAACCCACTCCCACAAAAGCTGCTTCGTGGGGCGGGGGGGGGGGGGGTGGCGGAGGGGGGCAAGTAAGAGACTTATAACAGAAGCATGCTATCACAAAAAGTACCCGAGAGCAAAACATCATAATCAGAGTGAAAAGGCAAAGAAATTGGGGAAATATTTGTTACAAAATGAGGAACAAGGAATCAATATTCCTAATATATCTTAAAAGTGTACAAATTAATAAAAGTACTAACCCTCTCCCCAAAATTGCAAATTTAAGTTAGAAGTATTTTTCCTACCCTTATTTGACTTAGATTTAGTCAAATCTAAGATACATTGATTATATAAGGTACCATTGTGTTATGAACCATTAAGAAAGGGAAAATGCTGCCTTATTCAACCATAACCCTTTTTTTTCACTTGATGTGTGATTTTATTTAATGTAAAGTAAAATGAAGGCACCAAGCCCTGAACGTGGGCTTCTGCAACGTGAATCTCTGATGTTTGTGAGTCAGAGTTGGAATTTGAATTTGGAGTCTCTCCTCCAGAATTTTAATTATTGCAAGGTTTGCCATGGCTTGAATGGCAATTTATATTATAGTTATCACCTAAATGAGCACTAAATTAAGAAAACAGAAAACCATGTATAAATTAAACACTAACTACTGCGACACTTTAATGAGTTGAGTGCCAGCCACAGACAGGTTTTGTCTTTGTTTTGTTTCTTAATAAGCTTATTTTAGAAGAGTTTTATATTTATAGAAAAAGTGCAAAGATAGTACGGAGAGTTCCCATATACCCTATAGCCAGTTTCTCCCATTATTAACATCACATATTAGTAATGTACATTTGTCACAATGAGTGAACCAATATGGATAATTGTTATTAAGTAAATTCCATACTGTATTCATGTTTTCTTAGCTTTTACCTAACGTCCTGTTCTGCTTCAGGATATCACATTATATTTAGGTGTCAGGTCCCTGTAGGCTCCTGTGAAAGTTTCTCAGACTTCCCTTGTGTTTGAAGACCTTGACAGTTTTAAGGAGTACTGGTCAGGCATCTAGCGGGAGTTATCTGATGTTTTCCTCATGATTAGACCGAGGTTTTGGGTTTTGGGGAGGAAGACCATAAAAGTAAAATGCCACTTTTATCACATCATTTAAAGGGTATATGATAAATATGACTTCTCATGGTTGATGTTGACCTTGACCACCTGGCTGAGGTCTGTTTGTCAGGCTTCTCCACTACAAAGCTACCCTTCCCCCCCACCCCCAGTCCATACCGTCCCCTTTGAAAGGAAGTGGGGCCCACACTTAAGGAGTGGGGGGCTGTGCTCTTCCTCCTCAAGAGTGAATATCTACATAAACCATTTGGAATTCTTCTACATGAGAGGTTTGTCTCTTCTCCCCCATTTATTTACTCAACCATTTATTTCTATCAATATGGACTCATGGATATTTATTTTATACATTGGGTTATAATCCAATACTATTTTAATGTTTTTGCCCAAACTGTTCCAGCTTTGGACATTGGACACTCTTTCAGTTGGCTCCTGTGTCCCTTTGACATGGCCCCCATCCTTGTGGGGATTGTTTTGGTTTGGGTTTGGGCTTTAACACTTCCTTCCTTATTTTCTGGCACTACAAGATGCTCCAGTCCTTCTCAGCTGACAGAGCAAGGAAATCCACGTGCGTAGGAACCCGTGTAGATACAAGTACCTGTAAATAGTTCTCCATGTAACCATCTGTATCTGGATTAAGCTAAACAGAAGTTCATACTGATGACTTCAACTCTAGCCCAGTGCCACATGGATCCTTCTGGCCTTCTCCCCTTGCTTACCTGGCAACTTCTGCTCCAATAGCAAGAACCCTGGCTCCCACTGTGATATCTACCTGCTGAATTGTCCAATTCTAGTACAGGTATATGGCAACATCAGAGCTGTTACTCAAACCCCTACGGGAAACAAGTTTATCAACTAGGGTCTGGTATTTACATACAGGCCATTTTGCCTCCTTCCTACAGACTCCATTCATTTCCAAAATTATATAGGTCAAAACCTTTGCCTCTGCCCCTTTCGTACCTTCCTATGATGAGATTCTTCACATTCTGCTTCCCAGCCTGGGATCCCATGACCCCCTAGATTTTTTCCTGCCTACATGAGAGTTCACTCTTTGTGTTACCACTCTACAGGCTTGACAAATGCATAGTATTACGTATCCATCACTGTGGTATCCCACAGAATAGTGTCAGGGCTCTAAAATAGTCCCCTGTGCTTCGTCTGTTTAACTCTCCCCTCTCCTCAAGCCCCCGGAAACCACTGATCTGTTTATCTTCTGTACAGTTTTGCCTTTTCCAGAACATAATATAAATGGAATCATACAGTATGTCACCGTTCAGACTGGCTTCTTCCACTTCACAGAACGCCTTTAAGATCCATCCGTGTCTTTTCATGGCTGGACAGCCCATTCCTCTTCATCACTGAATAGTGTCCCATTGTTGGATATACCCTAGTCTGTAAATCCATTTACTTGTTGAAGGACATCGGTTGCTTCCAGTCTGGACTAAAGCTGCTCTGAACATTCATGTGCATGTCTGGGTGGACGTACGTTTTTAAATCAGTTGGGTAAATACTTAAGGCCACAGTGGCTGGATCCTAAGGTAAAGCTATGTTTAAGCTTTGTAAGAGACTACAAACCATCTTTCAAAGTAGCTACCATATTGCATGCACACTTCAGTAAAATTCACTCTGTTTAAGCCAAACCAGATTTTATTACAGGATAGTAGAAAACTCAGAGAATTCACCTCTGGGAGCGCCAAATTCTGGGGTCTGTGGCTCACTGCTTGGAACGATGTCTACTTGTGCTACCAAAGCCACATTAGTGAAACTTGGTGGCCAAGACTGCTCAGGGCGGGGCTGCACACAGATGTTCCTCAACTGTAGCCCTTGAAATCCATATGTGGCCCCCACCACCCTTGCCAGACCATCAGCACCCCCATGTGTGGCAACCTCATGGCATCTCCCACCTACCCGGTCTAAGTGTCCCTGAGTGTACCCGAATCTATGCCCCCGGCTGCAACCACAGCCCAAAGGAGTCTGTGAAAAGGAGACTTTTGGCTTCTACCTTGCTAAGGCAGGGCCCAGAAAGTGGGTAATTACCAAATTATCCAGTGGTAAGGATGGTATTCACAGATGTTCCACAGCTAAGCTTGACACCTGTCCACCATAGACAGTCGCTGAGTGTGTCGCGGCAAAGACAGTGAGAAACAACCGAAGTGTCCAATAAAAAGCAAGGATCAAATAAAATACAAACTAGCCATGAGGTGAAATATTACGCAACCATTAAAAAACTCCATTTTTCCGGAATTTCTAATGACCTTGGAATTTGTATATTCATGCTACGATGTTATAAGGAAAAAAGTTGGATGTAATTCTGTCTCTGCAGATTATCCCAGTTTCCCAAACAAAATTCTACCTGTGTATAGAAGAAAGCTGGAGGAACATTACGCAAAATATCGACAGTGACTCCTTCTGAGTTGATTTTACTTTTCTTCTTCATCGTTTTTTAATATTCAAGTTTTCTATAAAGCATGACTTTTTTTCTTTAAAAAACTATAATGTATAATGTGTTCTTTAGAAGTACATCAGTATAAAGTGTTCTCCCGATGCTAAAAAGGTTTCACACTCTAGTCCAAAAGAAGTGCCATCTCCCATTGAAATATAATCTACTTAAAGGTTCCCAGAGGCCTAAACACAAAATCAATTATAACCGATTTTTTTTTTTTTTAAGGAAGAAGCAGTTTTCGCACTCTTTGTCAGCAGATGTAATTGATTTGAATTTCCCCATGGCATAAAGTCTGACTCTGGTTCTCACTGGCTAGATCTAAGACAGCAGTAGAAGCCAAGCTGCTATAACAAAAAGTTTCTAAAACACTGTGGCTTTTAAAAAAAATTAAATTTATTTCTTCTTCCAGTAACAGTTCAGAAGTGAACAGTCCGGGACGAGGAAGGTGGCTCTGCACCGTGGGGTCATTCTGTGAACCGAGTTCATTCCTCTGCCGTCTCCATCTCCTGCCAGAGGGCCATGCGCCTTGCCCAGGGGAAGCTGACTCACCTCCATCCATTTCCCCGTTCGCACCCACGCAAAGGAGGAAAGAGAATCCCCGGTCGCACTGCCTTATCTCTAAGGGGATGAGCCGGGGTGCTGAGATCACTCCTGCTCACATCTAGCGGCAGGGAGGCTGGGAACTGCACTATCTGCCTGGGGGGCTCTGTGCCCTGCTAACATTGAGAGGTTCGGTCCCTAAAGAAGAGAAGGGGAGGATGGGTGTTGGGGAACAATTCGTGTCTCAGCTCCGCGGAGATTGTGGGAAGATCTAAGTCACAGCCCTTAGGGTTCAGTCCTTCAGGGCTAACGAGCCACTGTCCCACCCAAGTGCCCATATGTTCCTGCTTCTCACCTGCCCTTCCCAGTCTCAGAGAATCTGACCTCGCTCGCAGAGACCACTCCCTTCTTAATTCCTCAAATCCCGAATTCGGAGTCCTTCTCTTTCTTGAACAATACAGCTAATCCCCTGTAGGGCATAGACTTTCCAAATACAAAAGTCTGGGATGAATGGTCTCCAGGGTATCCTACTCAGGCCTTGGAATTTTCTATTCTTTCAAACATTAAAACAAACAAGTGGCTCTCCCTCGGAGAGAAAGGAGAGCTCAGGCTTCCAGAGGATGGGAGCAATGTTGTGCTATAATTTCTTCCAGATGGGTTTACAGCAACAAAAACACATTGTATGATACTGTATATTAACTATATTGGAATTTTAAAAAAACTTAATAAAAAACCCAATTTATAGGGCAAATCAATAGATCTCCATCCTACATTAAATTAAAAATAAATCTCTATGCTACACGTGTGTTATGGACTGAATTATATCCCCCTAAAATTCACATGAAGAAGTCTTAACCCCCAATACCTCATAATGTGACCTCACTTGAACATAGGGTCTTTAAAGAGCTAATTATGTTAAAATGAGGTCATTAGAGTGGCCCTAATCCAATAGGACTGGTGTCTTTACAAGAAGAGGAGATTGGGACACACACACGGAAGAGCATGTGAAGGGAAGGTGGCCATCCACACGCAAGGGGGGGAGGTCTCCAAAGGAACCAGCCCCGCCGACACCTTGGTCTAGGACTTGGTCTAGGACTTGGTCCAGGACTTGGTCGAGGACTTCCAGCCTCCCCAGCTGAGAGAGAGTACATTTCTGTCGTTGAAACCATTCAGTCTGGAGTGCATTGTTTCTACAGCCCTGGCAAACTAATGTGAGAGGGCTCTGAGCATAATGCAGGTATTGTAACAGGAGATTTGTAAGCATTTGTTGATTTACAATGATAGATTAATAGCAGTGGGATTTAGCATAAGGAACACCGACCACAGGTTCGAACTTCTTCATTTTAACTCCAGACGGGCCTTCAGCACCAACCTGGCCTGGCCCAGTGCCCACCGCATCA
The DNA here is from genome assembly GCF_964656455.1 of Halichoerus grypus. NCBI lineage: Eukaryota > Metazoa > Chordata > Mammalia > Carnivora > Phocidae > Halichoerus > Halichoerus grypus. Next base: position 6,578,184 of record NC_135721.1, read on the forward strand.
CTTCTCTAGACCATGGGATCCTCCCCCACCCGAGGAACACCTTTGCCAGCTTTTACAACGTGTCTTTGTGCAACACTAGGACTCAGAGATAGCGGGCACCCCCCACAAGAAAGGGCAAATAAGCCTGGGCATCTCTGTATTCTATATCCCACATTTGGACAGGCCCCAAGGCCCATTAGCATCTTAAAGGATCTAAAAAAGTCCTGCAGGAAAGAAAACTCTTAGTTCGACTCCGCATTTCCTAAGCTTCAGGGACTGCAGGACCCTTTCCCCAAGCCTGGCACCTTTATAAACTTCCTCGGGCGCTAGTATCTCCCAGACTGGCTTGAACGGTGTTGCGCTGTCACTTTGCAGGGTTAGAGAAATATCCTGACGCTCGTTAAAACAGCGAGGGAGACTTCATTCAGGACCGTGGCAAGAGAGGTGGGCTCTGTTACAACAGGGTGCGGATGGGGCTCAACTGGGACGCAGTGAGGACAAGTGGGGACGGGGGTCGACGCACAGAATGAGGGGTCCGTGGGTGGACCGTTACTAAGAGGAGACATCAAGATGTTGGGGGGATCCTTGCTAACCCGACCTGACAGGATCGTCACTGAAGGCGGGCCGGGGTCATCAGATATTGGGAGGAGGGGATGAGGAATGTGATTGAGGGCAGTCAGATATCAAGAGTGGGGGGCTTCTTGCTGAACCTAGGCTGAGCAGGCTGAAGACAAGGCTTAGCTGCCACCATGTCCATCTGTCACCACAGCAAGAAGCTGCCATGAAATCTTTATCACTTAATCTTTTCGTTCCTCGGTAAATAATTTCAAAATCGTCTCATTTTCCGAGAGAAAAGAAAGATGGGAATCTGACAGTAGGATTTCAGCCGTGTTGGTTTCAGCCCAATTATTATACACGATGTGCCAGGAAATCAGAAAACCCGCGGGAAGTGGGGCCCAAGTCCCCGCTCTCGGCCCTGCCCCTGCCCCACACCTGTCCCGCCCAGGAGCCCACCAGGCTGTTTCCAACCACACAGACCGGTTCCTCGACAGAGGAGCCCCCGGCCAGCCGACTGTGGCCAAGAAAAGTCTGAAGACTATTTCCATAGCCCATGCCACCTGCCACATCCACTCCCTTCTCTGTCTGTCACCTCCTTTTAGTCAAAGCAGCCGTAGGACATTTCTATGGTAAGGTGGCAGCATCCTGTTTCACTAGAACATGGATTTGTGTGAAGTGAGAATGCTGTGTTCACGAAAAATGTGGCAAAAACAGTGGTGGTGTGTTTTCCCCCAAAATGTCACTATTTATCAGAGAGCTATTTATGACAAAGGTTTAATTAACTGGAATAAGATTGGATTATATAAACACTTCCTTTGTGCCTGTACTTACCCTTAGGACTAAAACTAAACTCTAAGAAAATCAAATAATGATAAAAGCGGAATGAACATTAAGAAGCACTGCGTTCAGTGATTCCCCATCCTAGCTGGGTTAGAATCACCTGGAAGCTTGAACACCTATGCATGCCAGGGTCCAAGCCCCTGAGATTCACTTGATCTCTGGACAGGGCGAAAGAGGGATACTCTGAGCTTTTAAAAGAAAACATATTGGGGCACCTGGGTGGTGCAGTCCATTAAGCGTCCAGCTCTTGGTTTCGGCTCAGGTCTCAGCTGAGCCTCTCTTGGTTGATCTCAGGCTCAGCGCTCAGTACAGAGTCTGCTTGAGATTCTCTCTCCCTCTCCCTCTGCTCCTCATGCTTGTGCTTTCTCTCTCTTTCTCTCTCTAAAATAAATAAATAAATCTTTAAAAAAAAAAAAAAAAAACATTTAAAATCTCCCCAGGTAACTTTGATGTTCAATCAAGGTTGAGACCATTCATCTGTTTTAGCTTCCTCACTTTATGGATGAGGAATCTCAGACCCAGAGAAAGGGAGTAACTTGTAGAAGGTCACACAGCGAATTAGTGGCAAAGCCAAAAATAAAAACTGGCATTATACAGTGCTGCAGGTTGTAAAAGGTTTACTTACCTTCCCCCAGTAACCCACACACATGTTCACTTACAGTCTTAGAAAACAAGAAAAAAATCAAGAATCTATTGACGAGTGTTCATCTGAATTCCCTCCTGATTCGCATGTGCTGATTACAAGAAGGCGAAGTTAATTAAGAGTAATTGGGGGAAAAGTTATATTCTGATGCTTGTATGTACAAGTTTCTGATTATTTATCATTATATGCATCGTGTATCATAGGCATCACATCAAATATATGTCACCATAATCTCATTATCTGAAGATAGTGGCTACTGGGAAGAGTCACTACAGAATGAAACAGGGACTCGATTTTCACAGAAAACAGCAAAAAAGGTTGACTGGGACTTTATCTCGAAAAATAAAAACATATCTTCTATTTACCATTGCTATGACAAGCTACCTCTTAGAGTGAACACAGAAGGAACTAAATGTTGATTGTTTTTATTGGCATTATTTTCCCATAACGACCAACCACATCCTTCACTTCCCATTTGACTTTCAAAAAGTGATCTTTAAGAGAGGCACATCTGCGAAAACATTCCAGAGCTTCGTGAATTTTCCCAAGGATTTCTCTTAACCCTTTGGTATTCCATCCTTCTCTTCGAGCAACATCCTCACGTTTCCTTAGTTGTTCACTGGTCTTCACTGGGACCAGCCATTCTCCAACCTCACTTCAACTTCCTGAAAATCCTACATCTTTTGAAAACTTCACAATATTACTTCACAATCCATTTGGATGTATTTGCATTACATTTCCATATATAATTATATGAGAGATCGATGGAGATGTAGCTAGAGTTATCAGGGATAGATGTTAATATTAAGTGGGAATGATACTGAAATGGGGACTGATTTTTTAAGGGGTCCATTCTTTAATGAACATCTCCTGACATAACGCGTCTTCTCCATACAGATATTTATAACTGTGGAGACCTGGCTAATGATTGCTCAGACAATGAGCAGACCCTACACTAGGTGTTAATCGTGGCAGGTTAATGGTGTATTTGGAAATGGCACCTGCCATCTTTGCATTCGAGAAAAGCAGGCTTTGCCTATGAGGACATAGACACACAGTCAGTCTCCAAAGGCAGGTGCAGTGGTGTGGGGGATGGGAATTCAAGCCACTCCCCCCATGAGAATGGCAAAGCAAGCTGCTTTTCCCTGGTGGGGTCCTCGTGCAAGGCAGGGATACTACCAGCTGGTTACCACTTTCGGTTCCAGGAAACCGCACTGATGCCTGTGGGGTCTTTTGCCTTGTATTACACGATCCCCATATAGTTTTTTACCCATCGCCATTAAGTTAGCTTTATAACCTCTTCTAACCATGTATCTTTTCACCCATCACATTGCTGTCCCTTTGTGACAACCATGTAACAAGGTGGAGACAACAGTTAGGAAAAGACCGGACTGTTTGAGCGTGTCGGATCTGAGTTCAAGAGTCCTTACCGGAGAATCCTGGCATTCTGGCTGTTAGGCCACAATGCCATAAATGATTTTCCTGTGGGGAGCCCATTACAGATTCAAGGTTACGACAAACACACAAGGATGGGCCCTTTTATTCTTCTCCTTTCAGACAGGCACATACTTACTGAGCTGGTGGGCTCCACCAGCCTTGACTCTATTAACCTTGATGGCACCATAAAGTGAAATTCACAGTGTAAGCCAGTCCATGTGACCCGCAAGGTCAGGAGCCGGCTAGAAGGGTCTGGCAGTAAATGTCGTAATACAGTTACCTCATACCAGCGCCGTTCTCCATGGTTATAGCTCAGCTTGGAGACTTTCCAAAGGTTGCAAGTCCAATTTTCCACTTTGACATGTTAAACATCATCTTGGGTAAAGTGTTCCACAGATAGTTTTGGGTCTATGCCAATGCAATTTCCTGTGAATCAAACAAAATTGCTCTCATAGCATTAAAAGGCTTGTATTTTATCAGTGGAAATAAAGACTTAGAAATTATTTCTTCAACCTGGGTTGTCTGGAACTTGGACTACTGGCAATGTGACCCCAGCTACCTTGATCCATAAAAACAGTATCCAGTTCATTTCTAGCGTATTTCAGAAAATGGCTCTGTGGAACAGACTTCCCCATGCATGGTGCCTCCGAAGCCCTGGGAGAAATTCAAAAGCTATTCCCCTTCCTTGAAGCCACATCAGATAACTGCCTACCCGTTGGACTCTAAAGACTCTCACACTGATGTTGTCTTATAAACAATGAAATGTTAACAGCATAAATGGCCATCTTGGGAGTATATGAGCCCTAATAGGCTAGGAATGGTGTATGAGTGTCCCAGATAATTCAGTCATTATTAATTAGGACGTAAAAAAAGATTGAAGATGAAACAGCCAGTCTTCTATAGACTCATGTCATGAGACAGACTGATTGTGTGCTTTGACTGATCCTCGGGGGTTTGAGAAGCGCATGAAGGTAGGTGGTGCTTTTATATTACTGAATTTCTGGGACCTCACCTCCTTCATTCACCCCTTTAAAAAAGACATGAGATTTACCTTGCTGAGAGTAAAAGGAGGGTAGACTAACATATATCTGGAAATAGAATTCAGAAGTGAGCTGGAGGAAAGGACATGATGAGACTCCAGCAAATTCAAAGACGGGGTGTGAAGTCAGGAGCAAGTGTTTGACCACTGGGCCCTCTGAAAACAGCAACTGCTTTGCTGTTGAAAATGAATTCTTGGAAGAATCGAATAATAACTTAGCAAAAAAAAAAAAAAAAGGCACTTCTGGAGATTCAGTTCGACCATAAGAAGGATGGTAGGGAATTAAAATGAAATAATCTTCAAATTTAAAAATTCAACAGGCTGAGAAACAGAGTGTTTGCTGTGGCCTGGATCGTGGTCTGCTTGATAGAGGTGAAGGCTGTCTTCTGTAAATGCTGAGCAAACACAAAGTTGAAGATCATGATAGAAAAAATAAGGTGCTTGGGGAAGAGACTTAGAGAGACATAACATGGAAAATAAGAACCCTGGAACATAAAAAGTGTAAGAGAAGAAGAGGAGCAATAATGAAATAATAGAAAAAAAATCTCACATGAAGAGAGAGAAAAATCTACAGATTAAAAGTCGCCCAAATCAAGCAAGATTGGATAAGAGACACACGTCTGAGCATATTCTCATAAAATTCATACATTCCAAAGAGCAGGAATCCTTCCAAGAGGTGGTTTAAACTATGCAATGCCTGGAGACTTGATTTTTTTTTAAGATTTTATTTATTTATTTGAGAGAGAGAGAGAGAGCACAGAGAGAGAGTGAGAGGGAGAAGCAGATTCCCCTGCTGAGCAGAGAGCCCAATGCGGGGCTCGATCCCAGGACCTGGAGATCATGACCTGAGCCGAAGGCAGAGGCTTAACCAACTGAGCCGCCCAGGCACCTCTGGAGACTTGATTTTTGATTCAAAGAGTCACACAGTGAGCGCTCAAGAAAGTGCTGGTAGAGGTCATACCTGTCATTTGCCCTCAGAGCACACAGGTGGATCTCCAGAAGAATCAGAAGGGGCCAGAAGGTATGACAAAAACCTGAGAAAGGCAAAAGTAGGTTTCATGTGCCCAAGGACTGCCGCTCTTGAAAGCGTTTGGCAATGAGAAGTCGATGAGGATTCGGGGGGCCTGGGATGCCACCTGTCCAGCTGTGACATTGCTGCATTATTTCTTCTCTGGATAGCCAGCTCGGCAGAAATGTTTTCATGTCCTTTGTGACTGAAGAAACCTCAGATCCCTTAATGGTATTCATTGGAGTTTCTCAAACACAGATCATCATCCCAACAGGACATATCCAAATTAAAAATAGAAACTTCCAAGGTTCCAAATGGGAAGAACAAGTTACTTACAAAGGAAAAGTAATCCAACTGCCATCAGACTGGTATCTGTCATTCTGGAAGCTAGACATTGGAGTAGAATCCATAGACCACTGTGGAGAAAAATAACACAATTCCAAGAATCCCATACATAGCTGGGTGAACAAAAAGATACCATGGATATGCAAAAATTAGAGACAATATTACTGTATTGGTTAGAATCTTAGCTACAGAAAGCAGACTCCACTCCAGCTAGTTTAAGCCAAAAAGGATATCAGTAGTTGACAGAATCACTGAGAGTGCTGAAGAAAAAGATGATAGGATTAGCTCCTTCAAGTAATTCTTTGATCCACACTGCACATAAGCCTGCTAAGGAGGCCAGTGTTATTATAAGGAGTCCGCCACGGTAAGCATGGTTATTTTGTCGTCTGTGTCCAATAATTTCAAGATTTAAAAGTATTTGCGGGTCTGTTTCTGTTGTCTGTTTTTTCAGATGATTCTCTCACATGTTGCTTGCTTCTTTAGATGCTTGGTTGTATTTGACTGTGTTCTGTACCTTGCACCTGAAATGTATTTTTAAGAAAAATTTGAAGACTGCAATGAAGGTGCTTTATCTAGAGAATATTTGTATTTGCTTTTTCCAGACATCTGTCGCACCACCAATGTGGGGCCATTTAAAACCAAAGCCACAGCTTGGGGATTTTTTTAATCAGACAATGTAAGTCTGGCTGCCAATCCTTGTGAGGGCTGGTTTACTTTCGGCTCAGTCCGACCATGAGGGTGGATCTCAGTGGGGCCTCCGCTCATGATGGGAAGACCTCCTTTAGAATCCCCACCTTAGGCAGCCCTGGGCTTTGCTTTCTCTCTATGGCTCCATAAAGCCAAGAAAAACAAGTTCAAGTTTTCTAATCAGTTTCTGAATTTCCATTTTCCCTTCAATTTTGGCCTGGTAGTTCTTTACTATTCTTGTCAGATCTCTGGTACCTTCTAAAAGGTTTTCAATAATAATTTATCTAGAATTTTTAGTTGTTTTTTTTAAAAGGTTTTATTTAGGAGTGCCTGGGTGGCTTGGTCAGTTAAGTGTCCTACTCTTGATTTCGGCTCAGGTCATGATCTCAGGGTATGAGATCAAGCCCCACATCAGGCTCTACACTCAGCAGAGTCTGCTTGAGATTCTCTCTCTCCCTCTCCCTCTCCCTCTGCCCCTCCCCCACCTTGTGTACACATGGGCAGGCACATGCTCTCTCTCTCTCAAATTAATAATATTAGTGGAAGCTTCTTGAAGAAAGTGATGACTGACCTGAATCTTCAATCGTAATTAAGCACCGTCCTGGTAAGTGTTGGGATGGAGGTGAGGGCTTTCAAGCAGAGGAGTGCCACAAGCAAAGGCCCGGTGCTGAGTCCCAGTATGACATGTGTGTGTGGAGGTAAGGAGCCCGGTTACAAGGCAGCTGCATCCAGTACTGCCCTTCGATCTGGCCGAGCAGGGCCCCGAACTCAGGCTCTGAGTCTGGGGACCCTGTGCATTGGAGGGCCTTCCTCTAAGTTTTCTAAGCCCCTCCAGCGTCTGGGACTGACTTGGACCCGCAGAGCCTGGAGTGCAAGCCAGGACTGGGGACCATGTGATCCAGCCCTATTCAGTTATTTCAAGGTGCTTTCCAACCCTCCGTCCTGCACACGGGTTGAACAGATGCCCCGTGAGACTCCAATATTCACACCTGTGGTGTCATCCCCCACGACCCAGGTTCTAGGACAATGGCCTGGCCAAAAGATTGCCCCACCTGCCCACCACAGAATGGCCCGAGACTGGCCTAGCAGAATGGTGCTGACATGCTGTTTTGGGTTGATTCTCCCTCACGTTGGACGCAAGACAACTTCAGGGCTCTAGGCTACTGAGAGTCCATGGCTGCCCCGTGGGCTTGAGCCACATCGACGTCCCCCTAAGTTGGTTCTCCGTTTCCACGTTACAACCATAGTGCTGCCTCCCGTCGACAGCACTGAGGATGGCAGGGAGGTGACAGTTTCCCTTCCCTGCGCAGCCTCTGCGGCTTGCGCCCAGGGTGGCTGTCCTACCTTCTGCGGAAGCTGTGCACTTATCGGGCAGTCCTGCAGGGGAGACAGCGCCTATTTCCTTCAAAGACTGCGGACACCTTTGCTTCACAATGGCGACAGCAGCTTGTCCCTGTCCTCTTTCGTCTCCAGTCTCAGAACGATGTCCTTTCTTGCCTCCAACCACGAGGTGACATTTTATATTCACAAGTCGGTCGTAAGCCTTGCCAGATGAGACATGTGACGTTCTCCCAGTGAATAGGATCCCCCATTTTGCCCCTGGCCTGTCCTCACCGCTGGTTTGTAGTCAGGGGTGCAGTCAGCCCTGAAAGGTACCACATCCCGGGGATGCAGCAATTATGGCGTAAGGAGATCAAGAGAAGACGTGGCTGAAAAATACCCTATTTTACATTTATATTATAACATTGCTACGGGTATAGGGGCACCTGGGGGGCTCAGTTGGTTAAGCATCTGCCTTTGGCTCAGGTCATGATCTCAGGGTCCTGGGATCGAGTCCTGCATTGGGCTCCCTGCTCAGTGGGGAGCCTGCTTCTCTCCCTCCCTCTGCCCCTCCCCCAGCTCGTGCATATGCTCTCTCTCTCTCTCTCAAATAAATAAATAAAATCTTTTTTAAAAAATTCAACTGATATGTTTAAGATGACCAGAAAACATTTTCCTGCACACTCTGTGTAAGATTTGCATTTGTGGTCATCATAAACAAAACACAGTAACAGCCTTTGAGGGAGTCCGTGGGAGCCGATATTCACGGGGCCCACAATGGAGGATGCAGCATCATGAGGGAGGCTGGAACCAGCACTAAGCAGATGATACTGAACAAGTTAATTCTTCTTTTTTTTTAAAGATTTTATTTACTTATTTGACAGAGAGAGACAGCGAGAGAAGGAACACAAGCAGGGGAGTGGGAGAGGGAGAAGCAGACTCCCCACTGAGCAGGGACCCCGATTCGGGGCTCGATCCCAGGACCCCGGGATCATGACCTAAGCCGAAAGCAGACGCTTAACCAACTGAGCCACCCAGGCGCCCCTGAGCAAGTTAATTCTAACACAGCAGGACCCAAAGAGCCATGGCATTGCAAGCAATAACAGCGTTGCTACTTTTTCCTCGTGCTGGAAATATGAAACTAGCCAGCAAAGACACGCAGGAAAGAATGCGAGGACGTGGCTCCCGGGCCTGATCAGGAAGGTATGAGGTTTCTGGACCCTACAGTGGCTCTTCCCATGCCCTCCCTGGAGGATTCACAGAAACACAAGCCCCTTCTTTCTCCCAATGATTCTAAATCTTTATTAATAAATCACTACTGGTTGTATGGTCCGTGAATTTTGTAATACATCTCTAATCAAATTGTGTACGCAAACAGGGCCCTGCAAAACCTTATTTCTCCGTAACGCCTGGGCCGGCTATGGCCACAGCGATGCGGGCAGACGGGGAAAAAAGACTGGCTGAGGAGTGGGTAGTGGGGATGGAGAGGAGGAATCTGTGCTGGAAAATATGTAGGGGTCACACCGGACAGACTTGGGGGCTATCCTGCTGCGTCTCAGAAGGTTGCTATCTGGGGAAGGGAGGTAAAGGCATGGGGAGATGGCGGTCGTTACCAAGAGACATGGGAACACAGAAAAGGAGCAGGTATGAGATCTGGATGGGTCCAGTGCCACACAAATGAGGTTTAAGATGTGCATGAGGTTTCCAGGAGATGTCCAGCAAAAAACTTGGCTGAGTGATATGAAGCCCGAGCGTGGAGAGAGAGATGCGGGCCATCGTTGCGCAGGTGGTGGTGGAAACCAGGAAGGAATAGGAGATTCTTCGGAGAAGTGCAGAGCAAAGACAGCGGCCGGGACAAAATATCCCGCAATTTACTGACCATGCAAGACTATGTTCTCTTCCTCCCCCGTGGCCAGTGCAAGATCCAGGCTAATTAATAAGTGGGGAATGATTATGAAACTAGAGTCGTTGCATTATCTAATCTAAATCCCTGGGATTTGTTTGCGAAGGGAGTGAATGTACTTCTCAGACGTAAGAGCTAACAACAGTAACATGACTTACATGTCTCATTAAATATGTTGAGGGTAAAAACTCGAACTAAATCAAACTAGGATATGAGAAGACAAAATTAATTGCAATATTATATCATCGTGCTCAAGCATTTTGACCCTTGGGATGTCAGGTGGAGTGGAACATCTTCTCTGGGTAATGATGCTTTTGGAAGGTGGTATATGCTTTTCTTCTTTCTTGCTTTCTTTCTTTTTCTTAACAATTGAGTTGTCTAACAAGGGAATCTAATTTTACTTCTATTTTTAGCTATGTTACAGTATATCCATGTTAAAGGCCTCGGGTCCTTTAGATGAAAGTACAATCCAGGATTAAATAAAGCCGACTCACAACTGCGGACAGACTCCAAGTCAGGAGCCTATAGGCAGCTTTAGTGCTGAGAGTGAATACCCGTGCTGGTACATTCCACAGCCTTTACCTCCTCGCAGGATCGAGGTGCGGTACAAATAAATGTAAATTAAAAGGTGAACAATTGATTCAGAAGGTTCTGTTTTCAACTCACTGACCTTAGATGTCAGCCGCAGTGTCCGATAAATGTCAGCTGCGTTAGCTAATAAGCTCGCCATGCAGGGTGGGAGAGCGCTGAACGGACTTTTACTAACATTATAGGGCAGTAAGATGGTAAGACACACATCAAAGAAAGACGAACAGGAAATCATATCTCCCAAGGCTGTTTTCTCATAAAACCAACATAATAACATTAAAGTAAATTCCTGAAGAAACAGTCGTAATCTCACCATCCTAATACAAAAATTATCTTCATTTTTATTTTTTTATTTTTTTAAAGATTTTATTTATTTTTTAACAAAGAGAGAGACAGCGAGAGAGGGAACACAAGCAGGGGGAGTGGGAGAGGGAGAAGCAGGCATCCCGCTGAGCAGGTAGCCCGATGCGGGGCTCGATCCCAGGACGCCGGGACCATGACCTGAGCCGAAGGCAGACGCTTAACGACTGAGCCACCCAGGCGCCCTATCATCATTTTTATATATGCCTTCCATTCTTTGAACATTGCCATGTTTTTTGCAATCATATCATACATGTACTTTTATATGATATTTACCTTTTATATTAAACTTACATATGTATATATTATTTATATTATATTTTACATATATTTCTATATTTTGATGTTTATACATACTCTTAAAAATGATCGTTTTTTAAAAAGCTGCCTGTTGACGAATTATAATTTTTCATTCTCTTGTGCATGGAAATTTAATTGCACATAGCTTTTGCTTTACTAGAGAACACGGCAGTGAACAAAATCAATATTTCTTTTAATTAGGTTGCACAACAGTATAAGTTAAAGTGCCAGTTTCATCACATCTTTACCAGCATGGAGCATTATCACTTTTTATGTTTTGATAATTTGGTGTAAAAAGTTTCCTTGAGTTTATTTTAATTTGCACTCCTTCGGTTGCTAGAGAGAAGGAACATTTTTGGACTCATTTGTTAATGAGTGCTAAAATAGAATGAAAAGGAATAAAATAATCAAGTAATTCTAATAAACTAACCATGTAGCTTCTACCTGCTGACGAAAGGAGCTTTGATTTTTCTCCTCCACTTGTCAACATCCTCCACTTCCCTCCTCCAACAGCAATTAGAAATCTCTTAGTCATTATGGGTTTTCTCCCCATCTCTGCTGAAGGAGAGGGGTCATATCTTCTGTTACCCTGCTCAGTGTAATTTGTAAGGTAGAATGAAAAATGGCCTCCATAAATATAGTCCAACTCCTCTGTGCTTTTGCAGAATTCCCACCAAAAAGGAAAGTGAAGCTAAGAGGGCAAACTCCTTACTCAAGGTCATACAGGTAGGGATTTGGCTAAGCCAAAGTTTGCATTGAGTTGTGTCCCTCCACAGTTCATACTTTCTCCAACGTGCCAATCACAAAATTTGCCCCCTCCAGATAGTTCTAATACATAACCAATTAAAACATACCTCAATCCTCTTTGCAAACAAAGTTGCATATCGATTCTCGGTAGCACTAGCATATTTCCCAATGATGAGTTTAGTCAGACAGGAGGCCTTCCCCATATCTGTCTCAGACAGTGTGAAACAGTGAGAGAGGGACCCCCCTCTCCTAACACGGTCTGGGCCTATCTTTGCTGTAGCTCAGGAACCACAGGTAATTATCTCTTGCTGGCTGATTTAGTTAAGACTCTAGAACCACTGATTATGTCCAACGTGCATTCACCATGATAAAATCTACCAGACAGAAGGCTGGAGGTGTGCTAACTAATGGGACATAGGGCTCTTTTTAATTACTTTATCACCTTTAAGTACATCTCCAAACATTCGCTTAGGAAGCTATTGTGTCTTTTAATTTTTTTTTCCTTTATGCCACTTAATGAAATCTTGGTTACTACATGAATCACGGGACTCGTGCTCAATAATGCTGTTCTGTTTAACACACGTCCGGCTGGCCATTTGCTAGGCGATCGGGGGCTATGTAATCATGCCAGTTCAGTAGGATGCCCTCCTTCTTTGGGGAGTTGAATGGATGGAGCCAACAATTCTGAAGAGTTTTCTAACTTGGTGATGGGAATATCTGGGGCTTACTTTTGTTTTTAGGAGGGCGGAGGGCTAGGTACACTAAAATACTTGAAGTTTCAACGTATATTCATAGGAATTGTGAACTGGGGGGAGTTATGATGCTTGAGCTCTTGACAAAATAAAGTTAGGAATGAAGGCTATCTATAATAACTCACAATAAGTGCCATTTCAATAAAATATCCCTTTAAAGTCCAGCTAACAAACAGCCATGTAACATAGGATATGTGATAGAAAAGTATCTCATTTGGACTGACTGTAATCCCAGTTCCACCACTAACTATCTAAGTGACCTGAGCATCTAATAATATTGCATATTTATGGAGCATCTACTATGGGCTGGTCACTGAATGAAACATTTTTAATTCTCACATCCTGGTTGGTTTTGTATATTGATCTTATGTCCTGTGACCTTGAAAAATTCATTTGTTCTAAAAACTTGTAGATTCTTTGGGAATTTCTACAATCTCGTCATCTGCGAATGGGAAAAGTTTTGTTTCTTCTCTTCCAAACTTCATGTCATTTATTTCTTATCTGTGCCTTATTGCTCTGGCTGGGACCTTCAACATGATAGTGAGGTGGTGAAAGCAGACATCCTTCATTTTCCTTGATTTTAAGGGGAAAGCATTGAGTCCAGTGTGATGTCAGCTGCAGGTCTTTGCATAAGTACCCCTTATCAGGTTGAGGAAGTTCCCTTCAGTTCCTAGTTTGCTGAGAGCTTTTGTCATAAATGAATGCTGAATTTTCTCATGCATTTTTCCCAAATTTGTTGAGATGATCATGGAGTTTCTCCTCTTTTGTCTGTGGATATGGTGAATTATGTTGATTGACTTTCAAGGTACAAAGCATGTTATTCATTCATTCGCTTGACAGATATTTGTGGGCAGTTGTTTTGCCCAAGCATCGTGTTGGGTGATGGAGATAAAACTCTGACCATAGGGACGGTCCCTGCCCTCAGGAGTTCAAGTATCCTAGTGTCCCTTGGGCTCTGAGGTGGTATCCAAGGCTCACCAGCTTTGGAGCCTCCACCCTATATTACTTCTGTGTTGAAGAATGTTCCGCCAGCGTCCCCACCGAGCAGAATCGTGAGGTTCTCTTGAGCGTCCATGGCAGAAGGTGGTACAACACAGCTGGCCCCGAGAACAAGGTGAATCAGGAGCTCTTTGCTGGGGGAATGGAGGGCTTGCCCTGCAGCTACTGCCGGATGAGACTCAAAGCCTTCCCCACCTGAGCCTTCCCCCACGCCCCCGTCTCCTCTCCACCCTTCCTGCCTTGCCTTCTGCACCCAGCCACCCCCCTGAGTCAGGGTGCTTTGTGCCTCTGCTTCCATGCACCCCCCTCCACTGCCCAACTTCCCAGCAACCACAAGCAGGCTAGTCATTTAAAGAAGACAGCCCTTCCTCCCAACCTGCCACCTAGGAGGACCACGTGACTGCTGGATTCAGGTTCAGGTTTACCATGCTAGTGCTCGTCATACACACCAGGTCAACTGGTCTATATCCTAAGTGACAAAGCAAAGTTCTCAACAACAGAACAGCTCGAGCAGCCAAAGCTTTGCCCAGTTCCTACTACGTGTGAAGCTCTGGTCTCGGGTGTGGAGCCCCAGAACCAGTGCGTGTTGCCCAGCTGGCCAGGGCAATCTACACTCTTGTGGAGCCCAAGCTTTCCCCTTCAAACGTGAAAACAAACGAAGAGTGTCCAGCAGCAGGACGTGGGGAGGGGAGGGGAACTCAAGTCTCTGGGACGGGTACAACATCACAGTGACTGGACATGCTTAATAACGCCTAGAGGAGGAGGCAGAAGGTGATTATTGGGCCTTCTAGAGAAAATAGTATGTTCTTCCCTTGCTTCTCAAACGGGTACTTGTGCTCCCTGTGAGTGTGCAGAGCCTGGCCACAGAGTGGACGTGCGTGTCTTCCTGATGTGTCACACTTACGCAAGATCTAGAGTGACATCAGTCAGCCATGTGGTCATGCAGTGATTTAAAATATCACTCTTTTAAAGGATTTATTTATCTATTATTTTTAGAGAGAGAGTGTGTGTGTGCACAAGCTAGGGGCGGGGACAGAGGGAGAAGGAGAGGGAGAAGCAGACTCCCTGCTGGGCAGGGAGCCCCCCACGGGGCTCGATCTCACGACCCTGAGATCATGACCTGAGCCCAAATCGAGAGTCAGGGGCTTAACTGCGCCACCCAGGCGCCCCAAAATATCACTTTTATATACAACCAAACATGGATATATTGGGCAGTAGGATGTCGACTTTGCATAAATTCTGAAACGAAGAGGGGAAACGTCACAGAAATGTGATCGTTTGGTAGCTGGGATGCTCTTCCGGAACAAGCATTTGCTCGTCTCTGAAGTTAGGGAAACTCAGGAGAACGGGTTTGGATGGCATTGCTCACAAAGATGACGTGCTCGGAAGCACGAGGCTCTGCCAGTGGAAGGTGTTCTTCGCGGGAAACAAGGGACACACAGATGTGACTGCCCCTTTCCCTTAATGAATACGTCTGTCATTGTGATTCTTGTCATTCATGCCATTCTGAGCTTCACAGGCTGAGTCCACGCAAGTGGACGAAGCCCAAGCCCACTCCCGTGGCCCTAATGCTACCGTAAAATGGTTTGGGTTCTGGAAGAGCGGAGGTGTGCCGCCCCCCCCCACATCCCCCCCAGCAGAGGTGCCAGCCAGGGTAACAGGAAGCACTGACCAAGGCCGTCCAAGCCTACTTGATATTCTGGGGACGACGGCAGCAGTGGTCAGAATCCTTAGCTGCACCTGCTGGGCTGTTCCAGAGGCTGGAGGGCACTTGGCAGGCAGGCCAGGCCAGGAAGTGAAATGACAGTCTCCCCAAAGCCCACACTGGAAGGAAGCCCGGTTAATGCAGTGGCCCTTTGCTGCCCCCAGCCTGTGGACAAGTCCCTGGCCTGGGACTTCCTCTGAAAGTAGGCCAGTAGGGAGGAGGGCGCCGAAGGAGTCAGCAGGCCCCACTGCCGCTCCCCTGCCGCCAGGTGAAGGAAGGGGTCCAGGAAACAGGGGGAGTGCAGGGAGGGTGTGGCCATGTGCCAGACAGACCGTGGCTTGAGCTGATCTCCTGGGAGCCCAGAATTACAGAAACAACTGAAATCATATTAAAATCAAAAAGTGAAAGGGATCTGAGAGGTGCTTGGTCCACGCCCTCCCAACACCGATGCATACGCTGGGGTCCAGCGAGAGAAGGGTTTCCCTAGCTGCAAAGGAGGACACACCCCCAGCCCCTTGGGGCTCCTCCACTGAAGGGCTCTCACCAGAGCTGCCCTTGCCTCCTGGGCTTGCTCCCCACAGAGTTCTGCCCCGTGGCTGGCCCCAAGCGTTGGGCCCAAGGTGGGCCGCCCAGCAGAGTCCGAGGCCTCAGAGAAGGGCATGGACCCAGCAGGGCGGCCAGACCCGTTCCCCTGGCCACTGGCTTCTCATGGTTTCTGCTCAGTCAACAAAGAGATGTCATCAGAGGGGCCACAAAACAGCACTGGCCCTTCAGCTGGAGCTAGAGACTGCAAATGACCCCGACTCAGTCCCGGGAGGACTGAACGTGCCAGGTGGCTCTGGCCTGCCCGGAAAGTGCCAGAATGAGGGACACCTGGGTGGCTCAGTTGGTTAAGCGTCTGCCTTCGGCTCAGGTCATGATCCCAGGGTCCTGGGATCGAGGCCCTTGTCGGGCTCCCTGCTCCGTGGGGAGCCTGCTTCTCTCTCTGACCCTTTCCCCCGCCCCCACTTGTGCTCTCTCTCACTCTCTCTGTATCAAATAAATACATTTTTTAAAAATCTTTAAAAAAAAGGAAAGAAAAGAAAAGAAAATGCCAGAATGGTCAAATGGCAGGCGCAGGCCCACAGAAGGGCTCTTTGTCACCGCCTGGAGCATGAAACCCTGCCCCCCCGGGTGGGGGCTCTTCAGGTCCGGGGCAGGGGGTGCGGGCAGCACCCGAGGGGCTGCAGGGGTGTGCCTCTGAAAGCCGGGCAGACAGCAGGGCAGAGGAACCACCGCAGGCCCTGAAGCAGGTAAGGAGCCCCGCATCCGAGGAGCAGGTTGGGGCGAAGGCAGGAGGCACTGCTGGGGGGGGCTGGCCGGGAGGGGTGCAGGGAGGCCTCGGCGGTCTCAGTGCCGGGGTGAGTGCCACATACCCCCTCTGCATTCAGGGCAGGAGGGACAGTGACAGTCACTTGAGACACGTCTATTTTCCATGATTCCAAAGAGGGAGTCCTTTCTTAGATTCTTCCTTTGTGGCTGTTGGCGTTAGACACAGAAATTGCCCGAGTGGAGGTCACCGTGTGCCCAGTGAGCAGGGAAGGAAAGGCCCCACCGGAGTGCTGGGTGTGGGGGCCGTAGGGGCCCAGGGGGCCTCTGGGAGCTCCAGGGACCCCTCTCCAGCCCTCACGCACTTCCTGCAACAGGATTTGAGCCGCCGGGCAGCCCGGGGACACCCGAGGACTGTGGTCGCCATGGTTGGTGGACACCGAAATGTCAGGAATGTCAAACTCAGTACTTCCTGCCCCACAGGGGGTGCGGCGGGGTGGGGGGGTCTTTAAAGAGAAGGGTCATGACTGTTACTATTTATAGAACATTATCCTGCACAGGCATGGGAGTGTTCTCGGGAGCGTGTGTGTGTGTGTGTGTGTGTGTGTGTGTGTGTGTCCAGCCCCAAGATTTTCAAATAGGGGCCAGAATGACCAGTGCTAGGACCTGGGTTCCATCCAGCTCTGTCCAGCCTCGCACTGTGTGGCCTCAGACAAGTGGACTCATTAACCCTCCCTGGGCCTCTCTCCTCTCATCTTTAAAGAGGGCTCTAGCCCTTCAGAGTTTGCTCAAAAATCAAGAACAATAATAGATGTGAAATGAAGCTGCCTAACATGACTTTTTAGAATAAAGTGTTGTATATAATTCATTTATTTTCTTTTATTCATTCATTCATTCATTCAACAAACATTCCTTGTGCTGGGTGCTGAGAGATCAGCAATGAGGAAGGCGAATTGGTAGAGCACTTGGTCTCTGAAAATGGACAATTTAGTAGGAAAGACAGACATGAATGATAAACACACAAATGTGCAGATTTGTTCAAAGTCACTAAGGACCAAAACAGCAAGCTCTGTAAGCAGGAATAAAGCCCAGGACAGCCCCGGAGGTGGGCCCAGGAGGACCTGATGCCTGGAAATCTGCCCAGGGGGGACAGGACAGGAAGCTTATTAGCTAGGACAAGACCAAGAGCCTGGGAATTTGCCCAAACAGGGATAGGGCAGAGGACAGCAGGTGTGGTCCTGGGCATGCAGAACAGTCGGGGAAGGCTTGGGGAAAGGGGACTTAGGATGTGCAGTCCTTTGGGGGAGCAGTAAGACGATCAGAACCCTGTTCCAGAAGGAGTAGGGTGCCAAGGCCACAGGGGGGCCCCCACTATGTGGTGATGGTGAAATACATCACCCTGTCCTGATGCCGAGTGAGCACCAGCAAATGCCAGGCGGCGTGATTAGGGACAGGAGGCGGCAGAAACATTCAGACACTCATATTTCACGTGTCATCAATGCTGCAGAAGGACAACAGGACTGTGTCGTAAGTCCCTTTGATGCGACATTGATTTGGGGAGGCTTCAGAGAGTAACCTGGCTTGGCCAGCTGGAAAGGGGGTGCAGAATTCTGTGGTTACAGGAGGAAGCCCACGCCGCAGTTTGCAGAGAGAGCAGACCAGAAATGAACACTTGTGAAGGACAGAGAGACACGTCCCAAGAAGGCAGAGTCAGGCAGAGAAGCGTGGGAAAGGCAGCAGGTCTGAGCGTGTTGGTTCCGGCAGGACTTGCCAGGCAGGGAGCGCCTGGCGACAGGAGGACACAATGGGCGGCTTGGCTGGGCGGGGAGCCCTCAGGGCAGCTCCAAGTGGCCTTGGGACCGGGTGGAGACAGGGCCAGGGCGGGGTGGTGCTCCGTGGGGGGCTGGGCAGCTGCCCTATGGAACAGGGCAGAAGGGGAAGCCTTAAGGAGAGGTCAGGGTGAGCTGTGCAGAAATGGAGGGGACCCGCATGACATGGCCATCGGGAGGGGCTCAGGGCCTGAAGGGGCCAAGCTGAGGGCACAGGGTCCACATGTGCACTGGAACTGAGGGCTTGAAAGGAGACTCATCCAGTCGGCCCTTTGGGGAAAGAGGATGATTGGTTTGAGGTTTCAAGAATTGTTTGTTTTGGCTTTGTTCTTCCTAAAAAATTGAAATCTGAAGGAGCCTCAGCTTATTGTTGAAAATCATCTTGACTGGGAAAACGAGAGGCCAAGAGAGATTTCCGCACGTCGGAACTCACTAGAGCAGGTGGAAGGAATTATCGTAGGCAGATCGGCTAATTCAGAAAAGAGGGAATGAGGACACCCAGGGCTGGTCTGTCCCTGTGGTCACACGGGTTTCCCAGCCCCGGACCTCTTCCTTTCCTACAAGGCCAGCACCGCAGGGCCTGTGCCCCCCAGGAGTGCTCAGCAAACACTCGATAACTGAATGAGCCCACGGCTGGTCACGGATGCCTACACTCATGAGTGTCACAAAAAGTCCCCTGGGCAGCTAGTCACTTAGCACGACATAGCAATTTCCCAGCATAATTTCATCATTTTCCTTTCACCTTGGGTGACTATTTTGTGGTGTCTTAAGGCATCATGCCGTTCCACGGATATGCAGCACGAAGAATGGGACGGGGATGATAAGAGCCGAGATCTGGGTGACACTTTCCAGCTGACAAAGTGCTTCTGTAGCCATGCCAGTGTGGGCAGCTTTGGGGGGAGACAGAGGCGGGGGGCATGGAGGAAACCATCGTCACCGACATACAAGAAGACCCTGAGAAATGTACCAGCGGGTGGGACCACAGAGCGCCGTGCCAAACCCGTGAGGTTTCCCACCCAGGCCAGCGGGTGATGTAACCTCTCACCAACGGCAACAGAAAGACAAAATAAAAGGAAAGTTGGGCGAGAGGCTCAGCCCTGCACTTCTGTGTCCAGGGACTCTTCAAGGAGGAAAGAGCTGGCCCTCAGACATCTCCTGAGGATGGAGGACGTGGACCCAGGCAGCAGCCGGACTGGCGCCAAGCAAAGATTTAGCGATTGGGTCCCCTCTCCAAGGTGACTTTTTGGGGAATGAGTGAGGCTACTGCCTGATCACCTAGGCCTGCCGTGGATGCATTTAGAAACGTCTCTCTTCACAGGGTGGGGAGAATTCATTAGCATCGGCGAAGACCTTTCTGATCCTTATCAGGTGCTCTGCCCGCTCTAATTATGCAGGGTGTCTGCTGTCCCTCGCTTCTCTCTCTCTTCTCTGTCTCTGTCTCTGTCTGTCTGTCTCTCAGCCCTGCGGTAGAGACTGCTGCTTTGTCCCCATCAGGCTCAGCAGTCACTGCTGAGAGTCCGGCTGATGTGGTTGTTTATCTGCGTTTCCAATGTGCCACCCAGATTCCAAACATCTGCAGGGAGATGGCGTCTCGTCTGGGGAGATTACGACGTCACCCGCACCCCACCCTTGCCCCTCCACCCATGAGGAGGCAGCTGCTTGTGGGGTGTAATTTGACAAGCCCCCACCGCCCAAGACCACTCCCCCATCACTTCTCACGGGAGCTGGAAACCCCTCCATCTACAAATCCCCTCCTTTGGGTCTTAAGTGATTTTTCTAAGAGTGCAGCAGGAGGTCACAGTGGAAACGGAACACAGCCACAAGTCAGAGCACCTGCTTCTGGGCTCCCTCCCCTCGGTTTGGTGCTGGCTCTGCTCTTTCTAGCCTGGTGACCTGGGATAAACCCACTCTCTCCCTTTCTCAGTTCCTTTTTTTTTTTTTTTTTTTTTTTTCATTTAAATGGCGCCACTAATGCCCGTCTCACAGGGCTGGGGTCCGGATCAGGCGGGATAATGGATGTGAAAGCCCAGCACTGCAGAACCGTAAGAAGCCTTATTATTACTAAAACGCTGGTCGCTAGTTGCCAGTCGCAGGGGCTGGCTAATCCCCAGTAGGGATTAGCGGGCGGCTCCCCAGGCCCAGGGAGCCACCCGGGGTGGGCAGATCAGAGGAACCAGGGACCACAGTGGGGAGGAAGACTCAGGAGAGGAAAAGAACGGGGCCCCTACTGCGGGCGCCAGCACTCAAGGTTTAGGGTGAGGAGGGGCTGGAGATCTTCCCCCAGGTCCCCAGACAACGGAGGACACCCCGGAGGTTTCCGTGCTGCCAAGCCCCTCTCTCCTGCGGTGCACGGATGTGAAGAAGCCTCGGGGGCACTCAGTCAGCGAAAGAAGCATTAAGAAAATTAACCGAATGTGTCTGGGTCTACACAGACACATCACTCAGGTAATTCAGGCAAAAAGGCCAAGTTTGGGCATGAGTAACCCACATCCATCAGACCAGAGTCATTCTTTCTTTGTCAGAATTTCCTAGATGATCTCCTCCCCTTTGTTTCTCTGCGAGAACGAGCCTCGCATCTGGGAGCCTGCTTGCCAAACATGATTGGGTCCTTAGAGATGAAGGGCACAGTGTGAGCGATTTTCCATAAACATGTTGGCACATGTATTAATTATTACAAGGGGGAAATGTGCCCTTGTGTTCCATCTGGGAGGATGATGCTGTGGATGGGGTGTGGAGAGAGGGCACACGCTGCCGGTGGAAACACAGTAGCTCCTTCCCAGCAACCTGCGGGGTCCAGGCTCTGCGAGCTGGGCATTTTGCATGAAAAATCGCATTTAATCCTTTCCACAGCTCCGGAGGCAGCATCCGGGAATGGGAAGAACGTGGGTTTAGAAGCCAGATATTCATGGATTTTATTCCCTACCCCGCCATTTGCCATGTGCACAAGGCAGGCAGGTCGTCTGTCTTTGCCAGAGTCAAGTTTCTCCTCTGCCACATGGAAGTGAGTGAGGCGGCCTCGCGGTGCATTGGGAGAAATCCGTGTCCCCTGCCAGGCACGGGACAAATGGTGGCTCATTTTACAGAGGAGGATGCTGAAGAGCAAGGAGGGGAGGACCCCACCAAGGACATATTGCTGGCCAACGGCAAAGCCAGATCTGTTTCCCTCCAAAGGGCAGGCGTTTTGCTCGGAGCCCTTCACAGCATCTACCAGGACAGCTCCATAGAAGTCTTACCCCAGGACTTGCAAGCAGGTTGAGGACATGATCGTGATTACAG
Source organism: Halichoerus grypus (assembly GCF_964656455.1). Lineage (NCBI taxonomy): Eukaryota > Metazoa > Chordata > Mammalia > Carnivora > Phocidae > Halichoerus > Halichoerus grypus. The sequence goes on from NC_135721.1 coordinate 6,599,808, forward strand.
TTCTGTATCCTCGAGTCTCTCACACAGCTCCTGGTTGCATAGCTGCCCAGAAACGTTTGTTAAATGATAGAAGAATTAAGAACAGCCTAGAATGGGGGTGTCTGAGTGGCTCAGTTGGTTAAGCATCTGACTCTTGATTTTGGCTCAGGGTCTTGAGATCTCAGCATGGAGCCTGCTTGGGATTCTCTGTCTCCCGCTGCCTCTGCCCCTCCCCCTGCTCACTTTCCCTCTCTCTCTCAATAAATAAATAAAATCTTAAAAGAGAGAGAGAGAGCCTAGAATGGAATGACTGAGCTGAGTCAAGGTAACTGAGTAATGGGTATCCAGCGTGTACCTGGTGACTTGGGGTTGTTTGAACACTTTCCGACACCTGCTTTCACGGCAGGAAGAGGGACGCCGCAGGAGAAGAATCTGTCAGAGGCAATGGACATCACCTCAAAGAGAAATGGCACAAACTGCGGGCCCATAAGGAAACTTGTGGTAAAAAAAAAAAAAAAAAAAAAAAGATGGAAAAGATCAAATGCAAAGATGGACAGGAACATGCTTTGAAAATGCTAGAGCCTGTGAAAGAGAAAGGGACTGTTGTTTATACACGTAACAGGTGTTTATAGGCATGACAGAATCCAGAACAACAGTTAGCGGTTCTTGTTTGGGCTTCCCTGGGTTGTAGTGAGAAGGCAGTAAAAACAGAGGCCAGGACCGAAGCCCACCTAACGATGCACACATACAGCTGTGTGAATAAAACCCTACAGTGGCCCCACCCCGAATTATTTTCTGTGCACAGCTCAGATTTTGAGGCCACAGGGAAGCAGTTCCCGTGACCCCAGAGGAATGTAGACACACTAAAAAGAAAACGCTCCAGTTAACTACAGAAGGGCAGGTGTGGGGTTCTGGCCTCCGGGCCTACTCCATGCTTACTGCAAGCCGCCATCTTCCTGCTGAAGGACCAAGCCCTCACCAGGCAGGCGTGACTAAGCTGTAGGGCCCCTCCACCCCTGCCCAAGCCCCCTGCTCGGCGGTCCACCTCAGCGCAGCCTGTCTGGCCTGCCCCCTGGTGTGGTCAGGCCATGTGCCGATTATATTGTTGCCTGGAAGAAATCGGAAGCTGCCCTCGTGCCCCTGTCTGAGAGCTTCCGCTGGGGAGGGGCTGAGGCTAGCTTTCCTCATTGCTTCCAAAGACAGCACCATGACCAGAGCAGGCCTGATAATGAGCTATTGATTTGATCTCCTCCAGACAGAAGGCAAAGTCGGCCTCCGGGCAAAACATCAGCTCCTGCCCCATGACATGGCTCAACCCTCAGAGGCCTTGGCCCCAGCCTGCTGGGAGAAGTCACACTGCTCCCAACAATCATTTCAGGGCCCTCCGAGAGTAGCTAATTAGGGTCTACCTGGCCAACTGCAACCTGCAATCATGAGCTCACAGCTGGCTTCCTATTGTTCCCAGTCCTGCCGGGACTCCGCCACCTCCCTCATAAATGGCATTTGCCTTCCTTGACCTGCATAAACAGGAATTCTGTTTTATTCAAACAGCAAAATTGATTGAAGGAGGTACTCTGTACAATGCACTGTGCTCGCACCTGATGGTGGAGTCAGACAAGACACACATGTCCCCTGATGTCAAAGAGTTAAGGACACAGTGGGGACATGGGAGAAGACAGTTGAGTGGCACCCAAAATAGTGACCTGGACACACATGCTGGTCAAAGAAGTCTTCCTGGGTAAATCCATTCATGAACTGGGCAGGTGAACAGAAAATGGGACAGGACACAGTGAGATGCCTTTTTACCCACCATGATAGTTAATTTTATGTGTCAATTTGATTTGGCTAAGGGATGCCCAGATAGCTGGTAAAACATCATTTCTGGGTGAGTCTGTGAGGGTATTTTCTGGAAGGGATTTGTATTTGAACCAATAGACTCAGTAAAGATCACCCTCACCAATGTGAGTGGGCATTATCCAATCCATTTAGAGCCTGAATAGAACAAAAAGGTGGAGCAAGGAAATTTAATAGATACACTTTAAGAGTACATATAAAGGAGATGCATACACATAGGTAATGTGAATTGATACAAAAAGGAGAATAAGAGAATGCACACAGGACTCAGGACAGAGGCTACTCTTACGGAGGAGGGGGACGTGATGGGGTGGATGACGCAGCTGGGGGTAAGCCAATGTTAAGGCCTTAGAGTTCAGCTTGGACGGTGGCTTCACAGGTGTTTACTCCATTCCTTTAAAATGGGCAGCAGGTCAGGGGTAGGTGCTTGGAACCACTGGAGCCCAGAGCACCGAGGGCCCACACCTGGCCCTTGCCTTCCAGAATCACTGCGTTCCATGGTTTCATCTCCCGAAGGAGAACAAAGGCTAGGTGTGAGCAGGAGGGGTTGGTGGCTACAATCCAGCACTCGTCATACAGGGCACGAACGAAGAAGGGGAATTGTTTCCTATCGCACCAATCTAACCATCCCTAATTGGTACCTCTGAACTGACATACCTTTCACTAGAACAGGGTAAGTATTCGAGGACTGGAGCAGACCCCACCCAGCTTCTAGAACATTGACCTGGTGTGAAGGTGGCCCCCACAAGGGCCCCCAGGGACCACTCTGTGTCTGCAGAGATCATGGCCTGATGCCCCAACTCAGGTCACCTCCAAGGGCCCCGTGGTCCGACTAGCTCCCACCTCTAACTAACGCCCTAGACTTCTGACTCCCCAAGCTTCTGGCAAGTTCTGCAGCTTGGGCTGCCTTCCTCAGACGACTCTGCCTCAGAGTGTGCAAGAACCACAGAACACTCCACACCCCTCCTGCCCCTACAAACATAAACACCCCCACCCAGCCTCACCTCCTCCCCTCACCACCTTGACCACACCCTCTCCCAGGGCCTTGCTCCACCAGCCCTTCCCTCCCATCTTCAGCCCTAAATCTTCTCATCTCTCTCTCTAAAGACTCCTTCCCCTCACTCAGCCTTTACACATGCTCAGCTCTTGGCCAACCTGACAAGGAACACTCCATAATGATCATCCAGTTTCCTCCCCTTTCCTTCCACACCTCTTCAAAGAAAAGCCCACACTCCTGGTTGGGTTTGCCCTTCTCTGGTACTCAACTACTTGCGATCTGAATTTTATGCCACCCACCCGCTCCCAACTCGTTTCCCATCGAAACAGTTCTCAGTTCTGCAAGGCCCTTTGGCGGGCCCAATACAGTAGAACACCTTCAGTCCTCACCTTTCCCGCTGTGCCTTCCCGAGCTCTCTCCTCAAACTCACCGCTCCACCCACCTCCGAGGGCTCTTGGGCCTTTCCCGCATCCCTCTTGGACTGTTTCTTCTTGGATGCCTTCTTTCATTTGGCCCTAAATGTTGAGGGGTCTGTCTTTGGCCCCCTCTTCTTCCCCTCCACTCACTCTCCTAGGGTAATTTAACTAGTAGTTGATTCAATGCCATCTGCTGATGAGTCTCAATCCTGTGCCTACAAATACAATGTTCCTTCCCTTTGGTCATAGCCATCTGACGACCTACATCACCTTAAGCTCACATGTCAAAAATGGAATGCGTCATTCTCCCCCAAAACTGTGTTTCCTCTTCTATGTTCTCCCTCGGTGGGCGCCGCACCATCCCATCCCATCTGGGGTCTGTTCCCGATTTCCGCCTCCCGCTTGCCTCCCCCTACTACTGAATCAGGCACCAAGTCCTAGTGATTTTACTTCCTAAGGATCTCTTCTCTCCATCCCTCCCATCACCCTAAGTGGGGCCTTAGCCTCTCCAGCTATTCTGCTAAAGTGGCCTCCTTATCCCCGTACCTCCCCAGTTTCCTCCTCACTGTAGCCTGAGTACGTTTCTGCGCCCAGGCTCTGGCCACACCACTCTCCTGCCCTACCCCCTCTGGGGGAAAAGCTTCCGCACTGGGTGTTGAGGTCCCCAGGGGGTCTTCCCCAGGTCTCCCTCAGCTCCCTGACTTCTGCCCACCCTCCTCCACCACAGAGCTGCTCCCGTGACGTCTGCTCCATGCTCAAGGCTTCCCCGGCCCTGGGCTCCTGGGTGTCTCCCCTCGCCACCAGACAACTGGCCTACTTTAGGAAACAGGCTTTAAATATTTTGGCTTCTATTTCGCATGTATGAAATTGAAGCCACATTTCCATTTTAGATTTATTTATTGAGCAGACATTTCTCATACTTCTGTGGTTCCATATCTCGTGCGTTGTATGGCAACACATATCCAATATGTCAGAAAGCAAAACACAAAAAACATAAAAAAGAAGAAAACAGAACTGCATATTTATTCTAGCATTGGAGCAAAGATACATTTCTGGCTCTTGAAAAAATTGAGCCTATCATCAGGCAAGATAGATGGGTTTGAATAAATACATCTTTGCGCGACAAAATTCTACAAAATGTGCATTAAAAAGAAAACAACAGAACACGGAAAATGTGTCCCTGATACAACAACAAAGAGCTTATTAACAATTATTAAAATTGGGGGCGCCTGGGTGGCTCAGTTGGTTAAGCGACTGCCTTCGGCTCAGGTCATGATCCTGGAGTCCCGGGATCAAGTCCCGCACCGGGCTCCCTGCTCAGCGGGGAGTCTGCTTCTCCCTCTGACCTTCCCCACTCTCATGTGCTCTCTCTCTCTCTCTCATTCTCTCTCTTTCAAATAAATAAATAAATAAAATCTTAAAAAAAAAATTATTAAAATTGGTAGAACTGCAGGACGCCTGGGGGGCTCAGTTGGTGAAGCGACTGCTTTCGGCTCAGGTCATGATCCCAGGGTCCTGGGTTCGAGTCCCACATCGGGCTCCCTGCTCCGCGGGGAGCCTGCTTCTCCCTCTCCTTCTGCTGCTCCCCCTGCTTGTGCTCTCTCTCTCTCTGACAAATAAATAAAAATCTTAAAAAAAAATTGGTAGAACTGCGTAATGTTCAGATCTGGATGCCCCTCCAAGAAGTGAGAAAAAATGTCCAGGTGGTTAACTCAGGAGTCACTGTCACATCCCCAGGGAGCCCAGAGTGGCCTGGAAAGAGCCTCAGATGAGGGATGACTCAGAGTCCACCCATGCAACTCACTTAATGAGCCCACATCTGTCCCTTTGTAGGTAAAATGGATGTGATTGTACCTACTTTGCAGGATTCTTATGAGGATAAATTAGAGGGCCTGTCACTATAGTAAGCATTCAAGAAATGGGATTATTGTCATTATCAGAGGGTAAAAACACACAGCATTACTGTCAATTAAAGATATAGAAATCATGACAATTTAAAGGTAGCATGGCCTACTTATCGAAGTAGCAAAAAGACACCCAAATTCACAGAAATGTTTGAACAAGAATATTTATAGCAACTCCATCCATAATTTCCAAATCCTGGAAAGAGCCCAGGTGTCCATCAGTGGATAAGCAAATCGTGGTATATTCATGCAAAGGAATACTTCTCAGCAATAAAAAGAATGATTCACTCATAAATGCAGGAACGTGGGTGAATCACAAAATCATAATGCTGAGTGAAAGAAGCCTTACACAAATGATTTCATAATGTATGATGCCGTTTATATGAGATTCTGGAACTCTAGAGAAAACTAATCTATGGTAGAACAAATCAAAATACAGATTGCTTTTGGAGGCTGGAGTCACGGAGCCACAGGGAAGGGACATGAGGGAATTTTCAGGAGTGATGGGAATGTTCTGTATGGTGAGAGGGGTTTGCATGTGTTTTGTCCAAACTCAGCAAAGGCGCACTTGAGATCTGTGCATTTCATTATATGTAAGTTTACTTGAGAGAGAGAGAGAGAGAGAGCGAGCATGAGCAGGGGGAGGAGCAGAGGGAGAGGGAGAAGCAGGCTCCCCGCTGAGCAAGGAGCCCCATGCAGGACTCAATCCCAGGACCCTGGGATCATGACCTGAGCCAAAGGCAGACGTCTAACTGACTGAGCCACCCAGGCGCCCCCCATTATATGTAAGACTTACCTCAAAAGGGAAAACTATAAACAAATATTGAACTCTGGTTAATGATATGCAGGCAGACTAAAGTACTTGAGGGGCGGGAACTGGTGTCTGCAATTTACTTTGAAGAATATAAAAGAGAAGAATTCTTGGATGGCTGGATGGGTAGATGTGTGACGAAGCAAATATAGTGGAATATTAAGGGTAGAATCTGGGTGGTGAGTGTTCACTGTAAAATTATGTCAACTTTTCTGCGTGTTTGAAATTTTTCATATTAAAATATCAGGACAAAAAAGAATTAACATTTATAGGACACCAGTACCCAAACTTGTTCATCAGAATTGCCGAGTGACCAGACCAGGCTCAGAAGGACAGGTGTTGAGAAGGTGGTCAGTCTGGGGTGCTCTACTTGGCACTTCTGAGCTGGCATGAGTGTGAGCCCGTCCTTCCTCGGCCAGTCCTCATTGCCCTGGGCAGCTGCTATCCTGGCCCTGGGAAGATGACACAAAACACAGGGGAAGAAAAAAGGGCGAGAGGACCAGAGGGGGGCAGGGTGTCATAGGGTACCAGACACAACTCCGCTGTGAATGTTAGTTTTGAGTTCAGGATATTTATTTATTCATTCATTCATTTGTTCATTTTAGAGAGGGAGAGAGCAGGGGGAGGGGCAGAGGGAGAGGAAGAGGGAGAGAGAGCAGGCTCCAGACTCAGCACAGAGCCCAACACAGGGCTCGATCTCACGACCCTGAGATCATGACCTGAGCCGAAATCAAGAGTCTGACACTTAACCGACTGAGCCACCCAGGCGCCCCCAGGAATTTTCAATACAGTTCCAGACTAGTGACTTAGGGAATCAGGCTCTGCCATCTCATCTCCAGTGTGTGACCTCCAACAAGTCATGGGGGAGGACGAAGGAAGAACAGGGACAGTCACTCAGGATGATGACCAGGTCTGGAAGTGGCATGCATCATCTCCATCTTCTGTCTGCCAGAACGCAATCAGTTGCCCCCATCTAACTGCAAAAAAGGCTGAGAAACCTGGTCTTCTTGTGTGCACGGGAGGAAAGGAGGTGTGAGCAGCTGAGTAGTTTCTCTCCCCACCCCCTGCACCACAATAGCCACCAGTCCCAATCCCCGCACGCCTAATCTTTACCCCGGTTTTGTTCTGTTTTTCTTTTCCATAGTCCTATTTTTAACATGTTGCAGACATTTATTTATTACGTTATTGTGAGTCCTCCCCGACAAGTCATGTCAGCTCCATGAGGTTAGCGGTTTTGTCTGTTTTGCTCACGGACCCAGAGGAGTACCTGATACACATACTTGTCAGAGAGGCATTCCCTGGTGCTTTCTTAGCACCGCGCATTTCCCGTGCCTCCTCTCCTGCTCCGTCCTTTCCCCGTCACCTACCTGCCCATGGTCTGTCCCTCCTTCAAATGTCAGCCATGTCCCTCCTCCTTTATGAAGCCCTCTGTGACCTCCTGCCTTCCCAGAGAACTGATCATGCCCTTCTTCATGACACAGTCACACCTTGTGCCAAGTTCTACTATGTGTTTGTCCCGTTACTTCCCAGTTGTGAATTTGTGGGTCTTCCCAATGAGACAGTGAGCTCCACCAATGACTGGCCATAGTAAAGACTTCATGCTGTCAGTTGAATGAATGAATGGATGGATGGATGGATGGATGGATGGATGGATAGGCCAATATGTCCTTCATAATTTGGACAGTCTTCAAAATGCTTGAAACTTGGGGCACCTGGGTGGCTCAGGTCATGATCTCAGGGTCCTGGGATCGAGCCCCATGTTGGGCTCCGAGCTTGGCAGGGAGTCTGCTTCTCCCTCTGACCCTCCCCCTGCTCATACTCTCTCTCTGTCTCTCTCTCTCAAATAAATAAATAAAATCTTTAAAAAATAAAAAGTAAAGAAAATGCACGAAACTTGAATATGAACTGGGTAGTAGATGATAGTGTTAAATTTGTTGGGGGTGATAATGGCATTGGAGGGCGCAGCTATGCATGTCAGAAAGAAATCCCGAATTACTCACTGGTGAACTCAGAAGATGTCTGAGATTTACCTTACAAATTAAAATTTAAAAATGCATTGGAGAAGAAGGATAAATGAAACAAGATGGAGGAAGGCCAATAACCATTGAAGTTGGGTGGTGAGTACCTAGATATTCATTATACTGTTTATCTCCCTTTGTGTTTGAAGTTTCCTTAATAAAGATTAAAAGCAGGTGAATAATAAATTCACCTATAATAATAAAGCCACCTATACTCTGCTCAGTTCCTTGGATGCTGCCCACCCTCAGCCTAGGTCCAGATGTGGCACATCCCACCTTTCCGGTCCTGACAGGAAGCCATCAGTGTAAGGACAATGAGGCACACCCGAGAGGCAGAAAGCCAGCCTATACAACTTGTCCCATTTCCCAGGCGGCGTGTCCCTGCCCACGGAGGAACGAGGACAGCTGCGCCCTCATGCAGAAGAGAAGCTGCCCAGGGTTAGCGCAAACATCCTTCTAGCATGTCGGGGCTGGCGAAGGGTCTTAAAACCCACTTAATTCACCTCTGTGCTGAAAGAAATCTGGGAATCCAAGGTTGAGTGATAGAAGAGCAGCAAGAACAGAACGAAAACCCTCGTCTGGGGTCCCTTGAGCCAGCTTTTCTCCCCCCAGTCTCTGATCTATCTGTGAAGAGCGTCTATGTCTTACACACCTTTTTTTTTAAAGATTTTATTTATTTAGAGAGAGAGAGAGAGAGAGCAGGGGAGGGGCAGAGGGAGAGGGAGAGATCATCTCAAGCAGATTCAGGGCCGAGCGCAGGGCTCGATCCCAGGACCCTGAGATTATGACCTGAGCCCAAACCAAGAGTCGAATGTTCAACCGATGGAACCACCCCGCTACCCCTCTTATATACTTTCTCTTCTCTCTACCCATCAGAGAGGTAGGCCTGGAAAATGGACTCCTCTGTGCTGATTAGGTGGTTGAATATTTGTAAAATAATTAAATGTGGCTCACATAGGCAATACAACTTCCTAAAATTCATCAAATTAAAATTCAGAGTCCCTTGGAAAGCTATGAGTTTACGCATATGTAGTAGAAAGCGCATTCGTGAAAAGACGAACCCAACTGAAAAGCAGAAGCCTCCTTGTTCTCTGCCTTCTGCGCACAGGTCAGATGAGACTGGCCAAGCAGTCGGGTGTGTTTTAAATAGATCACTCAGCATTGTTCTACCATCAACAGCTAGCATGCCCTTGGTGTTCATCATCTGATGCTCCCGACAATCCTAACGTGAGAATCATCAACCCCATCTACAGATACAGAGCATGAGGCTCACAGAGGGCCAGTGGCCTGCCAAAAGCCCTGTGCCCAATAAAGGTTTGAATCAAGTCTATCCAATCACAGTGTATCCTCTTTCCACTCCGCCCAGCTGTGTTTGAAGAATCTGAATGATTTCAGCCAAATTAGGATCACCCCTAAAGGAACCAGAGACAAGGGCTCCGGTAGAAGTTCCTTGCTGTAACAGGTGAAGCGGCCATTCCAGGCTCCTGCTGGACCTGGACCACGGGGCCATAGGCAGGCGGTCCCTGCTGGCTGACTCTTGGATGGCATAATTCCACATCCACCGTCCAAGCCAAACTGTGCTAGTCGGAGGCCTGATCCCAAAGTGCCTTACTCTCTTTTCACCTGTACCTCTGGCCGGCACAGCAGAGAGGAACCCAGGGAGAAGAAGAGGCTACAGATCTCTCACTCCGCTCCTCCAGGGATGTCCTTGGTGGGGGGGGGGGGGAAGTGCGTCTCCAGCTGGCCTCCTGCCTGCTTCTTGATGAGCACCCCCCTCCCCAGCCTCACTCCAGCCCGACGCAGACGCGCGCGCACACACACACACACACACACACACACACACACACACAGTGTCACAAGAAACCAAAGCCCAAGCCGACTCACGGTTTACTCAGTATCATCCTGGAGGGACCTCCGGAGACCACATTTGGCTCCTGGAAAAGAATAACGTAAAATAAAGGATAAATCAGAGCATGTGCCCACACAAAAATCTATACACAAACGTCCAGACTCACACTGGCTGAGACAGCAGAAACAACCCAAGTGTCTATCAGTTGATGAATGACAAATGCGTGTGGTGTGTCCACACAGCAGAGTGCTACTCGGGCACAAAGAGGAAAGAAGCACCGACACAGGCTGCGACATGGATGAACCTCGAGAACATGGAGCTCAGCGAAAGGCCACATACTGCATGATCCCGTTTGTAGGAAATATCCAGAATAGGCAAGTCCACAGAGATGGAAAATAGACTAGCGCCTGCCCAGCAAGGGTATGCGGTGATGAACATGTTCTAAAATTAACCGTCATGATGGTTGTGCCATTATTTGAATGTAGTAAAAACCGCTGAATTGTACACTTTAAATGGGTGAATATATCATAATCAAACTGTAACCCAAGTTAATGAACAAACGCTAAAGTCTCCTAGACCTTGAAGGAGATGCCGCCTCACGAGCATGTTTCTCTTTCAGAAGCCTCGGGAAACATGGGAGGCTAAAATACACGGAACAGGCTCTCTTTAGACAATCTTGCGGAGTGACCCATCCCAAAAGCCCTCAGATGACCCTGCTCAGGAAACAGTGAACACAGGTGCGCGGGAGTGCCTGCCACAGGTGATAGGATCCGGGATGGGGGTGCCGGGCAGACCGGTCCCTCCCAGTCATGAAACGCAGGCAGGTCCCTTAAGCCACAGCTTTATCTGTTAAATGGAGAGAGAACAGAATAGGGTCATGACATGAATGAAATCCCCTGCGTGCAGTGTGCATTCAGACAGGTGACTGCTACTACAATAATTACGGTGTCATCCAAAGAGAAGACCTGAACTGAATTGGCAAAACTTGGCTGACAAGAGGGAAGCATTCATGTATTCTTTTTATTTATTTTTTTTTAAGATTTATTTCTTCCTTTTAGAGAGAGAGTGCGCATGGGGGGCAGGGAGGGACAGAGGGAGAGGAGAGAGGGTCCCAAGCAGACCCCGCACTGAGCGCAGAGCCTGACTCGATCCCATGACCCCAAGATCATGATCTGAGCTGAAACCAAGAGTCAGACTCTCAACAGACTGAGCCACCCAGGTGCCCCTAAGCATTCATGGATTCTTTTAGGTCATTCATCTCAGCGTTGCAAGCATCCAGAGCGGAGAGATTCTGGGCTGGTCCCCAAGCTGAGCAGGGTCTGTTGCCCTCTGGCATGAAACCTCAGAACAGCAGAGGCAGAACTGCACAAGCTATCAGTGAGTCACATGGACACGTCACACCAGCCCGTCACTCATGTGGCCTCGCCCAACACCTTGCCCTGCATTATCTCGTTTTTATGTTTTTTTAAGATTTTTTTTTTATTTATTTATTTTACAGAGAGAGTGAGAGCACAAGCAGGGCGAGGAGCAGAAGGAGAGGGAGAAGCAGGCTCCCCGCCGAGCAGGGAGCCCAATGCGGGGCTCGATCCCAGCACCCCGGGATCATGACCTGAGCCGAAGGCAGATGCTTAACCATCTGAGCCACCCAGGTGCCCCTGCATTATCTCGTTTTTAATCATCAAGTGTGTGCTGAATCTGCACTAAATGCAAAGTCCTGGGCTGGATCCCACACAAGGTTCAGAGGGAAAAGTTGAGTCCCTATACTCAAGGAGCTCAGAGCAAATTAGTGTGAGGTAGGCAGGCCTGTTGTGTGTCCATTTTACAGATGAAGCAATTGAGTCCAAGAGAGGCTCAATGACCTGCCCAAGGTCTCAAAGCTATTTTAGGTCCTAGCAGTGTTGAGACTAAAGCCTAAAGGTCCTGAATACCAGCCTCGGGTCCTCTTCCAGTGGCTCTGGGTTCTCTCTCTGACATCAGAGCACAGGTTGAAGACTCTCAGTGGCACCACTTCCTTTGGAAATAACCACACACCGAGGACACTCATCAGGACCGACCACGTAATTTGCAGGGACCAGGGCAACACGAAAATGCAAGAGTCTTTGTCAAACAAGCACAAATTTCAAGATGGCGGCAGCAGAGCATGAAACCAAGCTCAAGGCTCTTCTAAGTGCAGGTCCCTGGGTGGCCGCCCAGGTCACACACCCCTGAAGCCAGCCTTGCCCCGAGTCCCTGTCGCACAAATGCCCAGATATGCAGAGCAGACATATCTGCGCAGCTCTGCGCTCCGCCTCCAACAAGAAGGAAAGTCTGCTGGGCTGGGGGCTTGCTCTGACTGCACGTGGCCCTCGGGCCAGCTGACCCAGCGTCCTCCAGCATTTCCGACTTTGCAGATTTGCAATCTCCTGGCTGACACTGCTGCCGTCTTCTTCACACGAGAACCCCAGTCTCCTTGCCAAGGTTCAAGGCAGGGATACACAGATCTGAGAACCTCCCCCCGGGCACTGACAGGGGAAATGTCTACTCAGAGCTCAAGTGCTTTTGGCAGGGGTCTCAGAGCTTCACTCGCCTTATGCAACTGTTTCCTCCCCCAGAATGTAGTGCCGGCAGCTGTCTTGCAGAAAGCCAGACACTGCAGACCACCAGCTAACCTCTCTTCTTATCCATCAAGCAAGCCTTGTTTTGTCTGAATAATAGGTACATAGGAACTGCAGACCAGCCGGAAGCTACGAGAATTTCAGGCATCAGAAAGCTCATTTTGTTTTAATTAGGCATCAGACCCGAGAAAAGTGAACTAATCAGTGAGATAGCTGTGAGCTTTGATCAGGTCATATTCCCTTTATTACAGTTTGAACTGTGTCCCCTAATAAAGATAGGTTGAAATCCTGACCCCTGGTACCTCAGAGTGTGATCTGATTTGGAAATAGGGTTGTTGCAGGTGGATTAAGACGAGGTCATACCGGGGCGCCTGGGTGGCTCAGTCGTTAAGCGTCTGCCTTCGGCTCGGGTCGTGGTCCCAGGGTCCTGGGATGGAGCCCCACATCGGGCTCCCTGCTCAGCGGGAAGCCTGCTTCTCCCTCTCCCACTCCCCCTGCTTGTGTTCCCTCTCTCACTGTGTCTCTCTCTGTCAAATAAATAAATAAATTCTTTAAAAAAAAAAAAAAGACGAGGTCATACTGAAGCAGACTGTTAATCCCATAGGACTTAATCCCATAGGACTCTTGTCCCCATGGATTGAAGAGAAAAAGACACACACACAGGGAGAATGCCATGTGATGACGCAGGCAGAGATAGGAGTAATGGGTCTACAAGCCAAGGAATGACAAGATTTACCAGAAAACCACTGGAAGCATGGAGAGAGGCATGGAACAGAGCCTTCCTCACAGCCCTCAGAAGGAACCCACCCTGCCCACACTTTGTTTTCATACTTTTAGGCTCCAGAACCATGAGACAATAAATTTCTGGTGTTTTCAGCCGTCCCGTCTGTGTACTTCATCACAGACACCGAGCAAACCAATATATCCTTGTCTGGAACATAACATGGGCCTGGACTAGTGTTCTCTGAAGTCCTTTCCAACTCCACATTTCTGTTACGCTGACCTCGATCACGTCCCCACCTTAACCCCAGAAAGAAAATCCTCACTCAAGTCAAACCAACTTCGTTCTTCACTCAGGGAGATCTTTAGAGCCTGGAAACCTGGGGCAACATTCTCTGATGGCGTGCTAAGATCTTATCCACGTGGGACCAACAAATCCATGATGAGAACGGAGATGGGGACTGGGCTGCAGGATCCAGGGAGAAGCTGCTGCCTTCCTGGAGCCTCACGGGCCAGAAACCAGAGCCACAGACGGTCAGTGTCTATTTGCTGGTAAATACATACACACATCCACACACATGTACACATACCAGTGTGTGCATATTTGCATACACATACATGTCGGTGAGCATTTACGTGCATACACACCGGTACACACACACACACGCGGGTAAGTACGTGAGTGTGTGTGTATATGAAATATTTTGGATATAGATACTGGTCGTTATTTATCTCTCCATATGCTGGTATATGTGCACGTGTGTATTAGTAAGCATATGTGTATGTGTCTATATTCATCCTGGTGTATATATGCATATTGGTATGAATGCATGTGTATATATCAGTAGGTGTATGTGTGTGCATATCTATTTCCTAGTATTACGAAGTACCTGTGTGTGTACTTACTAGTATGTACTTGCGTGTGTTTACTGGCACACACATGCACATGCACACAGAGTGCTTCCAGGGGTACCGTACTGCCTCTAGTTCCCAATCCCCACCCCTCCCTTTTGCCCTACAGTCGGTCCCTTCTCTGAACTTAATTTGCATTTCAGGGTGCAGGGCTCTGACCCCGCAGCACCACCTCCTGGTCACCTTGTATTTCTGGCAGAACCTCAGAGGCCACCAGCACTCTGATGGGAAGAAGAATCCAAGGGGAGACCTCAGGGGGATGTCAGGATCACAGCATTCTCAGATGACCCCAGAAGTCCATTTGCAACTCTAGAGACGGACTCAAAAGGGTCAGAACCGAAGCCAGTGAATCCAAGAGAGTGGGGAAGGCTGACCCCCAAAAGAGTCCGGGTGACCTGGGAAGAGTGGGAGAATCTATGCTGCAGAAGGCAGGATGAGAACTTGCACTTCTGTGGCTTGATGTGTGAGCTGGCCCCAAGCTCCTGCTCAGCCCTATAGCTGACCGTGGCCACGCCTCTGAACTGGACAGCAGCCCAGGGTGCCGGAGAGTTTCCCTTATGGGGTGGGAGGTGGAGGAGAGGTAGTCTAGGGGGAGGGGAGGTTCCAGTGGCTCCCAGGGCTGGGATGCTCAGGGTTCAGGAGAGTGAGCTGGCCCCTGGGGGACACTGGAGTGGAGGAGAATTCTAGAAGAATCAAGCCAGGAAACCAGACCCTTAGGACATGAAAAGCCTCTCCCAAGGTGGCTCCCTGGAACACGGTGGGCAGCACTGGAGAGGCGCCAGGGCGCCCCGAGTCCCACCAACTCCGGCCATGTGAGTCCCAGGGTTAGAGTGAGCTCCCCACCACCAGCCACCCCTTCCCAGCATGACCAGCTGACTGTGAACAGTCCTTCCTCACTGCAAGCAGGTAGCTGCTTTCCCAGGGTTCTGTTCTGCCTTTGGGGTCCTCCCAGGTCAGCGCATTCCTCTCCCAGAAGACAAGCTCCATCTACTTCAACACAACCTGCATCTGCTTGGAGGTGAGTGAGCCTGCCATTCTTCCATCCTCTTCCCAGCCAGGCTGCTGAGAGTCCCAGATCTCCCCACTCCCCTGCACTGGGTCTCAAACCCCATCTGCAAAAGAAAGATGTTAGAGGGGATGGTTTCAAAAACCTTCCACTGTTTGGGCACCTGGGTAGCTCAGATGGTTGAGCGTCTGCCTTCGGCTCAGTTCATGATCCCCGGGTCCTGGGATCGAGCCCCACATCGGGCTCCTGACTCGGCGAGGAGTCTGCTTCTTCCTCTCCCTCTGCCTCTCCCACTGCTCATGCTCTCTCTCTCTCTGTATCTCTGTGTCTCAAATGAATAAATAAAATCTTTAAAAAAAAAAAAACCTTCCACTGTTCTCTGAAACTCAAAAGCCATCTAGCTAAGAGACTGCCAGCCTGCAAGGAAGCTGATAAATAAGTAAATGTGTGAGCGAAACACCTCAGTATATAGATAGGAATAGAGTAAATATAGATGTATTCACACACATATAGGCATATGTTCCACTGACAGGGGCTGGGAGCAGTGAGCCCCTCAACAGCATTGAGCGTACGCATCACCCAGATACTGACTTTAAGTTCTATTCTCCACTAAAGGGAACTGGGGCCCCTTGGAGAACTGGCTGATTCCAGGACTGGGGCAGAGAAAGTACAAACTGAGCTTTGATATCCTATTGTCCCAGAAGGCAAGGGGTGCTCAGAGAACAAGGGGACACGTCAGGAGGACAGAGAAGCCACCCAGGGGCTCTCTGTTGGCCAACCTGAGACAATTTGAGCCCCGGATCAATGATAACCCACTGAGTAAACAGGAAACCACAAGGCCATACTGATATGGATGAATAAATTGTGAGTCTGATGAGGAATGGGGTAGTCACAGTTTCAACATAGCACCCCACAAGTGTTTATGAATTGCAAAGGGGAAAAGAATAACTCTGCAGAGAAGAAGCCTAGCAGAAACCATTTAACCAAATGATCAAAGTGAGCAACATATTAATGGGACTCTCTGAAATCATGTGCCACTTGAATAGCACTTGTGGGATGTTTAACTTGAATCTAATCACGAGGGAGCAGCCGACACACCCAAAGAGGGGGTAAGTCTACAAAATAACTGGCCCGGAATCCTTAAGTGTCAAGGTCACAAAAGGCAAGACAGAGGAAGTGCTCCAGACTGAGGGAGAGTCAGGACACCTGACAGCCTGATGCCACCTGCAAACTTGAGCTGGATCCATCTACTCTCAAGGAACCCTGGGGACAGCTGGCAAGACCTGAATGCGGGGCACCTCGTGCCCACTTCCTGATCGGGAGTGACGGCCGTTGTTAGGACCCAACAGGAGAAAGTCCTTACTTGTAGGTCATACAGTGAAGCAGTCGGGGCGACAGAGTTTCAGGTGGACGACTTACCCTCAAATGGCTCTAGAATAAAATATGTAATTTGTGATGAGATTTTTCTATAAATTGGAGATTTTCTTTAATTTAAAAAAATACATGCACACCTTCGAAACTCTGGCAAATTCCCGAAAAGAGGAGAGCAGGGCTCTCTTCCTTCCAATGAGGAATTCTAACCAGGAAAAACTCTTTAATTGCATGTACCCAGCACAATAATCTGGCCCAAGGAGTGGACTTTCCTGGCCCCAGCCATGTCTTCCCACAAATGCTGACAGGACAGACTTCAGGAAGACAGGAGACGGGCACATCTGGCAGCCCAGGCCTGTAGAGCATTGGCACTTAAGGTAACATCTGCTTTTACTGAGCACTCACTGTGTGTATGGGGCCTGGAGTCAAATAGACCAGGCATTGAATCTTGGCTCACATTGGCTGGAACTTTGGCAGGCTGCCTCAGAATCCCCTGGGAATCTTTTTCAAATACGGATTTCCACAACCCACTCCTAGAGATTCTGATCAAGTTCACCTGTTCAGTCTCAGTTGCACCTGCTTCACCTATTCCACATTATACTTAGACCAAACAACTTGCAGTTCCCCAAATGCAGCGCAGTCCTTCTTACCATCATGCTTTGTACACACGGTTCACCCATCCAGAATTCGCTTTTCCTTAGCCTGATTGGAAAACTCCTACTCACCCTTCAAAACCCGGCTGAAATGTATCCCCACTTATCAAGCCTTTCTTCATCTCCACTTCCTAGTACTCCCTCCTTTGTCTGACCAGTTTTTACTACATCAATGTAAAGCATAATTACCTTCCCTTTAGTGAATCTCTATTATGTACTTTGCATTTCACATAAAGTATGTCATTTAAAACCAACCACAGCAGGGACTAATTATGAGCCCCATTTTCCTCTTTACATATGAAAAAGCTGAGCTTAAGTAGCTTGCTCCAGGTCCCCCAGCTGGCAAGAGAGAGAGCCAGAACTCAAACTCCAAGAGTCTCTAGCTCTCGTCATGATTGTCTAGTCTCTGTCGCCTTCCACAGGGTGTGAGCTCTGGGACGTCTGTTCATCTGTGGTCCTCAGCAGCCAGCATAACCCCTGATACACAATCAGTAGGGATCCATAAACACTGGTCCCCAGCTCCCAGGTCCACGCCTCTTTCGGTCACACCAGGCTTTCTCTGGGCTGGGTAAGAGGCAGGGCTAGGCGCCTCTGAGGCTGGGAGGACCGTGTGCCTTCCAGCCGGGACTGAAGAAGGCCCAACGTTGTCTCCTAAGGAAAGCATTGGCCTTCCTCAGGGTGCAGCACTCGTATCCACCAGCAGATGGCGCTGCCGCGCCATTCAGGCTCCACCTCAGCCTACAAGGCGCCTAAATTGGGGTGTTTCCATTGGGCGTGTGTCTGAAGCTATGATCGTCATAATCTGTAAAATTCAGAGTTCAGGATGAAAGAATCAATTTGCAGATGACAGAATAAAAATATAGGGAGCATGAAACATACTGAGGCACTTCCCTTCTTGGGGGGAAAATATCCTCCCTGGTTGAGGAGCAGTTGACTTGCTCAGGGTCTAGGGAAACAGCGTGGCTGGGCTGTTTGGAAAAAAGGTGCAAAAGTGTAGCATGTGACCACAAGCCACTGAGCCACACATGGATGTCCCCTCTGCACCTGGCCCTGTGCTGGGGTGAATGAGACCCCGGTGTCTAGATTCATGGCACGGTCCCCTCAGAACAACCCTTAGTAACGGTATTAAGTGTAGTTGACATATTTACAGATATATTTACATTTGTCTGAGCCCAATTTTAGTACACATGGCCCAACAAAGCATTCCAGATGCAAACTGCTTTCTGGAAAGTGTCGCCAAGGGACCCTTACTCCAGACACGTCTCTGGCCTGCAGCCCTAATGAACATTTTTAAACACAAAAGCCATCCTATCATTTTGGCTTCCAGGCGCTGTACATGCTCAGGTTTTGCTTTAAAGTCTGATTATGGGGCGCCTGGGTGGCTCAGTCGTTAAGCGTCTGCCTTCGGCTCCGGTCATGATCCCAGGGTGCTGGGATCGAGCCCCGCATCGGGCTCCCTGCTCCGCGGGAAGCCTGCTTCTCCCTCTCCCACTCCCCCTGCTTGTGTTCCCTCTCTCGCTGTGTCTCTCTCTGTCAAATAAATAAATAAAATCTTAAAAAAAATAAAAATAAAAAAATAAAGTCTGATTATGTGGTAGGCATAGCGAATTACAAAACTCTCTCCTTGACCTAACCCTAGTCAGGCTCCCTGAGCCTCCAACCCCGACCCTCTCGGGCCTGCATCACCGGCTGTAGCAGGAATCCTGTTAAGTCAGGTTTAAAACCCCCACCCTCGGCTCACCCTTGATATCTGAGCAGGTTCTCACCCCCCTCTGCGCCAGGTGATGTCTGACCCCCCCCCCCAGCCTACCTGCAGCAAGAATCCTGCTAGGGCAGGTTAGCCAGACTCCCACTTCCCCGCCACTGCCCCCCTCTTTCCTCTCGGCAACCCTCCGGCCGCCACCCCACCTGTGGATAGAAATGCCCGCCTTCCATGCTGCTTCCAGAATGACCCACTTCTGGCCCGAGCTCTCTTTTCCCCTCTCACCGTAGTTCCTGGTTAAAATCTATTTGGCCGCTTTAGCTACTGTCCAGCTCTGTTCTCTGACGAGAGGTGAAGTAAAATGCACTTCTTTCGTTGAATAAGGCTTGACGAGCAAAGGGCTAGTGGGAGGGAGACATTTGACTTCAGACTGACAGGCTGTGGTAGAAAAGGGTCTAATCAGTCAAACCCAGTGGCAGAACCTGAACTTCCAGTTTCCAGACCCATGGAGCCCAGAAAAAGCTGGCCTGTCAACTCCCGGGCTCCACCATCGGCTGGCTGTGAGGGCTCCAACGAGTCACCTCATCTCTCCGACTCGGCTTCCTCTTCTGTAAAGTGGGGACAGTGGTGCCTGGAACTCATGCTTCACGGGTCAAACGAGACGATGTTTCATGCGACACAGGGTGCGTGCTCCATCCGTGACAGGCCGGCCTAGGACCCAGGCCACCCCCAGCCCTCGGTTCTGGTCTCCCGGGTCTGGAACTTTCCCCTCCCTCCTTGGCGGGGTGCTCCCAGCTGCGGTCCTCCCCTGCTTGGCTCTGTTTTCTGCAATCTGGCATTTTCCTGCAGTTTCTCAGAGATCAGCCCATACGACAGAGGCGTGTGGATGCCGGAGACAGAGTTCGAATCCCAGCCGCGCAGCACTGGGATCCATGTGGCTTCTGACAAGTCGTGTGTGACCCCTTCACGCCCCCACGTCTTCCTATGTAAATGAGCCTAACCACACCCACGAGGGTTTTGGTGACAAAGTGAGAAGAGCCACCTGGTTGGAACAGAAGAAGTGTTGTCGTTCAGGGCATGAGCTCCAAGATTCCCGGCCGTGAATCCTGGCTCCACCCGTAACTTCGTGACCCCGGGCAGGTGATATGCCACGTGTGCCTTGGTTTTCCCATCCATAAAATAGGTGCAATGATGATGCGAAACAGTTGTGAATCGGGTTCATCGTTGTAAGGTGCTTAGCCCGGCGCCTGCACGTGATGGGCTCTGTACAAATGTTTTGACACTAACACAAGCATGGTCATGGTCATTTCAGGAAGGGTCTGGAAAGCAGAGAGGAGACCGGATGGGAGCGGCTGCAGAAAGCTGAACTGTGGCCAGCCCGGGGCATGGACTGGCACAGAGCAAGTGTGGGGCCTGCTGCCAGGTGGGAGGTGACCAGGGCTGCTGGAGGGGGACGGGGTGAGGGCAGTGCTGCTGCTGACGAGGGCGTGGGCTCCCACCAGGTCCAAGTTCAGCTGCGTCTCAGCCACGCCAAAGGTGAGAGGGCAGGGGAGTGCACCTCACTTCTCAGATCAGGAAGCGGGCTGAAAACGCCTCGAGTGCTGGAGGCAAGTCCAGAGTCTTCCTGAACCTCCTATCAGTGCTCTTGCTCTTTCCCACCTTCCTCCCTAGCAGAAAGGTGAAGAAATGCACAGAGACAGAAGTGATTTCCAGACTTCAAGTCTGGGGAGCTGGGAGCCCCATGACCAGAAGTTCAGAGGAAGGGTTGGGCTTGTGACCTGATAAACCTCCCAGTGCTCACCCACCACATCCCTGCTGAGACTCCTTGCCCTATGGCTCCCCCGTGTCCCACCCTCCCTGCCCCACTGTGTCCCACCTCCCCTGCCCCCTGTGTGCCACCTCCCCTGCCCCTCCTGTCCCACCTCCACTGCCCCCCATGTCCCACCTCCCCTACCCCTCCTGTCCCACCTCCCCTCCCCCCCGTGTCCCACCTCCCCTGCCCCCCGTGTCCCACCTCCCCAGTGCCCCCATGTCCCACCTCCCCTGCCCCCCGTGTCCCACCTCCCCTCCCCCCCGTGTCCCACCACCCCTGTCCCCCGTGTCCCACCACCCCTGCCCCCCGTGTCCCACCTCCCCTGCCCCTCCTGTCCCACCTCCCCTCCCCCCCGTGTCCCACCTCCCCTGCCCCCCGTGTCCCACCTCCCCAGTGCCCCCGCGTCCCACCTCCCCTGCCCCCCGTGTCCCACCTCCCCTGCCCCTCCTGTCCCACCTCCCCTCCCCCCCGTGTCCCACCTCCCCTGCCCCCCGTGTCCCACCTCCCCAGTGCCCCCACGTCCCACCTCCCCTGCCCCCCGTGTCCCACCTCCCCTGCCCCTCCTGTCCCACCTCCCCTCCCCCCCGTGTCCCACCTCCCCTGCCCCCCGTGTCCCACCTCCCCAGTGCCCCCGCGTCCCACCTCCCCTGCCCCCCGTGTCCCACCTCCCCTCCCCCCCGTGTCCCACCACCCCTGTCCCCCGTGTCCCACCACCCCTGCCCCCCGTGTCCCACCTCCCCTGCCCCTCCTGTCCCACCTCCCCTCCCCCCCGTGTCCCACCTCCCCTGCCCCCCGTGTCCCACCTCCCCAGTGCCCCGGTGTCCCACCTCCCCTGCCCCCCGTGTCCCACCTCCCCTCCCCCCCGTGTCCCACCACCCCTGTCCCCCGTGTCCCACCACCCCTGCCCCCCGTGTCCCACCACCCCTGCCCCCCGTATCCCACCACCCCTGTCCCCCGTGTCCCACCACCCCTGCCCCCCGTGTCCCACCTCCCCTGCCCCCCGTATCCCACCACCCCTGTCCCCCGTGTCCCACCACCCCTGCCCCCCGTGTCCCACCACCCCTGCCCCTCCTGTCCCACCTCCCCTCCCCCCCGTGTCCCACCTCCCCTGCCCCCCGTGTCCCACCTCCCCAGTGCCCCCGCGTCCCACCTCCCCTGCCCCCCGTGTCCCACCTCCCCTCCCCCCCGTGTCCCACCACCCCTGTCCCCCGTGTCCCACCTCCCCTGCCCCCCGTGTCCCACCTCCCCTCCCCCCCGTGTCCCACCACCCCTGCCCCTCCTGTCCCACCTCCCTGCTCCTTTATAACAGCAGGACGTGAAGGAGCAGCAAGGGAGGGGAATCCTGGGACCCTTCGCTGCCTCACTCACTGCCCCCCTAGCTCCCCTGATGGCTAGCTGGGACATTTGAGGGGTCCCTGTCGCTTGCACTGTTACTGTCTGAGAAACCATGGAGCTAAACCCCTCCTCGGGAAGAACATCCTGTGACCGGTTCTGCCTACAAAGAGCAGGTGATGTCCATGAGGCACAGCGCCCAGGGCCACTCGCCCGTCTCTACGGCAGACCCCCTGGACATTGTGGGGACTCTGGTGACGGCTTAGCAGCTCTGGGCTCTGTGAGGGACTAGACAGGGCCTACCGCTCCCTGGGCCTCCCCCACCAACTTCTAGTACAACCCCGTCAGTAGGCCACCCAAAGCAGGAGGAGGAGGAAGAGGGCGAGGAAGATTCAGCTTGGGTTAACTAGTGACTTGGGGGTCATAAACTTGACCTCTCTGGGTCCCAAGCCGAGTAGGTAAAGACCCAATGACCAGCGGTTTCCTTACAGATTGTGTGATTTAGGGCAATGTCATTCAAGTCCCCGTGCTCCGCTCTTCCCTCTGTGTACCGGGGACGGTAACACTTCACGGGGCTTGCTGTGGGGATGGGATGTGCCAACACACCTCAGGGCCCGGAAACGGTCCCCGGCGAGTGGGAAGCAGGCGGCGCGTGCGCTGTGATTATACTAACCGCCAGTTCAGGGTTTGCGCGGGGAAATGGGCCAAGCCAGTCGAAGGAAGGGAGCTAAACATTTGTCCATTCAGCAGATATGTGTCCAGCGCCCCAAGGTCAAGGTTGTTCCCACAGTGGCCCTGTTCTCATGGAGCTTATATTCTGGTGTGGAGATTGGATAGGTGGGGAGGGGACGCTGAGTCTAGTAAATTTAAAACAATAAATGTTGTTTGTTCTGAAGGAGAGGAGCCCAACCCTGGTGAGAACCCCACTCAGAATCCATGATGAGGGGGTTGGGCTGGGCTCATTCCCTCCAACACCACATCCCCACTTCCACCTCAGCAGTCCTCTGCGCTGTGTCTCTCTGAAACCTAGCTTGCCCTAAAGAAATGGTGGCTCAGAAAGGTTGAGCAACTTGACCAGGATCACACAGCCAGTGGCAGACAGAGTCGGGAAGGTCAATCCCAAGCTCAACTGAATGGAACTCAGTTCACAAATTCCTACCGCTTCTAGCTGGGCTGACCAGGAGTGTGGCTCTAGAAAGGCCTCTCCTGAAGGGACAGACTCCAGCAGCCTCTGAGGCAAACTATTTTCTGTCCCACAGCAGCTGACCCTGGCTTTGGCCCTGGCAGCCCTGGACGGGGCCACGGGGAAGGCCAAGTCGTCCGGACAGAGAAGAGCCAGAGATGCACTGTGGCACTCAGCCTAGGAACGGATGTCCCCTCGGGTCCCCAGGTTGAGAGGAGGATCCAGAGCAGGTGGAAAAGCTGGTAGCCCATGTGGACCACATCTGTCCCAACGTTGTCTGGAAAAAAGATACAGAAACCTAGAGGGGGCAGACTGCAGAGATACGATTACACTTCACAGTGGGCTTGAGGGCCTGATATTCAGAAATGAGTGTTCCTTTTGTTTGTCCCCAGTTACTTGAGAAAATTCTACCATAAATGGCTAGCTTTGGGGTGCATTTCATCTATTATTCATGCATTGAAATCGGAGTGCAGTGACCTGGCACCACGGGGCCCCCCAGGATGGCTCTAGGAGCTCCCCACTCCTGAGGCCAGGCTCCACAGGCTGGGCGGGAGAAGACAAGAGGACAGGCTCTTCTCCACCCGCACCATTGTCCTAAATGCCAGATCAGAACCCAGGAGCATGTCTAATGATGAATAGCTCAACCGCTTTAACTCACTTCAGTAAACAAGAACATTCTCTCAGCCAAGTTTCACGGACCAGTATAGGGTGTCTTTTTCCCTGGCATGAGCTGAACCCCAAATACTCAGTATGAACTTGGCTTCTCCTTTCCAAGGGGAGGGGGACGTTAAGGACAATCTGCAGGGAAGACCTCTCACAGAGGGCCTGACCCCTGTTTTTCCCTTTTCAATGCAAGCCCCATAATGCAATGATTATAAGTAGACCTTTAGTGAATGCCTACACATTCTGCTCTGTGGGAACATTTGTATGCACTACAGAATTTAATCCTGAATTTAATCCACTTTCAGAAGAGGAGACTCAGAGATGTTGGATATACTCACTCTCCGCCTGAGAGTCAGACGGAGGATTTTTCGGCCCCTGAAGCCCTGCTCCCCACCCCCGTACCAGGTCTTCAGGAAGGTTGGTCAGGCCCCGGCCAGGTAGGCGGGCTCCTTAAGAGCCGCCCTTGGTCTCTAGGGACGTGGCTCCATCCCCTCCTGCTGGGGCTTTTGCAATTTTATGACTTCATCATCGATAAGAGTGTGTTTTAATGAATGGATTTTGGACAGCAATTCATCAATTAGTTAAAAATTGCATCTGATCGACTTTCCCATGAGATTTGGCTCCAAGCATGTTCCGGAAAGAGCACCAGCTGTTCCCTTCACCATCATCAGTCTCCATCTCGCTGGCCTGGTCACGCCTCTGGCCAGAGCAAAATGAACCGAGTTAGGACTAGGGAGAAGAGAGAACTTTTACGTCGTTAAATCATGCTCCTTTTATAAGTCATTTCTCTTAAATCAAATGCTTTAAAATTTAAAAAGGAAACAATGTCACTCAAATGGCATCCGTTGGTGCAATGCTTTGGTGTTACAAAGGGCTAGGGTGGGGACGTATGGAGGTCCAAATATGATGGGTCGGATGTGGGACAGGAATGGCGGGGTGAAAATAAGTCAGCATGCAGAGTGCAGCTGGATCCCAGGGGCTCAGGAGGAGCCAGGAGCCTCTCCCAGATGCTTGGCCCAGTGAAGTGGTCGCCAGGCAGCCTGGCACCTGCTGGGAAGTTAACCAGTTCCTGCGCTGTTGTTGACCTTCGTCTTCTCTTCTGGGCTAGTATCTTGTAACGGGGATGGACAGAGTCCAACCCAATAACCATTCTTTTCTTCCTTATTCACCAAATCCAGGTTCAATTCAAGGAAGCAATGTGTCTTGCTAAAAAATTAAATTTCCTAGTCACTCTGCAATGACGTGTCCTGTGACACAGTCTGTCAAAGGAGATTCAGTAGAAGATATTGAGCCAGTCTTCTAGGAAAGCCCCTTCTGCCTTTTAACCTTCCCCTCTGTCTTCCTGGAACAGGGACATGATCGCTGGAGCTCCAGCAGCCATCCTATGAACACAGGGCAACAAACCCCTGCCAGGGATAGCTGTAAGGAGAAATAGGGGGACCCTGGGTCTCTGAGGAGCTGTCATGTCAGTCTTAGACCACCCTCCACTGGACTTTTTGCAAAAGAGAAACATACATCCCTATCTTCTTTAAGGTACTATTATTTGTGTTATCTCTTAATTGCAGCCAAGTTCAATCTCAAGCAGCTGAGAGTAGCCATATTACATTAGGGAGGCATTGGGATGACCATTGCATGTTAAATATGAAAAGGCTCTGGGAAAGCATCCCATCCAACCTCTTCTTATTACATCTAGGGAAATTGATGCCTGATGTCACAGAGATAACTCCTGTCCAGTTGGGGCCTCATCCCCGAGTTCCTTCCATGTAGCCAGGTGCTCTGCTCCAGACCCCTTCTCCATAGCCCCTCTACCTTACCTTCTGCCCACGGAGGTTGGCCTGGTCTCCCTAGTCCTCTGGCTTCCATTTGGGCTTAGCCAATGTGGAGCCCAGGTAGAGATTGAAAGGAGGGAGGGAGGTCATGGAGTTTAGTCCCTGTGGGTCACATGAGCAGGCCGTGTCTCCTTTCCAAGTGGCCCTCTCTATGCAACTCTGGCTTCCCAGGTCCTGCTAACCCTTGGCTTTTGGCCAGCTCGCACCAGCCCTGGGGTCTGCAATGTCCCTGTTGCCCCCTCCCTCTGCTCACCTTGTGTCCTTCATGAACAGTGTCTACATTGAACTCTCCTCTCATGACAAAATGACATATTTCATGTTTCTCTGCTCTCCACTTTCTCCCTAGGGTTGCAGCTAAGCACCCTGGGGGATTTTTAGCATTAGGGCATGAGGGTCAGTATTTGGTTCTTGGTCATCAAATAGCTCTGAGCTAGCATGATGGAGAGATCCACATGCCCATTTCTGCATTTACGTAAGATGCTCCCATACAGAGCTAACTGGTTGCCTGCTGGACACAGTTCTTAGTACTTCACAAAAGGCAATAGACATAGTCTTCAGAACAATCCTATTAGGTGGCCACAGTATTATTGCAATTTTACAGATGAGGAGACTGAAGCTGAGAGGTTATGTAACTTACCCAAAGTCGCAGACCTGAAAGTGGTCGATTTGGCATTCAAGCTCATGCATTCTGTGCTCTTAGCTGCCACATCCTGTTGTCCCTCCATGTGGCCATCAGCCCTGAGGTCCTGCCACATCCCTTCTTCAAGGCCATAAGGATTTTCCAAGACTGCTGATTTTACCATTCGTCCTGTCTTCATCACATGAAGAAAAATCTTTGGTTGCTCTCCACACCTCAGTG
This sequence comes from Halichoerus grypus, assembly GCF_964656455.1. Classification (NCBI taxonomy): domain Eukaryota; kingdom Metazoa; phylum Chordata; class Mammalia; order Carnivora; family Phocidae; genus Halichoerus; species Halichoerus grypus. The sequence continues at coordinate 6,626,273 of NC_135721.1, forward strand.
TCATGGTCACGACTGTAAGGCTGCTTTAGGGAATCTTTCCAGAAGTTCTGAGCAGACTTATCTGTAGCCCTAGTACTCTCTGTCTTCAGGTCATAACCACAGCTGGAATCTCCCCCCAAACCCTACTCCAACCTGGGGCTCAGCCTGGGGACAGCAGTGTGCAGGCCCCCACTGGTGCCCCATCCTGTGCCCTCTTCCTGACTCTCCCTCTACCAGCTCAGGACCCCTCTCTTAGTCTGCCAAGGGTGGGAGTAGGCGGGGAGAACCACCTCTGCTGAATCACATACTATTCTAAACCCTCTTATATAGATCATAGTTTTTGAAACGAAAGCAGTGATTCTCAGCGCTGATGCATGTTAAAATCACTTGGGAAGATTTTCAAAAATATTTGTGTATTTTTACACAAGTAGTGTCCAGGGGTGCTTGGGTGGCTCAGTTGGTTAAGCGTCTGCCTTCGGCTCGGGTCGTGATCCTCCAGTCCTGGGATCGAGCCCCACGTCAGTCTCCCTGTTCAGCAGGAAGCCTGCTTCTCCCTCTCTCTCTCTCTCCCCCCTGCCTGTGCTCTTTCTCTCTGTCAAATGAACAAGCAAAATCTTTAAAATATATATATAAGTAAATAAAAATAAAGTATTTAGTGTCCAAGTCCCAACTCTGGATATTCTGATCCAGTCCGTTTGCCCTGGGCCAGGCACGGATAGCTTCTAAATCTCTCAGGTGATTCTAGTGTGGGTCTACGGCTAAACATCACAGTTTTAACATCAAGAACTTGAAACCTTTGTTCTTGGATTCTGTTATAACCCTCTTGGAGCCATGGAAACCTCAACTCTGGAAGGAGAATGGGTGGGGAGGGAGAAGGTGCAGGAAGGAAGGAGGATGGGCAGGAGAAGCAGGGTTCACGTGACTCATTCATAATGAAAAAGAGCAGAGAGGATTCTCTCTGGCAGCACCAGCAGCTAATGGTGAGATAAAAATCACTGCCCTCTCAGCGGCACCATGGTGTGGCGAGTGGCCAGGGCCCAGGGTCAGCGGCCTCCTGGGAGGACTAGTGGTGTTTTGTGGTGTGAATGTGGTTCTGGCTGTGTGATGTCTGAGCCTGGTCCACCAGCCCTTCCAGAGATTCTGTAAGTTATCCAGTGGCCTACAAATAAAGTCCTGTTCTACTTGAATTAGCCGGAGCTGGATTCTGTTTGCCTGAAACTAAGAACCTGATCGGTGCTAGAGTCAGAAGAGTAAGGAAAAATGGAGTTGATGTATCCCAGCAGTACCCAGACGAAGAGCAAGCATAAAGGAGCAGAGCCCCGTGGCTCTCTCTCAAACCATCCCGCAGCCTTGGTTGTCTGTCATAACCAGGAGTCACTAGATCATTAGAAAGGCCAGCAGGATGCCTGCCCCGGGATCTTGGTAGAAATCCAAATTCTTGGGCCTTGCCCCAGCCCAACTGCATCATAGCCTTCAGGTTTGGAGCCTGTATTTCCTGCCCCTTTTTTTTTTTAAGATTTATTTTTTGGGGGGGGGAGGAATAGAAAGAGAGAATCTTCAAGATCTTCAAGCCGACTCCCCGCTGAGCGCAGAGCCCAACGTGGGGCTCGATCTCACGGCCCTGAGATCTTGACCTGAGCCAAAACCAAGAGCCAGATGCTCAACCGACTGCGCCACCCAGACGCCCCTATTTCCTGCCTTTGGAATGAAATCTCCCAGCCGTGTTCATGTGAGCCACAGTTTGCGAGCCACCACTGGGCTGAATGGTGAGTTCAGCTCCCCAGGTGAGCTTCCAGGATTAGCTATGGGTGCAGAGCTCTTATGCTGGGAAGGAATTAAAGCCCATGGCAGACAAAGCATTCATTCTATAGAGAGAAGTGATTTGCCCAAGACCAATCAATTTACGGGGGCAGGCATGGAGAGAACAGAGGAGTCTGGAAGACAAAGAACGTTGGATCCAGGAGGGAGGGAGCTTGTGGTCATCTGGTGTTATCAGTCAGGCTCCACCAGGAAGACAAACAGCTCTGATTATCTAAAGCAGAGCATTTAATACACAGAATTGGTTCCATAGATGGTGGAGGAGCTGAGAGAGCAAACAGATGGTGTGGCCATCCAGGGACGCGCGACAGCAGGAAGCCCCTCTCCCTGGGTGAGAGGGAGAGAGGCGGTGATATTAGCAGAGGCCGGGTGCAGAGGCCAGGAGCAGAGAGCTCACACCTGCCTCCCATCTCAGGGAGCTCACACCTGCCTCCCACCCTGCACACTGCATGGCCCAGGAAAATGAAAGAGCCTGAAATGCCTTTTGCCCCAAGCATTCCCCGCACCATCTAAGATAATGGCTGAAACCTGAGGCTTCCTAAAGCCGGGGCTGGGACTCGGCTTCTTGCCACGCAGTGTTTCTCAGCCTGCTTATGGAGGAAGGCCAACCTGGCTGAAATTGGGCAAGTGGAATTCTAGAAAGCGCAGTCTGGAGGGCTGGAGCCAGGTCTTGAAGCCAGCGTCCTCGTTTATAGATAAAGGATCTGAGCCCCAGAGAGGGGATGTGACCTGCCCAAAGCCACAGCAGGACTTAGCAGTGATTCCACTTATCCAGACATCTGCAGGAGCATCTCTCCCTCTAAGTGACTCACTTCCCAGGGGCCATGAATCAAGGAAGCAGGAGAGTTGGCCAGGAAAAGGGCCAGCGTCCACCGTGCTTCCTCCGCAGCCTGTCTGATGGGAGGGGGCGCGATGGTCCACAGCCCGGCCAGACTCAGCTGACAGCAAGCAAGCTGCCCAGCAACAGCCAGAGCCAAGGGGGGCCCGGCAAGTCGGGGGGCCCGGCTCTCCCCGTGGCTTTGCCGCTCGCCAGACCCAACTCAATGATCTTGAAGGTCGCTTCTGGCTCTTGGATGTCATGAAATCTGTCAGCGGCTTGCTGTTCTGCCTGTGTCATTTTATGAACCATGTCTGTTTGCAGAACAGACTCCTTTCATCTCAGGCCTGTGCATTCGGCTCGGGCCGCTTGACCCTTCTGTCAATATTCAGCCCAGCTAAACAAGGCAGCGCCTTCCAGTCTGGGTCCCCAAACACATCATTTGCTGGGAAGACATTGGAAGCAATGCATCCTCCTGGCTGTGCTGTCAACTTTTCAGAGGTACAAGGACATGTGACAGTTTGTTCCTGTGAGCTGACCAACGCTTGAAAAATCTGAGGAGATCACGCCGATGAACTCGTACAATACTGCATGAAATATGCTTTTCATATTTCATCTAAGGCTATTTACTTTCCCATGAGATAGATAGGCAGATAAATAGAAATTGGGAGCATTGTCTTTACAATAAGACATTTTTCTTGAGCTGATTTTTGTCTAGGAATGTCAAGGTACTTTACATCCCAAGACATGACCTAAATGTCTGGGTAGAAAGCAGGAGTTGAGTTTTAATTTTGCCTCCAAGTCTGTCCTTCAGCCACACACCCTATTGTAAAGCTGAGATTCAGTGCATGGATCATGAAAAATAAGCGATCTGTCAGTGTGCACCAAGTATTTTGAAAATGCGTGCTGTTATTAGCACCTTGGCCAGTACTAGCTAAATGTTAGTCATTCAAATAGCCAAGTTCAAATGCATTGTGTAGCCTCTTCCCAGGCCAAGGCACCAGAAATCAGCAAATTATTTATATCTAGGTCCTAAGTTAATTATTGAAAAAATTTTTTTAATCTTCTCTTTATATGGTGGTGTAACCCACTTGTGCTGGGCATCAGATGGTTAAAAGCAGAGGTGTAAAGAATGCATTCTCCTGGTCTGGATAGGGTTTAGCCCTGCCTCTGTAGAATAGAAGGAACAAGGGACACCTGGGTGGCTCACTCAGTTAAGCATCCAACTCTTGATTTCGGCTCAGGTCATGATCTCAGGGTTGTGGGATCGAGCACCCGTCTGGCTCTATTCAGGGTGTGGAGCCTGCGGAAGGTTCTCTCTCCCTCTCCCTCTGCCCCACCCCTTCCTCCCCCATCTTGTGCACCCGTGCCTGAGCACTCTCTCAAAAATAGTAATAACAATAATCATACCTTTAAAAAAAATAGAAGGAACAACACGCTGTAGAAATAGGTTTGTTTTGTTTCCAAGGGAAAGCCTCTTTCTGCCGCTATTCGGAAGACAATGTCTTTCCGACAATTCGCCAGGTTTTCCTAAGGGGGAAAAAAAAGCGCCCCCTACAGTCAGTGAGAGGGAATCACAGAGTGTGTGGCTAAGAAAACCTGTAAGGGCAACTAAGCAGAGGCAGCCCAGATGTGCAAGGCCGCCCAGATGTGCCAGCAGGCTGGGGAGGAGCTGTAGGAGCAGGAGAGAGGGCGCAGAGTGAAGCCAGGATAGACTGAGGACACAGGAGCTACTAGACACCACAGCGTGAGCCACGGGGCGGCAGACACAAGTCAAAGGAGCTGGGCATGTGCTCCTAGGACAGGCTTTCCAGACCAGAAAGGTGGGTGCGCACACCCTGGACAGCCCTTCTCACCTGGGATCTCAATAAATTAAACTCTAATGCCTTAAGAAATCCACTGTATGTTGGCGTGTTGGAGCGCCTGGACAGCACAGTTGGTTAAGCGCCAGACTCTTGGTTGCTGCTCAGGTCATGATCTCAGGGTTGTGAGATCAAGATCTGCATCAGGCTCCTCGCTCAGCACGGAGCCTGCTTGAGATTCTCTTTCTCCCTCTCCCTCTGCCCCTAATGTTCATGCTCTCTGTCTCTCTCTCAAATCAATAAATTGATTTTTAAAAATCCTTTTTAAGTATCCATTGTATATTAACATCGATGCGTGTCTGCATCGTATGTGCACACACGTAAGGGATCCATTGCATGTAATACATACGGACATGCATGCCTCGGTATGGCATCCCGTGTATGTAACACACTGACACTCGGAGATTCTCATGGAGGAGGTTTACTGGAGAATCAACACTTATAAGGGAGTGAAGTGCAGGATGAGGTAGAGGGAAGAGCCCAAGTATGATGTGAGATGTCGTCACGACAAAGACCTCAGCCAATCCCATGGCCCCACGGGGGCCCTAGAATTTTGACCCTCCAGAGTTGTCTGCCTTGACAAAGGGGGAACCAAGAATGTGTACCCCCTTCATTAACCAATCACTGGGTGCGGGCTGCCCCTGGGGAGGGCATCTCCTTGGATGAGAAAGTTTTCTTTGACTGAAGGCGACACCTGAAGGGTCAGCTGAGAGTGGTCGGCCGCCACGGCCCCCAGCAGCCAGGGAGTGCGCGCCTCGGTCCGGGGGGTGGGCATCTGGTCGAGCGCCTCTGGAGACCCAGACAGGATTGGCCCAGAGCTGGTGGAAGTTCAGAGCCTCCCCAGAACGGCAGTGAAGCCCAGGACAACTTGTGTTCTTCGGGCTTCTTGGTCTCAGCCTTGTTTTGTGATCCCCCGAGCCCCGTACAACCGTTTTCAGGTCTGGGAGACTTTAGCAGAGCCTTCAGGAGGAGCTGACAGAGGCCTCCCCCATCCTGGCACGGCCTCCCCCCTCCTAGCCCGGCCTCCCCCCTCCTGGCATGGCCTCTCCCTTCCTGGCTTCCTCCCATCTCAATTCCCTTGTCACTCTTTGCTCTCAACTTTCTCCCGGACTCGCAGAAGCTGAACAATATCCATGGAGTCTTCCACTCCGTCGAGATGAAATCAGCTTCTCCCTTCCACCTGAAACAACAACAAGACAGGACAATAAAACAGTGACACGCAAGACACGAGACGGCAGGTGATGAAGGACAGTGATGCCCCGGAGCCCGGCAACAGGTGAGGGGGCCCTGCCGTTACACCGGCTGCCTTGGGAGAGACACTTTCCAGGCTGTGGCCCCAGGACAGGCCCCAGGCAGAGCGCCGCCACTTCTGTGACCTGAGGATGAGCAAGTCCAAGTCCGGGGAGCCGGGTGGCTCTAGTGGCCGAAGGGGGACCAGATAGGAGAGAAGAGCTCCAGAGCTCTGTGGACAGCGCCTTCAGGACTCGGCAGAGTGCTCCTTCCTCAGCACAGGTGGATGAGGGAAAGAGATAGCAAATAAAACACGGGCTAAATGACAATATGCAAACCACAGAGAAGTCCATGACAATGAAAATCAACCAATCTAGAATAACAGCGGTTGGCGTTAAGGAAGTTGTAGGAGTTTGCTAGGGCTGCGGTAACAAATTATCACAGAGTGAGGAGCTCAATCTACCGACAGCTCTGGAGGCTGGAAGTCCGAGATCCGGCTGTCAGCAGGGCTGGTGCCTCGCGGGGGCAGCGAGGGAGACTCTGTCCCAGGCCCCTGTCCCAGCTTCTGCAGCCTTGGGTGTCCCCCGGCTTGTGGATGGCTGTCTTCTCCCTTTGTCTTCACGCTGTCTTCCCTCTGAGAGTGTCTGTCTCTGTGACCTTGTTTTAATTTGATTGCCTGTGTAAAAACACTCTCTCTAAATACAGTCATGTTCTGAGGTACTGGGGCTTAGCTTCTTGTGGGGACACAGTTCAAACCATAATGGATCTTAAATGAAGTTGCTGGCTATAGTATAGAAAATGAACAGTGGACAAGACGTCACGAAACCGAGATTCTAGTTTTAGCAGGAGAGTAATAGGGGTTGAACTAGAAGAGGAAAGGCAAATAGGTTTTACATTCCATGCTCTCTACATTCACTAGCAGATGGCGTGGAATCTACTATGGTCTACCATGGAGACTCGCCCACTGAGTCTCTGGCTTGCTCTGTTGAGAAGGATTCAGAGGCTGCCTCTGGGCCCCACAAAAAAACCCCTCTGATTGAAGGTTTTCTATGGGTGTGGGCGAGAGCAGGCATGGCATGGCACAGACCCCACGGACTTGCCATCTCTGCGTTGGATGATCTCAAAGTTCCCGTTCTGTGGATTGAGTAACTCAATGAGTACTTAATGATTGATTTTAAAAGATATGGTTGTGAGTATTATTATCAATATTGAATATCAACCGGGGCGTCTGGGTGGCTCAGTCGGTTAAGTGTCCACCTTCAGCTCGGGTCATGATCCCCGGGGCCTGGGATCGAGTCCCTGATCTGCGGGGAGCCTGCTTCTCCCTCTCCTCTGCTTGCAGCTCCCCCTGCTTGTGCTCTCTCTCTCTCTCTGTCAAATAAATAAGTAAAATCTTTAAAAAAAAAATTAAGAATATCAACCAAACATCTACTGAGTAGGCTTCTGTAGGATCTCTTTTTACTGTAGTCAAGAGCAGAAAGAGAAAGAGTTTTCTCTACCTTGGCCCTATTGATTTTTTCTTGTCGTCATAGGGGCCTGTCCTGTGCATTGTAGGATGCTTCACAGTATCCCTGGCCTCTCCCCACTAGACACCATTAGCACCCTCTCCCAGTATGACGTCTGAAAACATCTCCAGACATTGCCAAATTGCCCCCATTTGAGAACCACCAATCTAGACCCCGCAAGGCAAGCCCATCTATGGATACTATTCTGAGTCTTCACGACTCTTTCCTCTGACAATCCTATCTTCCTTTAACAAGAAACCACTTTGAAGAACCACGTCATAGTCATGACTAAAGCTGCTATGACTACTTCTCAAAAATGGAAACCAATTAAAAATCTGCCATGGACAGGGGTGCCTGGGTGGCTCAGTCAGTTAAGTGTCTGCCTTCAGCTCAGGTCATGATCCCAGGGTCCTGGGATCGAGCCCCACATCGGGCTCCCTGCTCAGTGGGAAGCCTGCTTCTCCCTCTCCCACTCCCCCTGCTTGTGTTCCGTCTCTCACTGTGTCTCTCTGTCAAAAAATAAATAAAATCTTTTAAAAAAAAATCTGCCACGGACAAATACGACTGAGAGTCAGCTCCGAGCTCTCAGCTGAGTGCTGAAGAAAGCCCACTTCAGGGTCTTAAACACAAAGGCATTCCTGAGACAGGTGACTCAGAACAGTGGGTAAATGCTGCCTTAGCAAACCCTCAACGTCAGGAGGAGTTTTTTACCTCATCAGGTCTTTCTGCTCACCTGTGTCTGTCTCGGTCTGTCACTCACTAGCTGTGTGATCGTTCCTCTCTGAGCTGCAGGTTCTTCCCTGTAAAATGGGGATAAAAATATGCAGCAGAACGATAGCCAAACTATGGAAAGACTCCAGATGTCCATCGACAAATGAATGGATAAAAAGATGTGATATATATACAATGGAATATTACTCAGCCATCAAAAATATGAAATCTTGCCATTTGCAACGACGTGGATAGAACTAGACGGTATTATGCTGAGCGAAATAAGTCAATCAGAGAAAGAGTTATATGAGTTCACTCATACATGGTATTTAAGAAACAAAACAAAGGAACATAGGGGAAGGGAGGGAAAAATAAAACAAGATGAAATCAGAGAGGGAGACAAACCATAAGAGACCCTTAATCATAGGAAACAAACTGAGGGTTGTTGGAGGGGAGGTAGGTGGAGGGATGGGGTAACTGGGTGATGGACATTAAGGAGGGCACATGGTGTAATGAACACTGGGTGTTATACAAGACTGATAAATCACTGAACTCTGCCTCTGAAACTAATAATATACTATATGTTAATTAATTGAATTTAAATAAAATACATAGCAGAGACTGCTAATTGCCAACACTAATAACCACTTTCGCCTTTCTCCCCGCTTACAAGACCCCGAATTTTAGCTGGTCATATTGCCAGAGGGAAGAAAAGACTACAATTCCCAGCCTTACAAAGATAGAGAAATAGCCTTCCCTACTACTGCCACCCCCTCTTTCTTCCTGTTGCTTGAAACAAGGATGGGGTCCCTGGAGCTAAGGATGTGATACCTGGAGCTCTCGCAACCACCTTGGACTCAAGAAGAAATCTTGAGAATGGAAGCCATGGTTGAGGAAGCAAAAAGAACAAACAAGCCCAGCAGCCTGGCTTCCTGATAACACAGACTTCCCTACCTCTAGACTTCCTTTATGTGAAAAAGAAATGTTATCTTAGTTAAATTGATCTTATGTTAAGTTTTTTGGTCATACAGTTCCACTGAATCTTAACTTGTGGTGAGGATAATGAGACATACACATAAATTTTCTAATGAGATACCGAGTGCATTTGTAATGGGGCCAGAAGCCACAGCAGGTCACTCCACCACAAGGTTGGGATGAAACAGAGAGTGATGGAAAATGTTTTCTTTATTCTTAAACATCTCATTGTAACTTAAAATGTGCATTTATTCATTCATATTTTGAGTGATTGTACCTAATTGGAGTTCTGCACATCTCATTAGAATTCCACATGGAGTAATTCGCCCTTATTAAGTCTTTTATCTAAAATAAAGTTCTTTTTTCTAGATAACTCTATTTACACCCTCATATTTTATTGGTTGCATTGCATGTAATTAAACTATATAATTAAAATAGCAGATACTGCTGGAGTAAACGGGCTTGGGAACCCACAGCTGCGCCTCGGTAAGCACAGAGCTCTGCCGGCAGAAGCAGAGGTGTGAGAACATTCTCGGGAGGGGCGCCCGGGTGGCTCGGTCGTTAAGCGTCTGCCTTCGGCTCAGGTCATGGTCCCAGGGTCCTGGGATCGAGCCCCGCATCGGGCTCCCTGCTCCGCGGGAAGCCTGCTTCTCCCTCTCCCACTCCCCCTGCTTGTGTTCCCTCTCTCGCTGTGTCTCTCTCTGTCAAATAAATGAATAAAATCTTTAAAAAAAAAAAAAAAAAAGAACATTCTTGGGGGTAGCCTGGTGACCGTGAAATTTCAGCCTGTCGTGGTGGGGCCAGTAGGGTTTTTAGAGTGAAAGAAGTGTGTCCTTTAAACTATCAGGTAAATGAGTTCCACTCACCCCAGAGAGAGAGGGAAACTCATATTACCATATGCCTATTATATACCAAGTACCATCAGTACATTTTCTCATTTAAACTTCACAGCTGCTAAATTAGATACAATGTATTATTTCCATCTTACACAAAAGAAACTGAGGGTCAAGGGTCTTAAGTATTTTGCCCCAAATCACACACAGTAGTGGGGCAAGGATTTCAATGTTCATCCATCTAGCTCCAAAACTTCTGCTCTCTCCTCTGCACCATATGTCCGCTTATGGAAGGAAAGAAAGAAGGGTCATCCCACAGAGCCGATTCAGCATCTGGTCAATGTGAGAGGACTCTTCCTGCTCTGTCTTATAATTGCTGGCAGCTGAAGGTGACAGAATATGTGGGAGAATAAAGAAATTCCATACTTACGGGACATGCTCTTCCACAAACATCAAATCGTAGGCACCCGCAGCTGGGAACATGGCATCATTCCTCATCACGAGTGGTCCCTTTGCCCCACAGGGTCTGGCCAGTGGCTCAGATGGGCCAATGCCTATTCCTCACCAGTTGTGAAATGTTTGACTATCACCTCTGGCCAACCCTAACACCAGACCCAACAGGCCACATTGCCCAAGTGGGCTCCAGAGAGATTGATAGAAGTCAAAGAAGCTGAATCCAAGGCCGAACTCAATTGCCCTTGGACAGTATTTTTGGAAAACCCATGTCAAGCAAGCATGGTCCACCCAGGCCATTCCTTCCTTCCGCTGGTGCTCTCTGGCCACAGAATAGGCCTTAAGACGGTCTGCTCCGGGGCCACTCAATGAGGTAGTACCTGCTATCAAAGACTTCGCAGTCTGGAGGGACAGACAAATACAGAGCAGGAAGCAGTCAGATTGAGGTAAGCCCAAGCAGCGGTCCAAATAAGGATAATTCCCACCATCCAGGTGAAGGGAAGAGGGTGCCCAGGAGGCCTCCAGAGGAGGCGATGGAGCTAAGCCTGAAGGGATGAGAGGAGGTCAGTGGGGAGGAAAGGCTGGTAAGGAGAATGGGCTTCTAAGCAGAGAGCACAGCTCACGCAGAGGACCTGGGCATGTACAGGGGGAGAGGGAGTAAGAGCAGGAGGGAGTCAGGCTCTTCAGAACTGCAGGACCCCCCCCAGGAGGGTCTTAGAGGGCCTGGCCTTCCTGCTTAGCCTTTGATCAGGTAACCTCTGCCTGCCATGCTCCTGGCCCCCTGCCGGATTAAGTCTGGTTCATCCTTCTGATTTCCGCTCAGAACTCACTTCTTCAAAGTCTTTCCTCTTATCTGTCTCTCCTGCTCCATGGGGGCAGAATCTGGGACTTTGCCTGGGGCTAGCACAGGGCCTGGAACACACTAAGCTTGCAGTATATATATGTGGTGAGTGAGTGAGTAAGTGAGTAAATGGATGAGTGAGGGAATGAATGAATGAATGAGTGAATGAGCGAGTGTGTGGATGAGTGAGTGAATGAGAGTGAGTGAATGAGTGTGTGAGTGAATGAGTAAGTGAATGGTGAGTGAATGAGTGAATGAGTGAGTGAATGAGTGAATGAGTGAATGAGTGAGTGAATGAGTGAATGAGTGAATGAGTGAGGGAGGGAGGGAGTAAGGAGACAGACCATCCAGGACATTGCAAACCATGCATAGAAGCTTCTGTGTGTATCCTAAAGCAGTAGGATCCCACTGAGGGTTTAGGAAGGGGACTAGAGACCCATAAATGAATGGAGGGTGCTAACTCAGAACCGAGTTGAGGAGGGGTTGGGATTGGGCCACAGTGGGAACAGGAGGTCCGTTGGAAGTCTAGTGTAATAACCAGGGAAGGCTATGGGGGGCTTGCTGACCGAACGATCTGCGACAGGTGCCCAGTGCTTACCTGTGCCAGACGCTGGGTTAGCATTTTGAGTGCATGACATCGTTGAATCCTCACCTCACCCCTGCAAGGGGGAGTTGTTATATTATTATCCCCTGTAAGAAGCTGATGAAACTCCGTGTGCAAGTCACTCAATAAGGAGTGGCCTGTGTCTGAATCACAGACTGCCTCGCTCTGCCCCCAACATGCACCTGAGCGTGGGCAGGTGGGCTCGGGTGCTCAGGCAGCTGAGAGAGGGGTGTCTGCACCACACAGGTTAGGGCGCAGGTGTTGGGTATCTGGGTGTCTGGGTGCCTGGACCCCGGCTCCAGGTTGCAGGACATCACCCCCCCCAACCTTGTTGGCCTCTGTGTCTTCACCTCACGCGGATGGCCTGGGGATTGAGTTCGAGAGTTGGGGAGCTGCCCCCACGAAGAGAAAGGATGCTGGCCTGGCTCTGCCATGAGCCCATCTAGAAACGCAGCCTGGGCCCTACCAGACAGCGTGAGCGGAGCGTGTCTTCCAGCTGCTCCCAGTACACCCGTCATAGAGCTGTCTACACCTGCATGCAAATGATTCGAACGCATTCAGACAAATCATGTTTACGTTTGGAATCTAGCTGTCAGGAGACAACAGCTGCTATCAGGTGCTTAAGGGCACCTCCAAGGCATGTTTTCAGATTTCAAAAAGCCCTGTGAGCCCACGCTGTTTAAACTGTTTCCCACGTGGAAGTTTCAGACTGAAGCTTCTTTGTTCCTGCCGAATGACTCATGAATGCCCTTTAAAAGAGAACGAAACAGACGTGTTTTGATGGGGAAAATTCATAAAGAATGCGGTGCATTTTTCCAAACGGCCATCAGACCATCTAATTTAGGCCACTGAGGACAGACCCGCCGAAGCTCTCCGGCTGACCTTCCCCGAGAGGGCTTTGTCCTGGGCCTGGACCCGCTGGTGAAGGACATACTGACCGAGGCGGGGAAGGGAAGACCAGCTTTCCCAGGGCTGTTAGTCTTCCTGAGGTTCCATTTGAAAAGAGGCTTCCTGTTTTTCCAGAATGTTGTTTTTCTGGGTGCAAGTCATTTTCAGCAGCGTGACGTAATAATTGTCCAAAGATAAGTGTGCATTTAGATAGCACTTACTGTGTGCTAACCATGGTCCATGTGCAATGACTCCTTTCATTCTCATCGTGTTCCAGATGAAGAACTGAGGCACAGAGATGGTGAGTCACTCGCCCAAGGTCACACAGCGGGTAAGTGGCTCAGCTGGGGTACAAACCGGAAGGTCTGGCTATGGAGTCTGGGCTCTGTGAAGTGGAAAGAGCATTCCCCATGGAGTCAGGGAACGTGGGTGTGAGTGTCATCTCTACCCCTTACAATCTGTGTGCTCTGAGTCTTAGTGTTCTACTCTGCAGCGTGAGGCCAAGGCCAGCTCACATTGCTGGAGGATTAGCCATGAACACAGGCTGGATCTGAATGGGGGGTGAGCCCGGCAGACACTCCAGGGGCCTGACCCCACTCCCTCAGGCTTCGGGAAGTCATTCAGGCTCTGCAGCGTTGCATGGAGTAGCAGAAAAAAGCAGGTGAGGATCCAGCAGGCCTTTAGGACATAATAATTTATTGTGAAATGGTCTGGATTGACATTAACAGTGTCCCCTCACACATATACCATATACATATGCATGAGCTCCTACTATACACATAAACATGCACACACACACATGCATGGGTCCCTAACACACATCCACACTCAAAATAACAAAAACTGTAATCCACCAACACTGTACCACCTGGAGAATTTACTGTTAACATCAACCTCGAGGTGTTGCACTGCCTTGGCTTTGTATCCCCAGGGCCCGGCTTTGGGGGGTGGGCACACATTTCCAGGAAATATGGCCGGTGTGCATCAACCCTGGTTCTGTTCTCTTTGCCCTGGGAACCAATTCTGAAATCAGAGCGGTGGAAGGCACAGGAAACAGCTCTCCGGGGCGGGTCCTTCGTCCCTAGGTTACCCTTCCCCCCACCCCGTCTTCCCATCCCCCATTATCTCTGCTCCTCAGCTTCCATGCCCGCCTCCCACATCTTGCCTCAGGCACCCTGATCCTATTCTTTTTTTTTTTTAAAAGATTTTATTTATTTATTTGACAGAGACACAGTGAGAGAGGGAACACAAGCAGGGGGAGTGGGAGAGGGAGAAGCAGGCTTCCCGCGGAGCAGGGAGCCCGATGCGGGGCTCGATTCCAGGACCTGGAATCATGACCTGAGCCGAAGGCAGACGCTTAACGACTGAGCCACCCAGGCGCCCCACCCTGATCCTATTCTTGATAGACCTCTGCTCCTACAGGCTGATAAATTCCCTTTTTTATGCTTAAATTCTTTGGAATTGGGGTTTTTAATCTCTAATGCAGAAATATAAAGTGTATTGAATGTCAGGCTAAGCAGTTTGCACACTAATTTGATAGGCAGAGGGAGCCTTTGAAATGTGTACGCAGACAAGCATCCTCTTGTTGATCCTGTCGCGCACACAACACTGGGGTGCCACCATGCACCCTGGGCTGGGTGGCGGGTTCCCACTGGTAAACCCGGCTCACACCCCGCCCGCCCTGAGGAGCGCACCGGTAGTTTCATCCAGCAAATACTGTTGAGGGCGGATTGTGTACAAAACACTGGTGAGTGCTTGCTGACCCCAGCACACAGTTCCTGATGGTGGTGAAATGGTGCTATTGGGAGGTCAAACTGGTTTGAACCAGCGTGTGGGCGTCCTGGGTGGACCGGATGAAGTGGGGGCACACCAGCCGTGTGGTGGGGGGACCCCTCCGCTAGAGCAGGGACAAGGGGACCGAAAGCAGGGGCAGCCTTAAAACCACCGACCAGGAAGGAAATGGTAGTGTTTGGGACGACACTTCACAAGCAGAGGGCAGGAATTGGAGTCCGGGCTGTGCCCTTGCTTTGCTCTGTGACCCTGAGCCAGTCACTTAACGTCTCTGAATTTCAGAGGGGAGCACCCTCCTGACTCTGCCTGCCGAGCAGGGAGAGGAGGGAAATGATGTAACGTAACGTGCCGACTACAGGGGGGCTGTGAGTGCTGTTATAAAATCAGAGACACCATGGAAGAACCGCCGAGACTGTATGAATGCAAGTAATTATTAACTCTTTCGATTAGAACCTCGGGAGCATCACTATTTCTTGCATGACTACAAAGGCAAAGACAACAGGGACTTGGGACCTAAAAGAGACATAACGACGTTAGATCTCAGCTTGCCCCCTGCACTGGGATGAAAGTGTGAACACATTCTCCCTCTCCCACGGAACGGCCCTCCCAAAGGCAGAGCTTGTCACTAACGAGGGAAACAGGCATGGGCCCAGGCGTGTCAAAACGTCATCTGTCACAACCAACAGAAGTCAATTATCTAGCCCCAGAAATCGCTTCCCCGGATGATAGACAGGAGCTATTAGCGGGTCCTTGGCAGAGACCTTGGTGGCCTCTGATGCTGCATCCGGGCCAGACCGTCCTGCAGCAGGGGCCTGACCCTCTCCCGGGGCCCAGGGCCAGGACCAGCCTGCCCCCTTGGCATGGGAGTGTCCCAAGGTCCCGTGGGCCCCCGATGGCCTGGCTGCAAGCCCACAAGCTACCCCCGGGGCCCCTACCAGCCTATTTCCTCTAGTTTGTGACTTGCTAAGTAATCTGGGTTCGGCACAGTTAAAACCCTGAACTTGGCACCGCAAGGGAAGCACACAGGGACCAAATATCTGTCCCCCACACCAGCTAAGAGCATGTTTTCTTGGCTGCTTCCCTCTCTGCCTAGCACCTCAGAACAGATGTGGTATCTACGGGCTGGAACAGGCCCGTGGGGGATCATGGACCTCCACAGTCAGATCCGAAAAGGAGCCATTTGATATTTAGATTCTGTTTGCCTCACCTTTACTGTTGGATCCGAGATATTCTTTCCTCCACATTGTGTGACCAGAAATGTGAGAAAAGGAAGCGGGGTTGGGCTACAGAGCGCCATCCCCTCACCTAGCTTCTTTTCTGAGAGAGGTAACAGTTCCAGTGGCCCTGTCCCCATCCTGGGCAGGGGACATGTGCATGGCTTGGTGAAGGGGACTCAGAAGTGCCTTCCTCAAGGGTATGTACCCGGACACATTGTGACATATTCCTTCTGTGGATAAATAGAAGACAGCTGGCTGTTCTCCCTTCTGATTCATGAGGTTTTGTTTTGTTTTTTCCCTTTTGTGATTTTTGAGTCAGTTTAGTTTTTTTTTTAATTATGTTATGTTAATCACCATACATTACATCATTAGTTTTTGATGTAATGTTCCAGGATTCATTGTTTGCGTATAACACCCAGTGCTCCATGCAGAACGTGCCCTCTTTAATACCCATCACCAGGCTAACCCATCCTCCCACCCCCCTCCCCTCTAGAACCCTCAGTTTGTTTCTCAGAGTCCATAGTGTCTCATGGTTCGTCTCCCCCTCCGATGTCCCCCCCTTCATTTTTCCCTTCCTGTTATCTTCTTCTTCTTTTTTTTTTTTTTAACATATAATGTATCATATGATCTCACTGATATGAGGAATTCTTAATCTCAGGAAACAAACTGAGGGTTGCTGGAGTGGTGGGGGGTGGGAGGGATGGGGTGGTTGGGTGTACCTCTGAGTCAGTTTAGTTTTAATGACATGCCACATAATTTTAGAAACTTAAAGGGACAATTGCCCTATCACTGGGGCTCCTGTCTTACTGTCTGGGTGGAAGGCGAGAGGTTCAGCGCTGCACCAGATCGCTGGGTCAGACTTAGAGAAGATTGTTCATGAAAAGGCACCGGGAACAGTGGGAGATCATGGGCGTCTGAGCTAAGCAACCCCAGCGTGCTGTCCCAGCTGAGCACCCCTACTACTTGGGCGCCCCTGGAAATCACTTCATGAAGTCAGTTTCCTCACCTGCAATACAGGGGCCAATGTCCTTACAGATTGTAGAATCCCTAAATAAAAAAGAACACACATCCAGCATCTGATGAGAGTGAAGTTATTACTTTTTATAAGAACACTCGATTCAGGGACGCCTGGGTAGTTCAGTAGGTTAAGCATCTGCCTTCGGCTCAGGTCATGATCCCAGGGTCCTGGGATTGAGTCCCACATCGGGCTCCCTGCTCAGCAGAGAGCCTGCTTCTCCCTGTGCTTGCCACTCCCCCTGCTTGTGTTCCCTCTCTCTGACAAATAAATAAATAAATAATAAATAAAAAAGAACTCTCAATTGAAAGAGGTTATTTGAGATGAAGAGACAATCATCAGGATCTATGTGATGATTATTTAATTCACATGTCAAACCCAATTCAACAGGTGGCTATGAAATAAAACGGAAAGTGATCCTGTGTGAGAAGTATTCTTGAAAGCATAATACATTTAAATTGCAGGGAACTCACCCCCGGACATAAATACACCAGGTACCAAAGTAGCACTCGTAACAATGTTGCCTCCACATGAGAAACATTATCATAATTGGTTTCATGTAAAACACGCACCGAAAGATGAGCAATCAATCATTTCTTCACGAGAGGTCTGGAACGCACACCAGATGAGCTCTTTAGCTGAATGTATTTTAGAAGAGGCAGAACATGAAGGCCAAGTGCTGTGGCATCAGCCCTAAGCCTCTAACCAGACTCATCTTGCACACTCAGCCGGCCCAAGCACAAGGTACCTCTCTGTTGCGAGAAGTGCTGTGATAACTGACATGCTATAAAACTCCAGAGAATTAGGAAAAGCCAGCAATCTGCCTTTCTGATTGCTGCCAGAGAATACGCTTCACCATTTTATTGCCTGTGAAGATAAAATCAAACATTGCCTTGACTCCTGGATGTTGCTCTAATTCAATGCCCCCCTACCTCGTGCGGGCTTGTATGGTGTGTGGCCACTTGTCTGCCTCTTAAATTGCTGGCCACTGGGGCGGGAGCCAAGGCTTTTTATATGCTTTCTCACCGACCTCTGCCAAGACAGATTCTCAAATAATTAGATCTCGCTGCTCTGCCCGTCATTTTTACTACTTCCTAACATTTGCTTCCTTCTAAGACTTAAAGCTCCAGAGCAGCTTTTAGAACCACCATTGCAGGACTGTAGAGAGAGGGAGGTCTCATCCTCCCTCTGCACATCCAAATCCTATTGAGTCTAATTCCAATGCTGCCTCCTCCAGGAAGCCCTCTCATATCTTGGCAGTCAGAAATGGTCTCTTCTCCTACTCCCAGAAACACTGTAAGCATCATTATGGAGGCCACTTGTCACTTTCTGTTGCAGATCATGGGTATTTCTCTATATCTTCTGTCTCCCCTGGAAGAGTTTAAGTCCCTGGAGAGAGAGGGCCCAGGCTGGAGTCCCAGCTCTAGTGTGTCCTAAACACGTGGCTCTTCGCACAGGACTTCACCTTTCCTATTTAGTTCATAAGCTGTGCAATGGGAATGACCATACCTGCATAATAAGGACTTCGCAAGGACATAACTTGTATAAAGCAAATGCAAATTGGCCCCCAAAAGAGGCTCCATAAATATGTTGGGTGAGTGAATAAAGGATTGAATGAATGAATGAACAGCTTGTAACTTCAGCAAAGGCATTTACTACTTGCAAGATTCCAGAGCCCTAGTCCCCGCTGAAGGGCAGATGACGTAAATCAAACACCTCTGCCTGGCTGATGTTAAGACCCTTTCCAAAAAAGCAAGCCCATTCTTCCTTAAATCAATTAATCCTCACTGACAACTGCTAGAAGCTACTTATAAATAATAAACAACCAACTAAACGAAGTTTCTAGCATCTTCACTAGAGACACACTCCTTCTAGTTTATCAAGCCCATATAGAGCCATTTGTGTGGTTGGAAAGGGTACCCCCTCCTCAAGACACTATTACCATCCACTCCCCCCTCCAAAAAAAGCTTAATAAATACGCAGCTCGATGCTGACACCTGAGTTATTCACCTGCCTTGTGCCACTTCAATGAAAATAAAATTTAGACTTCCTGCCAGACTTTTGCCTAAACTTAGGTACAAAGTCAAGGGTTTCCACCATCACAAACGATTGGAAGGCTACTGTAGAATTCCCCATTCCTTCAGGAGCCCATTTGCTGAAATGTACTTTATGCCTTCAAGGATGATAAACCCTTGTGTGGTTTCTGGGTCTAGGGTGAATGGGGCCCCCTCCAGTGGAGAAAGACATAATATGGAGGGAATCATAGAGGTCTTGAATCTCAGCTTTTTGGTATTCACTTGCCCCTGGTACAAATTCATCCATTCAAGGACTATTTTTTTAGTATTTTTGTTTTTTATTTTACTTATTTCTTTATAAGAGAGGGAAAGAGGGGCAGAGAGAATCTTAAGCAGACTCCATACTCAGCTCGGAGCCTGACACCAGGCTCGATCTTACAACCCTGAGATCATGACCTGAGCCGAAATCAAGAGTCGGACGCTTAACCGATTGCACCACCCAGGTACCCTCAAGGAACGTGTTTAAAGCACGGACTAAGTGCTAGCCCTCGGGTATGAAGCTGAGTGGAACACAGACTGGATTCCCTTTATGAACTCACAGCCCAGTGATGGGGACTGAATATGATGTGAGCAATACTCTAATAGAATGATGAATATATCGTGGGAGCAAAGATGGAGATGTGCCCAACTCAACCAGGGCTGTGAATTTTAAGGATTTTGAGCTGAGTTTTGAAACTTGGAAGGAACTCACTAAGTAGACAAAATCAAAAGGGCATCCTGGCTGGATGAAAGGTTTGTGCTAAGGCCCAGCCGTGCAGACATGCACAGCAATCTGGGCAGCTATACATAGTTCAACCCATTCCCCAACCTGCAGCCAGAGATCTTTTAAAAATGCAAATCTAGCATCGCACCCGCTGAACTTGAGTGTACCTTCTGTTTAAAGTGTCCTCCCCTTTAGATTGCCAGCTCTAGGGGAGCTATGGCTCTCTTGCTCACCGCTGGATTCTCAGAGCCTAGCACGGGATCTGACACATAACAGGAACTCAGTGAATGAATGGACGGGCCAAGTGAGGTCTGAAGAGAAATTAGACTGAACAGTTGGGCAGTGTACACGGTGAAGGACCTTATGTAGCTCACGGAGGCATTTGGATTTTATTTACAGGCTATGGGGAGCCTTTGGAAGATTTTTAAGCAAGCGCTGTAACTGGATTTGCATTTTTAAAGGTTCACTTTCGGAGAGATAGCTCTGGCACCAGTGGAAACAGGATGGGTCGGAAGATTGTCTGGGCGGGAGATAGGAGGACTCGTTAATGAAGCGGCGTTCTTAATGCTCAGAGGGTGAGAGCCTGGATCGGCGAGGAATGTGGAGGGGAATTAGGGCGCGGAGACACCTATGTGGCTATTCAACAAGTAGAAACATCAGGATCTGGAGCTTGACTGGTTTTATGGGATATGGAGAAGGATTTAGGATGGCGCCACAGTTTCTGTTTAGACCACTAGATGAGGAAAAAGAGTCAATTAAATCCATAGGACCGTGAAGCGAATTATCTATTTACTTTGGGTTGTCAGTCACCGGGGCCTCAATCAAGGAAAACCATCTTTTCTGCTGCTTCCGGTCAGCCTTTCCGAGCAAGGAAGCAACAATTATCTGTCTTTGGCTCTGCCAGGGACTCTTAGACTCAAGTGTGAGAACCCTTGTTCCGTCTGTAACCCAAGTGAGTCAGTCAGTCCTATCTGGTTATGACATCGGCACCTTTCCATCTGATTCGAAGTCTCTAAGATGTGTTTTTTGCTTCTACAAGCACCAGGCTGCACTGCTGTGTCATATTACAGAGCAAGGCACAAAGGAGTCATTGATCGGCAGGTCTGCCATCGAATTCCTAGGTCGTTCCTCTGCTGCATCCCGTCTCCGGCACAATGAGGGACTGACCCGGGGTGCCCACCGGCCGTTTCCACAGGTCCGGGCCATTGCGGGTGGGGTGGGGTGGGGGACTCCTTCTACATTCTGGGCACTGCCCAGGGAAGGTTCAGGACAGGCCCCTAGTGGCGGCTGGGAGTCCAATCTGAGTTGTTATGCTCAGAGCCTTACGGAAAATTTGAATAGGGCCTGAGCAAACAGCACGGCTCACTTCTTGGCATCTGTAACTGGGACTCACCAAAATGCGATGTGGAGTCAGCGAGTGAGGTCAACTTTGGCTGAGAACCTCAAGCAGAGGGGGAGAGTCAAGGAGAGGAAGGACGGGGAGCCTGGAGCATATGTACCAGGATGCAGCCCTTGTTAAAAACAACTGAATAAAGGAACCCTTGGAGGAAAAGTGGTCACTCCAAATGCAGAGGCAGTCTACCCTTGCTCACCTGCTACTTGCCCCCGAGGCTGCCCGAAGGTGTTCATCAAATGCTGCTCCCGGGTCAAGTTCAAAGACCTGAGAAAACAACTCACAAACCCTTTCCTAGGAGAGTCACACATTCGGTCACACAGACTTTGGGAATTCCACGGAACCGAGAAACTGAAGTTTCTGTTTAAAGCCATGACTAGGTCTCATGTACGACTAGGGGTTAGTGCTTCTGCATACAGGCAGGAAATGTCCACAGCTCCAAATCCTGCAGGCAAACCCACCATTCCCTGGGTGGCAGTTAAGCAAACACTTTCAGAATGAGTATTAGGCACTTTCAGGTCCCTTGGGAACATTTTGCTCTCAGATCATAATTTTGTAAGTGGTTCCCCAGGGATCTGAAAGAATTCATGCTCTTATGGAAGGGGGCTCGCTCACTTTAAAGCTCTAGGATTTGCCCCAACACATGCATATGCTTGTAAAGACGTCCAAAAGTCTCAGTTTTGCTCCCAAAACTAGCTTCATCTAAAATCTCCTGGGGGACATATTAAAAAATCCAGATATCCTGGTCCTTCCCCTGAAGACTGATTCAGTAGGTTTATAGTAGGGCCTTCCGGAATCTGGATTTTAATAAGGGTGCTTGGAAATCCTCATCGTTAGGCAAATAAAGGCAATGCTTTCCAGCCAGGAGTCGCAGGTGGAGGGGGCAGGCCAGCCTACGGTCATTCCCACCACACCCCCAACAGATGAGCAGTGACCACAATGGGGAGGAGATCATGCTGGCCTGGGTGACCACAGGGATCTGGTAGTAGGAGAGGCCTGTGCTGGGCATGGGGACCGCAGGGAGGAATGCCCCGGAAGAAGGAAAGAAGCACTCAGAACAGGGTTCAGAGGTGAGGGGGTTTGCCAACAATTCTGCATCTCCTCAAAGTTCACGAGGAGATCATTCCTGCAGAAGCTATTCTAAATGAGGCTGTTACTGCTGGATTATGAGTCATAACCATAGCACGGTTTGGCCAGGACCTGTCCGGGGCGTAGTGGTGGGATGAAATAAAGGAGAACATCTGGAGAGTTAGGAGAAAATGTAATTTGGGGGAAGAACCAGCTCATACGGTACAAACTCATAGTGCTCTGGTCTGGCTCAGGCCATGTTTCTCTGTGACCCCGAGCTGCTGAGGAAGGGCCTTGTGGGTTTGTGTGTGTGAACCCAGGCGTCTCGTGTTTCCAGGGTCCAGCACAGTGCTTGGCACACAGTACATCATCGGTGGACGCTGCCGCCTTGCTTTGAACGGTGCCCCTCAATATTATTTGACCTTGGGGCTACTGGCATTTTGACGGAGATGACTGACTCACGACCAGAGCACTATCTGATTCTCATTTTCCCTTGAAGGCATCAGGAAATGCTTAGGCCTGTGGCAGGAATCACTGTCTACTCTAATTTCATTTCAGCGACTTAGTCTCCAGGTGTCTTGCTGGCTTCCCGCGGCTCTTCAGACTCACGCTGACTCAGGCCCGTCCCTTCGGATGCTGAGAAACCCTCCTGGCTCAGATTGAATAACCAGCCAGACGCTCCAGTCCCCCACTGCCTTGAGTGTGGGCTCCTTCCTGAGGGGCCTTCGTTCTCTTTCTCCTACTCAGCAACATGCTCTAGAAGTCCCAGCTGGAATTCGTCAATGAAATACTGAGCCGCGTGAGCCTTCTCTGACAGCTTCAATTATCGGCTCAGGGAGTAAAAACAAAAGTCAGGAAGAGATGTCAGAGGCAGAAAAGCAGCATAGAGTTGGGTCCTCCTGCGGCATGTATAACGTGAGGGAGTAGGTTTTTCTTCCAAGGTTTGGCTCCATTTTGGGAGTTTGCTACCTGAGAGGCATTAAAAAACCCTTATTTGACCAGTTAAAAAAATAAATGACCCAAAGCATGATTTATCTGTGATGGACTAACACTGTTTTTTAGGGTAGGGTGTAAAACGTGTGACTAACAATATCTTTTATTGAGCAATGACTATGTGCCAAGTATTTGACCGAGATAGTCTCCAGTTCTTAAAGCCCTGCTAGGTATGTGGTCCTACCTCCCTTCCCCATCTGCACCTTTCCAATGAAATTTGCTCAAGGTAACAGAAGGTTGCAGGGTCAGGATTTGAACTTTGGACTCCAAAACCTAAAGTCACACTTTTTTTTTGTCTTTAACACTTTTTATAACACTAATTTGTGTTTTGCTTTGGGAACAGCTTTACTGCGATATAATTAACATACCCTACTATTCAACCATGGAGAGTGTACAATTCAATAATTGTTAGTGTATTCACAGAGTTGTGCAGCCCTCATCGCAATAAATTTTAGAACATTTTCATCGCCAAAAAAGAACCCCCATATCCTTTAAGTATTACCTCCCTTATTCCTGGATCCCTTTTCCAGCCATAAGAAGCCACTAATCTACTTTCTGTCTTTAGAGATTTGTATATTCTGAACATTTCACATAAATAGATTTATCCAATATGTGTCCTCTTGTGTCTGGCTTCTTTCCCTTAGCATTGTGTTTTCAAGGTTCATCCACGTTCATCCCTCTTTATGGCTGAATCATATTCTACAGTTGTACGGATTGAATTGTGTCCCTCCAAAATACATACGATGAAATCCTAACCCCTAGCACATCAGAATGTGACTTTATTTGAAAACAAGAACACTGCACGTATAATCAGTCATGCTGGAGGTCATATACATATACATAGCCATACTGAGTAGGTGGCTCCTGACTCCAGTATGATCGATGCCCTTATACAGAGGAGAAATTTGGCCACAGAGACGTGCACACAGGATGAACACCATGTGAACACAAAGAGATGAGAGCCATGTGCCTATAAGCCCAGGAATGCCAAAGGTGGCTACCATCCCCCAGAAGCACAGAGGGAGGCATGGAAGATTCTCCCTCACAGTCCTCAAAGGTGCCAACCCTGCCAACACCTTCATCTTGGACTTCCAGCCTCCAGAAGTGTGAGACAATACATTTCCGTCTAAGCCACCCGGTTTGTGGCTCTTTGTCATGGCAGCCCTAGCAAACTAACACACACTATATGAATTTACCACATTTTGTTTGTTCACTTGTAAGTTGTTGGACATTTGAGTTGTTTCTACTTTTTGGCTATTATGAATAATGCTGCTATCAATCTTTGTGGACAAGTTCTTGTGTGGATGTGTGGTCTCATTTCTTTTGGGTGTATATGTACCTAGATGCAGAATTGCTGGCTCACGTTGGAACTCCGTGTTCAAACTTTTGAGGAGCTGGTAGACTGTTTTCCTGAGCAGTTACACCATTTTCCATTCTTGCCGGCAGTATATGAGCATCTGGTTTTTCCACATCTTTACCAGCATTGTTATTGTCTGTCTTTTTTATTATGGTCATACGGTGAGTTTGAAGTAGTATCATATTGTGGTTTGATTTGCATTTCCCTGATGGCTAATTATATTGAGCATTTTTCACATGCTTTACAGCCATTTGTGCATCTCCTTTGAAGAAAGGTCTATTCAGATTCTCTGCCCATTTTTTCCATTGGTTTGTCTTTTATTATTGTGTTGTAAGAGTTCTTCATGTATTCTAGATACAAGTCCCTTATCAGATATTTGCAAATATTTCCCCACAGTCTGGGGGTTTTCTTCACTTTCTTGATGTATCCTTTGAAGCACTAAAGTCTTCAATTTTGATGAAGTCCAATGTATATATTGCTGATTAGTGTTTTATCCACCTATTTTGCCTCTAAAGCTTGCCCCTCTGCAGTTGGTTTTCCAAGAGCAGCCAAAGTGATCTTATTTTTAAGTATAAAGTGAACCCTCCCAGGCCTCTGCACATGGGAAAATCCCAAAGATTCACCTGTGGGATCTGGCGCCATCCACATCTCCAGCATCATCTTACATTCTCTCTCTTGCTCACAACGTCCCAGCTGCTCTGACCTTTCTCTAAATGTCTACCTAGCTCCTGCCTTGGGGACTTTGCACTTGCTGTTCCTTTGTTGTATGAGCCTCTGTAATTTACATTCACCTGTTCCTTCTCTTCCTCGCAGACTCGGCTCAAATGCTGCTTCCTCCAAGAAGACTTTCCTGATCGCCCTCTCTAATGCAACAACTCCTCATCCACCCTAAATCCTCTTTATTACATCACCCTGTTTCATTTCTGCCAAGGGGACTCACATGAAACTTTTTTATTTATGTATTTACCATCTGTCTCTGCTAGAACCTAAGTTTGATAATAGCAGTGACCTTCTCTGGCTTGTTCATTGCTACATGTTCGTTTTGGGGACAGTGCTGGGCATATAGGAGGTAGTTGGTAAGTATTAGTGGAATTACGGAGCAATGCGGTAGAGCGGTAACTAGACAAAGTGTAGTTTAGCATGGCAACGCAGAACTGAGAGAAACCTTCATAAATCTTAGGATTGGAAAGAACCATAATCCTTTGGGTTTTATCAAGTCCCTTCAGTACAGTATAGTTTACATAATTTGGAATATTGGGCCTCTGACAGGATGGGAAAGCCAAGGGGTGTATCCTTTATGTACGCGAGAAAAATCCTTCTCAAATTTTAAAATGTAAACAAATTACCAGGGTGTCCTGTTAACGTGCATCCTCTGATTCACTAGATCTGGGATTCTGCACTTCCACCAAACACTCAAGTGATGCTGATGTTGCTGGTCTGGAGCAGCTTGGAGCAGCAAGGGTTGAGGGGACAGGAACACCTTAGTTCACGTGATGATGTCACCCCACTGCCATCTTGAAACTAGCAGCATAGTAAGTCTTCACATATCAAAGGAAGAAAGCTGCACATTTCAGTCTCTGAAGGGGTCGGGTCGTCAAACAATCCCCTCCTCTCCACCATCCAATGCGAGATTTCCCTCTACAAACATATCTTTTCCAGAATACTTGAGCCAACAGAGAAGGCCCCATCGTGGGAAAAGCCTACTTGCCTTCCTATCTCTCAAAGCTATGGATTTTCTGTTGAATTACTATGTCTTCTCTCATTTTGTATGCTGAAAAAGAAGCGCTTACATGTGATTCAATTCTACGAACATTTACTGAGCATCTACTGTGCACCTGCCTTGTGTTTGGAACTAGAGGTACACAGACTTGCCCTTCTCCTCCAGGAGTCTAGTCTAGCGACTGCAGTGAGATGAGAAAACAAATGTGCTAGTTATGATACAATATGAATGCTTCTATAATGGAAGCATCCAGAGCTTTGGGGGAGCTGAAGCATTTTATTTCCAGAGTAGAGACTTATCAGTTGAGTGAAATGAGTGCACCCATCTTGTCTGACTCATTATTTGGCTAACCCAATTGCTTCACACACCAAAGAGAATGGGGGAGGGGGTGAGCACAGGAGGGAGGAAGGGCAGGAGAGGCCTTTTACAGTGTACTATGGTAGGGAGACTGGCATGCCATTCCATTTCCTAACAAGAGCACTGGAGACATGTCTAAAGCACCATGGAAGCAGAGGAGGAGATGGTTGATTTGGCCTAGAATGTTTGTTTGTTCATTTTTTAAGTAGGTTCTACACCCAATGGAGGGCTTGAACTCAGGACCCCGTCACATGCTCTATAGACTGAGCCAGCCAGGCGCCCCTTGGCCTAGAATGTTTAAAAGCATCATGGAGGGCGCCTGGGTGCCTCAGTTGGTTAAGCGACTGCCTTCGGCTCAGGTCATGATCCTGGAGTCCCGGGATCGAGTCCCGCATCGGGCTCCCTGCTCGGCGGGGAGTCTGTTTCTCCCTCTGACCCTCCCCCCTCTCATGCTCTCTCTTCCATTCTCTCTGTCAAATAAATAAATAAAATCTTTAAAAAAAAAAAAAGCATCATGGAAAGGAGGTTTGGGTTTGATCCTGAAGGATGATCAGAAGGCTGGCAGATGGACAAGAGGAAGAGCGCTCCAGGCTCAGGGTCTTGTGGTGAGGAAATACTTGATGAACTCAAGTTCAATCCAGTGCAATGAGAGCTAGGTGTGGCCCAGGTGTGGGTTACACGGTTGGGGGCAGGGGGGGTGAGTGGCTGAGGATGAGGTCAGAGCTGTGGGGAAGCTAGGACTTGCCCTCCAGGAAACAGAGATTAAAGGCAGACAACCATGTTCATGCCATGTATCAAAAAAGGGCTCTGTGAGTTGCGGAAAAATGAGAAGTTTAGTGCTGTTAAAATGGGGTCAGCAAACTCTTTCTGTAAGGGGCCATATAATACTGTAAACATTTTAGGTATGTGGGCCTTTCGGAGTCTGTCACGACTATTCAACTCCACCACCACAGAGAATCTGTAAGTGAATGGGTGTGGTTGTATGCCAATAAAACTTTATCAGTGCTCACATTTGAGATGCATATCATTTTCACGTGTGACGAAATAGTATTCTTCTTTTGATTTTTTTTTTCTACTATTGGAAAATGTCAAAACCATTCTCAGCTCAAGGTCAGTATAAAGTCAGGCTGAGGCCCGTACCTGGCCCCTGGGCTGTAGTTTGCGGACCCTGGGTGAGAGC
Organism: Halichoerus grypus; assembly: GCF_964656455.1. Classification (NCBI taxonomy): domain Eukaryota; kingdom Metazoa; phylum Chordata; class Mammalia; order Carnivora; family Phocidae; genus Halichoerus; species Halichoerus grypus. The sequence goes on from NC_135721.1 coordinate 6,653,658, forward strand.
AAGGCCGAGAGAAGGTAAGAGTGGCGGAAGCCGGGGAAAAGCCTGGCACAGACTGTGACTAAGGAGTTCAACTGTATCCTGTGGCCAATAGGGAGCCACCGGAGCTGTTCAGGGAGGGATACGGTGTTCAGATGAGGCACAAGTGGGAATCGGTGCCACCTGAGGGTGTCCTAGGAAGCCTGAGAATGGAGCTAAGTTGAGGGGGAAGCCAGTGATTTGCTGCAAGAAAATAAATTAATGCGAGCACTCTTTAAAAGCTTTAGCAAAATCTATTTACATACAGAGTGCTAATTAAACTTTCTTCGCTTTTTCATTAAAACAGACCACACCCTCTGTTGGCACTTAATTGTGTTGTTCCAAGTACTTGAAAACAACAAATGGCATTTTCTTAATTACCCGAAGATAATTTTTATTAACACAAGTTGCCTTTGCTTGTACAGTCCAATTTATTGAGGTTTTTGTCCCACTCGGGCTTTATTCCATCAGCATGACTCAGAGTGGGAAGGTCTAATGCTCTGCCTCCTGGCAGGGAAGATACAATTAGACTCAGTAGTGGGCTGGTAAATGTTTAACAACCTGCGGGGGGGGGGGGGGGGGGGGGGGGAGGGGGGGGAAGGTGTGTATACATACATTTATTTTAACTTTCACTGATACAAGGGATATACAGTACCCAATTTATAAATAATACCAAATTATACAGTATTCTTTATGATAAATTCCATACAGCTAATTGATTCTCACAGAATGCTTTCATTTCTTTTTGCTGAACTCTTGTATTCATGGCCAATCGGTGTTTACAACTCAACCATGATCTGACAAAATAAGACTATGAATAAATGCTTATTACCCAGTTCAGCGAAGAACTTGCTCATGTCATTGACAAATGAGTGTAGTTCCGACATGAATGTTGGTTGATATTTCTGTCCATGTTAATAAATAAGACAAAAGTGAAGCCATAAAGATGTATGCTGTAGCTTCACTCATCTGTCAATGACATGAGCAACCTCTTTGCTGAATCATATCACAGTGTGCAAATACTAGAAGAACATGACCTCAGATATTTTCACTATTCACAACGTAAAGGTTACAGACATGACACGCTTTTAATCTGTGTTATTAACATTTTTTCTACCACTTTATTAAGTTTAGACGATCAACACAACAATAAATAAAACCTTGGTTTTTAGCCTTTGTAAATACTCCCACCATGGACAATTTCAAGCTACCAGAATGTGGAATTGGGAAGAGATATATAGTAGCACACCATTAGAATAATGTTTCTACCATCCCGGTGCAATCAGCAGTTTGCCAAGTGTCTGAAAATCTAACTGTCCATTCTCTGGAATCAGCTCTAGCTGGCTCCAGCATAGTGCAGATTATGCCTCATTTTTTCTAGAACTGTCTCTTGCAGTTCAGCAATCAAGAGTGTTACCCAGAGAAATTGCTTTGTTAAAACAAAAAAAATGAACAGACCTCAAGTATCTTAATGTGAAGTCAGCTATGAATAAATCAGTTTGTCATCTAAAATTACCAGCTTAACAAAGTGACAACATTCTCAAAAATTAGCTTTAAACATCCTCTAAAACATGCTCATTCTCACATGTCTGGGACCAATGATTAGATTCTCAGTAATAATATGGCCCTTGTGGCATTTTCCCTTTTGTGCCCAAACTAACATAAAACATGGATCATGGAATCAGGGGGATTCAAAATTAGCTAGTCCAGCTTCTCTCATTTTACAAATGAACTGAGTCCAGAGAGGTTAATTTACTTATCCAAGTCACAGAGAAGCAAAGCTGGTATCAAAACCTAAGGTTTCATTTGTAAAATAGTTTCTGTGTGATAATTTTTTCCCCCTCAAGTGTAAGGTGAGATCATTGTGGTAAATGTATCCAAACTTCTCTCACTTTGGGATAAGTGCGTCCCTTTAGTAACACTGTTTTGGGGAGAATGTCATTAAGCTGTAGAAAAGAAACTTCTGGTTATACTTACATGTTATATCACTAGGGTTGTTGTGGGTCCCCCCCCCCTTATTTCATTACACAGTTTACCATAATTCTTTTAAGGCGTAGGTCTATCTATCATTCTAAGAGTAATTCTTCACAAATTAATAGCAAGTGAACTGGGTAAGTCTTGTGTTGAACCAGCCAACCCTCAGGCACATTTCAGAGTTAAGAACTACCTTGACCTGGGAGTGAAAAATCCCAGGTTCTTGAGAACTACTGGAGGCAGAAAATTCCTTTGGAAAATGGGCTGTTGGCCAGACTCAATGAGCCGCTTAAAATGTCATTTTTGAGAGGAGAGTTTCTTTCCTCTTCCCTGGAAATGACAAGTCTGCAACACATTTCTTTTCTTTTCTTCCTTTTTTAAATTTTTTTATTTTTAAGTAATACAAGCCTACAACCTCTTATCTGAAATTCCTGGGGCCAGATGTGTGTGGAATTTAGAACTTTTCAGATTTTAGAATGGTAATACAGCACATACACACTGGATATTCTGAGTCAACCCCAGTAGGGTCTGGGGCAATACTCCATAATCAAGCACATTTATATTTTGCAGCAAAACATGAATATTCATATGAAGTGGGATTAAACAAGACTATAAAATAGCTTCATGTCAGTTCATTTCAGGTCAATTTTATGACAGACTTATTTTCAAAATTTTAGGTTTTCAGTGCTACTTAGATGTGAAAGTTCTTGATAAGGGAGTACAGGCCTTTAATGATGTTATCAGTAAGTTCTTCCCTTAATGCATTAAAAAAATGTGTGTGTGTGTGTGTGTGTGTGTAATGTTTTCTTGAGCCATGTTCAACTTTAATTTTATTCTTTGTTGGAAACTACTCATTCTCACTATATTAATTTCAGAGACACATTAGCTGTGTCCTGCTCTGATCTTGCTTTAATTCCCCGCTTTTGCATGGAGCGAGGTTTTCTGCGATTCTCAGGGGTGTCTGTGAGAGTACATTGCTTTCGTGTTCTGTCACAGGTGTCCTCTTTGCAACACCAGTGGACTTGGCAATGACTTGCTTCCCACCAGCCCTCCTTGCAAAACGCATTGCAGCTTTGTAATTTTATGTCTGTGGCTACTAGAAGTTCCTGTAAAGATACCTGAAAAGTTATATTAAACTACAGGAAACAAGAACAGGAGCTGCCTATGAAGAGAGAGCGGAGAAGAACACCATGCTCAACTTTGTCCCTGTAAAAGAAATCTTGATCAGTCTGGTTAATGCTGTCCTAGATGCCAAGGAAAAACACGACTTCCTCGTCTTAAATCCTCAGGGCCTGCTAAATACTAGCCCTCTAAGAGTCAAGACTTGAAAAATTATCCGGAATATTCTCCAGTGTCAACAACAAAAGCTGTAGCTGTAAAACTAGCTGGGAGGAAAACAGAGTCGGCCTGGTGTAGGGGAGGATGTATTAATATAAACATGGACAGGATTTGGATTGTACAAAGTTGCATATAGAGGAAACCCACCAAAGACGCTGGAAGAGTGAAAACACTTAAAAGAAGCAGAGATGCTATGGTTTTAAAGACTGTACCTTATTGCCTGGTGCAGTAATAAAAGCTATCCACTAAGACAGCTATTTCGGACAGCTAAATTTCACAGGCAATCCTACTAAAATACCAAAGGCCATACATAACGTCTGACCCAAGCTGCCATGGCATCTAGCAAATTCTTACATGGGAGCTTAAAAAAGATTGTTTGACTGGTCCACTGTCCTGCAGCTTTGTCAGGAGACTGCTTTGTCTGACATACTGAATTTCCAGCGTCTCTCACACTTCCTCCTTTTCAGATGCACAAAAGGTTTTTGTCAAGTTTCTCTTGGTTTTATGGCTGGCAGCTACAGAAACCATGCCACATGCCTGGTGTAGAGTTATACGGTGTGATTCGATGTGACTGGTGTCTTCAGAGCTTCTGGATATTAAAAAATAACTATTAAAATTTCCTTAAGAGCTGTTATGTGAAAATCTGTAGACTAATTCAAACTCTGTACAGGACCAGTTACGTACGAGATTTGCCGGCCATTTTTGCGTGTTCTCTCTGAAACCATATGAAAAAGAGCTGTCTCCGGTTCCCATGCCCTTCCCCGGTCCACTGCCCTTCCTACAGAAAATCCACCTCGGGGCATCCAGTTGTCCTCTCAGGCTGGGTCCTGGTCTAGCACCCTAAAACTATTTCCAACGAACCCAGAATGATCTGTGCTTCTGTAAGATTAGGGAACACGACTGGGGTGTTCACTAGGGGCCTCATGAGCTCTGTGGCACTCTGACCCCCGAGGCAGCGGGACCGAAGTTTGAGCCCCGCCGTCCCCGGGGCCTTCACTGTGTGCTCTTGGGCAAACTGTTTTCTATATAAAGCAGATAACCCTCGCTTTACGTGCCTCGTGAGGCTGGGAGGATGAGACGACTTCACGTAGAGCACGGGAGCACTCACCATATGCTCGTTTCTTGTGACTGTTACCGAACCCCAAACTGGCGAGGGGTGCTGCCCCGCGGGGCGCGGGAGGCATTTGTCGCGCGGAGTGCGGGCCCGGGGCGGGTCGCACCGTCCGGCAGGGGGCGAGCTCCTCGTACTTCCTCCCTCCCCCGGACGGGCATTCCCGGAGGTCTGGGGGGGTACCCCCAGGAAGGGTCCAAGCCCGCGGTGGGGTAGGGTCCAGAGGGGTGGGCTGCGGCTCGGCCCAGAAGGGTGCGACGCGGCCCCGCCTGTCCGCCAGGCCCGGGGGGCGCGCCCTCGAACCACGGCGCGCAGCGCGGGGCCCGAACGCCGACACAATGCGGCGCGCGGTGGCGGGCGAGCGGCTCGGCCGGCCGGGGCGCGCGCCGCCTTCCTCCCTGCAGGCTCGGCTTCCCGGCGGCCGCGGCGGCGGCGGCGGCGGCGGCGGCGGCGGCGGCGTCGGCGAGCGCGCGGATTGGCGGCCCGGCCCTCCGCGCCGCCCCGCCCCGCGCTCCGCCGGCCGCCGCCCCCGGCCCGGACCCGCCCCTCTCCGCGGGAGTCGCTCGGGGCCCGCGGCTGGGTGGCCGGCAGTTCCCGCCGGCTCTGCGCGTCCGCCTCGGGGCTCGCTCGGGAGGGCAGGCGGCGGAGCCCTCGGCGCGGCGGGCGGACCGGCCGGGCCCGAGCTGCGCGGGGCTGTGCGCGCGGCCCCTGCTCCCGCCGCCCGGCCCCGCGGGCGGCCGACCCGCGCCCTGCGGCGGCTCCTGCGGCTCCTGCGGCGGCGGCCCGCGCCCCGGCGCTTCCCTTTGTCCGCGGGCCGGGCGAGCTGCGGGCGCGGCGAAGGCGGCGAAGGCGTCCGAGCGGCCGGTCGGAGCCCGCGCGGCGGCTGAGGCGGCGGCTCCCCCGCGGCCGGCCGCCCGCGCGCCGAGGCGATGCCGGACCAGATCTCCGTGTCGGAATTCGTGGCCGAGACCCATGAGGACTACAAGGCGCCCACGGCCTCGAGCTTCACCACGCGCACGGCGCAGTGCCGGAACACGGTGGCGGCCATCGAGGAGGTGAGCGGCGCCGGGCGGGCGTCGCCGGGCGGCGGGGGCGGGCGGGCGGGCCGGCGGCCCCGGCCTCAGGTGGCCCCGCGGCCCCGCGCCCTGCCCGCCGCCCGTCCCGCCGGTCCGCCCCCGCGCCTGCCCGCGGCGCCCACAGCCCGGGAAAAGTTTCTTTCCTCAAAATCCGACGCGGCCGGGCCACCCCTGCCCGACACAGAAGCCCTTTGTTCCGTGTAGGTGGCTCCGAGGCGATGGCTGATGGCTACCTTGGGCCTTTTTAAGAGCCAACCCCCCTGCCTTCTTTTCCCTCGCGGGGCCCCGGGCCGGGCGGCTCCCGGTGGCGCGGCCAACTTTGGCTGGGAAGGCGGGGTGGGCGGTGAGCGGGGACCCCCGCGCCCGGCGCGGCGGGGGTCGTGGGCTCACCAGCCATCCCCGGGCGCCCACCTCCCACTTGTTCTGGAAGAGCCCCTGCCCCCAGCCTGCTCCGCGCGCAGCGGTGTGCTCCGAGCTCCGCCGCGGCCCTCGCCCCCTCTGCCCGACTCTCGGGTGGGTCGGAGGACCCCGGCTGTCCAGGAAAAGGTGTGCACACCTTAGCGGGGGAGGCCTGACCGCATTCCGCACCGCGCCCGGGAGCCGAGTGCGGGGAGCTGTGTGCGGAGCCGGGGCTTCTGATCCGAAGACCTTTGATAGCCGCCCCCAGTTGCGTGTGTCTCACCTGCTTGAACCTCTGATCGCCTCGCTCCCCATCAGCCTGGAAAAGGCCTGATTTTAGTCAAGTGCTTTCAAGGTGCAAAGTCATCATGCCTAGTGCTAACTGGTAAGCCCTCCACATCCTGCGGAGAGAACACTTCGGAATGAACCAGCTTGGGCTGACAATCCAAGCAGCCTGCGGCGAAGGGCTGAGTTTGTGAGTCCAGGGCCACCGCTGGCTGCGTGGTGTGGGGCAGCTCCTCACCTCTCTGCCCTCATTTTCCTTACCTAGCAAACGGGACTAGAAATACATCCTTTCCGGGGTTATTATGAGGGTTAGAGACGTGGTGTGTAAGGTGCTTCGCACTCTGCTTGGCTCATAATAGGTAACTGGTTTATAAGCCACACGTGTGCTAGTGTAGAACAGATGATTAAATTTCTCTAGGCCAGAATGTCAAGTTACAGCCTTAAAATGGGGGTATTGTAGGGATTTTAGAAGATGATGATTGGGCTAGAGTGAGGGGAGGTCACCGCAGAGCTTTTAATTAAGTGATGCCATTAATTTTTTTGCCCACTTGAACAAAGCATCTGCTGTTAGGAATTGTTTGGGGGGAAGATCCAGAATGTTTCCCTTAATGGGAATTTTTTTCTTTGCAGACATAAACAGTCAATAATAGGCTAAATCATAAGTAATAGATTCAGCATTCTGAATGTTTTAAGTATAGCTAGGGCATCGGCCGGCCCTCTTTCCTTCCTTCTCTCCTTTTTTTGGTGGAGGAGAGCTACACGCAAACCTTTTGTAGTGAGTTCTGTAACCCCACATCACTTAATTCTACTTGTGTCAGCAAGGCTTAAAAAAGATAGCTTCAAAGTAGGCAGATGGGGATGACCCAAAGAAGTTTTTCCAGAAGTACTGGTTGAAAAGCAAGGGGAACATTTTCTCCATGTTTTGAGAATACACTATTAATAATGTCTATGGAAGGATTGCAACCAAAAAAGTAGCTGAATATTTCTTTAGGGAAGGAAGCTTTTACATGATGCCTTAAAAAAGGCTTGATTGTGTGTGAAGTTCTGTTTCTTTTCCCCACTGCAGTTTGTCACTTAAATATTAACACTGGCAGATGCTGGGAAGCTAGGCAAATAGGAATTGCTATTAAAATTGGCATCCCTTCCTCTGATTAATTTTAGTTTGTAGTGTATAATTCCAAAGCTTTTTTTGTATGCTGTGCAGGAGATTATCCGAGAGCTCAGTTACTGAGCAGATTAAAAAGAGACTGGATTTGGTCATTTTATTAAATTGCAAGCTTGCTCCATGTTGCCATCGAAGCACACGAATTGGTTAAATTCTCAAAAATGAAAAAATTGAAATCATTACAGGTCTGTTTTCACTTTAAGCAAAGCCACTATTCATACTATGATGGTGAAATTTGTGAGTTTGGATTTTTGAGATAACTACATTTGAAAGGTGTTCACTCTCTGAGGAATCACTGTGGATTCCTTTAAATAATGCTCTGTTCTCGGGTGTTTAACGTTCATTCCCATTACCAAAACTTGTTCCATATATACTTTGATTAAGAAGTGATGCCCACATAGTTTGGTTTTCAACAAGCATCTACTTTTCATACTGAAGTGAGACAGAGAGTGGGTATTGTAACTTATTCATTTAACAGAAATAAAATAAATTTAAAATTTGCAAGCTCTTGGCCCTATGTTTAAATAAATGATTCATGAAATTAGCAAACTAATTTTAAACTGAAAAACCTTTGTGAACCTTATACTATGAATGTCACATCTGTTAGATCTATTTCTCACCCCGGCTTTATACATGAAGAAATTGAGACTCAGGATAATTTGCTCAAGGTTATAGAGCCTAGTAAATTGAAGAGCTGGAATTGAACTTGGCTCCATGTTGTTTTCAGAAGTGTTGCTGTTTCCTTTTACTTTCTTTTTTAAGATTATTTTTAAGTAACCTCTACACCCAACATGGGGTTTGAATTTACAACCCGGAGATCAAGAGTCATGCGCTCCACTGACTGAGCCAGCCAGGTGCCCCTGTTTTTTGTTACTTTTAAATAATGCTGAATTCTCAAAAAAAAAAAAAAAAAAAAAAAAATGCTGATTTCTCTGAATTCCTCATTTGTCAGACCTGGTTCAAGTTCAGACTCTACTACTTGCCAGTTGTCTAAACTTGGGTGAGATACCTAACGTTTTCTCACTTTCCTCAGCACTAAATTCTGGATAATAATACTTCTCTACCTCAGAGGGTTGTGGGGAGGGTTTACTGAGATAATCCACAGCACCACACCTGACAGACAACTGGTTTAGTAAATGCTAACTGCTTAACAGATTATATTATAGTTAATCCATGGAAACTGGTGAGGGCTTTGGCACCAAGATGGGATTTACATGGGGGTTGGGTAGGAAGAGTAGGGGAAATGGATGAATGGTTGAATGAGTTAAGTGAATTAAAAACTATGTATCTGTTAACCCATGCTTATTTTTTTTTTTTTTTAACCAGTTTGTTGTCTTGGCAGCAGGTCAGCACGTAGCTATGTTTTAAAATATTCGCCTGGTGATCACTTTCTCTGGGTAAAGTAATTATTGTGCACATTTTTAGCAAAGTCTGCTGCTACCACTAGATGGAATCTGCCCTGTGTTTTTGGAAATAATGGAAAAAAATAAGTAGTTGTGGCATAACTCTGAAAAGTGAGCTTTTCCCCTTTTTGGGGGGGGGTTATTTCTGTCTCAGTTTCTTTGAGTCTCTAGGCACTTTGAAATATTCTCAAAATAGGAAAAAATTGTATACATACTTGGAATATTCATGTTTATAAAACCCTCCTGTAGAGCATCATCCATTCTATCTTGCTTATTTGGCTTTGTTAGATATGTAGTTTTAAAAATAAATTTGATGTTGACTTGTAAGTATTAAAATTTAATCTACTTCCTTCCGGGGCCATAATTCTCAACTCTGTTGTCCTTGGTTACCTTGGAAATCTCATTGCTGTCACAAGCGCAGGGTTCTGACTGCAGGGGTAAAATGAGCATCTGGGCTGCCCAGATTCCCAGGGGCCTTGCTGTCCTTGGGGCCAGATGCGCCTCCCAGCAGTTAGAGTGGGAACCTGGCCCATGTACTTTTTAGGCAAGAATGTGATTGTGAATCTTAGCTCTTTGTGAAGAGGGCTCTTCCAAATCCCAGACTAACAGATCTTGGATCTTTTGTCAGAAGGACATCATCTTTTTGCCTATGCATTTGTGTTTTTGGAAATGAGGTTTTGTGGTCAAACAGGGCCACCTATTTATGCTGTGTTCTGAAATCTGGACTTAATGTGTTTGGAAATTTTTGAGTCATTTAAGGAGGAAATGATCTTCTCTTGTTATGTAATTCCGCCCCCCCTCCCGCAATTCAGTTTCCCTCTTTCTTGTGATTAACAGTAAAAATACTAATGGTACTCCTGGTAGGTTCCAGGCTCTGTCATGCAGTTTTTATTGAGTCCTGTTGTGTGCTAGGTGATGGGAATAGAATACCAAGTGGAGTAAGTTCTGTCTTTGAAAGAACCTACAAACTTAAGTGAGAGAGGCTGACATCTTATAAACAAATCCATGCAATAAACTAAGTCAATGTGAGGGCTTTGGCTATAAGATTGTCCAGAACCATGGATGCCCAGGGATGGCATTGGTCAAGTGTGCTTGGGGCTGTGGTTAGGAGGGCCTTGTATAGTGATACGCGATTGAGTCGCGAGGTCAAGGTGATCATCTGTGGGTTACCACATGCTTTAGTCACTAAAGTCTCAAAATGGTCTTCTGTGTCTGCCTTCCTGCCTTAGGTAAATCGATCCACTCCTGAGGTGGTGGCCAAGTAGGCCTCTGATAGGATTCTCGTCGTGTGCAATTTACAGAGGGCCGCTCAAGCCGAGAATTTGGAGGGATCCTTACTTCTTCCCTTACGCTCCACATTGCTAGACATTGCTGCCCTTCTCCATGGAGCGCATGCATCGTAGGCGTGTGCTGTCTGACACGGTAGCCTGAGATGTAAAATTCAGTTTCTCCACTGTCCTAACTGAGATTCAAGTGCTCAGTAGCCACGTGTGTACTGGACAGTGTAGATTTAGAACATTTTCGTCCTTGCAGAAAGTGCTGTCGGACAGTGCTGTTTCAGACCCTTGCAACTCACGGCAGGGCCCACTGACCAGCAGCTTGTCGGCACCGCGGTCTCAGATCCCACCTGGACCTGAGACGGACTACATTTTAGTGACATCCCCAGGTGCATTATATGCATATTAAAGTTTGAGAAGCACCGTTCTTCTAAGAGTGTGAATCCTGGCTGCACAGTAGAATCACTTGGGGGTGGGGGGGGGGTGCGGATTTTGTAGAACACAGATGCCTGGCCTACTCCCTGAAAGTCTGACTAACTGGTTTGGCTGGGGCCTGAAGCATTGGCATTTTTTAAAGCTTCTCCCCAAATGGGGTCGGTAATCCCTGCAGTAAACAGATAATCATGTAGTGTAACATCGGTTACACTATCAGTGATAAGTGATAAGTGATAAGAAAAGTTGAGTGGAATTTGGGACTGGAAAGGGACTTCGGAGATTGGGAGACAGATCAGGAAAGGTCTTTCTGAAGAGGTGACATTAGAGCAGAGGCTGGAATGCAGTGAGGAAGCCAGCCAGGGAAGAGTTGGGGTGGAAGAACAGCATGTGAAGAGGCTGCAAGATGTGAACTGGGCTGGGGCATTTAAGGACAGGAAGAAGGCGGTGGGCAAGGAGGGAAGGACGAGGGCGGGCAGGGCCATGTCACACAGGCCTCGATGGTCTTGGGAGGGAATTGGACTTTGTTCTCCTGGGACGGGAGGCTATCAGAGGGTTTGAGCAGGGAATAACATGATCGGATTGACATTTACAAATGTCATGGTGCTGGTTCTAGGGAGAATAGACTAGAGAGGAGACGGAGAGATTGGTGGGGCTGGGAGTCTGGTGTAGTCCTCCAGGCCAGAGGGTCTTGGCCTCTTAGCGGCAGGGGAGAGGTGCAGTCTGGTGGAGAGAGTGTTGGTGTGCTGGGGAGAGGTGAGCAGAACAGACGGCCGTCAAGCCCGGTTCACCCAGGTGACCTGGAGAGTGGACCTCTGGTTTCTCTGGTGAAGAAGCTGAAGCTCTCTGCTGGGCCTGCTTTGTGTCTGTGTGCTGGCCAGCCTCACTTGTTCTAGAACTTCTGTTAGGACCAATCCTGAATGTTTGTTTTGTTTCACGGCAGACTGGGATCAAGGAACATTAAAGCAGAGCGATGTAGACCTGGGCTGGAGGGACGTGTTCTCTCCTCTGCGGTTTCTAGGCTGAGGATAGCCGATGACACTTTCTTGGCTGTGTCAGATGCCTGAGATCCTGTCCCTGATCCAGTTCCCCAAACGCTCCTCTTTCCCTACTAAAAAGAGGTGCTGAGTTCACCTAGTCACTGTCCTGCAATAGAAACCCGCCTCCTTTGCTTACACTTGCATGTGTCCTATGGCCTTAACACCGTTGCCAGAGCCCTTCCCGGTACTTCGGTACCCTTATCGTTTTATCGGGTGCATAATGTTGTGGAATAAACGGGTCATTAACCAGAGCTCGAGTACTTGTATTCCAGCTGGATTTTTATTTGTATTTGGTTTTGTTGAGTTTATTGATTCGTAAATGTATGTTGGGCACCTACCAATCTGTTGTCTCTGCCAGGTGCTAGGGTCGTAAAAATGGACAGGGCTAGCTCCTTCCCCACAGACCACTTATATTCTCATCTTTTATGTGCAGTTATAGTTTAACTTCTTAGCCTTTTTTGTGCCATGGACCCATCTGACACTCCGAGGATGGTGGTGGACCTTTCTTCAGAAAGATGTCTTAATGCATCAAATACAATACAGAGGAATTCAAAGGGAACCAAATATAATGTAATACAGTTAGCAAAATATTTGAAAAATCTGTCATACCAAGATATGCTTCTTTACTAAAACATTTAATATCAAGATTTGGTAGTGGGTCTAATAATGTACTTTAATTTTGAAGTACCCAGGTGAGTATAAGCAATGTTGTGAGATATTTCAAACTCTGACGTTACGTTAATGTATCTTTTGTTGGAGTCACAGATGCTGCTAATATGACCATGGCATGTGGCTTACATTCATAATTGAAGAAAATGCTAAATTTCAGTGAGGGACTAGTGAAATACAGATGTCATTCTTTTTTTCCAATCCAGGTTTATGGACCCCTTGAATTCAAACAAAGAATTCGAGGCTTGGTGGTAGGATTCTTCCAGTTAATTGTTTTTGGGGTGAGTGAGTGACTCTGTAACAGTGCTCTTTAAGCAGGCTTCACAATTGTTACCCTGTCATTATGTTGGTTCTTGCGGTCTAGCTGTGAGAAGTGTTCTACCCGAAGCCAGTGTTAAGAGGATCGAGTAGTAAAGGTGTTGGGAGGAATGGGGGTGCTGGGTCACGCTGCCAGCTGGGGTTTGGCAGCCATGGTGCACCCGCACATTTTCAGGGTCAGGGCTTGGCAGTTTCTCCTGCGGTCCCATGGGTTCACTCACATGCTTGGGCGTGCCTTGGAGTTCGGCAGGACTGTGAATGCGTCTGCGAGTCCTGTACTGGGCCCTGAGCTGGGCTGCCTCTCTGCAAGCCAGTCCCCCGTTTTTACCTTTCCTGTTTTGCTAGCATGTTACACACTATCCTTGACTCTAGGGCGAGCTTGTTTGTGAAGGAGTAGTACGTTTTCAAGGACCTTCTGCCCGCAGTTTGAAGGGGAACTTCCCAGACTGTCGTTCTTGGTGAGATTACGTGTTTGAAATGATGCTGCTGTTGCATGAGCGTGTTTGGGAGATCCACAGCATGGCTGAAGTGTTATTGCTGGTCCCTTTTTTCTCCTCTTGTCTTTCTAGCATTGTTGGGGTGCTTACTGCGTGCCCGACATGCTCTAAGTTCTCTCCCGATGCTGTTACCTTGTTTATTACAAAAACCCTACGAGGTTCAGAGGACCTAAGCCACTTTACCAAGATCGCAAAGCTAGGAAGTGGTGGAGGCAGGATTCAAACTCAAGCATCCTGACACGAGAGCCTGGAGCAGCCGCCTGCCCCTGTGTAACCTGGGCCAGGAGAGGCCCTCCGTGTGGATGTCTGCGTGGCCAGCAGGACGCCTCTGGCTGTTAGTGTTAGTGAGTAGCTTCTGGTGTATTTCTGGAGTTGCTGCTTCTGGGAAATCCTAACTGCTCTTCTGCTTCCTCTCTGTCATTGCTGCTGTAGAAATGGTTTCTCTTCCCTCGCTTCACTGCTCTGCCAACATGCCCAGCCCTGCAGAGCTGAGTGGCCCAGGGCATTGCTCACACCCTGGCGGGAGGCCTGCCCTACTAACGGTATTATTAATGATGTCATCTTTCCACTCGATCCTGAAGATGGCTTTGTCAATATGGTTTTATACATAGATGCTGTCAAAATCAGGTGGCTAATGAAGACAGCTCCTTCTAATGATGAATTTCCTTGTCTGTTAGGATTCTAGCAAGGTGATCAGGATTTGGAGACCTCTTTCTTTAGCTTCCCACAAGAAATCACATTCTTATTACAGTTTTATTTTTTTTTAAACTAACTGCAACAATGGCTGACATTTCTTTGAGTTGAGCCTTAATTGTGTTTTAAGGACTGTGCTGTGGTTTATTTATTTATTTAAGATTTTATTTATTCATTTGAAACAGAGAGAGAGCATGAGCAGGGCGGAGGCAGAGGGAGAGGGAGAAGCAGACTCCCCGCTGAGCAGGGAGCCTGATGTGGGGCTAGGTCCCAGGACCCCGGGATCATGACTTGAGCCCAAGGCAGACGCTTAACCATATGAGCCGCCCAAGTGCCCCTGTGCTGTGTTTTAAATTGATTATTGAGTCCTTTCAGTGACTCTCTGAGGTAAGTCCTGTTATCTCCGTCTCACAGTTGAGGAGGTCAGGATGCAGACAAGTTACTTGATTGTGGTCCCCCCCACACACTAGCAGTTGACGGGGCCTCCCAGCCACACAGGGACGTTAGCCCTGCCATCCTGGCTCTCACCCCTCTTGGTCCTTGAATGCATCACCTGACGTCTCCTGCTGGCTCTTCTGGTCCTCTTGAGGTGTCTCTGTCGGTAGTGCAGGCTGATCATTGTAGACCTGTAGGCCAGTGCCCATTGTTGCTGACTTAGAGAATGTGTGACTGCCCAGACAGGACCATCAGACACTAGCCCCTGGGGGAGGTGCTGAGCATCAGAGGTGTTTATTAAGTGACCTTAACTGCCTTGAAGTGAGTTAAAAGGAGAGATCTGGCTTCCTCAGAGCTGAGGGACTGAGAATACTGTCACAGCTGTGTGTGACACGTAGGCAGTGATCAGACCCATCCAGATTTCCCTCTTTGTCAGCAAATCTGTGTTTTGAGAGAAGGCCACTGGAGGGTGAATCACAGATGTAGCATGTCCAGGCAGAATCAGGCTGAGGAGTCAGTTCCCTGTTGCCAGTGAGGGGACTTTGGGGGGAGATTCTGAAAGGAACAGGGAATCTTAAGTCCTTGTGCTGTATTTATTCCTCTGATAGCCCTGACCTGTTGCTAACCAGCTCGTGACCTTGGGCCGGTGTTTTCTGGTCCAGCCTCAGTGGCCTCGTGTAGAATGGAGAGCAGGATGAGATGAGCCGCAGGGCTTCTCCAGCTCTTAACATTCTGTGTCTCCAGTCATCTGCAACACAACTCAGTTGTGTGAGTTGCCTCTTGCCACTCTTTTCTGATCACCCCCTCTACTCTCTCTTTCCCTTAGCTGTTCATACTCATACTTTTCAAGAGGTTAGAGGTGAAAATAAGCTTCACCTCTTCCATTCCCCCCTTTAAAGATTCCCTTACCCAGAAGATCACTGGAGTCAACAGGGTAATTGGTACTTAAGCTGGAATGTCACTGGGTGCAGTTCCAGTTCAAGTTTGGGACAAGTAGGGCAGTGTTGTTTGCCGCCCATCTCTCCTTGGAGCAGCTCTTGTGGTCTTTGCTACATGTCTTTGGTCTCTTGATTCTCTGTCTTGCTTTACTTCGCTGGTGTAAAGCAGGTTGTGTTAATGATATCACAGGGTTTTGTGATCATTAAATAATTTGGACTGTTGAACTGGAAGTAAATACTGATCTTTTGATATCCACATTCTCATAGCTTTTCCTAGGTTTTTGGGAAAGCCTGTATTTTCCTCACTGGAAGCTGCGCTCTGTATTATGAAGCCCTGTGGATTTGGTTGTGTTAATATAGTGGAGTAGAAAAAGCACTCGCCAAGGAGTTAGAAGAGGTGATTCTAGTTCTCATTTGTTCTCTACCTTGCTATATGACCTTGGACAAGTCACTGCTCTGAACATCTGGTCTCTAAAATGAGGGGTTTGGATTAGTTGATCTCTGACTAACCTTTCCAGCCTGAAAATCCCACAGATCTTTGTATCACGTATATTGAGTTTGGAAAGATTCTAGCATAAATGGTGGGAATAAAAATCAGCAAGAAATGGCTAATTTGTAGTTCTGAAAAGAAAGTGTAGGTTCTGAATTATATATTCAACCTGAGTTTTTTTAAAAAAGACCTCTCTGTGGCTTCCTGGAATGCTTATTTATTGTTGTTTTAAATTGAGATTCGGTTCACATACCATAAAATTCACCCTTTTAAACTAATTCATTGATTTTTTTATTTTATTCACAAAGTTGTACGGCCTCCACTGTCCAATTCCAGAACATTTTCATCACACCAAAAAGAAACCCCATACCGTTAGCAGGTACTCTTGATTCCCCTTTCTATCAGCCCCTTGACAACCACTGATTTATTTTCTGTCTCTATGGTTTGCCTATTCCAGACATTTCATATAATGGGATTCATCCAATACATGGCCTTTTGTGTTTTCTACACATCCTTGTCAATGCTTGTTATTGTCCTTTTTTTTTAGAGAGGGAAGGAGGAGAGGGAGAGAGAGAATCTTAAGCAGTCTCTACACCCAGCACCAGAACCCGATGCTGGGCTTGATCTCAAGACCCTGAAATCATGACCTGAGCTGAAATCAGGAGTTGGTCTGCTTAATCGACTGAGCCACTCAGGTGCCCCTATTGTCTGTTTTTTGTTTTGTTGTTTTTTTGTTTGTTTGTTTTTTTATTATAGCCATGCTAGTGGCTATGAATTGGTATCTCATGGGCTTGATTTGCATTTTCCTAATGGACAATTTATGGTGCTGAGCATTGTCTCATGTGCCTGTGGCCATTGGTATATTTTCTTTAGAGAAGTACCTCTTCAGATCCTTTGCCCATTTTTAAAATGGGTTATTTGTCTTTACTGTTGGATTATAAGACTACTTAATATATTCTAGAAACTAGACTCGTAACAAATATGTGATTTGCACATATTTTGTCCAATTTTATGGATTGTCTTTTTACCCACTTGGTGGTATCCTTTGAAACACAGAAGTTTTTAATTTTGCTAAAGTCCAGACTATTTATTTTTCATTTGTGCTTTTGGTGTTATATTTAAAAACTGTTGCCTAAATTAAGGTCACAGAGATTTATACCTATATTTTCTTTAGAGAATTTTATAGTTTTAGCCCTCACATTGAAGTCCTTGATCCATTTTGAGTTAGTTTCTGTGTATGGTGTGAGGTAGGGATCCAACTTCATTCTTTTGCAGGTGAACATCCAGTTGTCCCAACACCATTTTTTGAGGAGTTCTTTCTCCATTGAATTCTCTGGGCACACTTTTTAAAAATCACTTGTTCTTTGATATATGGGCTTATTTGTAATAGACCCTGAGTTCTATTCCATCTGTCTGTCCTTATGCTAGTACTACACAGTCTTGATTACTGTAGGCTTATGGTAATTTTTGAAATCAGGAAATGAATCCAACTTTGTTCTTTTCCCAAATTGTTTTGGCTTTTCAGGGTCCCTTGCATTATTGTGTGAATTTTAGGATCAACTTGTCAATTGCTGCCAAAAAGCCGGCTGGGATTTTGATGGGTGTTGCATTCAATCTGCAGATCAATTTTGGAATTATAGACATCTTACCAACCCATTTTTAGCATCTTCTCATCTGTTACCCTGGGATATTTTTCATTTATTTGAGCCTTTAATTTCTTTTAATGATGTTTTGCAGTGTTTAGTGTACAGGTCTTGCACTTCTTTTGTTAGATTTATTCCTGAGTGTTTTATTCTTTCTGATGCTATCATAAATGGAATTGTTTTCTCAATTTCGTTTCTGGATTATTGATTACTAATGCATAGAAATATAATTAACTTTTGTATACTCATCTTATATCCTGCAATCTTGATGAATTTGTTTATTAGTTCTAATAGATATGTGTGCGTGTGCACGCGCACATGCACTTCTTAAGATTGTCTATATTCAAGATAATGTCATTTGCAAATAGAGATAGTTTTATTTCTTCCTTAACAATCTGGGTGTCTTTCATTTCTTTGTATTGCCTAGTTGCTGGATCAGTTCTTAATCATCTTTGAATGCCCAGTGGGTTGCACAGAATAGGGGCTTGATTACTTTATGGGATGACTGACTTTAGAATTAAGAAAACAGTTTGTATGTACAACCAAAATTCCTTACATATAATTTGTTTTGTTCCTTCTCATCTGGCCTCTGAATATACTAAGGAAATTAGAAGATTGGCCTGCTTGGTCTCTGGTTGCAAAGTAAGTTAGAAATGTCGCTTGGGTTGGTACGTGGGTTTCAGGTATTTGCCTCATTCAACCAGCATGTTCAGTAGTCACCTGGGAAGTTTACGGCCCAGGAGACGGGCCTTGTCTGTTTCTGCCACAGCAAATTCTGAACAGCCCATTGTTTCTGCTGGTTAATGTGGCTTTTTGGTTTCTCCTTTTTATAAGCATCGTCTTGATCGTTTTGACAAAAGGTAATTGTTGAGATTCCTGGTTTTCTTCTCACCTTGTAAATCTCTTTTTTGGCAAATAGGAAGGAGGCGTGTTTACTACAGGAGCTGCTGAGCTGTCAGAACCTGTCGGTTTTCTTTGTCTGGGTTCTGGCTTGCCAGGTTGCCGGCTTTTGATTTGGAAGCGGTACTGCTGGATTGTTTGCCGGCAGGAATGGCCCACGGTAAGGATCGTGAAGGAGGCAAAATGGCTCTTCACCTTTTTCATCTTCCTTCCCTACCCTCCTCCACGCTCATGTCTCCTTCTTTTCCTTGGGGACCAAGTTGCTTATGCTGCAATTTAGGTGGTGTCCAAAGCTTAAAATTCTCCTCTCCCTCGCTTTCTCTTTTACCTTCACTCCTTCCCTGTATTTCCAGGCCCTAAGGGCCTTGTGTTTTCTTTTTAAAAGAGGTTATTCCAGCCAGAGGGGACTCAGGAGGGAAGCTTTAATTTGGGATTTCTGAGGCCTGCCTTCCTACATCTCTCCAGACCTACTGGTAAGCTGTTGCTTTGCTGATGACATTTAAAGTTGGCCTTCTTTCCTGCCATACTGCCTCCACTTTCCAGAACTGGGTTTATTGTTCTGTCTTTTAAAAAATGATTTATTATCTTCTGTGGCAATGTGGAAGGAACTTAATTTTTGAAGTGCACAGTTTTTTCTTTATGGTCCCAGCAAAGAAAGGAGGCTTGATTGATCTTAGGACAAAATTGCTTTAGTCATAGCTGATATGAAATCTCCTAAGGGCTCCTGTTTTATTTGCTCTTTTAATTTATGAACCACCTTGCATCTCCTCAAGCATCTGTGCACGAAGGCAGTGAGCCTGATACGTCACATTCAGGGCTTTATTTTTGCCCCTAATACAAGGTAAGCTGCTTCAGGGTTCTGACACTTTGTTAGATTTTGGGTTGGATTAGGGAGTACTAGTATCAGCAAATGAGTGTTTCAGAATTTTGTTATTGTTTTTTCCAAAGGAAAATGTAGCATTAGGTTGAAAAATTAAAGCTGGTGACTGTAGGGCATGCATTAGAACCGGGAAGTAAACAGAAAGACCCCCAGGTAAGCGTAAAGTAGCTGCTTGGCACCCCATTTTGTTTCTCTCTGGTGAGGGTCTTGTCATCCTCAAGGTTCTAGAAAAGACCAGGTAGTAAAATAGAAATAGCAGAGACCAGTGCTCCACAGCTGAGGCCAGTGGAAGGGAGGAAAAGAGAGAATTAAACTCTTGCAGAAGTGTGGGGCCACCCCTGCTCCAGGAATTCCTGAGGGTCTCACGACGCCATGGCAGAGTATGTTTAAGAAGAGTCCAGATCGGTGCCCTCTGCTGTGGGTGACAGGGAAGCATGCAATCCACTGAGGAGAGTCTGCATGAAAATAGTTTTTGGGTTTTGTGGTGTAATTTTGACGAGCTTTAGTTTACTGAGAAAATTAATTGCCCGTAGAACACCTCCTTCCATTGGTGTTGGCCCAAATGAGGCCTTTGGTATAGTCTGAGGATGGAGTTTGGGCCATGGGTAGCCTGACGTAGAAATCTGTTTCTGGGACGCGCTGACGTCAGTGAGGACAGCCCTTGGCCCTCAGACGCTGCAGTTAAAAGAGTGTGAGAAGGGGGATGGTCGGCCGTGTGGTTTCCTGTCCGGCCTCATAGTATTTTGGCACTTCCTTTTTGGGGTGAGGGAGCTTCCAAATCTGGAGTTGCCCCTGCTTGCAGTTACTAGTTTTCATGTTGGACCTTCATACCCTCACATCCCCAGTCCATCAGGACCAGTTTCTTCTCTGTATTCTTAAAGCAATTACTCTCTGACTCACTTTCTTGGTTCCTTTTTATCCATCTGTCCATTCATCCATCCGTCTATCCTTCGACCCATCCTTTGTTCCATTAGTTGATCAGTCCATCGTCTGTCCGTCCATCCATTCCTGGGACAGACCTGGGATGTCCCATGTGCCAAAGCCTAAAGTATTCTGCAGCTGTGGAGTGTGGTGGCCCGCAGCAAATGTGGGTGCCCCGTGTGCTGGGGTTGGCCCTTGCTTCCCTCCTCAGTGCTGACATACTTCTAGAGCAAGAATCTCACTGAAGGAGAAGGACAAAGGAGGGTGTAGCTTGAGGTGTTGTGGAAGTTAGAACAATGCAGTTTGGGTGTAGGGCGCTCAGAGTTGCCCCTCTTCGGTCAAGGCCGAGGTAGGCATACTGTAGCCCACAGCTTGTTTTTGGATGCCAAAAAAAAAAAAAAAGTAGACTAAAAATGGTGTTTATAGGTTAAAATGAGTTGTAAAAACCCAAAAAGCTAAAGAGTATGCAACAGAGAATGTATATGTGCCCCGTAGGCCTAAAGTATTTACTGTCTGACTCTTCATAGAGAAAGTTTTCTCACCTCTGGGTGAGAACATTGCGTGAGTACAGACAGAGTCTGTTCCAGCTTGGGACAGAATGTTGGGTGTAGCGAGCTTTAAAGTTGCGTAGTCTAGTAGTCTAGTGGTCCACATATCTCATGAGCCCCTGTTTTAAACATCTGCTTGCTGCAGTGGCCAGGTCCTTGCCACCTGTGGAAGCAGCCTTTTCTATCCAAGGTTGTAGGGAAAAGGCTTTTGAGCAGGGGAGTGAAATGAACAGAGCTGGGCTTCAGGAAGACTGATCTGGCATGGGGTGGGAGGGTGAGAAGGACGCAAGGCAGGGGCCCAATAGGGAAGCATTGGCCACTGCCCAAGGAAGTGGTCATTGGGGTCTGAAATAGGGCAGTGGGAATACAGTGGAAGGGATGCACTGCAAGGGAGTAAAATGGCAGCTGCCCATTGGTCAGACCTGTCTTCAGGCTTTGGCCATCTCCCAGAGTTGGTTGGTTTGTGATTGGTGGTCTAGGCCTTCATATATCTTCACCAAATACACAGATCCCCTGCTCTGTACCAGGCCTTGGGCTCCACAGAGTTCATGCCTTCAAGGTACTCATGAGCTAGAGGGGAGGAGAAATAAGGATTGTACCAGGGAGAGGAGGAGGTGAGGGCAGATGAGCTCCTTGAAGGCGGGGTTTGTTACCGGCCCCCCCCCCCCCCCCCGCCGTGCCTTGCACGTAATAGGGACTCAGAGGTCGAGTGTTTGATCTCTGGCAGTGGGTCACATATGTAGATATAATGCCATATATGAGAAGTGAACGTTATACCAAAAATATTAGAGATACAGTCTTGTCTCTACCTCTAAGGAACTGACTGCTTAAAAATAAAAGATCAACCATGAATTTATTCAACCATGAACTTATTCATTCACTGCTTATTTATTTTACCTAAGGTGTGTTATATACCTACATTCATATATGCTTAGTAATCACCGATATATGTATGAAGGAAGCAGGGGCACCTCCCTTAGGCCATGCAGGACTCACAGGGCTGCCTGCCTCCCCTCTTGAGCTTTTTCCCCCCCTCCTAACACCTTTTGCCTCATTTCTTGGCTGTCCAGCTGCCTGTTGCAGGGCATTAGTAAAAGGGAGATGGGTGGAGGAAGCTGTGCCAAAGATGTTCTGAACCCCGGCCTCTGCCAGGTCCTCCCTGGCTACCACAGGAAGGATCATCCCGGATCACTCCTCTGGCTTCATCCTGGCCTGTTAGCCCTGGGGGCATGTCTGAGTGGGAGGGAGGACTCAAGGAATAGGTCACAGGCAGCCTGGAAAAAAACCCAAAGAAGTCTAGTGCCCACACACTCAGATGTCAGCAGTCTATAGACCGGGCTCTTCCCTTGCTTGGCGTCACCTGCGTGCACTCTCTGTCTGGATGCTGCCTCGTCAGCTCTCACCCCGGGGTTGAGAAGTGCCTGGGGTCTAGAGAGAGACTACAGGCTGGGCACCGCTTGGTCTAGGAGTCAGCCCCTTCTCCTGCCTGGCCTGACGGAGGGGTGGAGGGTGGACTGGGACAGGGTGATTGTCAGCGGAGCCCAGCCCAGAAGGGTGAGGATGGGGAGTTTGGTGTGTAAACCAAGGCAGGATGCCCGAGAGTCCTGTGCCTCGGGGACTGTCAGATGGCAGAGGATTTCCTCCCCTCTGTGGCTCTATAATCCTACCCATCTACCTTCTCAGTCCTTCTCCAGCCCTGCTGTTCTTAAGAAGTTTCCATTCATCACGATAGCCTCCATTAGTTCCACCTCCTACAGTTTGAGGACACGTCGCCTCTGCTGCACCCGTTAGCCCTTCATTATAAGGGCACGTGCTCACCAAAAGGCCAGTGTCGGTGTCCTGTGCCCCGTGTCCTGTAGTGCCGGGCACTGAGGCCCTCCCTGAACGTCTTTGGATGATTAATCTCTTATGAAGCGAGCGCACCATTCGCACTGCTGACCTCTTTCCTGCGTTTGTGTTCTTATTTCCTGAAACCAAACTGTAAACTCCTGAGAGCAGGAGCTCTTTTCAAAAAAAAAAAAAAAATATATATATATATATACACACACACACACACACACACATATATATATATACACATACATATATAGGTTCTTATTTTTATTTATACTTAATTTTTTTTAAAACACAGTTTGGGCGGGACGAGTCTTACACCCATTTTGCAGCTGAGCAAACAGCCTTCCAGAGGTTTAATGGCTTCGTAAAATAAGATATTTAGTTCGGGGGTAGTCGTGAGCCTTGAACAAGGATTTATAGCTCTTGCCCAATGAATGATCTGTTACCCAGAACCATCTGAGCAGCTGA
The DNA here is from genome assembly GCF_964656455.1 of Halichoerus grypus. NCBI lineage: Eukaryota > Metazoa > Chordata > Mammalia > Carnivora > Phocidae > Halichoerus > Halichoerus grypus. Next base: position 6,676,409 of record NC_135721.1, read on the forward strand.
GAGCTGCTCAGTAATCATTTTACTGAGTTAAAAAGAAAATGTGTGGGTATAATATTGAGGAGTACATATGCATATGCACAGATTCCATATGCTTAGAAACCTTGTTGTCCAGTCTCTATTTTAATGTATCATTGAACATTGTATCAAAAACTAATGATGTACTATATGTTGGCTAATTTAAATTAAAAAAATAATAAAAGATTTAAAGTGTTGTACGTGCATTGTTTGTTATATGTTGCTGTCTTTAGAAATGACTAGAGAGGACAGATAATTTAGAAATATTTGCACATTACGTCAGAAGAGAGTTAATAGTAGCCGTTACTATTAATACTAGTGGTATTAGCTGTTCCGGGAAAAGGTACTGTTTATTCATAATAACTAGATAATAGCAGCAAGATTGGAGAGGAAAGCTCAGATAACATTATGAGTGTAGGTGTAATTATAATTTAAGTGCAGTGGGGGGAATCTTTTAAATAAAAGTTTTTAAGAGCTCCCAAATTTTAGTGTAAGGCATAATTTCTGTCATGTCTGTGACAGGAGGTACTCTCTGGCCATATAACCATGAGGAGGCATCAGTCTTGAATTATTTATCATTGGAATGAAATATCCTTTTGAGAGAATCATATCTTTAGTGTTAAAAATGTTTCTGTCATGTGTCACAGTGAGTATTCTGGTTATGTCGCATATTCCCATTTTCACATCCCTCCCACTCACTTGGTTATCCTTAAGAGAAGGGGATTCTAGGTGGTAGCTAAGTGGTACCCAGTCTTTGAGTCTGTAATCCCTGTTTTTAGGATTTTCTCACTCCTTTTGGTTGCTTTGTTTTCATGTTTTAGATTTCTTTCTTTGGGGAAAGGGGATTGGGTGGCTACAGGAGAAATGAGCCCATTTTGAGGCCGGTGATGTATTTTTGTTATGCTGGGCAAAGTAAATGGTGCCCTCCCTCCTGAGCAGAGTTCATCTGTGAATGACGAATGAATGGTCTCTTTCCATCTTTCCAGCTGGCTGTCACATAGGCAAAAAACCATTGGTGCCGTTTGAATATTGAATTTCTCAGAATCCCAAGGGACAACAGAATGTGTATGTGAGCTGGCACACCCACATGCAAATTATGTCTATTGGTACCTAATATATGTAAATTTATGCTGCTCAGTTGACAAAGACACTATGAGTGGTACTCTTCCTGAATAGTGCTCTGTAACTAAAATGGAAATTTTAGTTATAGAGCACTATTCAGGAAGATTGCCACAATCTTGAAGTGCACCGATAGTCCTGTTTGCTGATGAATTTCTGTGACATTTCCAGCGGCACCAGAGGTGGAAGATTTTGGCACCTTCTGGAGTGAGTGCTGCCCAGCTCCCTGCTAACAGCCATGACTGTTCCTGGTGTGGGAATGCATGATCAAGGACAGGGTGGCAAAAGACTCAGCGGAGGAGAGGAGTCTTAGTAAAGATTGGAGGGTGTTGAGACAAGGAAGGGAGTACTTTGGGAGAAAAGTTATCTTTGCCTTCTCAGGATTGTGCCCCTCTTTGCCCCCTGGGTCCCATCACATCTCATATTCAGGGACAAAGACTCCAAACAGGTTGAAAGATAGAAGGGCTCCGTCAGCAGAGTTTGCTGGGGGGTTGCAGCGTGTGTTGGAGGTGGTCGAGTGCGCTGGGCTTTGCCTTTGCTCTGGGCACGTTGGCAGTGGGCCAGACTTCACTTGGCAGCAACAGCAGGGCTGTTAGGCCCACCTCTGTTGTCTTCACCTTCTGAACTTCCTTGGGCCTTGATGGAGGAGTCTCCCCATCTGTTGATAAGCAACCTGAATACTGTCTGTAGCCCTTGCTGGGCTGGGCACTGGGGCAGCTGCAAAGGAGGTCAGAGATGTGAGCGCCCTCCCGGGTGTGCTGCTAACCTGGTGGGAGAGGCCCAGCTCGTGTCGGGAGAGCAGGGTGGGACCAGTGTGGTTAGCATTGCTTCCTGCAGGAGCCTGAACCTTTCCTGGACCTGGATGCACAAGCAGGTGCGAGGTAGCCCGGAACAAGGCCTGGCGCACAAAAAAACCACGCAGGGAGATTTGTTGAGTAAGTGACGAACAAACGATTGCAGAGAGAGGTAGGAGAGAGCCTGGTAGGAAGGGACAAAGTACCTGAGCCTGGGCGGGCAAGACGAGTTGCCCGGAGAAAGGTAAGAAAGTGCAGGACCAGGGCGCCTGGGTGGCTCAGTCGGTTGAGCGTCTGACTCTTGATTTTGGCTCCGGTCATGATCTCAGGGTTTTGAGATCGAGCCCCAAGTCAGGCTCCATGCTCAGCACAGAGTCTGCTTCGTCCCTCTCCCTCTGCTCCTTGCCCCTCCCCACCCCGTGCTTGTGTGCTCTTGATCTCTCTCTCTCAAATAAATAAAATCTTAAAAGAAAAAAAGAAAGTGCAGGGCCTGGTGGGGAGGGCTGTGTGCGCTGCGTTCACCTCTCCATCTGGGCGGGGAGGTGTTGGGGCCTTTCGTCCGTGTGAGCTAGGGTAGAGACGTGTGTGTGTGTGTGCGTGTGTGTGTGTGTGTGTGTGTGGAGTGAGGAGAGGTCCTCATCAAGCTCTAAGGGGAAAGGAAGGCGTTGGTTGGGAATAGCTTCATGATTTTGCAAGAAAAGATTATCGTGTTTTCTTATTTCACATCATTCGTTGGAGCTCTGCCTATCCTGTTCAGGCGCTGGGGTGCTTACTAATGTGAATAAAGAGAGCGTCCTGGATTTCTAGGAGTTGACAGTTTCGCGGTGTAAACAGATGCGTAAACAAACAATTAGGATATGGTTTGATAAATGCGGCAAGAGACCGAGGCGGTTGCTATGGCAACATCAAGTTGCTCATAACAACGTGCGGGAGTGAACGGGCTTGCTTGCCCAGGGTCTTGTGGAGAACCCGGTGGCCCAGGGATGCTGACACAGCACGGATGTGCCTGGCTCAGCCCTGACCCGGGTGTGCAGGTTTACCGTGTAGGAGGCTTACAGCCCCCCTTGGGCTGAGTCCAGGGCCTGCGAAGTCTCTGGAACCAGCCAGAAAAATCTGGGCCTTGACTGGCTCCCCAGAGCACAGTCCTGTGATCAGACTGCAAGCGGCTTTCCCTGGGTAGATGCAGCCTCCCGAAGAGGAGGGGAGAGGGGGGAGGGCAGCCTCTGCAGGAGGACCCGGGTTCTGCTGAGAGCCAGGTTGCTAAATATAGTGCCTGCATCTCCTGAGCTACTTGGGAAGGAGGATGCTGGCGAAGAGGACGTTTCTTGTTTTCCTTCGCGGCAGGGAGCAAGGGCAGGGCTGGGGAAAGCAGAGGGAAGGTGGTCGGGAAAACATCTGCAGTTTCTGATCCCTGGAGCAGCCCTCTCAGTCAGATCAGACAGGATCTGTGCCGGTTGCTACGAGAACAGAAGCCAAGGCGGCAGCAGCGTCTGTGGCCGAAACAAGCGCCAAGTGCAGGGCCCTGTTGTCGGTGCCACCAGCACAGGGCCGCAGGGTTTCGTGGGACCAGGGAGTCGTGGGGTGTGCAGGAGGCCCTCGGCCTGTCCCACGTGCTAGAGGAACAGGTCAGCTTCTTGCCTCCTGGCAGCACGAAAACCTGCCCATTTGTAGAAGGGAGATCACTGCCCAGGCTCGGGTTAGTCTGTGGTTATATGTCGGTCACTTTCCCTGTGCCACTTCCTTCCTCCTCCGTCTTACATCAGCGTGAGCAAGAGGTTTCCTCTTCCTGCCAGCAGGATCGATGGGTGCCGTTTCTGTCTGCTGGAAGGGGGTTCCGGCGTGCTTCTGCCCCTCCCAGCTCTCTGGGCAGAACTTGTCCCATTCTGGGAGCCACTGACAGGCTCCCTTTGACTCCTGCCTGGGTTTTCAGGCTCTGCATCTTGTCCTGCGCTCTAACTTTCCCTAACTCCGCTTTCCTCTGACCTCAGTCCAGAGGGACTTGCTTGGGGACTTCGATGAAGTCACGTCTAGGTCTGAGCCCGTTTTAATGGGTGTCTAGTGTGGTGGTGGTAGCCTCGGCTTTATTATGTCATGAACTAGGCCTGCCACTTGCTTAGCAAATGCCAATAAATGGTTTTTACTTGTATGACAAAGCTGCCTCCGTCTGGCGGCCCGGGCTCTGCCTGGTACCCTGTTCAGACACCTGGCTTCTTGCCCGGCTTGTATGGAGGACACCTGCCCTCACTGCCCACCCCTACCCGGCTTTTGTCACCCCCTGCCTGTCTGAGGGCTGTGTTCTTGCTCAAAGACGCCCCTGAAGCAGGAGGCCTGCCTGGCTGGCCCTCGGGTTTCCCCAGCATCTGACGTCTGTGACCCCTCTTGCACGGGCTCTTTGGAGACTTCCTGCACTTTAACATTTTGCCATCTTAACATCTTGGCCATCGATGGGGTTGGGGGGGTGTAGGGGGGGTCAGTTTTTGTTTGTCTTCTAGCAGCCTTGCCTTTTCCTGCTTTAGGTGGGAGTCAGAGGGGCCGCGCCCAGCCCTGTCGAAACTGGGCTGGTGCTCCCTTTGGGAAAGTGCTCTGTGAATCCACACGGCTTGCCCCCAGGTGGCTAATAGTCCTCTAACCTCTCCTGCTCGGACTCCTCTCATGCCCACAGCTGCAGTGGGTACCGGTCACTTCTCAGCCCAGTTATCCAACGGCCTCCGCGCCAGTTGCAGTTACAGAGCTCATCCTAAAACAACGACTTGGCCTTTAACTTTGGAGCTTAAAACTCACTGTGACGCCCTTGATTTTTTGGCTCATGACCAGACTCTGGCCGCTGCCTGCCTCGCCAGCCCATCCCCATTCTGCCCTGCAGCCACACTCCACGCATCACCCCACCCCGTGTCCCTATCTTTTTATGAATGTTATTCCTCTGCTGGTAGAACCACTTCCTCTTCATCTTGTCTCTGCCTGTCCTAGAGAGTTCAGCGGGGCATCTTTGGAGGCCATGCTTGGTCCCCCCGGCCATGCACAGCCTCTGTGGCAGCCCCCTCAGGGTGGGCAGTCAGCGAGTGGCCGGTCACACCACACCCGCCTCCGGCTGACCGTGGCCTTGCTGAGCACAACACCTGGCCTCTTCGTCTGACGGCGTGCACTAGGGAAACACTCGCTGAAGGAGTTAGGGCGGCTGGTGTGCTGTCAGTACCCCCCTCGTTTTCCTGAGAAGGAGAGCCCTGTGATGAGGGGCCCTGCCTCGTCTCCTCTGACCTCCTCGGCTCCAGCCACGCCGCGTCCTGGCTGTTCTGCACACGCATCAGTGTGCTTCTGCCTCCGAACCTTTGCTCTGGCTGTTCCTTCTGTCCACAGCTGTCTTCTTCCCTGCCAGGTGCTCCACGTGGCTCACTCCTTTTTCCTCTTTCAAACATCACCTTCTCAAGAGGCCTGCACTGCTCACGGTTTACACCAGTTCCCTGACCCTCCTCCCTTCCCCCCACAGCATGTACCACCTCTTAACCTAGTAAGTTCTTTATTCGTCACGGTTGTAATGTCTGTCTCCCCCCCCCCCACATTAGATCGTAAGCTTCGTGGGGGCAGGAATTTTTGACTCTTATTTAATGATGCATCCCCAGTACCTAGAATTGTGCCTGATGCATAATACGTGTTTGTTGAATGAGTAAAACTGGCCAGCAGGTACAGCTTAGATCATAGGAATGACCCCTGGTGTTTCAGAAACTGGCATTGCCGGTCCCTAGACATCTTGTTTCTTTGGCCAAAAGGGAGAGACTTGATTCTTAGATGGTAGGGTTTGAGAGCTGAATTAGTGAGATAGATCCCCTAAAAAAGTAAGAGCATGTTTGAATGGCTCAGTCCCTTGGGAACTGTACTTGGGACCTGTGAAGAAGGGGTTGAGATTGCCTTGCTGCTCCTGAGGAGGGAGTTCGAGGGTGCGATGTGGACCAGCCACCGTCTGTTCTGTTCCAGCAGGCTCCGAGGATCACCTGCATTGTTCTAGATCGCTGCTCTTTATGCAGGGACAATGCTGCCAATCTGTGCTCCTTATTTTATTTATTTATTTATTTATTTATTTTACTCAGTGGGACCAAAGGAGCTCCACAGCAGAGAGATTTAGAGATGTGGCTTTGAAACTGTGTGAGTCATCTAATTATTGTCCGTGATGGCTGGGAGATTAATCCCCGGGGGTTGCTTTGGTGATGGCGATCGATGTCCATGGAACAATTACAAGGGAAGCGGGTATTATGTTGGGACTTTGAAGAGTCTCTCAGGTAGTGAAGGAGTTGAGAAGCCATGGTGACCTCCTGCCCTGTCACCCTGTCTTCTTGTTTGTAATATTGTCTTATTTCTTAATGTCAGGGTCTCCAAAATAAGCTAGTCAGGATGGATATCCGGGTTATGAGGTTACCTTGATGAGAGGCCTTTATGCTTTTTGAAGGTTTTTCTTTCTAAGGCCCTGGTAGTTCTTTAGTGTTTCTGATCTCTTTTCAGAGACAGCTTTTTATAAATTCTTCACATTTCACTCTCACTTGTAAAACTTGTGTGGTGACCTGGGACCAGTATGCTTTGCAGGAGCAAAGGGATGGATGAGAAATGGCCGGGTCCCAGGAGGAATTAACGCTGTTCCTCAGCGCATGCAGTGATTAGAGCATCTGCATTGAAGCCAGTTGGATCTGGACTCAAACACTGATTTCAACCTGTTAATACTTGTATGACCTTGGGCAGGGAGGCTCATTCACTTTTATTTAACACACACTTACATAACACTAAGTGCCAGGCACTAAGTGCTTCCCAGAAGTTAGATGTATTTAATCCTGACAGCCCTGTGGCTAGGGCCTGGTGTCATCTGTGTTCAGGGAAGAGGAAACCCCGGACGCAGAGGTTAAGTAGCTTCCCCAGGATCGCTGAGCTGGACAGAGTAAAGCCAGAATTTCAGCCCCGGGCACTCGGGCTCTTGAGCTTGTGCTTTCATCACAATGCTATCTATCTGCCTCTCAGCTTTCGAGCTTGAGCCTCCTAAATCCATAAAATGGGAGAGCTGATAATAATACTGCCTGGGTGCAGGATTGGTGTGGGAATTAAATGAGAAAAGTCACGGACATTTAGCCCAGAGCTTGTCCCATGGAGAGGACTCACGGCGACTGGCATGGCTGCTGCAGTCTGGCGGAGGGAGATAAGGTGGTGCACAAATTCTAATACAAGGTAACATGTGCTGAGTGTCCTTACAGAGCACTGATAACAGAGATTACTTCTGGGGGCACTAGGATGCCTAGGGGGAGGGGAGGATGGCGTTGGATAGATCCAGAAGCTGGGGCTCTAACGGGTTAAAAAGCCAGGGTTTGACTAGCTGGGTAGGTATGACAAGGTGCCGGAAGATGGATTTGTTCCGGGGTGCCATGGGCTACACTCTTGAGTTGAGCAGGGGGTGGAGTGAAATGAAAGGCCCGGCAGCCACTGTGGGGTCAGGTCACAGAGGGCCCAGCCACCCCACTTCCGACCTTTTGAATGCTTAATTAGCTTTGCATATTGTCTTTTTGTTCTCTCCCTTTAGAAATTTTCTCCCACACCTTCCTTCCAGTGGATTTTTAGAAATACCCGATTTTTCATGACTCACTGATTGGACACATCCTGTTTGGGGAAGTGTTGAGAGAGGAATTTCGGAGTGGTGTGAAGTGTTCTCCTGGTGATGAATGGTGCAGCAGGGAGGGGGTGGGGAGGGAGGATGGCCCTGTTCTTCTGCTTTCCCCAGGAACACCCACTGCCCCCACCTGCCTCGGTTCTCCCAGCGAGTCAGCTTTCTCCAGATGCACCGTTTCACTGCCTTGACCTGATCTGTGCCAACTGGAATTTTCCCTCTTGTGTCGTAGGCAGGGATCTGTGTGTGGCTAGAGTGACTAATGATGGAGTTAAGCAAATTAGAGATGGGGCCTGGAGTTTTGAACCTGACTTAGATGACCTTTGGAACCAAACAGATGGCCTGTCTTCATGTGTACCAGGGTGGCCGTGACCGAGTATGTGCCAGCTCCCCCGGGCGGAGTGGCTGTCAGAGGTAGCGAAGGTGGCCTTGCCTCTCAGGGCAGACGGGGCACATGCAGTGCGCACCGTTGGCTCTTTCCTTTGGATGGTCTGATTTTACCATAGCTTGCTGTCATTTCAGTTTTTATTATAGGCCTTGCTCATTCTAACAGAGGCCGGATGTTTTAAATCATCACGCAGTGGCTCTCTTTTGTATAGCCCGAGGCCTTTTGGCAGGCTGATTGGAAAGCTTGATACATTAGGGAGGGAAATAATAGAAGAATCAGAGGGAGAGCTCGAGCGGTGGAAAGGGCAGCACGGTGAGGCCCAGCTGTGCTTTAGACGGGGAGTGGGCACTGGTGCAGGGCTGGCTGGCCACTGTCCTGTGGGGCTGGCCTGGGGGCAGGGGGCTGGGAACATTGAAAATGCTGCTGAGGCTGTCTTGCCAGAGATTCTGAAACCTGAGGGTGGCCTGGAGAACTTTGTTGGAGGATGAGGCTGGCGAGGCCGTCCCTCGAACCGTGGTGGGGCAGCCGGAGTGGGCTCCAACGGAGCTGCTCAGCCTGGGCAGTTTGGCCTCCCAGGGACTCTTGGCGAGGTCCAGGGATGTGTTTGACCCCGGGGGGAAGGGCCGGGTAGAGGCCAGGGGTGCTGCTCAGCACGCTGCAGCGTCCAGCCCAGGTGTCCCAGGTGCTGTGCTCAGAGCCCCCAGGCTAGACGGTTGCTAAGTGACTGGGGGCTTCGTGGACGCAGGGAGCAGCCCTCTGCACCCTCATTGCTCTTGGGCCCGGGTTTCCTGGTGGAAGGAGGGAAGGTCTTGGTGGGCCTGAGTGTCTTTTAAGTTGGACAGGATGAAGATGATTTAGGAATTTTCATAAGCTGAAGTTTAATCAAGTGCCATGAAGTAAAGATCGTGATTTCAGGGCACTCAGATATATTAAGTCAATGGAGATCTTCAAAGAGTTGCATTAAAATGCTGATCCTCTTAGACTCCTGATGTGTTCTCATCTCTGCCTGTATTATTTTTTATGCCCTTTAACCTTGTACTGTGCAGAATGCCAAATGACCTCCTTTTGGGGTGTATTTTGATACTTTAGATTTAGAAGATTAATATTATTAGAAGATTAATAAAATTAAAACTGCCTAAGTACTCCTACAAAGAGCTTGACTTTAATTTGCTTTTATAATTATCTGTATTGAAAAATCTTAATTCAGTATCTATAAAAGTAGGAAAACTTTCTACTTGAGACTTAAATGGAAATTGAAAGATTGATAGAATTAAAAAAAATAAAATGCAACCTATTACCCCATTATTGCGTGTGCATATGTGTAGGTGTGTGTGTGAGCCACACATGATGCATTTTACTTTTTTAAAGAAAAAATGCCCTGCCTTTGAAATTTGAACTATAATTTATTTCCAGCACAGTTAAAACTCTCTTCTCTTGCTTTTCTTTCTTGTTCTTTCCTGCATCAGATAAAAGGTGTTTATTTTCTTCTGAGGCTGTGTTGACTTCTGATTTATTTCTTAATTAAAGTTCTGCCTTAAACTGTAAAGCTTAGATGTTATCCTTCTCATCTTTGGTAGAAACTTCTGTGTTCTTGGGCAAGTCACTGCTTCTTCCCGGAGGCTCGGTTTTCTCATTTGTGACACCAGAGAGAGACTAGAAGAGCCCTGGTTTCAGTTCTCACATTCTAGGGTTTTATAAACAAATGTCTTTGTGCTCAGCTTCCGCGGCTGCAGACGTGTCCACTTCATAGAGCTTTGTCCTACCAGACTGTGCAGAATCCTGATCACTCTATCCGACCTCATGTGCAAAGCTGCTTTAATTTCTATATTACTTAAAAGTCTTTTTCCAGGGCTTTTCTGATTTATAAGTCAGAAATTCCCCCTCAAGATGGGAAACCACAAAGCTTCAAGTATTTCAAATATAAGTATATTTGAATTTGGTGGGGTGGGGGGGAGGCCAGACTGCAGGGCTGCAGCCTGTGAGTGAGGAGTGGTCAAGTATTGTTTCCTGTTTGGGTCGCCGTCATTGTGGTGTAATGCACATATAATAAAACTTAGTGATTTTTTAAAAAAGATTTTATTTATTTGAGAGAGAGAGTGAGCACGGCGAGGGGCAGAGGGGGAGAGAGGGGAAGAGGGAAAGAATCTCGAGCAGACTCCGTGATGAACGTGGAGTCTAACCCGGGGCTTGATCTCGCGACCCCAAGATCCTGACCCAAGCTGAAACCAAGACTTGGTCGCCCAACTGACTGAGCCACCCAGGTGCCCCTAAAACTTAACTGATTTTAAGGGTACAATGTGATGAACTCTGACAAGTGTACAGTCATGTGATCACTACCACAATTACGATATAAAACACTTCCATCACCCTAAGAGGTTCTCTCCTGCTTTAAGCTAACTTCTTGGTGGTTCTAGTAGCTTTTTTTGTAGATTCCTTAGCATTTTCTACATAGATGATCATATCATCTGTGAATACCAAGTTGTACCTTCTTCCTTTCCAATCTGTTTGCCTTCATTTATTTCTCTTGCTTTATTGCACACTCTAGGCCTCTGGTAGTGGTAGTACGACGTTGAGTGGTCGTGGGGAGAATGGGCATCCTTGTCTGGTTCCTGATCCTAAGGGGGAAGCATTCTGCCTTTCACTGTTAAGTGTGACAGTAGCTGCAGGTGTTTTGTATAAGCCCTTTATCAGGTTCTCCGCTATTTCTAGTTTGCTGAGAGTTTCCCTCGAGAATGACTGTTTAATTTTGTCAGATGCTTTTTCTGCATCGATTGAAATGACCATATGGTTTTCCTTTTTTAGCTTGTTAATGTGGTGAATTACATTACATTTTTAATGCTGCGACTACCCTTCAGTATGGAAGCCTTATGTGTAGGGTAAGCACGGATTTTGTGTCATCATACCGGGATTTGAGGATTAGCTGTTCTGCACTTCATAATTTCCTAGTACATTCAGAGTTCTTGACAACAGTTACTCTACATAGTCATTCCTGTAGGGTCTGATCTGTTTAAGTATAACTCTGCTAACCTTTTTACAATTTCATTTTATTTTGGGTAGAGTGAAGCCATGTGTTTGTGTAGGAGAGAACAAACCCTCGTGTAGCTTTTGTTGTACGCCAGACAATAGGACCTCCGAGTTCCCACAGCGACCCAAAGGGGTAGGTGCCATTTCTTTCATTTTACAAATGGGGAAATTGAGGTCCTGCTTCTTCGAGGTAAGAGAAGTAGTAAATTTCCTTTCACCTGATGTTAACTGAGCACCACTGACATGTCAGTCGTTTTGATCCATCTAACTGGTACAAAAGCTTTTCAATAGGCAGCATCCTCATTTCTGTAGGTGAAGATGCTGATAGAGAGGTTTATTAAGTGACTTTCCCAAGACCACACAGCTGGTGAGAAGCAGGACTTGATTTTGAATTCAGATCTTCGGTTTCCAAGTTGGGTTCTTTTGCTTGTATTACTTTGAGGGTGGTTTAAGGGGAAAGGATTTTAGTCAGGATGAAAAACTAGACCATCTCTTAAAACAAGATGTAGACAAGATTTTCACAGTTGGTCTTCACAGACTTATCTGAATACCAGGATGAGAACAAAAATAAATTCCCAAACTAGATATTACTAGCTCGTATATTTATTAGAACAACCAGGTTCCTTTTTAATTCAGGTTAGGTTCAGGAAGATATTTTATAGATACTAAGCAATGCTTTTGCAGAATTTTGGTTGACCTGATAGGCAGGTAAAGCATTAATTGTTTCTTTTCCTGATAGTTTTTAGTGGAAGGTTTTTCTCGGAAGCCATCGTCCTGTTACCACTTTGTATGCTAAGCTGTGGTTCTGGTTATGATTTCCTGACACATACCAAGTTGAGTATATACATACACCCGTGAAAATGAAATTGATTGATTTAAGTACATGCTCATGCCTCAGCAAAAAAAAAAAAAAAAAAAGCGTGATTTTCCTATGGTGGACGTGTATATTTTCGACTCAGCCAATATTGACTGAGCACCTATTTTATGCCAGACACTATGCTAAGTCAAGGAAAGGGAGGAAAAGAGAAAGGAATGACATTTTGATCTGGGCCTGAATGGATGCATTCAACAGACAAAAAAGAGGGCAGAGGGTTCTCTGGTTGCGTGTGTTAGGGTCCAAATAAGTTCATTTTTTAAGGGAGCATATTAGACAGATTAAGAACTTTGTTATTGGATGGACCCACATGTGAATTTCAAACCAGATTCTACTCTTTCTTAGCTCTGCACTTCTGGGCAGGTTGACTCCAGTTTCCTTCCTTCAAACAGAAGATGAAGGTGCAGTGTTTACCTCACAGGCATTCAGTGTGTGTTTCTTGTCTTAGAAGAGGTGAAAGGTCCATCCCTGCTCTGTGCTGGAAGGAAACCTGATTTTTTGGCCAGACATTAATGATAAGTGTTCTGTGTGGGCAGCGATCTTGAGGAGAGCGTACTTCAGTGGTTTGCAGGTGGAATCAAATCTGGCCTGGACCATGGGAAGTGCAGGTTCAGCCCCTTACCAACACTGTCAGTTGCTCTCTGGACACCTAGCCCAATGCCAGCACGTTGTTTGTACAATTAAATGTTTGCCGAATCAGTGCACTAAGGTTTTACAGTGACCTCTGGGTCTCTGCTTCTATGAGCTTTTTCTTCTGGGAGGATCAGCCCCTGGGAAATTGGACGCAGCGGACGGTGAATAGTCCCAGCTCAGCAGCAGCTCTGTCTAGCCTGGTGGTGATGGGTTCTTGATGGGCCTCCACCCTGGCCTGGAATGAGTATCTTGTGTTGGAACGGAGTGTTGCTTCTGTCCTCCAAGCCTTCTTGCTGAAGAACTTTGGGGAGAAAAGTTGGTGGCCAGATCATTCTAGGAAGGAGATGATCCTGAGACCTGTGGCTCCTTGTAGGCACCAGGGAAGGAATCCAGCTGATCACCATTTTATCACTTTTTGCTGTTTGCTTTTCTGCTCCAACTTTTCTTTCTTTTCCTGCCTTCTTTATGGATGAAAATTGCCTTCTCTAGGGCAGCATGATACTGGGGAAGCAGCTTATGATCGTGTGATGACTGTCAGATGAGACTCTTTCGTATGTTCAGACCATTAGGAATGAGACCTTGGGGAGCTTTAGCTCCTGCCTAGATGTAACCAAGGCCCAATAACTTAGGAATTTTTTTTGCTCAAAAAGGATGCACAAGCAGTCTTGTGTGCTTTCTTTATTTTGGCCTAATCTGAATAATGGCTTTAAGTATTTATGGAGAGAAGGCATATGGATTAACAAAAGTTTGTACTTCAGGTTCCAAGAACAGGAATGGTTTGCTGTAGCTAGCCTTGAAAAAATTTTCATAAAGCACATTTTTGTTCATAGATTACAATCACAGTTGGGATAGGAAGTTAGATGGGAAATGTGACTAAATCAGAGCAGGAACTATTATAATGATTTTTTAAAAGCATCTGCTTGCTATATGTCATGCAGATTAATTCACTTAAAATACTTTTGAGATCTAGTATGATGGAAAGTCAAAGATATGCTATATTTTGCAGGGGGGCTATGGATTAGAGAATGAGGTAGCATTTCTACTTAGAGAAGCTAGAGCTTGTTTTTATCTAGGCTAATTTGAGATAGTGAATATAGAGCTAGGTCTCTCGGGTGTGTATTCATTTATTCGTTCGTTCGTTCGTTCATTTACTCATCAAGCCATTGGATTGTATACTGTGCCGGTTGCCGAGAGTTCTATAAATATGGACCTTTCGGGGCTCACAGTCGTAAGAGACAGATATAAGTAATTAGGAAATAGTGTGGTAAAAATAGCCAGCAAATTTTGTTCTCCCAAAATGAGAAGTGGTGGTGTGTGTTAGTTTTTATGAAGTGTGTGTGTATGTGTGTGTGTGTGTGTGTAATTTCCTTTTGGGAATTAGTAGAAAAATTACTTTCATGTAAACTCATTATTAAAGGAATTCGAATATTTTCAGACCTTCACGTAGAGAGTACCTTAACAAACCATTAAGATTAGGATTAAGTTAAAATGCTTGATTTTGGAATACCCGGTGAAGGTTAATCTACAGAAGCAGAGAGGGCTCTGAAAATCCTTGAACAAGGGTCTAGGATTTATGATGCCAGGAGAACACAGAGCTTCTAGCACAGAGCGTGGGACACAGTTACCGCTCACGGGCAGAACTTGATACCACACTAAGTTGGGGCACATTTCATGTGAAGCTGTTCTGCCTCAGTGGCTCTGATATTTGCTTGGTTAGAGGACGGAATCAGTAACTGGGGCTTTCAGGTGGTGCCCCGGTGTAGACAGTGCTTAATGACTGTGCCCTGAACACTTCACCAAGCAGCCGTCAGTGTTTATAGAGAGAGCGGGGGATGGATTTAATGTGGATTTTTTTACAGTATAATTGGGATGTTTGACATGAAGGAAAAACATTTCACTATATTCTCTTTAAGGCATCATAAAAAAGAATGGCTTGGGTTTGGTTATTTAGCCTTTCTGCTGAAGTGAATGCTTGTTGTACTCGGTGACATGGTGCCTGAGTTCATTTGCATTTAGACAACATTAAGTGATCACCTCCTGTAATGTAGAAGGTAAAGGCATGAATCATACAGGCCTGGGTTTGGATGTGGACTTTTACCTTTTAATGGTAGTGTGGCCTCGAGCAAGTGACTTTGTGTTTCCCACTCGGCAGAGTTGTCGGGAGGGTCGAGTGTAATCTTTCACGTTACGCTTCCTATAGTATGCCGCACACGGTCAGGGTTCAGTACAAGGTGGTAATGATAATATTACTGTCATTAATGGAGATTCCAGGAACTGGGCTTGATTTTGAATACAAAGAGCTGGGATCCTCCCACACAAGAGCTTCTGGTCTTAGAAAGACTCGTGGTGTCTTTGTTGGGGAGGATGGTTTTCTGGATCCTTCGGTGACTGTGGTGTGGAAGGTCGAAGTTGCTGCCACTGTTGGGGGGCTCTAGAGGACACCTGGGGTGAGGGGCGCCTTCCACGGAGCTGGCTTGCTTGGCCATTCACTATGGTAGATGTGGAGCTTTCTGTAAAAACAAACCCTAAAAGATGAGTCATAAATTTATTTTTGGTCATTTCTCCAAGTGATGGCAGTTTCCTTCTGTAACACAGTTTCCAAGTCTTTTTTTGCACATATTGCTCAAATATCACCTCATATCTTCCTAACTTCCCTATCTAAAGTGGCACCACTCTTCGCTAGTGTTCCTTCAGTCAAAAAGTAGTTATTGAGCACTACTGGATGCTGGTGATGCATTCGAGAGCAGAGGATACGAAAATCCCTGTCTTGCAGCTTTCTCTTCTTCCTAGTGGTCATCTCTGACAGTAGATGCCGTGCATTTATCAGTTTATTGTCTGTCTCTCCACCGGAATGATGCTGGACACCCAGTGATGACAGAGACTTCATTCTGTTTTGTTTGCCCCCCAGCTCCCCAGTGGCCAGAACAGTGCCTGGAACATGACTGGTTCACAGTAAATATTTTGTTGTGCTGGTGGTTGGGGCCCAGATGCACGAAAGGTGAGCCCCACCTTTGATTATATCATGTAATCAAGCCTTTAAACTACTAGTATGTAGAGTGGGTGGTTATTTAAGTTTTATAGAAGGGGACAGGCAGGTGGTGAGCCCTCGGGCAGTGAAGGAGCACTGGATTGGGCCCCAGCAAACCTGATTTAGGGGCCTTGCCCTGCCGCTGATAAATTGTGTGACTCTGAACAACTCTTTACATTTGTGTGAAAAATTGGATGGGATTCTCTGTAAAATCTTTTCAAAGCCCATACTCCCTAAATGTTTAAAATAAGCACACCTAACCAACTTTTGATTTGCATGTAACTTTTTAGTAACCCATCTACTGCTGAGCAGGTGAACTGTGTGAAATGTTTATTCATTCACCTGTGTGTGAGGTTTCATCCTGGGTCCAGAATTTTAAAACCGGTAAAATGTCTTCAGTAATCTTTAGTACAATACACCTTTCTTGCTTTTCTCTCCTTAATGCTCTTGATCCTTATCTGCACATCCAAGTCATTTAGCCCTGTTGGGTCCTCAGCGTAGGAGAGGCTTGTCTCTGGGAAGTCAGTGGCTTCCATGCAAGCCTGAATGCAGAAGAATCATCCAGTAATATTTTTAATTGAGAAGGATCTTATGGCTGATAGCAGTTTATGAGTTTTTTGATAGCACACCTTGCATGGATCTGATATTGGGGGGCAGCAACTGGAAATCTTGATGAGGATGAACTCTCTGCTCCTCAGTTAAGGAGACTTGCCCTTTGCCAGAGAGGTGCCATCTTGGAATGGTTCCAAATCACCAGATGCCTGGGGAGTCTTAGACCATCCATGGTCTTCATCTGCACCAGGTGATCATTTTAACAATTTGCCTAATAGGATGGTGCTCTCATGGACCTCATTATCTCATGTGCTTCCTTCTGTTCATAGTTCAGCTTTTTTATTTGAGTGCTTCTGTAGATTTTCTGGCTGCTTCTGTTAGAAGGGTGTTTAAGGTACCATGTTTCGGAGGAAGGAACGTGGAGGGTATTTTCATTCCAGGGCTCAGATCCCACCGTGCTGCTTACTTTGTCTGACGTCTCGTGTCTTTGGTTTTAAAAGCTCAGTCAGGCCTCAGCTTTCTGAAATTTAGGAATGATACTGAGTCATGAATTAACTGAGACCGTGTTCAGAGAGCACACAGGCTGGTGCCAGGCAGAGTAGATGTTCAGTGAAAGGGAGCTAGTACTATTGTTTTTTGCGCATGCTAACGGTTCTGCCCTTGCGTAGTCTCTCTCCTCCTTACTCTATACTTCATGTTCTTAGGTTTAAAGTCTGGTGCTAAGTTTGGCTGATCCAGGAAACTGCCACTCTTTGGCCTTGCTCCCCACTCCCCCCTACACACACACACACACACACACACACACTCTGATAACTTCTTTATGATGTGTCCCCCCAGCTCTTAGGCATAATTATGCTCCACTTATCTAGAGGTCAGACTTCTAGCAACCTCTGCCATCTGGAACATATCCAGATGCCGGAAGTCAACAGAAAAGGCCTCTCAACTCAGCGGCCCTCGTGTCTAGGTCAGACGGTAGGTGAAGGAGAAGGCAGCTGTGATGGAAGGCAGGATAGCTGGCAGCAGAGAGAATAAAAGCCCAACAGAGAGGTGGCCGGCAGTTCTGTGTCCCATGCTGACCATTCATTGTTACAAGACAGACAGGCTTTGGTTCTGCAGATAATCCTGAGTATCAAGGCAGAACTATACTGAGCATTCTATATTTAAGAAAACAGGAAAGGGGCGCCTGGGTGGCTCAGTTGGTTAAGCATCCGACTCTTGATCTCAGCCAGGTCCTGATCTCAAGGTCATGAGTTCAAGCCCCATGTTGGGCTCCACACTGGGCATGGAGCTTACTTCAACAGCAACAACAACAACAAAAATATATATATATATTTTTTTAAACCAGGAAAATACAAAATTTGTTTCTCTGGGATTACAACCAAGATATTAAAAAAAAAAAACATATTTTTTTTCTGGATAATTAATTTATGTGGAACTTTCCATTTTTAAGTATGAGGGAAATGTTAGAATATCTGTTGATTCCTGCCACCTCCTTGCTAGGTGATCCAAAAGAGGTAATTGTTTGAGTGTCCATTTCTTCATCTACAAAACAAGGATAATACCACCCAGCTCCCAGGGTCGCCAGGAGAATTAGCGAGACACTGACCTGAAGATACCAGATACAGGTGCTGGGTAGGTGTGGGAATTCACGCGTCTTCCCTGCTCTTTACTCTGCCTACAGCAGTAACACCCTCGTGTAAATTTTCTTGCACCATTTGAAGTGGCAGTTGTGTATTTCAGTTGGACTGTAAGTTCTTCACGGTGAGGGACCTTGTCCCTGATCGTGGTTTTTATCCGCAGTGGTCACTGCCACTATTGTGGGCTTTGCCAAGAGCTCAGTGTTGGCCATGAGTGAGGCTGGCCCTGTGTTCAGATGTCACCAGGAATTCTCCCTGTCCCCAAATCCAGAGGATGAAGTTTGTGTTAAGTAATGCTGTCCGACTTTTGTAATCACCCTGCCCCCATGTACATAGAATCTTAGACTCCTAGAGTTTTATGTCTAAATGAGACTTTATTTTAGCATTCCTGTGGACAGATTGCGTGTTGTGAGATAGGCCAGCCCAGACGGGGGCTGAGAGGTTGTCCCCTAGCCAAGGCCACACAGCCGGTTAGTGGTAGAGCCAGACTGGTCCTTGGGTATCTGTGTAGACCAGGTTTCTTCCCTCTTTACAACGCTGATGGGGCTTAATGTCTTATTTGTCTGCTCTGAAACCTCAGTCTCAAAATTTTACCCTGAGAGGACCTTAAATATGGAGTGAACTCTTAGCATGAACTTGGTCTGTGGCTTAGCAGTGCCCCTTAACCTCTCTCTCTCTGTCTTCATCTGCCCTCGTGTCCCCAAAGGGCATGGCAGGGCTTTCCTCATAGTAATTTTCATTTCTGTGATGATTGTGGTGTCTGAAGGGTTTCATACCTATGAACTTGAGCCACACATTTGGATTTGCCTTATTCTCAGATGGGAATCGACTTGAGGGGATATCAGAAGGCCCTGCGTGCCGCAGACACTCCCCTAGGAGCCTGCCAGGATTGTCCTGCAGGAAGGACCTTGCTGAGATCATATGGATGGTTCCTGGGAAGGAAATGGTGGGGGGACTTGTCACACAGACGGGCATATGGGGCCTTAGCCGATAGAGCAACACAGTGCTGGAATGGAGGACAGAACGTGGACAGCCCATGTGGGGCTGGAGCCGGGACCTGGGAGCCTGGAATCTCTGCAGGAACTGGAACCTGCCCACCACCTGCTCGTGTCTGGCGCTCAGGCAGAGTATAACCTTTTTGGGCCGAGTTGAGTTGGGTGTACTGCTGGCTCCAGAGGAAGGCATGACCTCCTTGGGGACACTGCAGAGGATGCCCCAGGGGCTTGGTCAGAGAGCGGTGGCCATGAAAACAGCCTGCCAAGTTTCCAGACTTTTCTTTGGGGCCAGTCCTGCTTAGGGTGGGAAGAGTGTATGCCTGTCAGGGTACCACCTCCCACCCTTCAAAGGCTGCATGGTGGGGGGAAGGGGGCAGGAGCAGCGGCAAATCTGGGTTTACACCTCTGCCCCTCTGGACCATTTCTTATTTGGAGAATTTATTTCATCTCCTTAGCCTCAGTTTCATTGTCTGTAAGATGAGGAAATTCATACCTATCCCACTGCCTCGTAGGATTGTTGTGAAGCTAAAATAATACACAGGATCTTCTTTCAGCAGAAACTCCATCTTCATCACTTTTAACGTTTAACACGCTGCCTGACACCAAGTAGGTGTTCGACGTTTGTTGAATAAAATTCTGTTATCTGTAAGGTGTGTTACACACATGGTCATTATTGCTAATAATTCAGCTGGTGGTCTGCTAAGCACAGGGGAAAAAACAAGAAATGTAAAGCACGATCATTACGCTGTTGTTTCTGGAACTCTCAGAGTTTTCCTAGCACTCCAGGTGCCAAGTGTGACTTTGAAAGATATCACACCCATGCCTTGTGCAATGACCAGAGCCTTGGATCATTAATCACTTACCAAGCCTTGGAACATGTCGTGTTTTCCCGTTCTACAGTGGATGTGAGATGTAGGGCACATTGCCTGGTCTCCAGGGAGAGTATGGCATGGTGGTGTTTTGCTGAAGCTGAGTCCACAAATAGCCTCCAACACAGTAGAAAGCGGTACGTGCCAAAGAGAGGGACAGGTAATGGGCTACGGCGCTGGGTGGAGGATGAGGTGTTTCGGCCTCTGAGATGTTGATCTCCTCCTGTTCATGTGCCTCATAGAATCAAACAGTAGCTGCTGGAGGTGAAAGGAGTCATAGAGATTAAATTAAATGCAACCATTATGGACTGTTTGTGAGCAACGCACTGAGGCCAGCATTGTAGGGCTACAGAGATCGAGAAGACATAGGCCTTACCCTCGAGCAACTTAATCTAGTGGGGAAGACAATTTTTCAACAATGAACTACAAAACAAGGCAGGGTGAAAGTAGATTTTCTTAAAGAGGTAGGATCAGAGGACCCCAGGAACCTCAAGGGGATGGGGAGGCTTCAGAGGAAGTGGCATTGGGTGGATCTTAAAGCCTGAAGTTGTTTTTTTTTTTAATATTTATTCATTTGACAGAGAGAGGGCACAAGCAGGGGGAGCAGCAGACAGAGGGAGAAGCAGGTTCCCCGCGGAGCAGGGAACCCAGTTCGGGACTCGATCCCAGTACCCTGGGATCATGTCCTGAGCCAAAGGTAGATGCTTAACCGACTGAGCCACCCAGGTGCCCCAAAGCCTGAAGGGTTTTAATTGGAGAAGGGGTGGAAGTGGGAAACGGCATTCCACTCAAGGGAACGGCATGAGCACACACTAAGGTGTGAAAACCCATGCGACTTCTTCAGGGAATGAGCTGTCTGATAGGAATGGAGTATGGAAGGTTGGCGAAGGGATGTGAAGATAGGCATTGAAAAGAGCAAGGGGGTCAGAGTGTTGAGAGCTTCAGTTGTCATGTTAAGGGGTTTTATTCTGTGAGCCGACATGGGCCCGTTGGTTTTTCACCAGGTCTCTTATTTTGTAGAGAAAGGAGCTGAGGTCCTGAGAACTTAACTTCCACCCTCAGTGCACCATTTGGCACAGCGCCCCTTATGGGGCAGTCTCTGGGGTCTCTGTCCTCCCAGTGGGTGCTGAAAGTTCGGGAACCTGGCTGAATTTGGCTTCCTGCATGGGTCTGGGCACACAGGACATGAAGAAATTGAGAAGCTCGACGCAGAACGCTCATCCCCAATGTCCATTGAGTGGGCTTTTTATGTTTAATAACCAAAAAGAAAATGTGCATTTTGTACTCTATTAAAAATGCATTACTTCATCTGATTTTTCCTTTCCTCCATCCTAGCTGGCGAATGCCCCTTGTGAGGAGGAGAAGGAACAATGGGGAAAGTAACCTTGCTGAGTTCAGAGGACAGGCATCTTTCCTAGGGACCTTCAGTTTATGCTGGAGAGCAGAGTGCTTGGGAGGAAATTAGTGTGGAAAATGGGATGCCTTCAGTAATGATGGAAAGGGGAGGTCACCTTAGCTGAGAGATATTAATAGCTGCCCATCCGGCAAGGGAACTGGCAGGGGGGGGTTGTGTGCGTAAACAGGACCAGGGGAGGGCCCCAGGTGAACTCAGAGGAGACTTGAGGAACAGAAAGTGTGTGCCAGCATCTCTCATTTTTCCTTTGCTTAAATTTTTTTTTTCAATAATTATCATGGGAATGCATCAAGTTTCTTTTATCAGTGTTCTGTGTCGTTGGGATACTGACCAGTAGAGGTTCGAGTGGTATCCTGCAGAACACTTTCCTTCTGGGAAATGCGGGAAGTAGAGCCCTCCCCAGTGTGAAGACAGTCATTAACACACTGCACAGACGCTGACAGGTGCTGCTGTGGAGAGCGGGCAGGGGGGCCAGGCCGGGCAGACGGATGGCTGATGATGTTGGAACCGACAGCTGTCGGAACTGCATTAGACTTGGAATGATTGAGGAACCAGCAAATCCAGAGAAATTTCTTTTAAAAGCCTTTGGAAAGGTACTCAAAAGAATTTAGGAATAGGGGAGCCTGGGTGGCTCAGATGGTTGAGTGTCTGCCTTCGGCTTGGGTCATGATCCCAGGGTCCTGGGATCAAGCCCCACGTCTGCCTCCTGGCTCAGCGGAGAGCCTGCTTCTCCCTCTGCCTCTCCCCCCGCTCGTGCTCTCTCTCTCTCTGTGTATCTCTGTGTCTCGAATGAATAAATAAAATCTTAAAAAAAAAAAAAAGAATTTAGGAATACAGGCAGATCGTGCCTAGACATATTCTATTGCATGACTGTACCACAGTTTATCAGCTCACAGTTGATGGGCATCTGGGTCCTTCCTGGGTTGCTACTATGATGAATAAAGCTGCCATGAACACTTGAGTGGAAGTCTGTGTGTGGACATAATGTTTCATTTCTTGATTTAGGCGAATACCTAGGGATGGGATTGCTGGGTCATATACTGAGTGTGTTTCTGAGATACGCCATACTGTTCTCTGAAGTGGTCATGCCATTTTTCATTTCCACTGGCAATGTGTGTGAGCTCCCACTCCTTCACATCCTTGGCATCATCAGCCACTTTCGCGGGTGTGCAGTGGAATCTCATTGTGGTTTTAACTTACACTTCCCTGATAACTAATGATGTTCAGCATCTTTTCATGTTCTTAATGGCCATTGTGTAACTTCTTTGATCTACTTGTCTTTACTTATACCATGTAAGTTGCTTTTTATATGTTGAAATGCCTTGTGAGAGCAGAGATTCTGAGAGTGTTGACTGGCTCTCACTGGAAGGGGCTGTTCAAGAGAAATGGAACATTTAAATAACAATTATCTGTTACAAGATTCTGAAAGATACACTCTGCAGAATAATATTGCAGATATTCTGGGGAGCTGGGATAAATCATTCTTATAGAAAAAAATTTAAAGAATCCATATCCTGCAATTTACTTGAAAAAATTCTTCTGTGAATTTTGAAGAGATGGCCTCACATCATCTTGCTATTGTGGAATGATTTGATGTAGATGAACACTGGAGCTTAAAGAGGTAGCAGCTGGTTCCGTGTGTTCACAGCCATGGATAGTTCTAGGTGGTGCCCTTACAGGGTATGGAGGTCACCCCCTCCCAGTTTTCGGAGGTGAAGCGACTTGCCCAAGATTACAAAGGGATTGAGGGGCGGAACTGATGCAGGGACCTACTGCTCCCTGCTCAGCCTGTCCCTCTCCTTCTGCCCTTCCTTCTGCTCATGTTCTCTCTCTCTCTCAAATAAATAAAATCTTAAAAAAAAATGAAGAAGATGTGATACACACACACACACACACACACACACACACACACACACACAGAGGAATATCACTCAGCCATAAAAATGAATGAAATCTTGCCATTTGCAATGACATGGGTGGAGATAGAGAGTATAATGCTAAGCAAAATAAGTCAATCAGAGAAAGACAAATACCCAGTGGTTATCCTGGGGCACAATTCATTCAGTGATTATTTTATTGAGTTCCCACTATGTGCCAAGCACGACTCTGGGGTAACCAAGACAGAAAAAGGTTAGCACGTGGGTATGGGTGCCCAGATGTTAAAAGTTGGTATTTAGGGGCGCCTGGGTGGCTCAGTGGGTTAAGCGTCATTTGCTCCCAGCTCACGTCTTGATCTCAGGGTTGTGAATTCAAGCCCTGCGTTGGGCTCCACGCTGGGTGTGCAGCCTACATTAAAAAAAAAAAAGTTGGTGTTTGGCATGTGTGTACGTGCGTATGCCATCTTCAGTTAAAAGGCAAAGCAGCAATGTACAAGAAGGAATTAATGTTTCACAAATTAATGCCATGATAATATTTACATGGGCTTAGCAGTGACTGTAAGTTTTAGGGGCTTAGTTGTGGGACATACTTGAGATAAGGCCTCCAGAGGGTATTAGATGGCGTGAGTGGTAGGGGTTTGGAATAAATGTCTTACTGTTTCAGAGCTTTTGAATTAGTTTAAATAAAGAATATTGGGCTGTTTTGTTTTGTTTTTAAAGAATGTCTGTGACCATCTGTTTCTATTTATATGTGCAAATCAGAATTTTCCCCATCTTGAGTAAGAGTTCCGAAGTGAAAGTACAGGCCATCGGCATCCACACTGCCAATTTTAAATGAATGAAAACAGCCTCATTGTTTTCACGGAGTTGTTTTGTGGGACGTGATGTTATATATCTAAATACTTTGTATTCTAGGAAGATAAGCTTTCTAATCCACTGCATACAGACGAATTGCGTTTTAAGAAACTGCCACCAAGTGAATGAAATCCATCCATCACAACTCTCTCTTAGCTATTTGTCCTGCCCATTCATGTTCTTGCTCTGGGTGCCCGGGAGAGGCCCAAAGAGCCCCGCTGCTCTGCTGATCTTGACTGTTCCATCTCCCTACCTGTGGTTCCTTGCCTTCTAACAACCTGTCACCTCCTTCAGCACGTGGCTCTGCTTACCTCCTGTGGGAGACCTTTCCCCAGCAGAGCTGGTGACGGCATTGGTCGGTGTGGACTAAAGACCGGATGCACAGGGTTTCACGAAGTCCATGTTCATGGAGCATTTATAGGTGTCAGGCGCTGTACTAGGTGCTGGGGATGCAGAGACAGAAGTCGTCGGTCCCTGGTAGGAGGGTGGTGGTCTTCTTGTCTTTATGCCGTGGGGCTCAGTTTCTGAGAAGTCTCAATCGCTGTATCACAAACGGTGGTTATGAACAAAATCTCAGACAGCTACATGAACAAAAGAGCTGCCTAATAAGCCTTATGGAATGACTGCAGGTTTTACAGTTTGTCCCCCAGGATGAAAATAGTTTTATTCTCTCCATTTGTTGTTCCTTGTTTCTGGACTTTTTAACAGTCGTTTGCTTTGAAAAGACAAAGGAAACAGCAAGTGATTCTAGAAAGAACAACAGGCTAAGAGAATGAGGGGGCATTTTTGAACTGAAAAGGAAATCACAAAGATGGCATCTTGGTTTTATCATTACTCTATGGCCTTGGAAAAATGACCTAGCTTCCTTTCCCAGCCTTAGTTTCTGCCTTGCTATAATATTACCTGCCTCACCCGGAGTTTAAGAATCATCAGCTATAATGTACGTAAAAGCGCTTCTTGTTTCTATTGCTGTGTGGACAAAAGAGACTTACTGCTGCCACCCCCACGACCCCTGCTAATATTGTCCTGTCTGCACCTGACCTTCCAGTGAGCAATCTTCACTGATGCTTGACATTTCTTCCAGTCTGTTTGAGAAATCCACGCCGGAGAAATGCAGTGGCATTTTAAAAAAATTGTTGAAAATTACTTTTTGCCATGACCAAATATGCGTTTTTACATGTGGGATAGGATTCTTCATAGTATTAATAGCTAGTCATTAATTGGTTTTATTGACACTTGCAAGCAGGATTCTTCGTTTCATCTGTGAAGTTAACCCTTACATCACGTATATTGGAACATAATTGTAATCGCTCTTGGGAAGCATGAAGTGCAAGTGTTGTGAGGATAGTAGTTTCATAGAATTTTACATCTGGAACCTCGGAGGAGAAGTCACTGATCAAGGGCCAAATATGAGGGGGTGACAGCTCGGATGGTGTCCAACACGCATGCCCTCATCCTGCACAATCCAGCATTCCCTGTCGCTAGTAAATGGAAGCCTTCTGCAGCCCTGGGCCGTGCGGGTCGTGGCAGCAGAACCCATCACACTGCTCTCTCTTCCCTAGGCTGCTGCGATGTCCCCAGCTTTCGGGAGGAATGGTGAATAATCAGTATATTTGCTTTCTCGAGGGGCAGGAAATAAATACCTTGCGTGTTAGCTTCAAGGCAGAGAGCACCCTGGTCGGAGAAACCTGGGCAGTCCTTACGTGTAGAACCTGTCTTTAGCTTTGTCCCTCTCTCGTCTCCTTCACCCTAAACCAACAGCACCATTATGTGCAGTGTCCGTTTGTAGGACTCAGCACTGTGGGGTTCCCCGGGAAGTGCAGGGTGCAGCGGGGCCTTGTGTCTCCGTGGTGGGGAAGCATGAGGACCGCGGCCCTGGGTCTGGTCCTCCCCGCTTCCGGCAAGTTGGGGGGGGGGGGGCAGCCTCTTCCCCTCAGTGTGGTGGCTCAGGGAATCCACTCCCTTTCTTTCCTTCCTGTTTAATTAGCTGAGGTTTCAAATTTTCTTTTCTTTGGATGGAGACCAGACAAAGAAAACTAATGGTCTGAAGCCCTTCCTGGTGGAGAAATGCTCACATCCCCAAATCCCGAAAATTAACAGCCTTTAATGACCCGCAGAAGCCCAAGAAGGTTCTGAGCTGCCTCAGCCAAGAGCTGTTCATGCCTTTTGCTGCATGTCCCGTCCTCCCCACTGCCCCTCAGTGACAGGGACCCTGCCCTGCCTTTGTCCCCTCTTCCCCCTACTTCTGGCCTCGCCCCCGCCGCCTCGTCTGGCCCTGTGACCTGCCCTTCCTGCCAACTGGGTCATGCTCTCTGGGCTCCTCCTAAGCTGGCCTTTCCCGAATTCCTGTCCTATCTTTTACTCCTGCTTCCTAGGTGAGGACAGTTACTCAGAGGGAAAAAGGAGTGAGGCTGTGTGCATCTCTGATGGGCCCTTATCTCTGCTCCCACATTGCTCCCCATGGGCTCTCAGACCTCCCCACTCTGAGGTGGCCCACCGTTCACAGTGCAGCACCATTTTGTGGACTTCTGTCCTTCCAGGCAGCAGAATCCAGTCTTGGTCTGTGTTTTTAGCAGAGGTATCTTTTCTTCAGATGAACACTGCTGATGCTTACCGTGTACACCGGCCAGGTAGCCCTGCCATGTTTGAGGCTGGAACTGGGTGCTGAACTTCTCCACCCCTTCTTCTCGGCTCTCACACCTGGGCCCTGAAGGGTTCTGCATAGTCCTAGGGTCAAGCAGAGCAGAGTAGGGAGCCCCAGTTCCAGGTGTAAGGGGAACAGACATCAACCTGTCCCCTGCTCCCCCACCCTGTAGACCCCTTGGTATGGGGAACCCCACTTATAAAGCAAGGCCTCTGGGCAGGCTTTACCTTCTCACACCTGGGGGGGCCACCTCCTGTCCAAGCTCTGTCCACCTTCTCCCTACCCTTTGGGCCTAGGGTTAAACACATCTGGGAAGAGTTCAGGGGAGAAGCCCACACGGACTCAGTCTGCTGGTACAGGGGTGGTGGGGTGCTGGGTATCCACAGTGCAGTCTAGGAGGGGGGCTGTGGGCTCCCGGTGGTACAGCCCCCTTGGCCTTTGGCCCTTAACCGTATGTGGAGAGAGGTGCAGCTGGAGAAGAGCTAGATCAAGACGCGGGTCCACAGTGCACCTGTTCTGCCCTAGAGCCGGTCACTAACCAGATGACCTGATTGCTGTGCTGTGCCGACTCTCGGGGTGGCAGGAGGGGAGTATCCTCGCATTAATCCAGATGCTTTCCAGTGGCCGGGGCTGTGCTCAGACCTAGCGTGTGATCGTCACAAGAGCCGTATCAAATGGATATTATTTCCCTGTTTTAGGGATATGGAAACCGGGGCCCAGGAGTTGAAGGAATCCGTGTGTGGGGATGTGGGAACTAAGGCCCAGGTCTGTGTCTCTTGAGTCTAAGGTCTCTTTGCTGCACCGCTGGCGCTCATGATAGGCCTGGGTGATAAGGATGAAATGGGGTGCAGAGTATGTTGTCTGGGGACAGGAAAGATGCCTGGCAGTTCCTGCTCAGCCGCCCTCTTCCCCTCACTGCACTTCTTGGATAGCAGAAACCAAAGGTTAGTTCCTGGAGACCAGAGACTTGGGGGCAGGGAGCTGTGGATGGAGGGCATGACGTCTGTGTGCCTGTGGAGGGGCAGGGGAACAGGAGATCTCGTGAGCATGCCAGCTTCATCTGCGCACCCTCCCTCCTCCTTTCCAGAAACCATCTCTGCTGCATTTAGAGGCTGACTGTGTGCGTGGCAGGCCATTTGGTTCCTTCCTTTCTTCTCCCTTCCTCATTCTGGGTTTCCCTCCTCCTCCCTACTTCCCATTCCATCGTAGGGCAGTGGGGCCAGGTCTCTGGGATGGGAAATAGGAACTGAGAAGTGGAAGATCAAGACATGGCGAGACTAAAGACAGTGGTCATTTCATCTTCCCCTTAAAGCCCAAGAACAGCGTGTGCAACCTGGACACAGGCGAATGGTGGCAGACGACCCACTACCACCACCATCTGCCTGCTGTCCGCTCCCCTGGCGCTCTGGCCCCAGAATTGCTCACATCAGGTGGTCGAGGGTCTAGGTGGGTTTGCCGGCGCTCCTGGGGAACGTCACACGCAGCACAGTGGTGGTGGTGGGAGCGCTGCAGTCCTGCGGACTGGGAGTGGACGGCATCCCTGGTGCGGGAAGAGTGGCTCCGAGTGGTTTTAGCCCCGGACTAGGGAAGGGGCTGAAAGGCAGCCTGACGGAGAGGGGGACGAGGGGATTATTTTCCCCCAGCATCAGGGGAGGTAGCAGCAGCAGTCCACAGGCCCTCTGCCCTCCTCCTGGCTCTGGTAGCCAAGCAGTTATAAACTGTAGCGGGAGGGTGAGACGGGGGCCATGTGGTTCTGGAAGCTTGCTTCTCAGTCTGCTGGAACTTTGCTAGCCTTTCTTTAGTTCAAAGCCAAATAAACAACTTTGGGCCAGTCCAACTCTTTGCGTCAGTTTCTTTTACTTTAAATTGGGGAAATCAGTGGTGGTTTCACAAGATGCTATGAATGTTGTGTAAGGTCACAGTGGATGCTGAAAGTGCTCTGTGGAATGTGAAGTGCTCTGTGATTCTTGGGCCCAAGAATTGGTGCCTCTGGAAGCCACTCATCTGCTGTCTTTGGAACTGAAAGGCATTTCTCTCAAATGCCAACGACTTAACCTGAGTCACTTTGTTTCTGCCAACACTCCTGGAGCCTGGAGACCATCCAAGGCTACCCCCTCACCTCAGTGTGGCCGTTTGTGGGGAGAGGGGGCACAGAGCGTGAACTGTGCTAGACTACGCACGTGTCACACAGGTGTGAGGGGGCAAGCCTGCCTGGAGGCCTTGCTTTGTAAGTGGGGTTCCCAAGGAATCTGCGGAATGGGGGAGCAGGGGACAGGCTGACAGCAGGGCCCATCTGCTGCCCTTGTGCCCACTCTGTCCCATTTGAAAGCCCAGAGGGGACAAGTGACCCCCTCCACGAAGGTGGCCCAGAGCACCCTGCTCTGTCACTTGCCATATGGCCCTGCCTTTGCCCATGTCACCCCTCTGGGGAGTTAGAAACACATTAGAGAATGTTTTGAAGAATTTAAATGTTGATGGGAAAAAAAAAACCTCGTTAATGCAAGTGAAAGGCTGGGATGAGCTATAAAGGTGTTTTTTTTTTTTCTTAGTTTTTTTCTTTGTTACCATAAGCATTATCAGACCTGAAAATGTTTATCTTATGGATTGCAACAGTACTGGGCTGATGGTGTTCCTGGACAGCCCCTCCTTACTGGGCATAGTGTAGATGTAGCCCCTTAGAGACCCAGAGGGCACCTTGAAGGCTGTCGATTATGGAGTGCCTCCAGAGTCCCAGACACGTTGGAGATCTTATCCTCTGAAGCAAGTAGTAGTATTCCCAAGTTCGAGATGACAAAACCAAGCTCAGGGACAGGAAGCAATTTTTCTGAGGTCGTGCTGCCGATATGTGGAGTCTGGTTTAAAACTCTGTCTGTTCGGTTAAAAAGCCAGTGACTTTTAGCCACTGCACGATTCTAAAGGATCTGGCCCGGAGGGACCGGAACTGAGATCACATTCTACTGGGTTCTTTTCTTTTTGGTGTCTCCCTAGAGGTGACATGGTGGAGTTAGGGGTGTGGCTGGTAAAAGGGAACGAGGAGGCCTGAGTAATGGAGTGATGGTTTTTCCCCTTTCCAATGTGGGTATCACCCAGAGTGTAGTTTCAGTTAGAAGAGGTACTTTCTGGAAGAATGCATAAAGCACAAATGTGGCAGCCGGTTGACAGCAGAAAGGCCCCTGTCGAGGGCCCAGTCGGCTAAAAGGCACAAGGCTAGGGACAGAACCCACAGACTGAGTGTGAAGGATGGTTTCTGGGCAGACCTCCAGAGCCCCCGGAAGCAAAGTCCTACTTAGTACTCCTTGCCCGCACGTGGGGCTCAGAGAAAACAGCTCTCTCACGTCTCCTCTCTCCTGTTTATGTTACTGTAGTGGAGTTCATACGGCTGGATCCCTGTTTCCTGGGGAAATCAGCCTGGCTTGCGATTACATTGTCTTCTGGAACTGGGACAGATGTGGAAGGCTGACCTCACTCCCAACTGAAGGTCACCTTCCCAGCCTCTCCCGCTGCTTCTGTGTCACCAGGCCTCCAGTGCCTGGCCCGGGGCATGGCCTCACCCCTTCCCTTCCATCTTCTTTCAGTGCTGTGCTAGCACCTTCCAGTCTGATGTCCCCTGTTCCGGTTGTGATTGTTCCCCTGAGATGGCCCGTTTCCTGCTTGTATGTGGGCTCTTGAGTCAATCCGAGGGAGCAGAGCTGAGTAGTGCAGTGTGGAAGGTGTCAGTGGGGACTTCAGGCCAGGCCCTCTTCTGGGAGCGGGGCACCAGGGCACAGAGACCAGGGGCGCCTTTCTTTGGCTGCCTTGCCAAAATGCTCCTTTCTCTTTTCAGCTCTCCCAGATCTCCCGGAAGCTCTTTCTGTCCCAAAGTAGAAATCAGGATGTGAAGCATTTTTGTAAAGCTAGAATGTATTGTCCTCTGTTTCCGTTTCTCTAAGGGAGTGATCTAGAAAAGCTTGCGTTCCTGGCTGACGTCTCCAGTGGTAGAGGTCATGGGAGTGCTTGTGGGGACTTGGTTCTTCAAGCTGGACGAGCCTTGAGGCTCTCCTTGGTTGACATGGCATTTTCACATGGTCTGTGTTCTTCTTCCACCGAACGGTTTCACATCCATTTCGGTCATGGTAGCAACTGCCCAGAATTTAATCGTGTGGTTATTCTCCTTGGTTGGGCATTTGGGGTTCTTTTCAGAGTCCTGCTGAGAACGTCTTTGTAGAAATAACTTGTGTGGAAAGGAGGGAGGCCATGGGGATGTGGGATAGGAGCGGCTCTGGCAAAGCCCTTTGCTCGCTCTGGCAAGCTCACTTTCCAGAAGACGAGAGCGGGCAATGGCACTGTCCGCTGCCAAGTCAGGGTGTGGCTTGGTGACACCAGTTTTGTATTTAATTTTTTTTAAAGTTTATTTATTTATAATCTCCACACACCCTGTGGGGCTCGAACTCACGACCCCAAGATCAGGAGTCACATGCTTCACCAACCGAGCCAGCCAGGTGCCCCTGTTTTGTATTTCAAACCTCAGCCTTCCCTACCCTCCAGAGCCTTTGTTCTTTTGGTTTGTATTTCTTTTATCTGTCCTGGGACGGGACTGCGACTGGACGGGGACTGTCAGTGATTTTCATGTTTTATGAGTTCTTTGCTTCCTGGGGTCCAGCTTCTCATGTTCTCAGCCAGTCAGGTGGGGTAAGTGACATTCCTTTTTATTCCGGAGAGCTATTTATCTTCCATTATTTATTTTTAACCATACAAATCACACATAAATATATTTTTGTAGTACCAAACAGTACCA
The DNA here is from genome assembly GCF_964656455.1 of Halichoerus grypus. Lineage (NCBI taxonomy): Eukaryota > Metazoa > Chordata > Mammalia > Carnivora > Phocidae > Halichoerus > Halichoerus grypus. The sequence goes on from NC_135721.1 coordinate 6,707,536, forward strand.
AAAAATGAAGCCTGCCTTCATGGTCTTTTCTGTCTTCTTATGGAACCCTGTGCCAAATTCATGTCTTCCAGGATTTTTTTCTGCGTATATATTTATGTATGGAAAGATGCCATTTTGAGTATTTTTCTTTATTGTTTAATCAGTTTCTTTGGCACATTTTTGTGCTCAAAGTTAATATCTAGTATCCTACTTGATCTGAAAATAACTGTAAAAGGTAACAGTGTAGGATATTGAAGTACTTTTTGTTTTCCTTAATTTAAAAAATTTCAGGTATAATGTACTCACATTGATGATAGTTTAAAAGTAGAAAAATCCAAAAAGCCCTCCAACTTTCCCTGAGACAACAAAAATTATTTGTTTCTTGTATCTTTATATACACAGTTTGTGTGTATAATACAACACTTGCTTGTCCTCTAGTTTATAACAGTTTATTTCTTTTTTTTTTTAAAGATTTTATTTATTTATTGACAGAGAGACAGCAAGAGAGGGAAAACAACAGGGGGAGTGGGAGAGGGAGAAGCAGGCTTCCCGCCGAGCAGGGAGCCCGATGCGGGGCTCGATCCCAGGACCCTGGGATCATGACCTGAGCCGAAGGCAGACGCCTAACGACTGAGCCACCCAGGCGCCCCTATAACAGTTTATTTCTTGGTTACAATTGTGTGTGTGTGTGTGTGTGTGTGTGTTGAGTTGGTTCAATAAATCATCTTGTACTCTCCTACTTTCTGAGATAGTATTTTGAGAAAGGTCTGTTGCATTTTGATCTGTGGATGCTGCCTTACTGTTTTTTGTTCTCCGTGTCCTGTATGCCCACGTGGGTCAGGGTCAGCCATGTGCACACGGCTGGGCATGCTGGTGCCCTCTCCCTGATGATGGCCCCCCCACCCCCAGGTCTGGATGCATCTGTTGCAAGTACCTGTGATTGAGGATATGGTCAAGGTCTAGTTGACAGTTGGGGTGAAGGGGCTGGCCGTCCTCTGAATAGATGCCCACTGAGCTACCAGCCTGGTTCGGCAGATGGGCACAGAATCCGAGACATTCTGAGGAATAAAAACAACATGTTGGAGAAAAATGAAAGACGTGTATCCTCTGTTTGCCTGTCCTCGAGTGTTGCCTGCCTTAGGAATTGGCCAACCTGGCGTCTGTCTCCAGCTTGCTGACTTGTGTCGTCTGCACTCGTGTATCTTGGAAATGGGACTAGGAGGTCTCTAAGTTCCTTTCACTCATTGTGTGTGACCAAAATGCTGAGCTAATAAATTACCCTTGTGAGGTACTTTCATTTTGGCAGCCTTTCTGGCTCTGCCCCCAAACTGTGGTTGATCTTAATTTCTTTTCCATAAAGAAGGCTTTAAATTTATTTTTATTCAAATGAGCATATCATATATATATATATATATATATAGATACACGCACACACACACGTACATGCACACGTACACACACATAAGGAAATATACTATAATCAAAGAATGATTATGGGGGCGCCTGGGTAGCTCAGTCATTAAGTATCTGCCTTCAGCTCAGGTCATGATCCCAGGGTCCTGGGATCGAGCCCCGTGTCGGGCTCCCTGCTCCGCGGGAAGCCTGCTTCTCCCTCTCCCACTCCCCCTGCTTGTGTTCCCTCTCTTGCTGTCTCTCTCTGTCAAATAAATAAATAAAATCTTAAAAAAAAAAAAAAAAAGAATGATTATGAACAGACTCTCATCCAGCCATCACCTGTCCTTCCTGGTCACGGTCAGCATCCAGAGAGCACTCGCCTGCCTTCCTGTCAACACCCTCAGAGTAGCTGCCCGCCCAGCTGTGCGATAGACATCTCCTCCCTTCTCTTTGTAGTTTTATCAGCAACATTATACATCCCTAAACATAAACAATATAATCCAGTTTTTCCTATTTCTTTAGATTTTTATGCTAGTATACTGCATGTATACTTCTGCAAATTGCTGCTTTAGCTTCACATTTTTGTGAAATTCCTTTATGTTCTGAGTGGGTAAAGTTTGTCCGTGTCCATGCAACAGTTCATCCATTTTACCATTAACAGGCATTTGGGTTTGTCCAGTTTTCAGCTATTTCGAAGAGTGCCATGAACACCCTTGTCTTCTGGTGCAGATACATATGTACTGTGAGTAACTTCAGTTTTATTAGAGAATAGCAAGTGTGCCCTTCTATGTGTCCTTAAGTATATGTCTTACACAGCTGGATTTAGCTTGGATATTGATTTGATCGTAATTCTTTGTGACACCTGCTGTTCTCCAGGCCTCTGCTTTATTCCCAGGAGGAGGTAGATCCATTATTGCTCTGGCCTTAAAATGAGCCTGCAGGCCACAGTGCATTTCTGTGCTTCCCAGAAGGCCTCTGGAAATTTTTGACACTGTCATTAATGTTTTGTGTTACTTTAAAAGTAAAGTCAAACGTGTGATGAGGCAAAGCTGCCATCTCAATGTTTGCATGGCTCTTCCTTGGCAAAGCCATCCTTGGGCAAAGCCACCAGATCCTGGGTGTTGCTTTGTTTTGTTATTTGGTCTGTGTCTTTCAAAAATGTCATTTCCTCTCAGGTTAGCCTTTCATAAAAGGAGCGAGGGAGAGGAGCTGGGACAGGAGAGTGGAACAGGAGTCCCAGGCGGCCCAGTGGGGGGAGGCCTGTGGTCTGTTATTTCCTCTTCCTCCAGGCAGCGTCTTTGGGTTCCAAGAGTGAAGCCAGCCCCGTCCTACCCTTGCTGGCTCGAATTGCTGGCGATCAAACTGGTGCTGTGCCAAGAGGAGACTGGGCCGGCTGATAGCGCTGGAGAAACCTCTGTGTGAATCCTCAGGGCCATATGTGAAGGGCCAGATGTGAAGGGCCCCCCTGTGTAGGCCTAGAGGCAAAATGGAAGATATTATATAGGTACTTACATTATAAGAGAGAAAATAAATTTCCGTAGTTTTTTTTAACAAAGTTCAAAATATAATACTGGATGAAGTACAATTTTTTGATAATGCCGGTCTACTAATCAGAATCAGGGAATTCTTTCTGGGAACATTTCTGCATTGGGGTTCAAAGCTACTATTCCCCTTTGCCTCGTTGCCATATCAATTGTAAAAGTTCATCTGTGCAGATCCTTAGCTCATGGCCTCGCAAAAACCAGTCCGCCAGCAGGTGCCACCTGCTCCCGGCTCAGCTCCTCAGACAGACTGTGGATCTGGCCCCCACCGTCCAGCATCAGGAGGCAGGTGCCTCCATGCCAGGATGGACATCCGTAGGCTCTGGGAACAAAGACTAAGAACTTCAGCCCTCTGAAGGGGGACAGGTGTGTCACACGGTCCCCTCTGGGCCGAGCCCATGCGGGGTGAGGAAGAGGAGGGGACCCCCCCAGATGATGCCAATGCCTTAGGGACTGCCCTCGGGGACGGCGCGCAGAGGGGCTGCAGGTGCAGGGAAGAGCATAAAGCGGATGGCGTGTTTAGAAACAGGATATTGTTTCTCAGGCTCCTGAGAAAGGTGTCGAGACACGAGGAGCTGGATTTTTTATTTCACTACGTTTTAATTTTATTCTCCATGTTCCCACGCGGCTAGCGGCTTCCCTATTGGACAGCACAGGTCTGAGGAGGGAAAGAGCAAAGGGCTTCGGGTCCCCTCCTGGGGGGGCTTTCTTTTCGCTGGCTACAGGCCTCCCGGGAGCCACCGTCCGTGGACGAGCCGCCGAGACTGCGGGGAGCTGCTCGCAGGAATAAATCAGAACCGGGGCCATTCATGTAATGGTTCAGGGGTCACAAGAGACGCTTTTGGAGTGGTTGGACACAGTTGTTTATTTTCCTCTAAAATATCGGAGACACATCTCTTCAGTCTTGTTTATGTGATAAATTGACTCTGTGAAACTTGTTTTATAAACTAAAGGGCAGCCGCAGTGTAGGTCATCAGAATTAATGCGGTTTGGCCAGACTTTAGCTGTTGCGCCGTGTTCCCGCTTAGGTCCGTATTGGCTGTTCAGTTTTTGCTTGTGTTTATAGTTTTTACACACACATTCTGGCCAAGACTGCAGCTCTTTTTCCTTCTTTTAAGCTTGGGTAGATCTGGGGAGAGGAGGGTGTGGGTGAGTGCCCAGTCTATTAGGAATCTTAGCCGGGATCAGTGGACACCTTTGACTTCTTGAGGCTCTCAAGTTTTGTTATTTTGTTGTTGTTTTAGGATTCCCGGGCTGTTTTTATATGTAATTGACAGAAGACTTTTTCTAGCACTCAGTCTTAATCATCCTAAGTTCTCCTGACCAAGTTTAATCTTAATTATCTGTAAATATGCACCATAATGAAGGGTGTGTTTCTGAGTGGGGAGGTAATTGCTTTTCCCTCTTTCAGTTTTAATTTAAACTTAACCTCTACGCCTACCTCACCTTTATTTCCAAGCTCTTAACAGACTGTCGAAAAGCAACAGTTACCGTTTATCCACGCTTCCCTGAGTTCGGGAAATAGCACATCCCCTTTAATAACAGAGGTAGAAGATTCCATATGGTGGCCTATTTTTACAAGACTTTTATGCAGGAAGAGATCAGGGAGGGGTGTGCCCCACAGTATAATGTGGGAGGAAATTTGTCAGAGTTCAGCGGTGTTACGAAGCATATTTCATCTGTGGTCGGCCTTCCACACTGAGATAGACGACTACCCCGGTGCCCATTTTTCTCAGCACAGTTGAGTCAAACCCCTGTGGGTGGATTACTCTGTCATCCTTGAGGGTGCCAGAGGATGGAGAGCTAGAATCAGTTGAGGAGGCAGAGTAGATCTCCCTGGCTACTCACGGACTTTTCCAGAATGTCTGCTGCCCTGTACCAATCCCATGTGGCTTCCCAATCGTGGGTCCCAGCCAGGTCCTTCACCTTTGGATATCCTTTCCCTGAATCTACTTCCTGCCTGCTCAATCCATTGCTCCTGCTGGGGCCTGAGTGACCTTCAAGTACAGCCCTCCCTTCTCCGGGGGGAAGCCTTCGGTAGCTGCCCCCTTTCTCCAAGCTCAGCCAGACACCCTTGCCAGCCTCTTGAGTCCCTGCCTGCCTTTCTGGTCTCAGGGGCACTGACTGAGCTGCTTTTTGGTCCTGTTGTGTCAGCTCTCTGCTGGGCACTGGGAACACAGCCATGAGCAAGTTCCGGCCCTTAAAGAAGACCACTGAAAAAAGGAAAAAGAGACATAAAGTTAATTTTATTAACATTTAAGGTAATACGTCCAAAATATTATCGTTTTAATGTGTGGCACTGGCCATATGTCCATGCTCAATAGACACGTGTGCCTTGTCGGTACCCCAGTAGGGCAGCGCAGGTCTTGAGGTGAGCAGGACAAATAGAAAGGCAGGCCAGGTACACGATAGTCCTGGACTTCTGGCTTTGTGTTTATTTAGGGCATTATCTTGCTAGATTGTGAATTCTGAGCAGGCATGGGCATTGCCCTGTTTTGCTCACCGTTGTATTTCTTTTTTTTTTTTTTTTTTTTTAAAGATTTTATTTATTTATTTGAGAGAGAGAATGAGAGAGAGAGAGCATGAGAGGGGGGAGGGTCAGAGGGAGAAGCAGACTCCCTGCCGAGCAGGGAGCCCGATGCGGGACTCGATCCTGGGACTCCAGGATCATGACCTGAGCCGAAGGCAGTCGCTTAACTAACTGAGCCACCCAGGCGCCCTCACCGTTGTATTTCTAATACCTGGATTAGTACTTAGCACATAGTAGGTGCTCAGTAAATTTTATCAGATGAACTATTGCATAAGCACAGGGTGCTACGGGAAAAGTTGGGGTGGGTAACCAACCTGTCCGAGAAGGCTTTCTCAGGAGGAGGACATGTCTCTAAATCAACTTGCAAAATTGGAGTTGGAGTTGAACCAGGGGTCAAGAGGAGACAGGGAGAGTAGTGCACAGTGCTCAGAAGTAAAGAAGAGGAAGAAGGTTGGAGTGGGGGGAGTTGCAGGAGTTCCTTGACGGAAGCTTAGGGTACAGTTGGGGAAGGGGTCAGGAGATGGGGCTGGAGAAGTAATGGGGGCCAGATCACCAAGAGGTTTTAAAGCTGCCACAGAGTCGATGCCTCATTCTGAGGATGTGCAGAAAAAGCACCAGCGTCCTGGGTGGGGGCGTGGCCCCTTGAACTTGTGTGGTGCGTTTCTCTCCTCGTGTGTGTGATGTTTCTCCTTTCACACCTCCTAGCCCAGAGAAAGGGCTTCATGAGAATATTGGCTGGCTTACGTTTCCATGTAGGCTAACCGGGCTGGTGTTGGTGTCTTCTGCTGTCTGTGGGAAGCCTTAGGAGGAGGAGCGGGTGTAATTATTTGAATGCAGGTCAGAAATTGTTCTAGCAATTCCCGACCAAATTCTCTCCAAGTGCTGGAGTAGATGTTGATTAGATGAAATATGTTTTTCAGTAATGGCCCTTCACCTGGGGATTGGGACCTTCCAGAGCTTTGATGAGTCATTGAACTTGTGTCTTTGTGAGAGTCGTACTCTCTGACACACGGTCGATAAAGCTTCAGGAACCAGTGTTTCTGACAGCCTGAACAAATCCTGTCTTCTTGCTGTTGCTGGCAGAACCCAGCAAGTGGGCACACGAGCTGCAGGGTACTGTTTGCTGGGTGGCAGATGGGGGAGTAAAAGTTGATGAGACTTCCAGAGAAAGAGTTCAACAGTGAGTTTCATGGGTTATGTTCTGTTTCCAGATTCCTTTTCCTATCTCAAGGGAAGGTCAAGAACAGACTAATGATGACCTAGGAAAATAAAAGCTAGTTCTCTATAAGAAATTTTGACTTTCTTATGTCAATCCTTACCTACCCCTTCCTACAGTATGTCAGAAAATAAGGCTTTTTTTTTTTTTTTTTTTTTTAATTTCAAGTAGACCCTGTACCCAATGTGGGGCTTGAACTCATGACCCTGAGATTCAGAGTTGTATGCTCTACAGCTGAGCCAGCCAGGTGCCCCAATAATGCTTTTTAAAATATCACTTCTCCTGGGGCGCCTCGGTGCCTCAGTTGGTTAAGCATCGGACTCTTGGTTTCGGCTCAGGTTATGATCTCAGGGTGGTGAGATCAAGCCCCGCCTCGGGCTCTGCGCTCAGTGGGGAGTCTGCTTGAGATTTGTCTTTCCCTCTCCTCTGTCCCTCCCCATGCTCTCTCTCTCTCTCAAATAATAAATAAATAAAAATCTTTAAAAAAATAGTCATTATTGCTTTAGAATGGGACTTGGGGTGCTGATATTGAAAGTGGATTCAAGAAGTGATTCATCTGGGGCACCTGGGTTAAGCCCCACTCTGGGCATGGAGCCTGCTTAAGATTTTCTCTCTCCTTCTCCCTCTGCCTCCCCACCCCCCACTTGCATGTCCTCTCTTATACAAACATAAAGGTGACTCAGGAAGGCTGGACATGAAGGACTCTGGTTGCTCTGCGGTGGTGTGCTGTGTTGCTGCTGGCAGTCGACTGCAATTTTTTATGATTAAAACTCATGACGAGTAGTAACGATGTTATTGAGCGTCGCCGTATACCAGATACTGGGCTAGGTCTAGCTTCCCCTGCCGTTCTTCGTTTCTTTACAGTGACCCTGTGGTAGGTGTCACTCTCCCAGTTCACACACGCTCTCTTCCTCCTGTCACAGCTGGAAGTGACACATTGCTCTTCTTCGGTGTTGAATTGGGTTAAGAGGAAATTTTACCCCTGTAACTTTTGTGAAAGCAGAGCCGTACTTAAAATTCCTGATCTGATGAGTCATTGAGCAGTTCTTACTTGAGCACTTACGATGTGCTAGGCACTGTAGGTGCTCTATCCTACTATGTGGTGGTTGGTCTCGTAAAGTGTACTATTAAACGGAGTGTAGTAGAGGAATATTAAACACTTAAGTGTGTCTAATCATTCAACCTTGCGACATAGATATTGTTACGCCCTGGTTCTGGAAGAGAAGCCCTAGGCTAGGAGAGGATTAAGAAGAACGTGCTTCCTAACCCAAACAAATTCACGTCTGGGTCTTTGCAAATCCAGAGTGGGTTTGCCTTCCACTGGACCCTGCTGCCTCCGGGCAGGGAGGTCTTGCCGGAGTAGGGACACACTGGTGGCTGATCTGCCTCACCACCCCTCGTCGCTCCTCCCCCTGCTCCCTGTCCTTCGCCTCTCTTGGGAAGGAGCACCTGGCAGGTGCGCACAGATCTGAGCCGTGCTTGGTCATGGGGAGAATTGAGACCGGTTGGAAGTGGAGTCGGTCTGAGGTGAAACCCTTGTCACTGCAGGAGGCGGACGTCCAGGGCGCAGAGTGGGCAGAGGCGGCTCAGGTGCTTCGTGTGGATGAGGCATCCGAGAGGGCGTTGGCTTTTGGGGATGACTCCATCTTCACACCACACTGAGGATTTGTCCCCCAGAAACAGCTCACTAATACCACTTCTCTGTATTCTAGGCTTTGGATGTGGACCGGATGGTTCTTTACAAAATGAAGAAATCCGTGAAAGCAATAAATATCTCTGGGCTGGGTGAGTATGCATTCTTTCCTAGGGGTTTCTTTGTGTAAATCCTTGCATTAGCAGAAACTGATGCCGTAATAGTGATCACCATTAATGAATAATCCACCAAACCTTTTTTTCTAGGCATGCAAATTGTAAAGTTGAGTTGGGATGTTTAGTTTTTAGAAGTGTGTTTTGTTTTGTCAAGCCTCTGATTCTGGAATGGCACTTCATCTGCCGCCCCCGACCCCCACCCTCCCGCTATCCCATGCGCTGCTTCCTGTTCTCTGAAGCGCAGCTGAGTTTCCCACCACACCAGCTTTGTCCGACTGATCGACAAGGACACCGGCCTCATTCCTGCCTCTGTTGTTTGGTTTGTGTGTTAATCATGTCAGAATGGCTCTTCCGTTTCTCTCATCCGATGCTTGCCTTTCTTGTTTGGGATGACAATTAACATAAAAGCACAATCAGCTATTCAAAGTAATATCTGATCTAGACTAATAAACCTTTTTCTGACTTAAAGATTTCAGGCTGTACGCATGTGGCAGGTCAGCCCCCTGCTCAAAACCTTACCGGTGAAAGAAAATAATCTTTTTTTTTTAAGTCATGAAGTGACTCTGTCATTTCTCTCAGAAGCAAGCCAGTGGCAGGCTTGGAGGGCTAGAAGTTGTGAGAGCTCCCAGAGACCGTGGAAACAGGTGGTGGACTGCAGAGAGCAAGGCTGGCTCGTGGGAGAGCACACCGCTGCCGAGTATGGCAGAGACACTCCCTTTGCCCGTGGCTGGTGGCCGGGAGGAGGAGGGGGCCCAGGCTCTGTGCCTACAGACGCAGTCAGGCCACCAGATTACCCTTGTGATGTTCCCTTTGATGATAGTAGCAACTGGAGTAGAAGGACAGGGAATGGCACAGGTGGTTAAAAGGAGGGAGGGGCAGGGAAGGGTCTGGAAGTACCTGTTGTGCCCAACCCCGCCCCCACCCTAGTTCTCCTGTTGTGAGCGGCAGCTCCAGTAACTGCGTTTGCCTCCCCCAGGGAGGGCTGTGCCAGCCAAGACTGTGAAGAGGCCGGTAGGACATCTCAGCTACAAAGATGGTATTACAGTCAAGAATGGCTAGTATATTTAGGAACAGATTTAACAAAAGATAGGCAAGAACTCTATATTGAAACCTATAAAACACCACTGACAGAATTAAAGACCTAAATAAATGGAGAGGTATATGATGTATGTGGGTTGGAAGACTCGATATAGTCACGATGTCTGTTCTCTCCAAATTGATCTCAAGATGCACCACAGTCCTAATCAGAATTCTAGCAGGAGAAATTGACAAACTGATTGCAAAACTTATATGGAAACGCACAGGACCTGGAATATCCCAAGCAATCTTGGGACAGAAACAAGTTGGGAGAACTTAAACCATCTGACTTCAAGTCTTGTGAGCCAGTAATGGTCTACACTGTGTTGCTAGCTTGGGGGGCCAACAAAGAGGTGACTGGAACAAAAGACAGTCTAGAAATAGACCCTCACTAAGAGGTGTCTGACTGTCAGCACAGTTGCCGAGGCAGTCCCATGGGGAGACGAAGGTGTTTCTAGCACGTGATACCGGAACAGCTGGATCTTTCCATCAGAACAAAGGAAGTACAGCCCTCTCACCCACCCTACACAAACAGTACTTTGAAATGGCTCATAGATTCAAATTTAGAAACTAAAACTATAAAGCTTCTTGAAGAACACATAGGAGAACATCTTTACAACACGGGGCAGGCAAGGCTCCTTGAAAAGGACACAGAAGGCAATAGCGTAAAAGAAAAAAAAATGGTTAAATCAGACTTCATCAAAATGAGACACTTCTACGTGCTCAAAAATGCTGTTGGGACTAGCCTAACATTGGATGGGCCCCCAATCAAGAAAGTAAAGAGCTTACACTTGAGGAAACTAAATTAATAGGGCAATCAGAACAAGACTCTAAAATAAGAGCATATGTATGATTAACATCCTTAAAAAGGCAAGGGTGGTATTTAATTACTGGGATCAGAAAAGGTACTAGTGAAAAAGAACCAGTAAAAGGTGTGAAAATAGAAAAATATATCATTGTTGAAATAAAAACTAAAATTTGCCAAATGGCAGGCTACACACATAGGAGAGGGGATTGGTGAGATCCCTTGTTGCCGGAACGTGAGTTAAAGGAATGGGACAGTGTAAAGTAAAAATCAAGAGCCACAGAAAACAGATTGAGAGTGGTCAATATTAGCATCCATCCAAAAGGACTTGCAGAAGAGGGGGAAAAAATGGAAAAGGGGAAAGTTTTAAAATAATAGCTGACAAATTCTCAGAACTAAAGAAAGATTTGCGATCTCGGGTCGAGGGACACCTGGGTGGCTTAGTCGGTTGAGCATCCGACTCTTGATTTCTGCTCAGGTCGTGATCTCACGCTGGGCATGGAGCCTGCTTAAGATTCTCTCCCCTTCCCTTTGTTCCTTCACCCTGCCTCCCTATAAAAGATAAAATAAGATCTCAGTTTGAGAGAGTGCACTGAATTCTAAGGAAAACAGATTATAAACACACATGTAAATACATACACACAGTGTGTGTGGTATGTATGTGCGTATGTATGTGGATATGTGTACATATCTCAGGACATATCCTACTATCTTGACCTCAGGGATAAAGAGAAAATCAAAAATTTACCAAGAGGGGAATAAGCATATATATAGGAAAAAAGATTTGGGGGCAGTATGCTAAAAAATGATTGTTTTAGCGTTTTGACTTTATAGGTATTTTCCCCCCTTCATTTTCCATATTTTATATATTGTAATGTATTGATGTTAAAATGATTAGACAGGTGTTAAGTTGTTTATGGTTAAGTTCCAGATGAACATGAAGGAAGTTCAGGAAAGCAGAGAAGAGGTGGGAGGGACTTAAGTTGTTCGTGACTGAGCTTGTCCCGACTGAGTTCGAAAGCTTTTTGGAGTTTGTGGTGTTGGCTGTTTTACCCTGGAGCGAATCGCTTAGCATGTTTTAGCTCTGGTTTCCTTGTCTCTGAAATAATCCAGTTGGGTTAGAATGCACATTAGTGGTTCTCAACCAGGGTGATTTTGCTCCCCCCAGTGTGGTTACTAACAACTGAGAGGTGCGTGCGTGCGCGTGTCTGTGGGCGTGTGCGTATATTTGGGCACCTCATGGGTCGAGGCCAGGGATGCTGCTAAAGATCCTACAAAGCACAGGAGAGCTCCCAACAAAGAATTATCTGGGCCCAAATGTCAATAGTGCCAAGGTTGAAACCTTCAACTAGATGTTCTTCAGAGTCTTATACAATTTTTTTTTTTTTAAGACTATTTATTTATTTGAGAGAGAGAGAGAGAGCAGGGGGAGAGGCAGTGGGAAAGGGAGGGAGAGACTGTCAAGCAGACTTGCCCCTCAGCATGGAACCCAATGCAGGGATCAGTCACATGACCCTGGGACGATGACCTGAGCTGAAACCAAGAGTCAGATGCCCAACGGACTGAGCCACCCTGGTGCCCTCAAAGTCCTCTACAGTTTTTAAAAAACAAACAAAACAAAACCAGAAACCGCCACCATACTTAGCTTGCAAGTACATAAACATTGATTACCTGACAACTACTGATTTTATGAAAGAAGGAAGTAGAATTAGTTTTCATTGAGTAACACCTAACTGGAAGTAAGCCTATGTAGGAAAGTATTTTTTATTTAAAAGGAAATATCAAACAGTATAAAACTCTTCACTCAACACTGAGCTTTGCTGAAACAAATGTTAAACTATCCAAGAAGGTGGTCACCTGTCTCCAGCTCTTTTCTGGATAAGTAGGGAAGGGGCAGGGAGGAATAATGATTGTTTGTAGGTTTTTGGACGCTTATTACAAACCTTGTGCTCTCTGTGCATTATGCTAATCTTTATAGCCAACTGTTCTCATTTTATAAATGAGCCACCTGAGATCAGAGGGCTAAACGTGTTCCCGGGCCACTCCGTGGAACTCGGCTTCCTGCTGGCCCAGGCTGTGTGCAGGGCCCGCTCCGCTTCGAGGCCACCACCCCTTCAGGCTGACTGGCGCACTGACCGACTCTCTTCAAGATTTCCAGAAATCTCAAAGATGGATGCTTAGTTCTTTTGACAAACAATAGATTTCAGAAAGTTTCTCAAGAGTGTTTTTTTTAACCATGTTCACTTGGGCTTTGAGTTTCTGCTTTAAGGCTAGTTTAAAAGGGGGAATATTTTATATTCTGATGACGTTCAAGAGTGATTTTAAAGTCCTCTGTCGAGAAGGCTGTTCTTTTTTTTTTTTTAAAGATTTTATTTATTTATTTGACAGAGAGAGACACAGTGAGAGAGGGAACACAAGCAGGGGCAGTGGGAGAGGGAGAAGCAGGCTTCCTGCGGAGCAGGGAGCCCGATGCGGGGCTCGATCCCAGGACCCCGGGATCAGGACCTGAGCCGAAGGCAGACGCCCAACGACTGAGCCACCCAGGCGCCCCAAGAAAGCTGTTCTGATCAGAAATAAAAATGAAGGACTGCTTCTCGTGCAGGCGTTGGCCACGTGACTGCGGCCCGTCCTGAGAAGGACCTGTGTGTCCCTGTAGGCTAGCCCAGTTCCCCGCCACGTAGCTTTAAACAAGCAAGCGTAGAGGAAGGTGTTGTAAACACATGGGTGTCAGGAAGCTAGCCTGTACAAATTTAGTAACACTTGCGTCTCATCTGCCTTTCTGACCTATATTGTTGAGTGTGTGCCACAAACGTCCTTCCTTTACCTGCCCCAGAGTCGTTTCCTAAAATACAGCCTAGTGATATTACTTCTCTGCTCAAAAGTCTGCAGCATTTTCTCATTACCCACTTTGACGTTCGTGAAGGTGAGTCCCAGAGCCTGGGAGAGATGAGGAAGGCCTGCGTGGGCTGTAGAATTTTAGGGAAATTGGGGTCAAGCACAGGTAAGCAGGTGTCTATTCCTGCAGGACTGGCTGGAGACTTCAGCTTGCCCCTGTGGAGTAGGAGAGGAGCTCTGTCTTAGCCTTCTCCAGATTTATTTGCTTATGATATTGCCGCTGCCTCCCTTCATCGATCCAACATAAGCCTCGGCTCAGTAAACACGGCAGAACACCAGAGGCAGACCGAGCCCCTTGCATGCACCCTGCTCCTGGCTACCTGTCTAGAGGGCCCTTCTTGGAAATAAGGTGCAGTTTCCCCAGTATGCCACGTTTTGTGCCTTCTCCCTCTGCACTTGCTCTTCTGTCTGCCTGAAAGGGCATTTTGCCACTTTATTAGAGGAAACGGAGGCTTGAGGAAGTGAAAAGCTGGTTCTGGAATTTTAGCATCGCACTTCGGGCACCCAGCTGTGTCCTTCCTGAGGCTCCACACAGCAGGCTGACCGTTAGCGAGCCCTTGGGGGGGGGGGCTCCTATTTCTGTCGTCTTTCACCCATCTGATAGATCATGCCAAGTTTGAGTTATTATAAGGCCATGAGTCTGAATTATTTTGAAGTCAGAATACTGATCCTGAAGTCTTTATTTCAGAGCAGTGTTGTCTACTTCAAAGAATTCACCTTCTTTGGTGACTTCTAGAGGAAACCCATACCTTTTCCTGTGATGTTGCTGACACCATTCACAACAGTTTTGGAACTCTTCTCTAGAACTGCTTTTAGTAGCACATTCTTTTGAATATTTTTGGTAGAGGAGTGTGAGGATAGGTGAAATTTTTTTAGAACTTCAGAATTTTTTTAGAACTAGACATCAGAAATCAGTGGGGCATATTCAGGAAGGGATTAGCTGCGGGCGACCACAGTTGGTCTGGAGCATTGTGAGTGCACACTCATTCTGTCTCTGAGGGCAGTTCCAAGAGGAGGCCCATGTGGTTTGATCATGAGCGTGTTTAATGTCCTAAGGCAGCTCCTGCCTAGGAAGAGCACTCATTTCATGTATAATTAAAAGAACAACAAAGAATCCACCATTCATGCCTTATACTGCTACATACCTTTCCTGTCTTGAGTTCCTTAATTTCTGGGACTTTCCTGCCTGCTTTCCTGATTTGTCATGGCCCCATCTGACCTCTAACTGATCTCCATCTGTCCCCAGTGTCTCTCTGTTCCAGGCTGGCTGACCTCTGCCTGCTTCCTGAGCGTGTATCTGTCTCTCTACACTGCTGTCCAGCCCCACTCCTGGTCTGGATGCACGCCCTCCTGTCCCAGGCCCTTGTTGAAGATGTTAACCTTCTTTACTCTCTTACGTTAGTTTTCTGTGGCTGTCGTGACAACTTACCATAAACCGAGTGCCTTAAAATGACAAATTCATTTCTTCCCCTTTGCGGCCATCACTGAAGCCCCAGCGGCCAAAATGAAGTTTAATCCCTTTGTGACTTCTGACGGGAGCAAGAACCGTGAAAAGCATTTCAGTGCGTTCTCCCACATTTGCAGGAAGATTATGTCTTCCCGTCTTTCCAAAGAGCTGAGACAAGTACAGTGTTGGAGCCATGCCCATCCGAAAGCATGATGGAGTCCAGGTTGTGCGAGGACGCCCCAGAGGTTGTGCAGATTGGCAGAGTAGTCTAGGTTTACAGGAAGACCTACGGCATCTGCACTGAGTGAGTACATCCGGTGGGAGAGGGCACATGGCACTGCTGTCCATGTGGGCATTCGCCCTAGTGAGGTGGTTATCACTAGACCAAAACTGGACAAGGACCACAAAAAGATCCTGAGATGGAAAGCCGAATCTCGCCAAGTAGGAAAGGCAAAGGGCAAATATAAGGAGAAGATAATTGAGAAGATGCAGGAATAAAGTAATCTTATATAGGACTTTCAATAAAAACTGTTAAAATGAAAAAGAAATGGACAAATTTGTCTCGTGGGTTTGGAGACCCCAAGTCTGAGATGGGTCTCGTGGGGCTAAGATGATGGTGTTGGCAGAGCTCCTTCCTGGAGGTCCAGGGGAGAGTGCTTCCTTGCCTTTTCTGGCTGTTAGAGGTCACCTGCATCCTTGATTTGCGGCCTTTCATCTTCGAAGCCAGTCATGGCTGGTAGAGTCTTTCTCACACTCCCATCGCTGTGACTCTGTCTTATTCTGTACAGGCTACAGTAACAAAATACCCAGACCGGGTGGCTTAATCCACAGACATTTGTGTCTCATGGTTCTGGAGGCTGGAAGCCCGAGGTCAGGGTGTCCGCATGGCTGGGTTGTGGTGAAGGTTCTCTCCCTGGCTTGCAGATGGCTGCCTTCTCGCCGTGTCCTCTCATGGTGGAGAGTAGGCTTTTTGGCATCTCTTCTTATAAGAGCACTTCTCCTATCCTGAGAGCCCCACCCTTGCGATCTCATCTAAACCTTATTATCTCCCAGAAGGCCTCCCTCCACATACCGTCACACTGGGGTATAGTGAAGGGGGGCGGAGCACGACACCATTTTGTCCATAGCGGACTCTGTCTCTCTGCCTCCCTCTTGCACAGGTAAGGATCCTGCGATCGCACTGGGCCCGACCCCAGTGATCCAGGATAACCTCCCCATCTCACATTCAGGTGATTAATGACTTGAATTTCATGTGCAACCTCAATTCCCATTTGTCAGGTAGCAAAACATCTTCACAGGGTCCAGGCGTCGGGATGTGCACGTCTTTGGGGTGGGAGGGGACATTATTCTGCCTTCCACACCTCACCTCTAAATTCCGAGTTTTGCAGTTGAATCTGTTTTGACTCTTTTTTCTGCCAGAAATGGAAGAGTACCTAATATGCAGGCCCTATTTACTCATTAAATATTGTTCTTTATTATTCTCGAACATGTCTGTTGATCTTTGCTCCTCAATTAGATGGCAAGCCCTTGAGGTCAGTGACTAATTCTTGGAGGCAGTGTAGTTTAGGATAAAGAGCACATAGGTACTAGAACCTAAGAAGCCTGGAATAGAAGTTCGTGTGCCCCTCAAAAAGCCCGTCATAGGAAAATTATTTAATCTTTCCGAGCTTCCGATTCTTCATACGTGAGGTGGGAATATTAGTATTTTAAAATATTGTTAGTGAAGAGTAACTGAGCTAACGAGACAGAGTGACAGATGTGGCTCAGGGCACGTGGTAAGCATGGCAGCAGCTGACACAGAGGCCGGCAGATCCACCGTCGGTGTCCCCGAATTTTCATTTGTGTGTTGTTATGTTTCTGCTGCAATTTCTGAGACTGTCCTCTTCGTGTAGGAGAGAAACTTAGCATTTTCAATGTGAGCAGTGTGCTTACGGCTGATTCCTGTACTCTACTGTATGAGGATTTGTAGAGATGGATGCAGGAGGGGGATTTGAGATGCCTTAACGGCCACCAGCTGTGTTTTTACAGCCGGTGAGCTAAGGCTGGTTTTTACCATCTTACCATGTACCTACACAGTCACCTCAATATTGCCTCTTGGCCTGCAAAGCCAGTAATAGTTACTCTCTGGCTTTTTAGGAAAAAAGTTTGCCAACCTCTGCATTAGGGTAGTGGTTCTGAAACTTCAGAGTGCCCCAGAATCCCCTGGAGGTCTTATTAAAACACGGGGTGCTGAGCGGCTCCACCTTTAGAGTTTCTGGTTCAGTAGGTGCAGGATGGAGCCTGAGTATTTACTAATTGACTAAGTTCCCAGGTGATGCTGAAGCTGCTGGTCTTTGAGAATACTACCCCCACACACACACACTTGTGCACATGTGACTTTAAACATTGGCGTGAGCCAAAGGGTATCATGTATGTCCCCACAGAAACAAAACAAGTTTTCTTACACAATAGCAAGTGTATTACATTTGCTCCCATTTTTCAAAAAAGATGACAGTCCAGCTAGATATATTTTTTAGAACATCTTGTGTACAGGTTTGCAGAAGCTGTTATAATTGTTTGTTGAGAAAGTTTCTATAATAATTTTTCCCACTCATAATCTGCTATCTGACCTCTTAAAAACATCTGGTTTATATTTGTTCCAAAACTTTTATTAGTTTAAAATATCCCAAGCTCTGTCTCAGCCCAAAGGTGTTCTCCTCCTCCCCAGCACTGGGAAGTTGAAACTAACATTTTTTAGCTGTTTGACGTATCAGTGGGTGGAAAAATTCATCTTTATCAAGAAGGAAGCAGCAGAAAACTTTCATTTTCACTTCTCTAGAATTACTCTATCTTGAAGATTTGGTGCAGCTCTTCTTACTAAGAGAGGGATATCTTCTTTACCCTCGACCTGAATGTCCTAAGGTAATTGTCACTTCCTTGAAGGGAGAAGTACAAAGAAAGAAATGCTAATTTTTCCGTAAACCTTTACCATCTTCCCCTTACAGAAGAAAGAAAATGAGAATTTAATAATTTTGTATGTGTATTTCTCCCTTTATTTGCAATGCTAATTAGAATATGGCTGTTAAATTAATACAGAGCTTGAAATTAATATGGTGAATTTTTTCTATTATAGATATATAATTAGGATAGAGCAGTTTAAAAGAAATCTGTACAGTAGTTTAGGAAGTGGTGTTTCGTTGTGCATGAAGAAGGTACTGTATCTGGCATGATTTTCTACCTGTTACATGAGAAAATAACTAAGTCATAGTAATCCCCAGTGATTGGCCTCAGTAGGATGAAACTGGTATTCTGCTACTTTGTTGTGGCATTGAAAACCAGGGCATGGAATTTTTAGAAAGCGGTTTGGTGGTTCACATCAAGAGAAATAAAAGTCTTTATGTGGGAAGATACACAAAGATGCTTATTGCATTGTCCCAGTGCTTTATCACAGAGAAAACCTTGAAAGCCTTCTATAACTGAATTAGGATATACTACTTGATGGAATTATGGTTATGTAGCAACATGAAGAAAAAGGCTTATGATGACATTTTCAGACTATAAAACTTAGGGTACAAAATATATGTTACCATGTCTGTGATCAAAAGGAATAGGAGATGATGACAAATGATAAAGAAAAGAAAATGCTTCTGTATGGATGTTCATAAACTTGAGACTGGAGGCATAATAACAGTAATAAAAATCTGACACCTGTGAAGTATTTATTGTGGGGCAAGCCCTGTGCTAGATAACTACTTTACATAAATACAATCCTCACAACAACTCTGTGAGTTAGGTACTCTCAGCAGCTCCCTTTACAGATGAGGTCAGTGAGGCAGAGAGTTGTACAGCTAGCATTTAGAGAAGCTGACATTCAGAACCAGACCTGCTTCCCTGTCTCTTCTTTTGACCATGGCACCCCACTTCCTGGTGCATGGTGCGCCTGCTGTGAATGAGGGTCCACAGTGGAGAAAAAGTGAGCAGTAAGGCTGTGGGACCATCCTGGATATCAGCTGGCTGAGCCATAGGGATCCTTTTGAAAAACTCCAGGTGGTTTTGGTTGATCACAACTTCAGTATGAACCAGTACATGAGAGGCTCAAAGGTGAGTCAGGTGACCTTAGGGGAAGTATGTTTAAAAAAAAAAAAAGAAGGTGGTTACCCCATTATTGAATTGTAAGGGCAACATTTTAAGAGGGACCTCAAAATCTTAGAGCTGAAAACCTCATTGTAGGAGGACCCTGGAAGGACCTAGTACTTCTTAGCTTGGGGGGTAGGGAGAGGGCGTATCTGAAGGCATTCTCTAGGATGGGGAAGTGAGGCATGTTATCTCTTCCTCTCTAGAGGGTATTTTCACGGGAGCAAGCTTTGACTCAGATATGAGAGAGAAGTGAGCTGGGTGAGCTGGTCATTGGAAGGGTTTCAGCAAAGGCCTGGTGCCTCCTTCTCTACGGAAGTTGTAGGGGGTGGTGGGGTCATGGACTCTGAGACCTTGAGAGAACTTCCACTTACAAGTCTTACAAGATGCTTGTGGTCTCTCTTCTGCTGGTTAAGAATAATGATTGGAGGGGCGCCTAGGTGGCTCAGTCATTAAGCATCTGCCTTCGGCTCAGGTCATGATCCCAGGGTCCTGGGATCGAGCCCCGCATCGGGCTCCCTGCTCGCTGGAGGCCTGCTTCTCCCTCTCCCACTCACCCGCTTATGTTCCTTCTCTCACTGTGTCTCTCTCTGTCAAATAAATAAATAAAATCTTAAAAAAAAAAAAAAGAATAATGATTGGAATTTAGATGGGTAACTTGTGGAATGCTGTCAGCAGTGATCAGCATACTAATCATGGAAGGATAGCTAATCAGAAGGACAGCTAAGACTTATGACTTAAAGTCCCAAGTATTAACATGAATCATACTTAGGGTCGTCATATTTATTCGGTAGGGAATTTAAGCTCATCTAGGCTAGGGCTTTTTTACCTGGTATGTAGGGTCTGTGGACAGGCTTAGGGGGTCTCTGCATCCTAAAAATTGTATGGGAAATTATGTCAAGACGCTTTTTCCTGGAGAGGTAATCAGAAACATTTTTCTGATTTTTATTGGTGTCTGTGATAAAAGATTCAAGAACCACTGATCTAGCTAAACCCCCATGTTTTACAGATGTGCATACCATCACAGAGTTGACTCTCTGCCTTACTTACTGTAAAACTCTGACTGCATTATTCAGGGAGTCTCTGAACCTGTTTCCTCATCTGCAAACTCTCCCAGAGTGAAAGGTTGTGTGTGTGTGTGTGTGTGTGTGTGTGTGTGTGTGTACATACATATACATGTACATGTGTCTAAAATCTTTCCTGCATGAATAGCAGCTTCACCTGAGGCTTGGAGACCATTGAGTTTTCAAGGCTGCTTGTTCATGGGCGTGAAGGCTCGAGAGGCCTTGGCGCACCACGGGCGTGGTCTTTTCTCCTGGTCTGCTGTGCTCTCAGAGAAGTGGGGCGGGGGGAGTCCGGTGGGCATCTGTAAGTAATGGGAGTTGTCTCCTTAGGAACGAGGAGGTGGAAATCAAGGGGGGAAAGGCTGACAGCAATTTGCAGTGACAAAATGCACACTCTGTAATATGGCTGCTCAAGCTGCTTTGCCAACACGGGGCATCTGTGTAATTGGACGTGAGGTTTCTAATAGCCGATAGTGCGCAGTCCGCAGATGTTGATCTACCTCCCTGCTTTCCGTGCAGATAAGGAGAGTCAGGGGTGAGTCAAGCAGCCGGCTGCTCAGCTTTCATCTCCTGGACGGGATTCTGAAGGACGGAACTCCTATAAGCTTTACCTCCTCTGAGAAGCCTTTTCCATCATGTCCCAGAAAATGTACTCTCTTCCTCATTTCAAGCTATAGTTCTCCCTCCTGGAACGTATACGGCGGTGGATTGTTTTTGAGCATTTATCTTCGTCTTGCTGAATTGTGCATTGGCGGGTACCAAGCTTTATTCGTCTGTGTCCCCTCCAAATTCAGCTTTCTTAAGTGCAAGTCTTATCATGTCACTTTACAGCCTTTGGGGGGCCCTCCGTTACCTGGGATGCAGTCCTGGCCCCTGCCGGCTGCTCCCCATCCTCTGGCCACACCTGGTCCCCCCCGAGCTCCCCAGAGTCGTTCTTTCGGGCTGTGCTCTCTGCACCGAACGGACCAGCGTGTGAATCCTTCTCTCTCACTTCACTTCTTGAGGCAGGGGCTCTGCTTCATGGATCTTTGTGTTCATTAGTGCTTGCTGCAGAAGGGGCTTTCAGCACGATTGATTTTTACCCTTTAGTAACCAGGAACGTTCTTGACTGAGAGTGGGTACTCGGGAAATACACAACAAGTAAATACAAGTGAATGTTGATAGATTTTCTGTACTCTGAGCCTATAATCTAAAATGACAAAAAGGACAGCATAAAAAATAAACCTCATCTAGTAAATCAGTCTCAGTGCCACCCCCCCCACCCCCCCACCCCCTGCTCCTTTCCTCCCGAATGTACTTTTGTGAGCGGTGGGAGTTTTATATGGAGGCCATTGGGACTGTGTGGAGTTCACACACTTCCAACTGTCAGTTTGTTGTCATTTATCGGGGGCAGGATCAAAGAATATGTGGTGATCTCAGACAAAAGTGTTCAGATTTCAGTAGCCAGCCCACACCTTGACCTTAATTAATAACTTCATTGCTAGCTTCCTGTGCTGGACATAACCAGGCTAAATACATCCGTGATCCCCTCCATAAGGACTGGGGGTTTCCATAAGGTCAAAGGAGACGCCCCAGGAAAGGGTTAAAGGAAATGAGTTTCATAGAAAAGAGTACAGTATGTTGGAGACATGGCAGGTGATGAAGCTCCGAGAGAGACCATGTTTCTCTTGTCTTGCTTGTCTTGAGCGTGGGCCCAGGGGTTGTAAAATAGGAAGGGTGTTCTCATCAAACCCTTTCTGTTTTGTAGGTACCTGTCTCGTCAGAGATGATTCAGGTGGGTACTCAGGTTCCAAAGGCTGCCTCTGTCATGTCAGCTTGTCCGGGAGAGACTTCAGTGGAGAAAGACAGATTATAATGTCCTCAGCACGCACGGCCACAGAGAGCCAAAGTGATCTAGCCAGTGTAGCAGACACTTCGGTTTATTTTATTGTATCGATTCTGCATGTTGTTTTCTAATTATAAAGACGATATGAGCTTAGTTTAGAAGATTCAGAGAAGCAGTAACACAACGTCATGACTGGAGGCAGGTCCCACTCCCTGGATGACAGGCTGTGGTGCGGGACAGTGGCCGAGGCCTGGCCGGTGGGAGCTGCGGGCCGCCCCGCCCCGGGCTGGCTGTTTGCACCCCCAGGGCGGCTCCCGTGTCTGAAGGATACCCCCAGCAAGAGGATGCCGTGCTGCATAGACAGCTGGGCTGGTACCTGGCATCCACCAGCTACCCTGATGGAGTGCTTGCTATTTTTACCACCGCTTAGCATTTTGATGGATTTTCCTTTCAGCCTCTTCTCTACATTTTAACTTTTTGTAAAGTTGAGACTAAATATGCAGTTTTATATCCTGCCTTTTTTTTTTTTTTCCTGAAACATGTCTTCTGTCCTGAGCATATTCCTACTGCATGATTTCAAAAGCCTACAGAATATTCCATTTTGTAGAGACAGTTATCTACCCATTTGCACATTGTTGGCGCTTTATACACTCTCTGTTTTCACTTTTTACAAATTATTTTGCACACACATCTCTGAACACCTGGATTATTTCCTTAGAATGGATTTCTAGAAGTGGGATTATTAGATGGCAAAAATGTTTTAGACTTCTGATTCAGATTACCAGATGGTGAGCCGAAAGGTTTTCATCTGGGCTGACTCTGGAAATAAAGCTCTAAAAATGGTTTTCTCCCACGGGATGGAAGATCACAGGGCAGAGATCCTGTCGGAAACAGGATTATCTTTGACTTAAAGCAGTTATCCCCCCAGGAGCCTGTGCGCTCCAACTTAGATGCGAAACCAGGCTATGTGTGGGGTCGCCATCGTGAGGGGAAGTGGTCTTCTTCATGTTCACTTGTGCAGATTATCCTGACATTAAAATTGTGGCACACAGTTGAATATTAATCACCATGCCATCTAGGGAGTGTCTTTGTAAAGCTGCTCCTGCAGAGAACATACGTCTCTTCTTAAATGCACCCTTGGCATGGGGAGGGGGTGTCAGCAGGAGTTTGCCCCAGGTGGACCCCTGAGGGGCCAGTGGTCTGGCCGGGAGCAGGGGCTTGGCCTGTCCTAGTCAGGGTCACCTACTGACCCCCATTTCTCTCTGGCTGTGGCCCTGGGTGTTTGGGTTACCAGTGCGTGTGCTTGGCTGGAGGCCTGGAACACACTGGTGTTAGTCTGGAGCCGAGTATCGTGGCTGACGAACCACGGGAGAACGTAGCAGGACTGGGCGTCAGGAAACCGGAGATCTTGCCCCAGCTCTGCTGCAAACCTGCTGTGTGAACTTGGGCAAGTTGGCACCCTCTCTGAGCTTTGGTTTCCTGTCTGTAAAGAGAGGATTCTGGACCACGTCCTGTTTCACCTGAAAAGGCCCAGCTGTGGGCGTGGCGGCCCTGAGGAGGATGGCACGTGGGGCCTGGGCTGCCCTGTGATGGTTTGGAGAGCTGAGAGCTGCGAGCAGGCAGGGGCTTGAAACCCAAGAAAGCATTCGCAGCCTCTAAACACAAGGGGCTCCATGCTGCTCCCTGGGGTTGATTACCTTCCTGTTCCTTCTCTGGAAATTACTACCTGACCTTGCAGCCCCAGTTCAGACATCCCTCCTTGGCGTCTCTGAATCCTCAGCACCTGGCACATTGCAGGCCATCAGTGATGTGGCTTCGTGTCTCTTTCCCTGGACATTGATGCCAGCTACCGTGCCCACTCTTGTCTGTCCCGTCCCAGCATGTCCTACCCCTGTCGCAGGGTTGGAGGTGATAAGTGAAATATTTGAGGTGGACGTAGAGGTTGGTTGAAGGTGAATTGACTGTGGGACCCCGGCTGTCCTTTGGCAGTGCTGGGTCCCTGCCTTGCTTCCTCTTTGTGCTTGGCCCGCAGAGGAGGAGTAAAGGGCCTGCCTTTTATCCTTTTTGGATCCAACTGTTTTGTTTTTTTTTTTTAAAGATTTTATTTATTTGACAGAGAGAGACAGCGAGAGAGGGAACACAAGCAGGGGGAGCGGGAGAGGGAGAAGCAGGCTTCCCTCCGAGCAGGGAGCCCAATGCGGGGCTCGATCCCAGGACGCTGGGATCATGACCTGAGCCGAAGTTGCTTAACAACTGAGCCACCCAGGCGCCCCTGGATCCAACTGTTTTTGCTTGAACTATATGCATTGGGCCTTCTCCTTGATACGAGGTTTTTTTAAAATAACAGAATCAAGTAAACTAAAAAGCACACAGTAAAACCCAGTCCTTCTAAATTCAGGATGTACATGTGCTTGCTGGCTTCATAAGAGATTTTTCAGCGAGAATCTCTCATTTCATCCCTTTGATTAGATTGGTGGGAAGTGGGACTTTTGGGCTGTGAGGTGTGGGAAATGGAAGGGCTGCGGGGTTAGAATTGAGAAGAAACAGGGTCTTTCTTGTCCTGCCGTGGTCTCAGGGACTTGGGTTCTCATTTCCCTAAGTCCCTCCCACATCAAAGATGTTTGGATCTGGATCATTAATAAGAACCAGAGTTTAAGATACATTTGAACAACGGGGGAGGCAAGAGAGTGAGCTCTTTTTAGAGAAACAGCTTTCAACAATTTTGTAAATAAAAGCTGATAGACCAGTTTGGGTTCTTTCCAGAAACTTTATTCCCAAGCTATTTATCTCAGGTTCCTATTTTAAGTTTGTTTCTGGCAAAAGAAAAATAAAGGCACTCAACTACTTTCTGTTCTCTAGTAGGAAAATCTCAAACTTCGGGCGATCTGGGGCAGTAGGTCAGTCAGTGAATACATATTTATGGAGGGTTTACTCTTCCTACAGTGGGCACTGTGCTGGGTGTTTCAGGAAGTCACGGAGAGATACGGGGCTATGATCTTTATCAAGAAGCTACAAATTTGTTTGCAAGAAGAGAAATTTGTGTTAAAAACCCCAAGTAGAGCAGCGTGAAGATCTGTTTTTACTCTGATCCAAGCTGGGAACAGTCTGAGCATCAGAAAATAAAGATTGCAGTGGGCCAGAACACTTTAAATATAAATATATGAGATTATGGTGATGATGATGAGCTCAAAACTTCATTGATCATGATTGGGGTATGGGAATCAACACCTTGTTTCAAAGATTTGTAAGGGAAAGAATTTTTAAAAACATAACCTATACCAGGCAATCAGTTGAGAAGCCCAGAAGGAGGGGTGATAGGAAGTTCGTACTTCTTGGTGCTGGAGTGTGAAGCCCTGCTGTTTGTTTCTCCTCTGTGTCAGGCTGGCTGACTGCCGGTGAAGAGAAGACAGGTTCCTCTTTCCCACAGATGACCACGGGCTGGGAGGTAGCCTGCAGAGTGAGCAGAGGGTGGAATTTACCCCTGCCCCACCTCTTACCAACTGTGTGATCTCGGGCAAGTCTCTAATCCCTCTGAATTTCACCGAATTTATTCAGTAGATAATAGGGATGATAACATTAAGACCTCATAGTGTTACCAAGTTAACTTGAACGAAGGCTTAAAGGCCACCTAATAGGCATTAACTGAAAGGGAATTCCCCCCCCCCACCCGCCCTTTGGGTGTTCACTTAGAGCAGTCTGGGCACTATTTCCGGGGCACCATGTGGCTCCCAAGGCGACTTTGGCCTTTGCGTTCCTGTTTCTCTCACCCAGTGGAGTGACCTCAGCCCCAGACGCCTGCTGTGGCTGTCACTGCCTTCCAGAGCCACGCTGGAGCTGCTACGACTTGACCACCAACTTTGAAACAGTTATAGAAGAGCGTGTGGTTTGAAAGGAACTCTCCTGCACCATTAACCACGTGTGCTAGAATTCTAACTGCAGTGACCTAGACGGTATGACTGACCCATCTCTGAAATGGAATTTTAAAAATCTAAAACGTGGGCCCCTGGTTTGGGCTAGGGAAGCTGTTTTTCTTCGTGAAGAAACATCAGTACAGAGAACAGTGGGCTTTGAGTGAGACGCACTGGGATTTGAAGCCCGGCTCGGCGGCTTGCCGCCCCTGTTGCCCAGGACAACTCATCTGATCTCTCTGAGCCCTGACTTATTTTCACCATGATGAGAAAGAATTCATAGATCTTATGAAGTTGTTGTGAGGTGTAGAAAAAGCATACGCTGTCTGTGCTCCCTAGAAGTGACATCCGTGCCGCTGTTCAGTACCATGTGTCCTGCCGGACGTGGCTGAGTGTGGCTGAACTCGTGTCCCCACGCTTTTCTTTGATTCTTACCTTAACCTTGTGAGTCTGTCTCATGGCGGATTGCTAGCCTTCACGTGGCTTAGACATTTGGCCATTTACCCACCAGAGTCACGTACTCCCTGGAAGGCATGGGCCTGAACCCAGATCTGGGAGCTCTTCCTGCTCTGGTACACATTCTTCGGGGCCCGTGTGTGCGTTTTTCTGTCTTATTTGCTGAGTGTGGTCTCAGAAACGCATTTAATTTATCCAGAACTCTCAGGTCCTTTTCTGAAATGTCAAAGAAAAAAACAAGGAAAAGGGCTTCAACAGTGAAATTAATTTTCTCTTCTGTTTGTGAGACCCACGTTGGAATCCCCGAAGGTCAGCACTGGAGGTCTAGGGCATAGCACCTCCCTGGTAAGATGGGTGGGCACGGCATTCATGGATCATAGGAATCTGGCTCAGGGTCAAGGGCTGCCCATCACAAACAAATGTTCCCCTCGTTTCCCCCGGTTACCAGGCCCAGGAATTGGCATTGGCTGACAGTGGTTTAATTACCCGAGGAAGTGTCTGATGGCATTCGCATACAAGTTTACGCTGCATGTCTGTCTGCCCTGTTGTGCCTACAAAGTAGTTGTGTTACATTTCTCGTTGAAACGAGGAAAACATAGAAATCAGGTGCCTGGGGCACCTGGGTGACTCAGTCTGCTAGGCGTCTGCCTTCAGCTCAGGTCATGATCCCAGGGTCCTGGGTTCGAGTCCCACATCAGGCTCCTTGCTCAGTGGGGAGCCTGCTTCTCCCTCTGCCTGCCACTCCCTTTACTTGTGCTCTCTCTCTCTGACAAATAAATAAATAAAAGCTTTAAAAAAAAAAAAGAAATCAGGTGCCTGATGCAAACAATAGTTGTTTTATCATGGACTGGCTGGATTCACTTAAAAATGTCCGACCTAAAAGTGAGGGGATTATAGTCAACCACATTAACTTACTAGAATTACCTGCCCTCCCCCCCCCCCCCCCCCCTGTTTCTGAGTTAGAGATCTGAGGCAGGATGGTGGCTCCTACCGTCTGATAAGATCCATGTATGATTTTGATGTCCAACAGGGATTGGGAACCACTGAGCTGGAGACCCAGAATCCAGGATTCTGCATGTAAAGGTGCTGTTTTAAGGCCTAATCATACTAAAATGCCATCAGATGGATGACAAAGGTTTGCTTTTTTGTTGTTATTCAGACAACATGTGTGTTGTCTTGTATTTCAGGCACAAAGACAAGTAAAACTTAGTCCCTGTCCTCTAAATACTTCTAACATCGAGAAATACATTACCAGACAATTTCATTGTCCATGCTGAGAGCAAGGACAGGAAAGTGCCAAAACCAGATACCAGGGGCACAGGGCAGAGTCATGGAAGGCTTCCTGGAGGAAGGAAACATCTGTGGGATGTATAGGAGTCAGGCACCTGAGCAGAGGATGCGTCTGAGCGTAGCACAGAGGCACTCACTTGACCTTTGTGGCCCCAGCCTATGCTCCGGGGTCCCCGGCTCTTGCTGCGTGGAGAGGAGAGCTGTGGCAGGTGGCTCCTGGTTAGGGCTGTGAGCCTCACACTAGAGAGGAGCAGGCGTCTCTTGCTGAGTTTCTAGGAGAGGGCTGAGTCCGTTGGCTGGACTGGTGCCTCCTGCCATCATGTAGGCCACGGAGGAGTCCTAGGAGATGTGGGAGGCATCGGGGTACCCTTGGAGCCTCATCTGATGCACTGGAGACTGGGGGGCTTGTGCAAGGCTCTTTCCGTTCTGGTTGTCGTGCTCCTTCCTTGGGATCCACCGCCAGCGCATTGGGACGTTGTCAGGACAGCAAAGTGATTTCTGTTTCTGGTGCAACTTGACTTTTTTCAGATCTGTATCCTGCTAATGTGTTCAGTTTTATTCACAACTTAGGGAGAAGCTGTTAAGGATGGGGACGGAGAGGTTGCTATACTAACGGTACGTCTCCCACTGCTGTTGTAGCTCACGTGGAAAACGAGGAGCAGTACACCCAGGCTCTGGAGAAGTTCGGGGGCAACTGTGTGTGCAGAGATGACCCAGATTTAGGAAGTGCGTTCCTGAAGTTCTCGGTGTTTACAAAGGAGTTGACAGCACTTTTCAAAAACCTGGTAAGTGTCTTCACGCACGTGCAGCCGTTGGGCCGTGTGTTAAATACCTGCGGTTCCCTTAGTCGGAAAGGTAGATAGCCAAGGCGTGTCTGATCAGCTGCGAATAAATTTCAAAGCTCATGCGGTGCCTAAAGGAATTATATTTTCTATACCCATTAGGTCACTTTGGAATAAATTTTAGAATTGTAATTTTTAAGGTAACACGGCTTTTTAAATTCAAGACAGCATTTTAAATGTGCACAGCTGTGGACAAAATGGATAAATGCATTCATCTTCTTAAGGGCCTCTGACTTCAATTTTTAAGTTTCTAAACTGTGTAGAATCGTCTGTTTCTGGTAATTATGGGAGGCATTTAAACTTACAGTATTTAATAAATATGTTCCGGGCCTGTCTTACACAGCAAGGTAACCTATAATCAAAGCACAGAAATTGCCATGAATATTTAAAGGCCTTTTATGCTCCCAAATGCAGAGCCTAAAAAATGTCACTTTTTAAGCAAGTGGGAACTTGGAGTTGGGACTTCTTGCCTGCGGTAGGTGCTGGGTGACGTGGGTGAATGGGGTTCTTTCTTGTGCTTGGCAGCTCTGTGCCTTCCACATTGTGGGAACAGAATTCTGAACAAGTGGGCAGCCTGAGAGGGTGTTTGTGACCCTGCTGCCTGGCTTCTTCCACAAGGGGAATATGCACTGGGATGGCCCCAGCCTCCCTTTCCTGTTTTTCTCCCCCAGCTTCTAAAGATCATGGGTGACCAGAGCAGGTCAAGGTCGCAAACAGCAGCGCTATTCTCATTTCTCCTGTCAGCAAGCAAATAACAAGTGATAAAGTAGCTCATCGTTCTTGAAATGGTGATGATGGAGGGTTTGTACGTCTGGCCTTGATGGGGCAGAAAGAAGGGAACATTGTGTACGCGTTAATAACGGGGAAGGGAAAGAACCAGATCCTTAAGGCTCTAGGTCTCTCTCCCCATCTTCACTTGTAAAAAATTTCAGTTGGAAGTGGTAAAATTAAAAAGCCGTTACTGTGCTTAAGTTTTTTACTCAGGCTCATTTGCAGTCTCTTGGGGGCTTTTATCGAGTTCGTCACCCATTTCTTCCTGCTCCAAACAAGCTGGCAGTGAGCGTCCTGACTGGGGAGCCCTAGCCCCCCGTCAGCCCCCGCTCCCTGGACCCTGGCAGACATGCTCATTAGGCTCTCACCACTGAGTTAGATTGGAGCGTTTTTTTTTGACCTGGAGAAACTGAATGGCCCCAGGGAAGACCTGTGGAGGGCTTTGTGGACACAGTCAGCCTGCATCCCAGTCTCCCAGCCCCTCAGTGGGTCGGCCCCATCCCGGCTCTGGGCACCTCACTCCTAAGTTTGAGCGAACAGCCTCCAGAGTGAAAGAGACCAAAATAAGCAGAGAAAAGGACTTAGAGGAAACAGGGGTATTGCAAATAGCAGAAGAAAACTTTAAAGAAACTACATTTCATTCCTCTGAGAGACTGGAGTAGATGTATCAGAGGGAAGGAGTAGGGATGCAGCTATGGTTAAAGAAAGGGGAAAGACAATTAATGTAAGAAAATACTAAAGCAAAAATCCAGTGACATGATTGGGATAGAAGTCTGTCAGAAAATAGACCAAAAAACAAAGCAAACCAGAAAAAAAGTGGAAAACATAGATGAGGATTAATCCTTAAGGCCCATCATTCAGCGGACAGGCTCCTCAGAGAGAATGGAAGACAGGAGGACAAGATGATCCCTGAAACCCAACCACTCTCGTCTTCCGACTGAAGGCTGGTCAGAGCCCAGAACAGGGAGGGAGGAGGCCCCCAGGCATATCTCCGTGTGAAATTGCGAACAATATCTTCACACTTCCAGAAGGCACATGGTGGATTAGGAATCAGTGGTATTGGATGCCTCACCAGTAACACTGGAAACTTTAAGGCATGGAGCAAGGCCACTAACATCCTGAGGAACAGAATTCCAACCTGGAATTATAGCCAACCGAGCATGAGAGTAGAATTAGAGACATGCAAGGCTCAAAAAATTTAGCTCCCGTGCGTCATTTCTCTGAAACTCCTAAAGGGTGTGCTTTAGCGAAATGAAGAGGGAAGCCAAGAAAGAGGAAGAGGTGTGAGTCAGGAAACAGGATTGGGCCAGAAGGGAAGCGGCGGGAAGGATCCCCACAGGATGAGCAGCACCTCCCCACCCCCCTTCCCCCCCCACCAGGCAGCTCCTCTTTCCTCTCCATTCAGCTCCTCTCCAGACCTCGCTTTTCTTAGCTGTAGAATGGAGGTAATAGAACCACACCTGGTTTTGTGTATAGACTCCAGCCAATTGCTTTACACTCTTAATTTACTTAATTTTTACAACAGCTCCAAAGAGGGAGTCCGGGTTCTCCCTGCTCTGTAGATTATATAACTGAGGAGGCTCTGGGGTCTTTAAAGAGCTTGGGGTGGCCCCTGCTTGTGTGCCTGCAGGTGGAGGAGAGCCCACCTTAGCACTCCACGTGGTGGAGTCCTCAGGAAGCCAGCTTGCACTTCCTTATGAACACGAGCCGCTGCACATTTAAACGAAACTGCCCCTTCTTTTCTGGATTTTCTGCAAAACTGAAGGCTGGGCAGGTCGGGACCTTGCAAAGGCCGCTTGGCCACTTTGAGCACTGCAGGATTCGGGAATCCGGGCCAGGCCCAGGTGCTGCTCCCTTTTCCACGGTGGTTACTGAGCACCCATGGTGTGGCAGGCCACAGGATAGGCATGAAGGGGACACTCGCTCCGTCCTCCTGACCGCTAGGCAGTTCAGCTCCTGCTACCTTCATCTGTCCATAAGTGACTTCCCGGGTCCGTAGTGAGCGAGCGACAGAGTTGCCATTCAAATCCGGCTCTTAAAACGCCAAATCCATACTGTGTCCATGGTGGTATTTAAAGAAATTAAGGTTTCTGATCAACTCTTCTGGAGGGAAAAAGACAGAACAGGAGGGACGGTGGTGCGGGGAAAGCGTCAAGTAAAACGCAGGCCAGGCGGAGCTGCAGTGGCCACAAGGCAGCCTCAGGGCCTCAGTTTCCCTCATGGTGGGAAAACCAGGCCCACTCAGGGCCGGCATCAAGAGGAGAGCAGTGAGTGGGGAGGCTTCTTTGTCAGCTACAGGCCAGCACGCGGGTGACACCCTCGTGTCGTTAGAAGTCCTAGTGGTAGTAGCTTTGAGTCCGGGCACTTTCCTTTGCTTTCAGCTTTAATTTATGGAGTTAGGGTTGTTGAGCCTGTCTCTGGCAAAGATCAGAGAGAGGGAGAAAATCTCTTATTTGTGCCAAAGTTAGATGCACCAGGCCTGATTTTCTGGGCCGGTGCCATCGGCGAAGCTGCCCCTGCACCGGAGCACGGAGTGGCCGCTTCTAAGGAGCTGTTGCTGAGAGCCAGCCGATTACAGGAGAATTCTCCTTTTTTGGTATTTTGTATACCATTCTTATTCCTATTTTTGGTCACATCTGTCCTATCTCTTATTTTTAAAGCCTTGCTTTTACTTTCTCTCAGGCAGTTAAAAACATTTCCGTTTTGGGTGGCTAAGATTGTCAATTCTTCCCTTGTCCAGAAAGAAGAATTACCACCTACCTGCTTTGCAGTGTGAGAGGGTATTTATAAAGCAGTTGGAACATCTCCAGAGAAAGGCCAACTTAACATAAAGTGAGATTTTTTTTACTAATGGGTGAGATTCTCACCTTCAGAGAACCGATGAATTTTCTCTGCAGTTATGCAGGATAAGGGGAAAAACAAGGCAGCTCCAGAAATGTAACATGTGTGAGATTAAACTGGTTATAAAGTCAGCCCAATTTCTTAGGTTCTTTTCCTCTTACCAGATGGATGTGAGGATCCTGGAAAGATTTTCCAGGGATCACTTCTGTGCTGAGAGGTAGCTTTTTAACGAGTGGCTGCATTAGAGGACACATTGCTGAAAGGTCATTCCCAGAGATGCAGTCCCTGTCTTGGTTTCAGAGAATTGGGGGTGATACATACGTGCTCCCCGTCCACAGAGCTGCCCCAGGTGGAAAGAGGGCCAGCAGATGCCCAGGGAAGGATGGAGTTCCGGTGTGAGATCTGGGGGCGGCCCTGGGGCTCAGGAAATCTCACTTCACTCTCATCGAAAGAGGAGTTTGAAAATTCCACCGACCAACATGCACCTAAGTCATGAACTTATTTACGCAAATGATCGGCATTACAAGATATTCTAGCAGCAGAGTAAAGCACTAGTGAGGTTCTGTTGGGGTGTGGGGCAGCCTGCGGCCTTGCCCGTGTGAGGTGGGCCGAGCCTGGCAGAGAGGCATCCCACCCTGCTGTGTGGGTAACAGAACAGCCGTGTTCTCCTGCCATACCCTCTGTGTCCGGGTAAATGTGAGCTCAGTCTCCAGACTAACAGAGCGTATCTCATTGCTTCAAGTATGGGAGCATCCTGCCGGGAGTCTTCACTCTCAGCCTTACACCTACTTCTTCTCTCTCTCTCTCTTTTTTAAGATTTTTTTTATTTCTTCATTTGAGAGAGAAAGAGTGTGCGCACAAGCGAGAGAGCATGAGAAGGGGGATGGGGGGAGGGAGAAGGACAAGCAGACTCGCCGCTGAGCAGGGAGCCTGACGCGGGGCTCGATCCCAGGACCCGGAGATCATGACCTGAGCCGAAGGTAGATGCTTAACCACCTGAGCCACCCAGGCGCCACACGTACTTCTTCTCTTTTAACTTCATTTATTGAAAATGTCATAAATTAAAATGTTTTACACCGATCATAATTTTCTCTTTTTGGGAGGAAGACTTACCATTGTTTTGGGCGTATATTAATGAACTATGCTGAAACTTATAGAACCTCTAGTATCTCGTACATGGTCTTTGGGGAGCTCTGCCCCTAGATTGGTGCCAGACTACCCACTTTCCATTTCAGACATTTTAGTATCCTGACACTCTTTTTTTTTTTTTTTTTTTAAGATTTTATTTATTCATTTGACAGAGAGAGACACAGCGAGAGAGGGAACACAAGCAGGGGGAGAGGGAGAAGCAGGCTTCCCGCGGAGCAGGGAGCCCGATGCGGGGCTCGATCCCAGGACCCTGGGATCATGACCTGAGCCGAAGGCAGACGCTTAAGGACGGAGCCCCCCAGGTGCTGGTATCCTGACGCTCTTGTCCCTGGTAATTGCTGGTTTTTCCTGCTGCCGGTGTCTGCCCTGCTGTTCCTCGCTCCACAGCGCCGGGGGCTGCAGCACAGGAGGACTCGGCTCACAGGCTTGTATGCAAAGTAAAAACCTCTGAGCTTTGAGTGCGGCGGGCTAGAGAGCTGGGGGGATGGAGTCTGTGGACAGGCCTACTGACGGTTACTCTGGATGCCTAGAAACCTTCCCACTGACTTCTTAACTGGCCTAATATACAGTTGGAAAATCTTTGTCTTAGACTTACAGGACTTCAGCCCTGTAAGCTGCTTCCTACGCTCTCAAATCCCTGACCAAAAATGAAAGCACATCCTTAGTTTGACCAGAACAACAAAAGCAGTAAAGCTAATGTGAGAGCCTGTATCTTGTTATAGCACAGACACCTAATATTTGTGAATGTACTTTGATACTGTTTCTTTCCTTTTCCTTTTCTTTTTTTTTCTTTTGGAACGGCAGGACTACCTCATTGTCTTCCCCCGGTACACGGACCTGTAGAAGTGAGAGAACATGGGAAAAGCTGGGGGTGGGAACTAGGCCTCCAGAGGGAGGAGAGCTGAACTGAGGGGGATGATGGATCGCCCGCTGGGTACCGGGCCCGCTCTGGCACTGTCCAGGTACGGAGCGCTGCCCTCTGGCCAGGGGCACACAGACGCTTTTATTAGAAACAGCGCGTGCTCCGATGGCCACAGCGAATGCCACAGAGCCCTGAGGGTGCGGCCCCCGCCTTGGATCCTTGCGTCCCTGGGGTGGAGGTGAGGCTGGGGAGTCCTGTGGGGTGTCACAAGGTGTCCTCGGGTCCATCTGCACATGGGCATGATGGCAAGGTTTATGAACACGTGCCTCGCACATATCTGTAGTGACTTGTCAGATGCATGGAGGACACACTGTTAGGGACTGATCATGTGAAGTGTTAATGAGCTCCAAACAGGGTTTGTGTTCTCTCTCACCATCCTGTGGTTCCTCCATTGTTGGCTATTAAAAGGGACAACCGCCATGATGTAGGGGACCTCGAACTTTAAAAGAAGCTTTTGTGAAATCTAAGAATGTGTGGACAGACGGGAGTAGGAGATGTGGATGAAGGCGGAGGGTCAGCTGTCCTGGCAGCCGCAGAGCAGGAAGAGACGGCCAGATGAGCGGCCCCAGTGATCAGGAGGCCATAGGGACCTTTCTCCTGCCTGGGTAAAAGCAGGGGACAAGTTGCAATAGCAGGAGCAGAAGCTGTAGGTGGAAGAGACAGCAGGCAAGGTTGATGAGGAAAGGGTAAAGTGACAAAGGGCTGGAGCTGGTGGCTGGAGGATGGTACAGAGGGGGGTCTGTGAGCTGTCAGAGCTCTGCTTCCCGTGTCTCCTCCTGTCGGTGAGGTGCTCCGCCAGGAGTCCGGCCCCTGCCCCTCCGTGGGGAGTCGTCAGCCAATTTGTGTAGATAAATTCCAGGTCCTAGCTTCTCCACGTACATTCCCCTTTCTTTGGGAATTTTCAGCTATTAATCAGTCAGTCCCTAAAATCGAAAACTTGGCAAACCATACCAGTGCTTGCATATCCCAGATTCCAGTTTACAAAGCATTTGGACATTGTGTCATCCCCGCCGCCAGAGGCCCTAGCCTTGACTCAAGTGGAATCACCTGGGGCTTCTTAGAGATGCAGACTCCCAGGCCCTTCTCTAGGCCTACTGCACCAGAATCTGCACTTCATAAGATCCCTAGGGGATGGATAGGCACCTACAGTTTGAGAAGCAGCTAGAGCAGAGGTTCTCAAAGTGCAGTCCCTGGAACTTGTTAGAATAAAAATCACGGCCCCCCGCCACACCTACTGAATGGTGGTTCTCAAACTTTGGGGCAGCGGCAGCACCTGGAGGGTTGTTAGAACACTTGGTTGGGCCCCTTCCCAGAGTTCCTAACCACGTGCACCTTTGCAAAGTTTCCCCGTGACGCTGACCTCAGCAGGAGCTGGCTACCGTTAGAGGACAGCCAGGTGAGGCTTACCCCGGGGACATGGAGACGGTGATGCTTGGGCCTCGCTGAGGCCCGCAAGTATCTCCCAGCCTCGGATTCTAGGAGGCAAGACGTTTGAAAAGGTGCTTTCATTTTTGGTCGATGGCTTCATTTTCATGTCCCGTGGGCTTCTGGAGACATTGTGGAATTCTGGATGGTTCTGGTGCTCCCCCCCCCCAGTGCCTCAGAGTCGGCTGTCTGCGGGTTTTCAGCATGGCTGCAGGTAGGCTGAAGTGTGCAGTTTCAACACCTAGCCTCTAATGGAGAAGAGGGCAAAGGGTCACTGTTTTCTCTCTACTTAGAACCTGAAAGATCCAAGCAGTGTGACTGGCGGAGACGCAGTGGGTAAGGCAGAAACCAGCAGCTATATCCCGTCGTGTCTCTGGTGTGAAAGTCGCCAGTGTGTGTTTTTGGCAACTGGCTGGTTTTGATCTCTCAGTTTGTGTTAAACTTAACTCAAGATCAGCGTGGGCTCCCCACTCCTTTTTAATTATACAAACCAGCAGAGTGGTTCTGCTGCCAAAGAAGGCGGCCTGGGAGCATGTGTTCGCCGGCGCCCCGCGTGGGGGTGGGTGCGGGACGGTAGACCCCAGCCAGGACTGTCGCCCAGCCAGGGAAGAAGTCTCTTCACGGATCCCAGGAGCGAAAGTGACCTGGATGGTTCTCCTGACGAACCGCTTGTGCGACAAGGAACTAGAAGGCGACTCTGACGTAGGCGGCTCCTCAGAGGGAAGCCTGTATTCAGCCTCCCAGCTCCTTCTGCTCCGGTCTTGGGGCGTGTGTGAGTCCGTCGCTGGCAGCGAAATGCTGGGACAAGCTCTGCCTTCAGCCTCTCGGCTCAGCTCTGCTTCTTAGTGGGATCTGGGGGCCAAGTGGGTAACTTAGCCCTCTCTTGCTTTGTGAATCTGTAAAATGGGGATAACTGCACCTGCTTCTCAGAATAGTTGTAAGGGGTAAATGAGGTCAAACGGCCCAGTGCCATTTAGGGATTTAGGCCATTTTACCTAATACCTTCTGCTTCTCCAAAAACCTCTTTGCCTGGGTGCCCATTCTTTCAGATAAACAGTCTTTGGAAAGCACATAGAAAACTTCTTTGAATCCACCAGGCAACTGCTACCTTGGGCCTTCTTGTTAAGTTCCCTCTGCCAGGAATGCTCTTCCACCAGATTCTCCCCTGGCTCTGTGGCTCCCTTCCTCCGCTGCTCAAATGTCACCTTCTCAAAGGGCCTTCCGACCACAATTTGAGAGTCCCATCCCACGAATCATCATAGCACCTTTATTTGTAAGATTTGTAGTAGCCCTCAAACTGGAAATAACTCCGAAGTCTTTGAGCAGGTGTCAGGACAAGCCGATTGTAGTCTCTCCAGACCGTGGAGCAGTGCTCAGCGAGGAACAGGAGTGGACTGTTGATGCCCCAGCACGGATGGCTCTCCAAGTAGGAATGCTCACTCTCAAAGCAGATACGAAGGCAGCCACAGAGAGAAGTGCGTGTCACATGATCCCAGATATGTACAGTTCTGGGCAATGCAAACTGTTCTCTGGTGACAGCAGTAGATCAGTGGCTGCCCAGGGACTGAGGAGCGGGAGATGGGGATTGCAAAACGGGCACAAAGAAACTTTTAGGGGGATGGGTATGTTCACTGTCTGGATTTTGGCGATGGTTTGATGGGTGTGTGTGTGTATATATGTCATGACTTACCAAATTGTACACTTTAAAATGTGTGTAGCATATTATATGTTGATTATACCTTAATAAAGCTGCTTAAAATTTGTTTAAGCTATTGGGTTAAGGCATTGCTGTTCAATAGAACTTTTGCATGGATGGAAATGGTCGGTATCTGCTCCCATATAATAAGCCACTAGCCACGTGTAGCTCTTGAGCACTTGAAATATGGCTAGTGCAGCTAAGGAACTCGGTCTTTAACTTGATTTAATTTTAATCCATTTGAATGTGAGTGGGTGTGTGCAGCCAGGCCTAGCACGCTGACAGCGCAGGCGTGTGGCCTTACCTGCTACTCTAACACACCTCGCAGCACCACCCACACGCCCTCCTGGGTCTCAGGCTCTGGCTCCCGGAAAGAACTTGAAGTTTCCTGCGGGTGATGACTGTTTCATACATACTTATGCTTAGTAATACTGAAACCTCTGCGAAGAATTATGCCCTTATTTGAATCAGTGAGGTCTGAGGTCTTTTTGCAACCCTCCACCCTGACAAGGAGGTGCTGGGCCTCCTTGTGGTTGGTCATTCTTGGAAGCCTTGCTTTTACTTATTTAATTCTGTGATTGAGCAGCATTTGCTCACGTTAAAAAGAAAAGAAAAACACCACAGATCTCAAAGTGTCGTCTGCCTCAGGCTTCTCATGAATGAGGCAGATTAAAATAAACTTACATGACACAGATAAGTCTCAGTGAGATTCTTTGGCCATGTTTTATACAGCGATACATTGGCCTTTTAAGGACAAGCTGATTATCCCCAAAGAGAATTGGACTCTATTAAGGATTTTGGAGGGGAGCCTGGGAAGACCTGTTGTTTTCTAGATTCAGGCCTGGAGGTAGGAAGTCTGCCCAGCAACTTTCCCGGTTGTGATTCTCTTCTCGTGCTGCTTCTTAAAAATCGGAGAATCCTGAGGTTCAGGCTTCTAGATGGATCCTCTTGGGCAAGATCATTTGGCAGAGCCATCTGGCTCATTGCCTAAGTCGAGGAGGCAGCTGAGGTTCCCAGGCAAGTTGTGCAGTGGGACCAAGATGGAGCCTTGGCTGGGTCAGCAGCAGGTGGTCACCAGTGACCGAGCTAAAGGAGCAGGCAAGATGGTGCCCTTGTGAGCTGAGGAAGCATAGGAGGGAAAGTGGAAAGATTTTACAGAGTATGGAGGTGACAAAGCTAAGGACAAGGAATTTTAAGGAATCCCCCCCAACAAAAAAAAAATAGGAAGAAGAGCATGGAAAGGTGGCTGTTGGCTGGCTCTGTCTTCCCCCAACCTCCACTCATCTCCTTGTCCACGTTCGTTCACCAGTCAGTGGCAGTCGCATGCTCAGGTTGTTCTTGATCTCTGCTAGCTAGCCTGGTCTGCCCCACGACTGAGTAATTTTATTTCTCCTTGTGAGATTACAGACTTTTGACTACTTACTGATTCATCTTGTCAGACTTTTCCAAGTGAAGACAGGAAGAGAGAGAAGGGAGGATTGTTACTTTCAAGATTGCCTGTTTGCAGGGCACCTAGACATGCGACTCTTGATCCCAGGGTTATGAGTTCGAGCCCAAGTTGGATGTAGAGATTACTTAAATAAAAACTTTAATAATAATAAAAAAGATTGTCTATTTGCTAGTGGTATCAGATCCATAGTCAACAGCAGCAATTGAGCTTCATAATTTATAATCAGATCATGCTTGGTGTTTCAAAAAGCCATTTTATAAAATATATGTGTTGAAAGTAAATCAAGAGTGTAAGAGAAAGCACAGTACTTGCTTGGCACTGAGGAAGTATTCTGGTTGGATTACCCAGGGATAATTTAATTCTTCCCATAGATCATAAAAATTCATTACTCATGAATTGAGGCCAAGGCTGCTGAGCACAAGGATGTGTACTAGTTTTGGCTGTGGTTTTCACCCCTGCTGGCCAGAACAGAAGGCAGTTCATCTGTGGCCCTGGGGCTCCGGGGCTGCCCCAGCACACAGTCAGAGAAAGATTCAGAGCCCGACCTTCATACCGCAGGGCACTCTTGCCAAGACAGAGCATCTGGGCTCCAGTGCTCGCGTTCTCCAGCCCAGGCAGAGACGAGAGCAGTCATTTCCTGAGACGCTCGCCCTGAGTCAAAGTGCCTCTGTGCTGTGCGGTTTGCGTACACGGAGCCTGTAAATGCAGAGGCTCACGTCCAGGAGTACGAAGCTGGATTAATGTATCCACTGATGGGGATTCTGTTTGTATTTGTAATCGTGTATTTCTTTTTAAAAAAAACAGCTTTATTGAAGTATATTTTACATATCGTAGATCTCACCCATTTCAAGTATACAAGTCAGTGATTTCTAGTAACTCTACCAAGTGGTGTAGCTGTGACCATACATCAGCCTGGAGACAGTTTCTGCCCCCAGTAAGGTCCCTCATGTCCTCTCACAGTTAACCCCCAGCCCCAGGCAACCACTGATCTACTTTCTGTCTTTTTTGTAATAATTAAGCTAATTATTTTCTGACAAGAGAAGTAATAGTTTCTTATTTTAGACATTTGAACAGCTCCAGCAAGAAAAATCCCCTGGAACGAAGGCCAGAACCCCTTTGGTCCATCTGGCACCCGGACTTCTCAGCATTGTCTTCCCTGCCCCTCTGCTCATGTGGCTGCCGTGGGCCTTTGCCCACTTCCCCACCCTGCTCCTTTTGCCCGGGATAGCTTCACCCCATCTTGCAAGACGAAATGCTCCCTCTTTTGAAGGTCTATCTCACATAACCCCCGGTCAGCAAAGATTTCCCTGGTGTCCAGACTAAAAGTAATTTTCTTTTCTTAGAAATTCCATGGTGCTTTATTTATGGCTCTTCAGAGTTTTCACAGGGCAGTTTGCTTACTTAATTGTGGGCTTTATCTTTCCTATTAGACAGTGAGTTCCTGGGGACTGAGGTTCTGTCTAGTCCATCTTTGTCTGCTAGCCCTCTGTGCCTCTTCAGCTTCATCCCTGTCACTCCCTGAGGACCCTGTGCATCTCCCTGGCAGCTGTAGTGGCTGTGTCCTCTCCTGGTCACAGTGGGCCGTGGGCCCATCCACGGCATCGTGGCTGTGTCCTGTCCTGGTCACAGTGGGCCGTGGGCCCATCCACGGCATCGTGGCTGTGTCCTGTCCTGGTCACAGTGGGCCGTGGGCCCATCCACGGCATCGTGGCTGTGTCCTGTCCTGGTCACAGTGGGCCGTGGGCCCATCCACGGCATCGAGACTAAGAGCAAGCCAGCCCGACGGATAGCTGTCGGTTTCCGACTTCACTGTTTCACTCTAAATACCAAAGCTTAGTTTACCTCTCCTGGACGTAACACCTGTCTATCAGTACCTACTTTCTTACTTGAATTAAATAACAAATAGTCTTAAAATAGATTTATAAACCGAATTGTGCGTTCTTTCCCCCTGCTGTAGAGAATCTTGTTTTCCTCACTCATCCATCCATACACTCCTACTTACTAAACATGCCTCTTGTAACAAACCCACTAGACTTCTTTCTAGTAATAAGATTTTTAATCTGCAAGCACCTTGTTCTTTTTCCCCCCAATCCACTGTATGATTGAGTTGTGCTGGTGCCTTTGGCTCAGCCTGCCACCCTCGGCAGCTCTGATGTGCCCCTTCAGGCTGTGTTTGCTGCCCTTTCTTGCACTTGCTTGTCCAAGATGGCTCTGTGTTGGCTCCTCTCTAGGCAACGTTCGGGACCAAACTGATCTGTGCCTTTGACTCTTAGCCATGGCTCTTTGTGATCGTGTGGATGGATGGGCAGTGTCACGAGGCTCAGTAACTGGGGCAGGCCCCTCTTGCCCAAGCACAGGTTGGCCCTCCCGGCTGCCCAGAGCCAGTCATTGTCTCTCTCCACAAGGAGCCCCTGGTGTCTGTACAGAGTAAAACACGCTGCATGTGCTATGTCTTAGACTTTCTGTGTTCAATTCTTGGTGTGTATTTCTTTATTCTTCCTCTCGAGATGGCAGGCATTGTGTTTTTATCTTTGTAGCCAGCTAGTTGCTGCCTATAAAATACATGCTCAATAAATACATGCTGAACAGAATAATGAATTCACGTATACATTTGCTCTATGACGTTTAGTTTAAAGGTATCAGCATATCTCTAGAGTCTGTCTCTTATGTATTAGATGCTCAGAAAAATGCTTCAGTATATTGATTTACTCAGTCCATGTTTCTCAAGCACCTGCTCTGGGCCAAGCCCTGTGCTAGGTGCCACGGAGAATATAAAATGAAGTGCACTTAAAGCTGTCCTTTAGGATGTATGATGTGAGACTGCTGAGGTGAAGCAGGGTAGGGCCTGTCAAGTGCCTGAAGAAATTAAAAATATATACATATTGGAGGATTTGGAAGGGAGGGATCACTTCCTCCTGGCAGCTGGGGGGATGTTAATGGAGAAGGTAGCATCTGGGGAAAGCCTGATGGATGGGAAGGCTTTTGGGGGAGGGGATTGGGAGGACACTCAGCGGGGAGAGCAGACTGAGCACAAGCAGAGAACAGCAAGGACTTCCACTTGGCCAGATATAAAGATGGAAAGTGGCAAAGGAGGTTGGACCGTGGAGGGTCCCAAGGGCAGGAGTCGGTTTAACCTTTATCAGGGACACCACCCCAGATGAATCAGACAGTGCTGCAGAGGAGGGGGTGGGTCAGGCAGAGAGCAGGGGCTGGTGGCCAGGAGCCTCAGTCCAGAAAAGGGGCAGAGGGACCCATCCAGGAACATGGTGGCAAGAATGGCAAGTGGGGAGTTCGTGGGCGAGCAACTGGTCCGCAAGGCGGAGCAGAGCGGAGCCCGGCAGGAGGGACCTCCCGGAGGCAGCCGGGTGGGCTTGCGGTGGCAGCGGGCTTGGGCGCGTAGTTGTCGGCAGGTGTCCTGGCGGGGGGTGGAGGTGTGGAAGGAGACAGGCGTGTGGCAGTCTGCCCTCGGATTCCCTCCTGCCTCGGTTTACAGTGCAAGCCAGGTGTGTTTGCATTAGAGATGATTCACCAGCATGGCCCTTTGTTTGCCACTGTTCCTTCCAGTCATCCGAAGACCTCGCCTTAAACTCTGCTTCTCGGTGTTTAAAAATCTAACTCTTCAGGCTAATCCTCGCAAGTCCCTGCTGATTACAGTGTGCCTTGGAGGGCTGCCAGGTACGTGACAAACGTTGAGTTGTGGAAGCCTCGGACAAATGTTACCCAAAGAAGGCATTTCTGAAAGGACGGTCGTGAGTCGGTTGTGTGTGTGGCACGGTTGGTGGCTGGGTGCAGGGTTGTCACACACCTCTGCAGTTGTTTTTCTAGTCCGTTTGTTCCTCCCATTTTGAGGTTTCATATGCCGAATAGTATATGAAAATCAGATCCCATGTTGCCTGGAAAATTGTGCCTAGAGTTGGTTTTCCTATTCAAGGTAATTCTACTAAAATTAAACATTTTCTCTGCTCAGTGGTAAGAATAAATGCACATGGTTCCAAAGTCCTTACTTGTCTCTCCTCTTTTATAGGCCCATAATCTAGGTGTGTGTACCCCAAAGTGACATGTGCCCCAAGGCCCCGGCACTGCCAACTGGCATCTGCGTTGACTCACGGCAGCGGTGCGCTAAGCCGGGCCGAGGAGAAAGTAGATCCTCAGCTGATTGCCGGGGAGGGACTGCATGGGCCTCAGGACACAGGGAGCCCGGACCTAACTGTCCCCAACTGAAGCTTGGTGTCTTAGCTTCCCTCGTCTGAGGCCAGCAGGGGCAGCCATGCTTGCTGTGAGTGTGCTCTGAGTGTGTGTTGGGAGGGTTTGGTTCTAGTCAAGTTAATCCGTGGTGACAATGTGCTAAGCCTCCGTCCCTGGCCTTCTTGCTTCAGGGAGAAGAACAGAGCAGCTCAAGACCTCCCTCCCCCCTTTTCTCATTTTTCTCCTTTTCCAGCAATACACACACACACACCACACGTCCCACGTACACCCCACACCTCACACACACAACACATGCAACACACACACTCATTTCTCTTCCTCTCTCTGAACATTGGCTCCTACACATTCACCTAGAAGAAGAGATTCTCTTCTTCATTCTGAGTTCCCCTGTGGGGGGCTTTTCTGGGGAGATTGGGGTCTGTGGGCCCTGAGACTTCAGTGAAGCGTAGCCCAGAACATTGGAGCTGTGAGTGAGAGCAGGAAGTGTGTGTTTGTGAATTCTATTTGGTATCTTAAAAGTGGTTCTGTCAGTGATTGTTTTGAAATAAT
This sequence comes from Halichoerus grypus, assembly GCF_964656455.1. NCBI lineage: Eukaryota > Metazoa > Chordata > Mammalia > Carnivora > Phocidae > Halichoerus > Halichoerus grypus. The sequence continues at coordinate 6,750,737 of NC_135721.1, forward strand.
TTTTCTTTGTCATAATGATGATCTTTTCACAAACTAAATAGTTTAATAGAAGGCTATTATTGTTGTGAAGAATAGAGAAATACAGACTTTCTGAGAGTTATGTTTTTATTTGCAAGGTACAACCACCACAAGGAGCGTAGGAATGGATAAGGCTGTCCTGCTCGTGCCGGCCAGGTTTTCAGGGGAGGTTAATTATTACCAGGTGTTCTCTAACATCTTGCTGTCCTTACTTCAGATTAAAAAAGACATCGAGGGACGCCTGGGTGGCTCAGTCGGTTAAGCGTCTGCCTTCGGCTCAGGTCATGATCCCAGGGTCCCGGGATCGAGCCCCACATCGGGCTCCCTGCTCAGTGGGAAGCCTGCTTCTCCCTCTCCCACTCCCCCTGCTTGTGTTCCGGCTCTTGCTATCTCTCTCTCTGTCAAATAAATAAATAAAATCTTTAAAAAAAAAGACATTGAATAAGAATTTTGTTTGTTTGCTTTTTAGATTCAGAATATGAACAACATCATTTCCTTCCCCCTGGACAGTTTGCTGAAAGGAGACCTGAAAGGAGTGAAAGGGGTAAGCCGTCGACCACCCAGCTCACTGGGAACAGTCACTGGGGGACTAGAGTCGCGGTCATGCTGGCCTGTCGGGGCACGGCACACACGCGCCTTCCTCCTGGATGGCGTGATGGCTTCTTGCTGCCTCGGTTCCCTTGATCTGCTACGCTGGCACCCTTTCAGTCCTACCGATGGTGCCCCAAGGCCCTTCTGGCCACCCTGCTGGTGCTGTACACGTGGGAAGGGGAGGAGGGTGGGAAGGGAAAGCAGCAGCTCTCTCGAAGCCTGTGAGTGAGCAGGGGAGCCTGTGCAGGGAAGTGTGGTTTTCTGGCCGGCGTGTTGCTGGCTGACCACTGGCCAAAGGGTCCTTGCTAGGACGTAGTTTCCCGGCAGGAGAATCTGCACCAGTAAGGCTCGAGCGGACTTTCTTTTTCTGTCCTCCGAAGGACGTTCACTGTTCAGGAAGCGCCTTGCTGTGAATTGTTTCATGAACATGTGAGTGAGGACGTCGGCTCGAGCGGTATCTGTACCAGATGCCGAGCAGTAGCCGCTGCTGCATGTCGTTGGCACGAACAGATGTGTGATCTGAAAGACAGATGATTGTGCCCCAGTTCTTAGATCAGATTCTCTGATTGGATCTGCACGTGATTCCCAGTCACGTCTGGCTCATCTGGAAGCCCAGGCTGGCCAATCTCCATGACCTCTGCAGAGACCTCTCAGTATTTCCTTCCCAGAGCATGCCAGGGCTGTTGGGGCAGGGAGCACTGGGCCTGGCGAGCCGTTAGGACACTGAGGAACATTCCTCGTCGTCCCGGACCGGGGTCCTAGAGAACACGTCAGCCAACTCAAGTTAGCCAGCAGAATGGGAGGGCAGGGCACACGAGGCAGAGGGACGCACATGCAGGTAGGGAGAAGCGTGACAGGGTGCTGCTCTTGAGGCTTTTTGTATGGTTTGATGCCCTGAGTCCAGGGAGGTGCAGGAGTGGGAGATGAGGCTTCCAGGGTGGGAAGGACTAGTTCATGGAAGGCCTTAGATGCTGGGCTAGGAGCTTCGGCCTTGTCATAATAAGGCCAGTGAAGAGCCAAAAAATAAAAAATAAGCCCCCCAAAGGAGGTTCTTTCTTACAAAAGAACCCTGTTAAAGGGAACCACTGGATAGAATTTTCCAGTGGCTCAGTATGCTTTGAGCCAGGCTTTATCAGAGCGTATGAGGTCCTAAGTTCTAGATAGAAGAGTGGAATCAGGAGACCTCAGAAGAAGGTGAATGGCTTTGATACCGTTTTTGCTGGGCCCAAATCAGGGTTACATCTCTCAGGGGACATTCTCCTATTCATCGAAAAAGTCAGAATCCTTTTTTTTTTTTTTTTTTGTAGAGAGAGGTACTAAAACTCTTGCAGATGAGGTGTTTCTCTGGGTAGAGTATAGGTCACACACCACGGGCCGTGAGTTCCTACCCACTGTAGCTGGGCAGTGCGTGCGTGCTGGGATTTTCCACTTGTTCTCTGTGCGTGTGGCGTAGCTGCTAGTCGCATTCAAAGCCTGAGCTCTAAGTTCTTTATTTTTCATGGGATTGTATACATCATTTATTACAGAAATTAATGCTCCTTTCAGGACTAGTCTAGGAATAAGTAAGTTGTCTTGCCCAGAAGTTAATATTAGTTCTGTTTAATTTATGCCTCTCTGTTTACAGGATCTGAAAAAGCCTTTTGATAAAGCTTGGAAGGACTATGAAACAAAAATGTGAGTGTTTCCATTTTTTTGAAATGTAGGTAATTTGAGATCTTAATTTTAAATTGAGCTTTTATTGCTTGAAGGTATTTTCTAAATAAACCTTCAGCCAGGGAAGAATTCACTTAAACCCGTGTTGCTGTGGTTCATTACAATGCCAGATGCTTTCACACTCGGTGTCTAAATTTCAGTGATGCTGTGGACCTCTTCAAACGAGTTTTTCCTGGTCCCTTTTCTGTGATGTCATAATGGTTACAGAATGTTATTTTCAAGAAAGCTCATTGAAGGACATCAAGGCCAGGTTTCGTCGATAGGTGTTTCTTTCCCTTTTTAAAAAAAAAAACAAAAAACGCTTTCCCCACTTTGTCACCATTTACTACGGCAACACAGTTTTCGGACTTCATCTTCCTGGTGATTTGCAAGAGCCGTCTGCTTGTAGCTCTGTGTCTGAATTTCCCTAAAACACCAGTCCCTTGGTGTAGAAAGAGAGAGGAGAAAAGAGGCACCCCACGCTAGCCTTATTCGATCGCTTCATCTGCCATAAGAACATGAAGAAAGGCTCAGTCGGTTTCCACTGAAGATGGGACTGCTCCTGGCCCATGTCAGTCATGGGCACGTTTCGGATCACAGTCTCTCCTTCCCAGCATGGGAGGGTTCAGCTCACTGGGATTGGGCTGGTGACTGTGGGGATAGTGGTTTCAATTACTGTAAATGCTTGAGAGACAGAAAATATTTTTAAATGTCTCATGTTTGCTTTGTAATTACTGTGCAGTGGGTAACAATGTAGAGTTTTCTGAGTGGAAATAGAAACTTTAACATGAAGCCATCTGGTAAAGTAAGAGGTGTTAAGAAGAAAGTTGTTCCAGATGTAGCTCTAAGTAATTGGACTTGGAATGTGTGTGTGTGTGTGTGTTTTGTTTTTAAAACCAGCCTTGGGGGACGCCTGGGTGGCTCAGTCAGTTAATAGCTCAGATCATGATCCTGGGGTCCTGGGATCAAATTCTGCATCCAGCTCCTTGCTCAGCAGGGAGCCTGCTTCTCCCTCTGCCTGCTGCTCCCCCAGCTTGTGCACACGCGCACTCTCTCTCTCTGACAAATAAATTAAATAAAATCTTTAAAAAAATAAAATAAAATAAAACCAGCCTTGGGTGAAGGATCACAAAGCTCAAACTCAGGAATACCAAACCTTTAATATTTGTCCCCTCCTGGAAATCTTAAATTTCCATACCCAAATTTCCGTACTCGGAGTTGCCTGGATCCCCAAAATCTGGATTTCACTGATGGCATACATTCACATATAAGCACAGATTGTGTTAGAGTACCTTGAAGGTCTGTCCAACCAGAGAAGCTGCTGGCCCTTAGCATCCTTCCTCTGCACACCCATGCAGTGCACTCGACAGGGAAAGGATCTTTGTAGACAGGAAGCCAAGACTTGATGCTTTGCTGCTGGTCAGCTAGCGAGAGGGTCATTGAGCCAGAGCCAGGAGGTGGCTTTCCATTCAGCTGCTGTTGCTTCCACCCTCGGGTGCCTCCAAGGAGACGCTTCTGTGTATTACCGAACCGGGAGCACAAAGGGGGTTTTGAAGAGGGTTGCCAGAGAGAGTCTTCTGGTTCCGAAAGAGAATGAGATCAAATTCTGTAAAATCAGGATATACATAGATAGAGTGGAGACAGAATTACTCACAAAATCCCAGAATTTGAGAGTGTTGAAAGCTTCAAATAATTCTCAGATAAGTTTTAAAAATAACTCTTTCACCATTTATGCTTGAGATTTGTTCTGCAACCATGAGCACTGTCCCAGTCAAGGCAGAGCCCTGGCAAGACCTCATTCGGCCAGGAGGCGGGTGGTGAGGGGCAGGGAGAAAGTGGAGGAGGGAGGGAATCTCCTGCCTGCAGCCCCCTTTTGTGCTGCTCAGTGGACACACAGACAGACAAAGTGCTGCCCTGAAGGAAACCTTTGAGGCGTGAGCAGACTTTCTGCCTCTTCTGACCCAAATCTGGCACAAAGTAGGTGCTTAGGAAAGGATTTCTTGAACCAGTACTCAACAAAAAGGGTCAAATTTGATATTCTTATGACCAAATGTATTTTCCTTTCCAATAAGTTAAGAGGCTGTCTTGTATGAAACTGGACCATTTCCTTACACCACACACAAAAATAGACTCAAAGTGGTTGAAAGACCTAAATGTGAGGCAGGAGTCCATCCAAATCCTAAAGGAGAACACAGGCAGCAACCTCTTCGACCTCAGCCGCAACTTCTTCCTAGAAACATCACCAAAGGCAAGGGAAGCAAGGGCAAAAATGAACTATTGGGACTTCATCAAGATAAAAAGCTTTTGCCAGCAAAGGAAACAGTCAACAAAACCAAAAGACAACTGACAGAATGGGAGAAGATATTTGAAAATGACATATCAGATAAAGGGCTAGTATCCAAGATCTATAAAGAACTTATCAAGCTTAACACCCAAAGAACAAATAATCCAATCAAGAAATGGACAGAAGACATGAACATTTTTCCAAAGAAGACATCCAAATGGCCAACAGACACGTGAAAAAATGCTCAACATCGCTCGGCATCAGGGAAATCCAAATCAAAACTTCAATGAGATACCACCTCACACCAGTCAGAATGGCTAAAATTAACAAGTCAGGAAACAACAGACGTTGGCGGGGATGCAGAGAAAGGGGAACCCTCCTACACTGTTGGTGGGAATGCAAGCTGGTGCAGCCACTCTGGAAAACGGTATGGAGGTTCCTCAAAAAGTTGAAAATAGAGCTACCATATGACCCAGCAATTGCACTACTGGGTATTTACCCCAAAGATACAAATGTAGGGACCCGAAGGGGTACGTGGTACGTGCACCCTGATGTTTATAGCAGCAATGTCCACAATAGCCAAACTGTGGAAAGAGCCAAGATGTTCATCAACAGATGAATGGATAAAGAAGGTGTGGTATATATATACAATGGAATATTATGCGGCCATCAAAAAACCCCGAAATCTTGCCATTTGCAATGACGTGGATGGAACTAGAGGGTATTATGCTAAGCAAAATAAGTCAGAGAAAGACAAGTACCATATGATCTCACTGATATGAGGAATTCTTTTTTTTTTTTTTTTAAAGATTTTATTTATTTATTTGACAGAGAGAGACACAGCGAGAGAGGGAACACAAGCAGGGGGAGAGGGAGAGGGAGAAGCAGGGAGCCCGATGCGGGGCTCGATCCCAGGACCCTGGGATCATGACCTGAGCCGAAGGCAGATGCTTAACGACTGAGCCACCCAGGCGCCCCTGATATGGGGAATTCTTAATCTCAGGAAACAAGCTGAGGGTTGCTGGAGTGGTGGGGGGTGGGAAGGATGGGGTGGCTGGGTGATCACAGTGGGGAGGGTATGTGCTATGGTGAGTGCTGTGAATTGTGTAAGACTGATGAATCACAGACCTGTACCTCTGAAACAATACATTATATGTTAAAAAAAAAAAAAAAAGATGGCAGGGAGGGGAAAAATGAAGGGGGGTATCGGAGGGCGAGACGAACCATGAGAGACTATGGACTCTGAGAAACAAATTGAGGGTTCTAGAGGGGAGGGGGGTGGGGGGATGGGTTAGCCCAGTGATGGGTATTAAGGAGGACACGTTCTGCATGGAGCACTGGGTGTTATACGCAAACAATGAATCATGGAACACTACATCAAAAATGAATGATGTAATGTAATGGTGACTAACATAATAAAATTAATAAAAATAAATAAATAAGAGGCTGTTTTGTTTGCAAAAGACTCACGCACGTTTGTGTTGCAGGCTGGGTAACGGGGTCCCTGCAAGCCTGTCTTGTCTGGAGTGCCATGCCGAGGCATCTCAAATTATCCTTGCTTTTTTCACCTGTAGAACCAAAATTGAAAAAGAGAAGAAGGAGCATGCCAAACTGCATGGAATGATTCGCACTGAAATCAGCGGGGCTGAAATTGCCGAAGAGATGGAGAAGGAGCGGCGGCTTTTCCAGCTACAGATGTGCGAGGTGAGCCCCGGGGGTGCGGGCTGCAGCTGCGGGTGCGCGAGGTGAGCCCCAGGGGTGCGGGCTGCAGCTACAGATGAGGGAGGTGAGCCCCAGGGGTGCGGGCTGCAGCTACGGGTGCGCGAGGTGAGCCCCGGGGGTGCGGGCTGCAGCTACGGGTGCGCGAGGTGAGCCCCAGGGGTGCGGGCTGCAGCTACAGGTGCGGGAGGTGAGCCCCGGGGGTGCGGGCTGCAGCTACAGATGAGGGAGGTGAGCCCCAGGGGTGCGGGCTGCAGCTACGGGTGCGCGAGGTGAGCCCCGGGGGTGCGGGCTGCAGCTGCGGGTGCGCAAGGTGAGCCCCGGGGGTGCGGGCTGCGGCTACAGGTGCGCGAGGTGAGCCCCGGGGGTGCGGGCTGCGGCTACGGGTGCGCGAGGTGAGCCCCAGGGGTGCGGGCTGCAGCTACAGGTACGGGAGGTGAGCCCCGGGGGTGCGGGCTGCAGCTACAGATGAGGGAGGTGAGCCCCAGGGGTGCGGGCTGCAGCTACGGGTGCGCGAGGTGAGTCCCGGGGGTGCGGGCTGCGGCTACGGGTGCGCGAGGTGAGCCCCGGGGGTGCGGGCTGCAGCTGCGGGTGCGCAAGGTGAGCCCCGGGGGTGCGGGCTGCGGCTACAGGTGCGCGAGGTGAGCCCCGGGGGTGCGGGCTGCGGCTACGGGTGCGCGAGGTGAGCCCCGGGGGTGCGGGCTGCAGCTACAGGTGCGGGAGGTGAGCCCCGGGGGTGCGGGCTGCGGCTACGGGTGCGGGAGGTGAGCCCCGGGGGTGCGGGCTGCAGCTACGGGTGCGCAAGGTGAGCCCCGGGGGTGCGGGCTGCGGCTGCGGGTGCGCAAGGTGAGCCCCGGGGGTGCGGGCTGCGGCTACAGGTGCGCGAGGTGAGCCCCGGGGGTGCGGGCTGCGGCTACAGGTGCGGGAGGTGAGCCCCGGGGGTGCGGGCTGCGGCTACAGGTGCGGGAGGTGAGCCCCGGGGGTGCGGGCTGCGGCTACAGGTGCGGGAGGTGAGCCCCGGGGGTGCGGGCTGCGGCTACAGGTGCGGGAGGTGAGCCCCGGGGGTGCGGGCTGCGGCTACAGGTGCGGGAGGTGAGCCCCGGGGGTGCGGGCTGCGGCTACAGGTGCGGGAGGTGAGCCCCGGGGGTGCGGGCTGCGGCTACAGGTGCGGGAGGTGAGCCCCGGGGGTGCGGGCTGCGGCTACAGGTGCGGGAGGTGAGCCCCGGGGGTGCGGGCTGCGGCTACAGGTGCGCGAGGTGAGCCCCGGGGGTGCGGGCTGCGGCTACAGGTGCGGGAGGTGAGCCCCGGGGGTGCGGGCTGCGGCTACAGGTGCGGGAGGTGAGCCCCGGGGGTGCGGGCTGCGGCTACAGATGTGCAGGGTGAGCGCCGGGGGTACCAGGGTTGGGCGGGGTGAAGTGCAGGTTCCAGGGGGTGGTGGGTTCCAGGTGGTGGGCTGCAGGCAGCCTGCCTTCACTGGCATGTGAACTCCTCTGGAGAGTGCATGCTTCCCAGAGGCTTCAGACATCACAGCAATGCATTAGTGGACTCCATTTGTCCAATTTCTCTTACTAGGGGAGGCTGAGTCCCTTGGAGGGTGGAATGAGCTGAATCTAACCCCAACCATTAATTAAAGGTAGGGAAGAATCTAAAGAAACATCCTCTCTGGCCTCATACACATACCCAGACTCACCTCTCACGGGTACATTACTAAAATACTCTCCATTAGTGTTTTTTAATGAGGTATCTGGGTTCCCATTATAGCAGTGGAAGCCATGAGGAGGGCCAGGGAGAAGTCAGCTGGAAAACCTGCAGCTGGTCCCCTGTGGGTCTCTGAGGGAGGGAGGCAGGGAGAGCGAGCGCACTACATACTGTGGAAGCCAAGCCACCTGCCTCTGAAGTGCTTGCACTGAATTCACTTATCAAGGCAGGAGGCCCTGGGGAGCTCCTCTGCTCCGCTCCGTTCTGCAGCCTGAGCCCTTGCCTTTGGGGATGGGGAGGGAAATGGCAGCACTGATGCTCGGGACATGTCCCTGCTGGAGGCTGAGGGGTGCAAAATACCAGAAACGAGTCATGAAGGCCTTTGCTTCCAGCCTTGTTATGCCTTGCTTGTGGGTCGTTGTAAAAAAGGCCTCTGGACACCATGCCAAGCTCTGCCTGAGGGTTCGCCCTCCTGGCAGTGGCCGTGAAGCCCCTTGAGCTTGACGGTGCATGTGCCGAGCCTGTGCAGACTTCAGCTTTCGATGTGCAGGGTGCGCGGGGACGATTGTGACAGCTACTGAAACTGGCTCAGCCTGCTCTGCGTTCCCTGGGAGCGGTCAACAGCAAAGCTGAGCCACACGGCGCTTTCTGACTTCAGAATGTTTGTTAATTGCAGCGGGAGTTTAGCTTGTAGAAATGTCTATTTTAGGAGTATATTTAAATGAGTTTTTATTCCCAGAGCCATCTCTTAAGTGGTCAGTGGAGCAGAACCAGTCCCAGGATCAAGGATAGGATATTAGCCTGACATTAGTACGGCCACTCCAGCTCTCTTCGTTTCTGTTTGCATGGAATTTCTTTTTCAACCTGTGTGTATCTGTGAATCTAAAGTGTGTTTCCTGTAGACAGTGTGTTTTAAATCTAGTCTGACAATCTCTGCCTTTTGATGGGATTGTTTAATTCATTCACATTTGATGTTGCTATTGATGTGGTTGGATTTATGTCTGCTGTCTTTTTTTTTTTTTATGTCTCATGTCGTCTTTGTTCCTTTGTTCTTCCTTTGCTATTTTTTTTTTTCATTAAGTGAATATTTGGAAAGTTAACTAAGCTCCAAGTCTTACTGTAGAGAGGAGAGTGGATGTTTTTAGATACATGTTGTTTTGTAAACAGACCTCATATGTAACAATGCCTGTCTGGCCAATTTCACACAGTGTCCCAGGAATCAGCCCAGAGGGTGTGAGATGGCATAGGAAATTGCTGTTTGTTACGCAAATACTAGGTATTGTTTCTGTTTAATTGGGGTAAATTAAGTAGCGGTATTTTACAAAGAATGGGTTTGGAACAGGTGTGCGTGTGTATGTTGTGTTCAGGTTATGCTCTCTTTTTTTGGCTAGTAAGGAGGAAACATATTTGCTTAAACTCTGCAAAAGACTGCTTGTTTAAAAACGTTTAGTGAATTGTGAAAATTAGTATATCTTTGAAGTGAGGGGCGCTGCATTGCTTTCTGTGCTATGCACCCAACACCAGTTACCTTTCCCCTCCGGGTCTAGGTGAATGCATCCTGTGCACTGGTGAAATAGTTTATTATATTGCAAATGTACTGTCTAGATGATGGCTCTCAGCACACCTGCTAGGCCAGCCCCCCGGGGAGGTTTGGGGCCCCATGTGTGCTGAGCCTAGCAGATCCAGCAGTTAGCATGATGTGTGCAGAAGCAGGGGTGGAGTCTCCAGAGGAGGACACATCCGATGAAGGATGTACATGTGGGCCAAACAGAAGTGGGCTAGAAAGGGCTCTCCGTGGGGGAAGGAGGAACGTTTGAAAAGCAGTCCCCCCAGAATCTGACATCTCAAAGTGAATAGATTGCTGTAGTTAATCATGGTAAAATTGTTCAGCCAGTTCCTCACACTGAAGCCCTCAAGTTTCATAAATCCTTGCCATTGTTTAGGTGTTTAAAATTTTAGATGCCCAAGATCTAATCTAGAAGAATGGCTTTCAGGTGTTTATTTTAAATTGTGGAACTTTTTCTTCAAAACGAATTTTGTAGAGAAATTCAGTGTGGTGTAATAAATAGGTAATACAGAGCATCTGTGTGTGGGGAATGTATGAGAGATCCTGTTGTTTTTCTGTGATTATAAAAATATACTTTTAAAAATTAGTCTATATATATGAAATTAAAAATCACCCCAAATTTTACTCACCAGAAGATAAGTACTTTAACATCTTTCATATATCCCTCTGTGTACCTTCATAAAAATAATTTGTATAAACAGGATCGTTCTCTACTGGTGCTTTGTAACCTGATTGTTTTGACTCACTTGTATGTCTTGAGCATCCTTCGGTGCCGGAAGGTCTCTGCTTTATTGGCTTCATGGCTACATAGCAATTTTTGTGTGTGGCTGAACCATACTTTAATTTTCCATTCATTACATTTGGGTTGCCATTTGTTACTTTTACAAACAAGTCCGCACTGAACCTTGTTTTCTATTCATCTTTGTAAACTTTTATGATTATCTTCTTAGAGAGTAAGTTCCTATAAGTAGAAGTTCTATGTCAAAAGGTCCACACATTTTAAGTTTTGACTTAAGTCACAGCGAAGCATCTTATTAACCACTTAGCCATTTTGACACATTGCCAGGCATCTTATTCAGTTAACAGTGAATAAATATCAGACCGAAGGAAGGAGAACACATAAAGGCGCTTGGTGTAGGAAAAGGAGATTTTGTAGTTGATTTTGTAGCAGCTTCCTCTCTCCGGCTGGACTTCTGGCTTGAACATGAGCTTCCCAGGTTATGGCTGAAAAGCCTGTGTGGTCAGCAGAGGTGGCCGCTCTTTCGGGGGCATCCAGTCTCAGAGATGACACGTTCTCAGAGTTCTTTATGCCATGTGCTGACGGTGGAGGGAACAGGGAATTTATGGAGTCTTTTGTTCTGTAAACCTTTAGCAAAGAACAAATGTATTTCCTGAGGCTGGTTTTGTAGATTCCTGGGACTTCCTGATATTTTAGTGGTCATTCCTGAATTCTCCAAGTTAAAAATGCCTTTCGTTCATTTCAACTTAAAATTTGGTTTTTATAACAATCACATTTTTTTTCAGTGCCAGGATTAGAGATGTGGTGATAAGAGTCTCAACTACAAAACACTGGCAGTTAGTGTTGCAGACGATGACCTGCCCAGAGAAGGGATGGGGGGGGCAGAAAGATGCGGACAGAAAGAGCCCATTCACTTTAACCATCTGCCTTCTTTGTGCAGCTCGAAGAAAATTTCCTCTAGCAGGTTAAGATCCAGCGTCTTACTACTAGGAGTTTTTGGCGCCTAAAATTAAGTGTTTAATTACCTGGACGTTGGATAATTCATTTGGCACCAAACAGAGAAATGTTCAGTTCTGGTGTTTCAGAAAATGCTCAGCACCTGCCATGACCTCTACCCTTAGCGAAAGATGTCGGAGAAGTAGAGAAAATGATCTGTGCTCAGAAGCTCGTGTTCTGGGTCTGACATACCCTTTTGTGTTTTTTTAACAGTATCTGCTGAAGGTCAATGAAATTAAGATTAAAAAGGGAGTGGATTTACTTCAGAATCTGATCAAATATTTTCATGCCCAGTGCAAGTAAGTTCTTTTTCTTTGTTGTGATGTTATTTCAGCTGTTTTTATGGCAACTTCTGGTAGATAATATAGTATTGTATCAAGGAAAATAAACACTCCTTTAAAACTCTGTCGTAAAAGGCATGAAGTACTAACACCCATTATAACACGGTGAACCTTGAAAAAACATGTTAAGTGGAAGAAGCCAGACACAAAAGGCCAAATTCTGTAGGGTTTTATTTACTTGGAAGATCAGGAATAAGCAAATCTACAGATGAGTGATTGCCAGGACTTAGGAGGAGTAGGGAATTACTGCTGATTGGGGTAGTGAAAATATTCTGGAATGAGACGGTGCTGATGATTGCACGATTTTGTGGATATACTAAAACCACTGAATTGTACACTTTAAAAGGGCAAATTTTGTGGTTAAAGAATCTTTCTCAATAAACAATATAACAATCTATAGTAATTATCAGATGTGTTTATTTTTACCCTTTTTTCAGAGGGACAGACTGGTTTGATCTAACACATGATTCACAGATGGTTTTTGTTTACAAGAAATTAGTTGGGGTTAAGGCAGTATATTAAATTTCATATATGTATATTTTTAAAGATTTTATTTATTTGAGAAAGAGAGAGCATAAGCAGGAGCAAGGGCAGAGGGAGAGGGAGAAGCAGACTCCTGGCTGAGCAGGGAGCCTGATGCAGAGCTCGATCCCAGGACCTCAAGATCATGACCTGAGCTGAAGGTAGACGCGCAACCGACTGAGCCACCCAGGCATCTCGATATATTATTTATCCTATAAAGCAAGTGACAGTGCTGAGCTAAGGAGGCTGAATATGGTAGAGTAGAGAAGGAGAGGCTTCCGTGTTTGGGTCTGCCTCACATACTCAGCTTGGCCAACGTGTGAGCCCTGCATAGCCTGACCCTCATCATGCCTCGCTTGCTCACTCGCTCGCTCGCGCCCCCCTCACTTCTGCCTGACCCTCAGCCCTAACACAAACCAGCCCCTGGCTCATCCGTCGCTTGCTGAGCGGGTGCCCTGTGTCCGGCACTGTCCTGGATGCTGGAGATAAAGGAATGTCCATCACAGACGTTGTTCCTGCTCCAATCAGCTAGGCAAGTGGGCTGAAGCAATGGGTTTATGATTGCACATTTGAAACGTGTTCGGAAGTGATGGAATCTAACAAAGAATAGAAGGACCTGATTTAGATTAAGATTGAGGGCAGACACAGGATTTTTCTTCCTTTTTTTTTTTCTGTTTCTTGTATTCTCCAGCCACCAGACACAGTACCTAGTCCATAGTAGATACTCACATACTTTCTGAACTAGCTGCAGGCCTCTTTGAGGAGACATGTATTCTGAGATCTCAAGGATCTAGCAGAGAAGGAGTAGGGAAAGAACATTCCAGGCAAAGTCAAGATCTCGAGGCAGGAAAAAGCCCAGTGTGACATAAGCATAATGAGTGAGGGGGGGAGGGTAGTGTGACATGAAACCGGATGGAAAAACGAGAGACGTGGATGGCCTTAGGAGCCCTGTGAAGGGTTTTAGATTTTATTCTAAGTGTATCAGGGAGCTCTCAAAAGTTTTAAGCAGGGGATTCATTCAGCAAATATTGAGCTCCTACTATGTGCCAGGCACTATTTGAGGTTCTGGTGATACTTCTTACTCATGAACCTTCAGTTCTGACGGGGTGGATAAATAGTAAACACAGAAGAAAATATGTAACAGTTTTAGGCAGCGGGCGTGGCTATGAACAGGTGAAACGGTGTGATGGGTGGAGCGAGAGCAGAGTCGATGGGAAACACCTGGGGAGACTTCTTGGTTCCATTCTCTGTTTGAATAAGGGACAAACAAGAGTGGGTATGGGTGATCACTTAGGTACACAGTCCTGTCCCTGCACCATCCAGGGCCAGTGAGGTCTTGGCCTAGACTGGTGACAAAGCCAGCGGACGGTGTGACTGATGTGAGAAATCCTTGGAGGTTGAACGCCCCACCTGTCTGTCGCTTTTCCCCAGACAGGCCGTGCCGCACACTGATGTGCCTCTGCACACGCTGCTCCCTTTGCTAGAATGTCCCAACGTTCCCTTCGTGCCTTCCCCGAGCTCTGGTCATCCCTGAGACCTACCTACTGCTCCTTTGAACTCGCCCGGTCTTCCCCGGCTGGAATTACTTCTCTTCCTTCTGCATTATCACTATACCAGCTGTTTATCTCCAGAATGGCATCTTTCATACTGCGTCATGTCTCTCACCAAACTGTGTCTCCTTTAAGGAAAGGGGCCATGATATTATTTGTTTAATGTGCAGTGCATGGTGCATGCACCTGGCACATGGTTGCAGTGGTGAGTTGCACTATTGAACTTAGCTCAGCCTTGGAATTAATACGGCGCTCGTGACCGTGCGTCTGCGAAGCAGCAGCTGAGGTCCAGCAGCAAAAGACGCTGTGCTGTGTGGTTCATCCTAGGTTAAAAGAAGAGCTCCAAGCTTGGAAAAAGAGTCTCAGAGGATGGAAAAAGACCCCTAATTTGTAGAATTTTCAAGATGAACTATTTTATAGAGACTCAGAATCGTAACTTTGTGATTAACATGCAAATTACTTCTTCGGTAGTTATCCTTGTAACCTTATGTGAGGCAGATTAGGAAGTGGGTCGCTTCCTTGCTAATATTTTATTTTTAAGAAGCTATTCTGGGATTTCCTTTTCTCTCTTTATTTTGCCCAAACTGATCCGTTGGGTAGCAACAGACCACTTGTGGAAAAGTGAACTAGTTGGCCTTTTATGGGCATGAGCTCAGTAACCTTTAAAAACGATGAGTCTTCCATTACTTCCTCTGTGTGTGTGTGTGTGTGTGTGTGTGTGTGTGTGTGTGTCTGTCTGTGTGTGCGCACGCTGCATGCTCTTCAAATCACTTGCACAGCTTTGACTTTTCTAATTCACATTCTGGGGGATAAACTGCAGAGCTGGAGTGACTCAGCCGTTGGACAAAGGACCATGTGGCTGTACATTGTTGGTTCTCGTAGCTCCTTCATGTTCCCCAGTTAACATTCCCAGTCTCCCGTCCTCACCCCAGAGGAGCGCTGGGCCCTGAGGGGCAGGGGCAGCCTGCTCGGCCAGTGCCCGTTCTCACACGCTGCTATTCTCTGCAGGTATGAAGAGGCCTCTGGGTGTAGACTAGACTCTGGGAGCCATGTTTGGGTGTTCACCCTTAGAACTGCCTAGATATGTATTATTTTGCTTTTTATTCATTTTTGCTTTTCACTTTCAGTGTTCTTGAAGAGTACTTCATGTTCTTTGTTTTTTATTTCATTTAAAGAAAGAAGTTGCATCTCTGCCTAGTTCCTGGAATATCCTGAAAATCTGTCTTATTAGCCTTTGCTGCTGAAGGTTGAGGCTCTTATTCTCTAATGGAATCTAGAAATAGGGCAGTCTCTAAAACAATAATAAAGCAAAAACAGCTATGTTCTAAATAGTGGTGATGAATGTTGAATTGACTTGTTCTTTGAGCAGTTACCTGCTGAGAACCACGATGACCAACTGTTGCCTGATGTACTTGGGATACGGCGTTGAATGAGACACAGGGCCAGGGTGCAGAGGGCAGGCAGGGCTCAGGCCATGAGAATGGGGTGCTCTTGTAAAGCCTATAGCCAGAGGGAGAGGCCACCCTGCTTGGTGGGAGCTGGAAGATTGAATCTCAGTGGGTGCATTTTAAAGGCTTGGGAGTTTGGTCAGGCTGGGTAGAAAACATTTAATAAAAAACAAAACTGATATTTAGTAATATTGATGGTAAACACTGTTTGATTGAAGCTTGGGAAAGTGTTACTGGTTCAACCTAAGAAAAATGTGCAGGGTTTGTACTTAGAAATGCTACAGTGGGGGCGACTGGGTGGCTTAGTTAGTTAAGCATCTGCCTTGGGCTCAGGTCATGATCTCAGGGTCCTGGGATTGAGCCCCACACTGGGTATAGAGATTACTTAAAAATAAAATCTTAAAAAAAAAAGGGAAAGAAATGTCACGGTGGTGACAGCCAGCAAAGCAGGGGCAGAGCCCCTTTCTTTGAAACTTTCCCTGAGGCCAGGGAGGGTATACCTAGGTGCCAAAACATGCCTCAAAAAGGAGGGTACGTGGGTGCCTGGATGGCTCAGTCACTTAAGCGTCCGACTCTTGATTTTGGCTCAGGTCATGATCTCAGGGTCATGAGATCAAGCCCCGCGCCCAACTCTGCGCTGAGTGTGGAATCTGCTTAAGATTCTCTCTCTCCCTCTCCCCCTTCCCACCTCTAAAAACGAAACAAAAAGGAGGATACAGGAAGATGGGCAGTTTGACAATCAGAGGAGGAGGTGTTCTAGGTAGACGGTTAAGACCGGCTATGTGATTACGAAGATAAAAACCAAATCTCAAACCCAAATTGGTATCGTTATTCCGAGCGCCCTGCCCAGCGTCACGCTGACGGTGGTCACGCTGACGGTGGTGACTGCGACGAGAAACGCCTCTCTGAGTACTTGCCCCGCGGCAGGGCTCTTGGCACAAAGCAGAGATTCTCGGAGCCGTGCGCCGGCTCTCCATGCGGGACCAGTCTCCTGCGGCGCTCTTCCGACTCCTCACCCTGGTGTTCTCTCCCCCTCTCTTGGTCCCTCTTCTTTCTCTCTTTCCTACCTATTTCACGAGAATTTGAAGGGATTAAGGAAATAGTTCTGTAAAGAAATAATGTAACTGAAGCAAATCGTGAGAACGAGATGAGTTCAGGACGAGAGGGGAGAAGCTCAGTTTCTCAGGCCTGTGTGTGTCCCTCCACATGTCCTGTGCGGTTGGAAAGCACCTGCCGTGTGCTGCTCATCGTGCCGGGAGTGGAGGGCCCGGAGGTGCATAAGACCAGGCCTTCCTGCCCCGACAGTGGACACAGCCCTGGAGAAGTCACTGTTGCCGTATCAGGAGTTATTCCATGTTCAGAAAAAAAGCGTTAGGTAAAATGTAGGGATGAAAATATAAAATAAAGAATTATGCATATATCTAAACATTAAGGTTAGACCATTCTCATAGCGCAGCTTCTGTGATTCCTAATGCCTGACTAGTAATGGTTCAGAACCCACATCCTGTGTGTATATTTCCCTCTTCCTTCCTCCTTGGAATTACTGTATTCAGTGTCATGCTTCGTTGCTCTCACAGCCCCTTCTGTTCCTTATATACTTCACGTGGGAAAGTCCCACAGGACCCTGGCTGAGGTGATTAACATCACCTCACATGAACACATGGGAGACCCAGATCACATTTTGAAGATCATCTCCTTCCAGTTACCTGGCTGAAGTTGGAGACTCCTTCCTTCATTAATTTATGTTTTCATTCAACAAATAGTGTGTGCTTGAAATGTGCCTGGCTTTGTGGATACCGTGTCCTTACCCTCCTAGAACTTTGGATCTAAGGGAGGGTGGGTATATTTTAAATAATCACACTAATGACTACGTAATGGTAGTTGTGCTAAGGGTTTTGAAGCAAGAGACAGTGCTCTGAGAGAATATAGCAAGGAGACTTCTTTTAAAGTAAGGGGTCACGGAAGCCTCACTAACAAAGTGGTAGTTAACTTAAAATTTGAAGAGTGGGTGGGAATAATCCAGGCAAAA
This sequence comes from Halichoerus grypus, assembly GCF_964656455.1. NCBI lineage: Eukaryota > Metazoa > Chordata > Mammalia > Carnivora > Phocidae > Halichoerus > Halichoerus grypus. The sequence continues at coordinate 6,767,931 of NC_135721.1, forward strand.
CAGAAGATATCTGCAGGGAGAACTCTTTAGAAAACAGAAATAGCATATGCAAAGGGCCTGAGGCAGGAAAGGTCTGATGGCCATTGACAGAAGGCTGCTAGCTCTGGAATCTAGTGAATGAAAGGGGCGAATGATGCTACTTGAAGCTTGGAGACCTGGGCAGAGGCCAAATCACACAGGCATAACAGCCCTTGTTACGTTTTGAACTCTGCACTGAGCTTACCGGGAAGCGTTTTCTTCCTTCCTCTCAAAAGGGTTCTCAGCATGCTTCGGGGCAATGCTGAGCATCAGCCCGCTGTTGCTGCAGGGAAATCTGTCTAGCTTCTCTTATGTTTCCTGCATCACTTACTATAAACAACTTCACAAGCATTGAGTTCTGGGCTTTGAAAAAAAAAAAAGTTTCCTTTTGATATTTGATCTCAAGTTCTCCAGCCACATTTCCTTACTCTGCAGATGGGGCATGGCCATTCACCTGCGTCAAACTCGCTTCGTTTTTTTCTGCCTTCTCTTTTCCACTTAGCTGTTGACTGTCTGGGAAGATTTTTTAGTGTGTTGTTCTTACTTGCACCCCATGCTTTTCTGAGCTCATACTTTTCCATTCCTGAACCAGAGCCTTCACTGCCTTTTGTCAGTAGGGGCCTGCTTCCCATTATACACTGAAAATTTAGGGCTCCTATCATATGGGTCAAGAGCAATTATAAACACTTAGGCTTATTGCAGTTCCTTTTCTGTCACTTCTTGCGGTTCTCAGTGTCATTTTATTCTTTGTTTGCCTGATATTTTAAAGTTTGGTTCACACAGTGTTTTCCCCCAGGAATTGCGTCATGATTTCACTCACTTTCCTTTAAAGAAGTATTTTCTCCATGTAATAGAACTGTTTCCTCTTTTATGAAACCCTATCTGTGTCTCTTCTTTTTTCCTCTTAGTTTTTTCCAGGATGGACTGAAAGCAGTTGAGAGCCTCAAGCCTTCCATTGAGACACTTTCAACAGACCTTCACACAGTAAGTGGCTAGTGGCTTCTCTCCCACACGAGTGTCAAAACAGTTTTTATGAAACAAATGCTTTGATTTAAGCATGGCTTCTGTATGATCCCGTGTTTGCATGCTGCGTGCGCCAGAAGCTGACAGCCTGGTGGGGCCCCGTGGAGGATGGAGTCCCCGTGGCCGTCCTCTGTTGTGGCTGGCGGGGGGGGGGCGGGGATCTGGTAGGGGAGGCATTTGTTGAGGCGATGCCCTACGAACTCCCAGAACCTCGCTGTACCTCAGCCCTGCTTTCTCTCTTCTTTGTTTTGTTTTTTAAAGATCAAACAGGCCCAGGATGAAGAAAGAAGGCAACTGATACAGCTTCGAGATATTTTGAAATCAGCATTGCAGGTTGAACAGAAAGAGGTGAGGGGATTTAATTTTGAAAGATTGCACTTGTATACCTGTGTCTCAGAGGCTTTGGGACAGAAGAATGCTACATTCAGGTCCTCTAGGAGCTCACAGTTCACCCTGGGGCTCTATCAGGCCAGCACCAAGCATTTGGTTTGCTCCTTAAGTTTGGTTTTATGAAACCATCTTTTTAAGATCTGTTTATTTCATGGGGGGAGGCATTTACTGGAGACCTGGCCTTCATGGTAGCATATAAACCCTTTTAGTGCTCTCTGGTCGTAGATGAGTAGCTCTCAAAATCTCTGTTACGTAGATACTCAGTATTTATGCCGTTGATTTTCTACCTGGAACTTTGTGGTTTCTGTGGCCCCGTACCAGGTGGCCACCTGCGTCCTCCAGCCCTGAGATCGTGCTCTGTAAAACATGGGGAACTAGAGTCTCCTCCAGCTGCATTTCGATGAGCAGGAGACCTTAGTTTCCTGGCATCATGTCTTTCCTGTAATCCCTTTTCTGCATGCTGACATATCCACAGTGACAATTTGTTTTGGAGGCTTTTAAAAAAATATTAAAAAGTAAATTTTTAAGGTAATTCTATGATCTGTTTACTACAGGGTGGATATTATAATGTGAACTTAAACATAACCCCCTTCCTTGTACGTAAAGGAATGTATTTAAATGTATAATTAATAGATTTTAGATAAATAACTATTAAACTACTTAACAGAGCGTGAAGTTCACTGCAGTTTGGTATGCTCAGTTTTGAGTTCCTGTACTATAACTGAATATTGTTGTTTCTCTCCCAAATGCATTTACCTTTGTGACCGAAGTCTAGGAGAGTAAGTAGTTCAGTATTTTAATAAATTGGAGAGTTTTGCATGCTTTCTTCATGAACTTAAATTAGTTTCTTCCGTGCATACATTAATGGCCAGTAGCATTTTTAATTTTAACCCTTTCTCTGGGTTTTATTAAAGGGTAAAGAATTTGGATTCTCAAATATTACTGAAAGGAAAATTTCCAAGTTTATGGTTTATACATTTGCTGTTGTCCCTTTGTGGAAGCAGAGCGACTCACGCCCTCCCTCCCCACCCGCTGCCTAGCTGAATTCTTCATGTCCTTCTCAACCACCCGCAGCCCTGCCTCTGCTCACCCCAGCCCCAGTGATCTGAGTTCCAGTTACTTCAATCAGGACATACTCCTTATGGGTTATTGGCTGTGTCTTCAAGTGCACAGATGCTTTTTCTCTAGCTAGACCTTGAGCAGCTTGAGGTTGCCCTCCTGCCTTCTGGGCCTCGCCAGCCATGACATTGTAGGACCATATTGCTCGTTTACTAGGTTTTTGGTATACGTGGGTCAGCTAAGTGAGAGATTGGCAGATTGAGGTCATATGTGAGTGCTTGAAATTACCCACGGGATAGTGGCTTCCTCCCAGTCTGGAGAATATAGATCCTGACGCTTTGATATTCCCAAACGTGGATGATAAGCAGAAAAGAAGGAGAAAAAGAACTTGGAGTATGGAGAAAACAGTGGCTTAGGTTTAACTAGAAGAGGTGGTGGTAGGTGTAGGAGCCCCAATGCCGTCAAAGCAGCCGGCTCCCCAGCGCAGGTCTGGGAGTGGTCGAGAGCCGCTCTTGTCTGAAAAGGAGTATCAAACCCACGAAGCGAAGCTCAGGTTTATAATAAAGGAGAGCAGAGCCTGCGGTTGAGTGGTCCTCTGGGCGCAGTGCAAAGGCCCCGTTTACTTTGGCTGTGCAGAATTAGGAGGTTTGGGAAAACTGGCTGTTGTCAGCTGGTTATTTATAGCTTTGCAGAAAAATATAACAAATCTACCAGCACAGACCAGAAGTCTTTACGGTTTGTTGTGTTTGTGTGTTTTTATTGACACCCAGCCCAGCTGCCCACAACTGCACAGAGGGATCATAAGAACCTTCTTTACTGCTCCTCTTTGGCTTTCTGCCCAAATACGGAACTCTCCAGTTTCTTGCTCGTGATTGTGTCATACTGGATGTTGTATTACGCTCTGCATTGCTTTTTGATGATGGTATTCCATAGAGTGGTTGATCTCTGAACACAGTTTTCAGTAGGAAGCAAATGTGCATAAGTGGAATTTTATATATTATTAAATACTTTTTATGATTGGGGTTCCATCTCTTACAGTTACAGCAAGAATTGAACGTTGGGCACTCTCATTGTTTAGCTCTCATTCCCTTTTTTTTGGATTCTCTCTCTGACTTAGCTGAAGGTGTGGATAATTTTTATTTAACATTTATAAAAATTAGGTAATGTGTCCCAAGGAAACTGCATTGATGATTGGTGCGAGCCACTGTCCTATTTCCTTCCTGTAAATCTCAAACATCAGTCATTTGGTCTAAGTGAAGAACGTGACTCTTGCATATGGCGGCTTTGGGCTGCTTCTCTTTGTCACCCTGTAGCTACATTTTGGGAGGGAGACTGTGCCATTATGATCCCAGTGCCCCCATACCTCACTGGCGTTTTGTATTTTTGATATTTCTGCTGTCTGTAACAAAGATTCTGATATTTGATTTTTCCACTTTTATTATGAATTTTTTCAGACTTATAGAAGAATTAAACTGTGCAGTGACTACTATATATGCACCATAGTTTTAACATCTGGGAAAGTTAAAGCCCTCCAGTACTGCTCATTCTTGCATGAGCCTTCTCCTGCTTCCCCATCCCATGTATGTCCCATCTCAGCGGAGTCCTATGGGACAGATCCCATTGCAGTGCTGGCAGATTCTCTGCCAAAACCTCATTGTTGGCATGTGGGTTCTCTGCCGTTCGCTGTTGAGAACCCAGACTCGTGCATCTAGCGGGAGGACTCAGCCTCTGGGAGCTGGTGTTGGTAGGCTTGAGTGCTGAAACCACAATGATTTTCCCACTTTGGACATCTCAAGTGTGGTCTCTCTTCATGTCAGCTTTATGCTCCTCCCTTTTCTTTTTCTCTCTCTCTTTTTTTAAGATTTTACTTATTTATTTGAGGGAGGGCAAGCACAAGCAGGGGGGAGTGGCAGAGGGAGAAGCAGACTCCCCGCTGAGCAGGGACCCCGATGCAGGGCTTGATCCCAGGACCCTGTGATCACGACCTGAGCTGAAGGCAGACACTTACCCGACTGAGCCACCCAGGTGCCCCAGTGCTCCCCACTTTTCAAGTGTCCCTGTCTGGTAGGAATGTGTTTGAATAGCATGTGCTGTCCAGGGAGCAGAGGTCCGTGACAGCGATAATTCTCTTCCGACTCTGGCTTTTCTGGTCTAGGCTTGTGTATCTTATCATGCCTAAATCTGGCCTTAATCACAACCCTCTGGCCAGGTGTTCACTTCCTTGTCTCTTCTGCCAAGCTCCCAGTGGCCTGACTGGCCTTCAGTTCGCCCTTCATGGAAGACTTGTTCATTGAGTCACACATTCAACTCCTATTTTCTTCTTCTCTTTCTCTCTGTTTTTTTTAAAGATTTTATTTATTTATGAGAGAGAGAGCATGTCAGGAGGGAGAGGGAGAGAGAATCTGAAGCAGACTCCCCACTGAACACAGAGCCTGATGCGGGGCTCCAACTCACGATAGTGAGATCGTGATCTGAGCCAAAACGCTCAACTGCTTACGCCACCCAGGCGCCCCTCAACCCCCATTTTCTTAGCAGTTACTCTAGACCAGGCACCACACAGACAGAGTAAGATAGATACAGTTTTCACCTCTTAAAGGGCTCACAGCCTGGGAGTAGGGTCAGAAAATTGGGATACAGTGTGATGAGCGCTCCAGTGGAGGTCAGCTCCCAGAAGGGGTGTCTCCCCTGTGTGGGAGATGGGTATATGTGCTAGGCGCGTTAGTACGTCGGGAATGAGGGTTTGGAGGATGATTCAGAGTTAGTAGAGTCCTAGCAGGTGGGGCAGGTGGGCCAGCTTCTGACCAGGATGGAAAATTTGCCTGGGTAACTGTCTAGCAGAGCAGAAGAGCATGAATTAATCGTAGGTCTTCCCTTCCTACTAGGATGGCGTGGAGCAAGTTACCTGATCTCTCCACGCCTTGGTCTCTTCATCTGTAAAACAGGAATGATACTGCCACCTCAGAGAGTTGTTATGAGATCTAGAGGATAGTCTCTATAAAGCACTTCACACATTGTCTTGATAAACAGGTTCTAGTTCGTTGGTTCATTCAACAGATACTGTGCTCCTAGATGCTGAAGAACCATAGTGAACCAAAAAATACCTAATTCCCACCACTTGTTGGTTGAACAGCAATGGCTGTTTGTGGTGTTGTCTCTGATAGGTTGTCCTTCTGCCCACTTGACCCTCTTCCCCACTCTGATTTAGGAGCCGTCACACCCCAACCTAGACTGACCCCCCTGTTTCTGACCCCTGGCTCTCCCACTTCCCCAGTTGCCTGCCTTGATCCACACTTCACTTCCTGTCCCCTCACTGCATCAGGGTTCTGCTCTGTGGTTTGGCCATGCCTACTTGCCTTATTTCTCAGGTCTTTCCAGGTACTTGATAACTGTGACCAGTAATCCAGACAACGGGCTTGCAGGGCAGGTGGTAATATATAATACCACCTGCCCACATTTACAACTTAAGTCCAAGAGAGGAGGAAAGTGTACTTGCTGGAGCCCACTCAGTAGTGTCAGGGCCAGGATTTGAACCCTGGTCTATTCCACTGCAAGCCTGTTCTCTTTAGCCAGATTATAGGACTTTAATAATACCTTGTATCAGACAGAATCTTCTTTAAAAAATATCCAGAAATAATGGGGAATGTGTGGTAATGAGATTTGAAAACACTGTTCTTAGACCATGGCTTAGCGCTTGCTTAGCAAAGCCCCCAGCTCCTGGTTGTGTCCATGTGAGTGGACACACCTGTCATAGCCCAAGAAGGTACTTGGACGTATGTGGGACATACTTGGACATTACAGCTCTCCCTTGGTAGAGAAACTTCAAGCATCCAGGGGTGATTCCTTGGTGATCCATTTATCACAAGAATTGTCTGAATACAGACTTTCTAAGAGGTAGACAGACAAAGTGTGTAAGTTTGTTGTTGTTTTTTAGATTATTTATTTACTTATTAGAGCGTGAGCGCACGCATGAGCAGGGGGAGGGGCAGAAGGAGAGGGAGAAGCAGACTCCCCACTGAGCAGAGAGCCCAACATGGGGCTCGATCCCAGGACCCCGGGATCATGACCTGAGCTGAAGGCAGATGCTTAACCGACTGAACCACCCAGGCGCCCCTAAAGTGTGTAAGTTTTTATGATGTTCTAGGGTCTTAGGGAGCTCAGGGATACTTCTGATGTAATGAGTAGATCTTTATATGTATAACCTATGCAACATCATCACTCTTTTTTCCCCTGTTCCTGAAAATTTCAGATATTAAATCTACTGCTCATTTGGGCATTCTCTGTCTTGGCAGGACCCAATGCCTAACACTTCATATGGCCACATAAACTTTAGGGTCATGGAGGGTTCCTGGGGTCTGAGAACTTGCCTGGATGTCACAGGATAGAGGATATGTGCTTATTGAAAGAACCTTAGGAGAGCCTTCTGAAGGTCCATAAAATGCCTACTTAACCTGTGTGCTTCAGACATAGGGACAGTCTCCACATTGTGAGGCTCACTCAGTCAAGTCCTGGGCATCCTTGGCTTTTCTAGGAAGTGCAGAGTGTGATGGAGAGTCTCCGAGAGTCAGGGTAACGTGGATACCCCAGCCCCCAGCCAGTCGCCTCTCTGTGTTAGATTCTTCTTTTTCCCAGAAGTAAAGTCTCTTTTCTCTTGGATTGTATTCCATTGAGTTGCAGTCTTGGTTATGTGAAAAGGCAAACTTCATTTGTCACCCCTTCACCTGATGAGGTATTGTATAAAATACCTCTGTGAACAGGTGAAGAAAGGCTGTTTTTGTTGGATCACTTAGAAGTCACCTTGAAGATGTTGAAATAATTAGTTCTAAAGCAGATTCAATTTTATGTCAAATAGAATATATTCCTCTTATTTACACATTTTACATTGTACGGCTTCAGATTTGCCTCCACTTTTTAATTGATTCAAGAAATGTCTGGTCTAAAGAATAAAACCATAATTTCTTCCTTAAAGTCTGGCAAAGGGTCTGATTCTGTTGAAAAGAAGAATGGCCTTTTTCCTGTTCATAAGGCCTGTGAGCGTTCTGATTAATATGCTCGGCGTGAACACATTCGGCAATGTTGTCACATGATCCCACCACTTACTTTGTGCGGGGTTTTTTTTCCTCCCTAAATCAATAGTCGTATTTCTTGGTTGTGCAGTTTAGTCTTTTGACAGGTTTATTTTTAGTCTTTCACAGGGATTCGTATAGGTGAGCAGCACTTCTCTGTTTCTCCTCCACTGCATTTATTCCCAATGATGCATAAAGCTGGGTTTGCTCTAGATTTCTAGTGCTAATATTCTGCCCTTCTGAGAGAGTGTGGAAATTGGCACCATCCTCACCTGATGAGTGAGTTGTTTGCCTGTCTGGAGGCAGGAGTGCTGCGTGAACTCTCTGTGAAGAATGAGGATGTTTCTCCTATTTTGGGGTCTATTTGTCTAGGCTCTGTTGTCAATTCAGTAATGGGATGCCTGAGCACGTTATTGATTTCTCAGATCAAGATTTTCTTTTGATTTTCCTTATTTGCAGAGTAGTCCCATATATATTTCACAATTAAAAAGTCAGTGCTAAAAACAAAACAAAACCAAACGCCTGTGCTAGACAGACCATGTTCATGGAATGGAGGATTTAATACTGTTCAGATGGCCACAGCCCCCTTACTGATCTGCAGATTCAGTGCCATCCCTATCAAATTCCCCCCTTCCTTTTTGCAGAAATTGACAAGCTGATTCTAAAACTCATAAGGAAATGCAGGGGACCCGGAATAGTCAAAACAGCCTTGAAAAAGAACACAAGTTGGAGGACTCACACTTCCTGATTTCAAAATTCACCACTAAGCTATAATAATCAAGACAGTGTGGTACTGCTGCAAGGTTAGGCTTACTGATCAGTGAAACAGAATTGAGAGTCCAGAAATAAACCCTTATACAGATGGTCAATTGTTTTTTCAACATGGGTGCTAAGACAATTCAGTGAAGAAAGAATAGTCTTTTCAACAAGTGTTGCTGGGACAACTGGATAGCCACAAGCAAAGAAATGAATTTGGACCCCTACCTCACACCATAACCAAAAATTAACTCAAAATGGATCAGAAACCTAAGTCTAAGCTGAAACTCAGATTCTTAGAAGAAAACATAGGTATAACTCTTCATGATCTTGGGAGTAAGCCATGGTTTCTTAGATGTGACATCTAAAGTACAAATGATAAAAGAAGCAATAGATAAATTTCATCAAAATTTAAAATGTTATCCTTCAAAAACCTTTAAAACTGTCAAGAACTGAGGTGGCTTGCTGTTGCCTTCAGATGAAGTCGGTAACTCTGACTCAAGTCTGTCTGTCCCTTCTACCACTTGGCCCACTTTGTCTTAGCTACACTAGCTGTCCTGATATCCACAGAGGATGACCACAGCCACCACTTTTCTCTCCATGCGTCTGTGTGTTACTCTCCCCTTATTCTCCATCTCTGCTTGCTTTCATCTCAAAAACTCCGTCCCTCCAGACTCCTGCGGCTTCCCCCACTTGGCCCTTCACTTCTAGAATACTTGTGTTCTTGGTCCGGATTACTTTGACTGTCATGTATTAGTTCTTTCTTCATTAGGCAGTGCCTAGTTTCCCCAAGGATGGTGGAGATGAGACTGTGTCTTGGGACATCTTCTGGTGAGGGCACATGGAAGGAGCATCGAGGGGGAGGTTGGAATTCCCTTCCATTCTCCTCTCTGGCCCTAACAGGCTCTGCATCTTAACCAAATCACTTATTTTCATCATGTTTCTATTTCCTCCATTATGAAATGGAGCAGTTGGGAGCTTCTCAATAAACAATTGGCCTGTGAACTCTGTTCATGTTTTGCTCCCCCGTTTCCTACGTCTGCCAGAATTTCCAGTTCTAGTATGGACAGCTCCTTTCCATGCTCGGCTCAGGGCTTCTGATATCATCTGTTCAATAGTTGAGCGCCCACTGGATGCCCGGGGTAGCTGAAGACCAGAGTTTCCAACTGTGGCAGATTCTCTGCTGACCAAGTGCACAGTCTGCCCTGAGGCTGAGGCGGTTAGGTTCAGTGCTTCGGCCCCTTTGTTGGGTTGATGGATCAGGAGGGGAATATTGTTCAACACCTGTTATGTCCCGGGTGTTCACACGTGTTCTCTTACTCAGACCTTACTATATTTACCATTTTACTGGGTATTGTTTTCCTATTTTCCAAGGAAGAAACTGAGGCAGGGAGCGTAAGTAACTTGCCTACAAGTAAGAGGTGGAACATTGGGGATTTTTCTTGCTTAAAAGTGCTGCCTTTTCTAACACATATGTTACCTTTCTTTTGAAAGCTGCTTTTGCCACACCAGGAGCTTCTTGCCATTATCAGGGACTTAAGGCTCATAATTAAGTAAAATCTGTAACTTCCAAATAGCTCATTCTCCATCAGCCGGTTGGGGGATGCTGGTTTGACATTAACTTCTCCAGCCTTGCAGGTGGCATTAACGAATTCCTGGGTATGACTTTTATGCCCTTTTTTTTTTTTTTTTTTTTGGTGTGCCGATAGATGACATTTCTCTAATTAAAAAAAAATGTAAGGACGGCTTTTTTAAAACTTGGAATCTGGACAGGATTAAAAGCAACTTCTCGACCATTTTTAGGATCCACAAATTCGCCAGAGTACAGCCTATAGTTTACATCAGCCTCAGGGAAACAAAGAGCACGGGACTGAGCGGAACGGCAATCTCTATAAGAAGAGCGACGGGTAAGTGGCCGTGGGGCTGGAGGTGACGTGCGCGTGGGTCTCCTGCGCCCAAAATTGCTCAACTCTTATTTTTTCTTTCCCATTTATCTCTAAGGATCCGAAAAGTGTGGCAGAAAAGGAAATGTTCAGTTAAAAATGGATTCCTGACCATATCTCACGGCACTGTAAGTATTCTCTTTTAATTCGGGGGCTGCTGCAGGGAGGTGAGTGGGGGATGCCAGCCACTGGGCACGGTCTGGCCTTGACAACGCCGTTTAAAGACACCCCCCCCCCCCAGCTAGGAGAGCGCATCTGGGGTCCTTCTCGATGTGGTGCACCTGTCCCCTGTTCACGCTGCTCCAGCTGGGGCGAGCCTTGTGTCGTTCACTGCCTGACTGGGTCGGTGGTCTTCATTTAGACGCCGGTGGCTTCCAGAAACAAACAGCCCACCACTTCCCAGCTGTCTTTGTCTCTGGACATTGAACATCCTGCTTGGGAAGATGCCTACTTTTCCACTAGAGGAGAAGCGTTTCTGTGGTCAATACACTGGGAATCCGAAATCCAAGAGGAGAGAGATTTCAGTCATGTGTTGTAGAAATCTAACACACTGCGCCCAACCTTAATCAAGACCTTTTTCTGTCATCCTGTGTATAAGAGTCCTTGCAAGAAACGGAGGCCTCTGTGTGTAGCCTATTGAAAAACCAGTCAATCTGAATAAAATGATTTACTAATCTATCTTCCAGACCAGGGATTTTAACCACAGTTACAAACACAGCCTTTCACACCGCGGTGCTCTTTCCCCGGTGGCTTAGGCGTATCATGCCTTACCTGGTATGACAGAATCTGATAAATACCACGTAGGCTGGTAGACATTTTTGAAAATGTCTAAAGGCTGAGCTGTTGCTATTTTGGGACTAATGAGAACACTGATGGTGGCCAGCATTTCTGTTCCCCAAGCAGAAGGCCTGGTACTATGTGCATACGAGCAGCCCCAGTCCTGTGAGTGCATGGGAGTAGAGAAGACCCGGAGTCATTGTCATTCCCCCCAACCCCCCTTTCCCACCAGTTCCCCTGGTGAAAGGCAGAGATGGGCAGGAGCACAGCTGTAGACAGGTAATAGCTCAACGTGAGTTCCAGAGAAACAGCTCTTCTCATGACTCATGCATAAGGAAACAGAGTAAAACCTCACTTGAGCCTCGATGTGTCCCACTAGGGGCCCCTTCATTTTCACTGACTGTGCTTGGGGAAGAGAGAGAGACTGGGCCCTAGCATACGTTCAGTGTCTATAGGGATCTCTTGGGACCTTTGGCCTAGGAGATTGAATGTGTCTCTTGCCTGGGCAAATAGAGATCATTTCTCTTTTCTAAAATCCAGCCTTCACTGGCCTCCTTCGTGGTCATGACATCACTCCCAGGACTGTGCAGTTTGATCCTGACGTGATGTTTTTTCCGTATAGACATATGCCTGAGTGTTGGGGAGGAGTGCTATAGACTCAGGGAGGCCAATCTATCTAGTCACCATGCCTCTTTAAAATTAAGACCACAGACTGGATGATGGTCAGGTTCCGTCCCTGCTCCAAACACCTGTGATTCTGTGCTCTGCTTTCAAATTGTTTTCTACTCAATTGTTTGTTTTAATTCAGGTTTATTGCCTCCATGCAGAAAATTTCACAGAGTAAGACTGAGTTTCATTCTGTGCCTCTTTACAGCTCTTAAGTCATTTGGTATATTTGCCTCATTAAAGCATTCTGCTAGACCCAGAGCCTCGGCTTAAGCCGGTGAGTGGTTCTCCCTCCGAGAGAGAAATGAAAACAGGCCTAGTAATCCTTTGCTCACAGTGTAAACTTGGGCTCACATCACTTCCATTACTTCTCCCTAGCAGATGCAGAGGCTCAGTTTCCTTTAAATGTTGATGGGTTGCTCCGGTTTTTGGCAGGTAGTAGTTATAGCTAGCTTTACTAGCGTGCTGACAGCTCACCTTGTCACGCAACTTGCATATTTAATAAGTGCTTTGTGTTTAGGGGGATCCCCGTCTAGGGAATCTCTGCACGCTCTCTGTGACTCACCGGGCCCTTCGCAGCCTGGGCTGGGTGCCGTGGGAGCAGCCTTGCCTCTGGCCCTCTGCCTTGCCAGGAAGACCAGAGGGTTACTAAAGCAGGGCCTATACACACACCACAGAGCTGTCCTTTTCTACTAATTCTGTGTGCATTCTGCTTGCTCTGGAAAGCAGAATCCGCCCCCCAACACACACACACACACACACACACACACACACGTGCCACTGCACTCAGTGTTCACGGGCAGTGATGTGAATTAACCTCTGCCGAGAAAGGGATTTGAGAGATGCCTTTTTGTTTGATTTTGTTTGGATTTGGCTCCTTTGTAGCCAGCGTCTCCCTGAGTAGGCTAATTTATCATCGGGGGAAAAGGACAGTTGTTCACAAAGACCTGATTGAGTAAATGGGGATCTAAGAGCAGTATCTGGCGCTCAGTGGAGAATCAGATCTTTACATTGTGGAAGCACGGGGTGTATTTGTGCCATTTGGAAAACCAGTTTCTTCCCAGGAAGCTGGCAGCCTTTGGGAGAGGAGACTGTTGTGTCCTGTATTCTAGCAGAGGGACGGTGATAACATCCGGATGAATTCAGTGAAAGCTGTAGTTGGTATTCCGTGTTAGCCAAGGTTAATTGTGTTTTCTGGCACTGGGAAAAGTGATCCTTGGGACAAAATAACTAATTGAGTATCATCTTTGCCAAGTGCATCACTTTGCCACACTGCCAAAGACTGGAGACTTTTTAAACTGGAAGAAATGTCCCCTGGTTATTATGTAGTCTCATTTTTTTTTAATGATCATCAATCATGAAGAATACAGACTTCCTATTAAAGGCCTGAGAAATTGGAAAAAATAGAATGGCATTATTAAAATGAGAGGAGCTCTGATAATCAGTGCCTTGAGTCAAACACAAAATCTATAGATCTCTTTCCCAATCCTTCCTTTCTATTAAGGCAGAGCTTTTCAAATTAAGCTCTCAAAGAGCGCTGGTATCTGATGCATTAGGTAGAACTGTTCTATAGCTGAATTCAGTGATGACACCATTTCCCCCAAATTGCAGCAGGGGAGAGAATTGAAAGGATAGAGTTTTCTCTATTTAAAAATTTTCTCCTGTAGATTTTTTCTTACAGCTTTTGTGTCAGCTACTCCTTAATCTGGATGGACAAATAGCAAACATTTATTAATGTAAAACATACAAGCTGACATCTTAAGCAGTATCAGCTGTTCTGAGTTTTGGGGACCTACTCTGACAGCTGTTACTTTGAACATGTAGCCACATTTGTGCCTTTAGAATTATCCCTACTTCAAATAGAGGCCCTGAATATTTTCCCATGTCTTGTGCCGTTTGTACATGTGAAGGACAGTCTGTCTTTGAGGGTAGCTGTCTTGGTAAGAATGAGCAGCCTTCCCCATGGCACAGGGAAAATGGAAGGATACAAGTTAGAAGGTGGTTTTAATTCAGTTGTGCTTCTTTGTGGCACTGAAAGGTATGCACAGATATGTCCAGGTCCGTGCCTCTGCTTTCCACGGAAATCCATGTGCTGCAGTTAAGAGCTTGTGCTCTGAGCCCAGGCTGCCCTTGGCTCAAGTGTTGCTTCACTGCCCCAAAGCTCTGTAAGATCCATCACGTTACTTAGTCTATCTGGGCCAGTCCCTCTGTCTGTAAAACTGGAGCAGTTCCTACCTCAAAGGTCAGTTTAGGAAAATTAAATGAGTTATTTTATTAAAAATTCTTAGAACAGTACCTGCCTCCTATAGGCAAATCATAATAATGATGATGATGATGATGGTGATGGTTTTTAATTGCTGAGTAAATGTAGCTACTCTTATTATTCAGAATTATCTTCTTGTGCATGAAAGTATTTCTGTGTACACCAGTCCCTCTTACTGCTCCTGTGCCTGAGATCCGGTGGACACCAGCAGTTTGGAAATAGGCCAGGAACGTCCCCTAGATGCATATATGTAGTTGTGTGATCACAGGAGGTGACAGGTAGACAACTACTTTATGCGGTCAAGTATGTGGTTGCATCGTGGTGTGGTCAACCACTTGGCTCTGTAGAAATATATCATTCGGTGCATTGGTTCCTAGATGAGCCAGGTAATTCTGTTGGTAAAGATCCAAAATTGGATTGATGGTACTTTCACTTGGAATTGTCAAGGTTTGCAAGATTGGATAGAGCTTGAAGTCTTTTAATACTGATTTCTGACGATTGAAGGATTCTGGTAGGCATCTACGACTGTGGAGAATATCCAGTGAATTTCATGTAAGAGATGAGCCCAGCATGGCTACAGACCAGGAGAGTCTGGTCCACCCTTTTTATCCAACTTCTGTTTTTACCCCACCTTCCTTTTATCAAACCCAAACTTCACACTGCAAGGATCCATCCTATTTGAATGGAGACTATGCTCCCTTACCCCTACCCTGAGTTTAGTGGAAGGGAGTTTATAAATGAATGAAGGTCTCACAGGTCTGCCCAGGTGTGGATGCTCATGTGTGTGTTTCTCAATGAATGCCAAATCCAAGCTTTCACAACCTGTAAATGCGGCTGGTGGCCACAGGTAGGGTGAATAAAAGGTTGAGTATACGGCATTTTATTTGATCTTTTCCTTCAGCAGCTTGGGAGGTGGGTAAGATAAGCCCATTCATATTTGGAGATTTCTCCAAGATTTCTGAGAGACATTTTACCATTGATATTTTTTTTTCCCCTGAAATTATCTTATCCTTTGATCTTTGCTTTTTTTTGGACAAATTATGGTGGTTTTTGAAATGGTAATAAAATACCCATTTTGACATCTCTCTGACAAAAATGTATTATGATCTTTTGTTGCCACTGTGTTGGGGGGATTCGGGGTACTTATGTGAATGAGATGGGTTCTGTTAAAACTTAAGTGACAAATGGTTAGCATTTAGGATTATCAATCTGTTACCTGTTTGACTTCAAAAAGTAGGGAAAATACTTTCTCTGTCATTTTTGTGCTATGAGATTTCTTTCCTTGGAAGTGAGTGTTTACACTCAGGAAAACACTTCTAAGATCACCAGAAATTGAGCTTGGTGCCTAAGTCCCCCAGCCAACCATCTGTGTCATCAGTGGGAATTGGGACGGATGTCTCAGAGCATTAGCCGTGGAGCATTTTGATGTCAGGGAGCCCACGCCCATGGGCCTCACGGCAGGCATCACTTGCGCCCTGGCTGGGTAGGTGTGGGGCCACCGTGTCCCTCCCAGGAAGTGGCACCTGCCTCCCAGGGAGCTGAGATTTAAGGACACGCTGTGTTGTGCCTGCCTACATAACATCTGCCTTCTGCAAGCCATCTTTGCAAACTAGTGGAAATCCTGTTCTTGCTGTATTTTTTTTTAAAGATTTTATTTATTTCAGAGAAAGAGATAGAATGGGAGCAGGGGAAGGGGCAGAGGGACAAGCAGACTCCCGGCTGGGCGCAGAGCTGGACACGGGGCTCAATCCCAGGACCCTGAGATCGTGACCTGAGCTGAAGGTGGACACTTAAGAGACCGAGCCCCCCAGGCGCCCCATGTTCTTGCTGTATTTTAATGAGAAATGATACCATATGATTTTCCCCTCCTTCCTACACATCTCCCTGTTTCTCTGTTTTTAAACAGGCAAACCGGCCTCCTGCAAAGCTCAACCTGTTAACCTGCCAAGTGAAGACCAACCCCGAGGAGAAAAAGTGTTTTGACCTTATTTCACGTAAGTTTATTTCTCAGGTGCTAGGCCACTAGAGAAATGATTTTCAACTCTCTGCTGGGGCGTCAATCCCATTTCAAAGAATTGATTGTCAAGGAGAAATGCCTTCACATGACATACATGCTTCCTCTTTCCACTCATAACTGTTTGTTTGCCAGTCCCTCCAGTTTAGGAACTGACGCTGAGGGCGGCCCTGCTCTCCTCATGGGCCCCCGTAAACAAGGAGATTATACTAGATCAGCCCCTTGAGCCTAAAATCTCCTCACTTAACTATAAAAAAGGACGATTCTGTGTTGTCAAAGCTTCCATGGTTTGGGTGATGTTAGAAATGCTGCACAACTAACATTCTAAGGTCTTCAGAGCCCTGGAAACTTTCATTTTTGAAATTGTTTTGTCTTCCCCACCACAGAATATGTCTTTTTGCTTCTGTATGCTTTTCTTTTTTGTGGTGTACACAAAAGAATCACCACAGAACCATCTGTTGTGACGAGTGTCTACTCAGCATCCCTAAGAAAGGAAAGGACTAGTGTGTCTTGAAACAAGATTGGCCTTTGTTCATGGCACTTTTAGGTGGCAGGGTTACAGTTTGGGGGGAGGAAGGAGCCAGATCCCCTTTCAAAGGGGGTCACAAGGGGTTTAGGCACAAGAATTGTGTTTATAGAGGAAAAGTCTAGAACGTGCATTTTAGGAAGGTGATCTTAGGAAGATGAGCACAGTCTTAATTGCCTCAGTATCCAGAGCATGACGTGGCTATTTTTTAAGATGTCTGTTGGATTATATTACTGAGGGCTAGGAAGTTATTTCTTATATGATTTATTGCTTACAGCAAGCTTAGGAGGTAATTATTACCACCTCCACTTCTCTGGATGATGAGACGGAGGCCCATGGCCGTTCATCCTTGTACCCCGTTGTCCCCGTTGTAATGCACACTGTACTAAGTTGGAGGAGAGCCTTGAGCAGTGTGATGTGTGTGAAGGGTTTGGGCATTGTTCTGTCCTTCAGATTCTAGACTAATTTGTAATATTGACTTTATCCTGCTTCAAACCCTGTGTCCTTCCTCAGTCTCGTGAGGGCCACAAATGTGTTTACCCCACTGTGCTCTCAGATCCTTCATTCACACGAGACAGTGCAAACGTGCAGGACTGACCGTAGTTTACAGTGGGATCGAGGGGCGCCTGCGTGGCTCAGTGGATTGAGCATCTGACTTGATTTTGGCTCAGGTCCTGATCCCAGGGTCATGAGATCGAGCCTCGTGTCAGGCTCCACACTCAGTGGGGAGCCTGCTCGAGATTCTGTCTCTCCCTCTCTCCCTGTACCCCCTGAGCTCTCCCTCTAAAATAAATAAATAAATCTTTAAAAAAAATAATAACATGGGATCGCTCCTGGGGTTACCTGCCTTCAGAGAGCAATAGAGTTTTATGTAAAGGGAGAGACCTTGTTGGTATAAGCTGATGTCAGCAAGTGGCTGGGGACCACTTGGAGGCTTTAGCCCATCCTTTTTCTGAAGCAATAACCCATGATAAGCAGTGTGTCACCCTTCAAGACCTGATGGCCTCTTAGTAGTTAACAGAGCTTGCCCGAGCTGCGCGCACACGGGGAGGCAGAGGTGAACATCCCTCTGCTTGCCCTGTTCCCTCCAGCACCCCTCTGGAGGCCCCCGTGAGATGCACAGAGGCATTTACTTCATACTTGTAAACAACCCCGAAGCACTCCCCAACCTACACGTTTGTAACTACTGGTCAGGCACCAAGGAGGGTCAGTAGATGGTAAGTGTGCCCCGCTCCCTACCAAGCGTGAATTATTGCATTCCCTGGACGTGTGGGAATGCGGGCCTGTGTAAATCTGGTTTCGTGTGAATGCTCTGGCAAGCCAGCATTTCCCAAGATTCCATCAGTATCTTTGCTCTACTATCTAATGCATAATAAACATCTTCGGGCAAGGGCTTCCTGCCTCTGATACCCAGAAGGGCTTCCTGAATTCGGTTTGAGGCACTTTTGTAAATTTGCCAGAGTCCATTGTCATTCTTTGAAAAATGCTTCTTTCTTCTTCTTCCCACTGTCCTTTAGTGGGTAGAGTGAATCCCAATCCTACGAATTTTTCATCCTAGTTTTCAAAAGGTGTTACTCTCCTAGGAGTAGTGTGGTGAAAATGCTTTGTCGAAGCAGCATGTGGGTTTAGTTGTTACAGAGAAGCCTGAAAACCGGCCAGGAGTCCTCCAGGGAGACGCTGCCAAGCGGTGAAGCCTTGATTTGTCGAGCATCCCGAGAAGGTTGGGGCTCGGGGTCATGTCTGATCGTGCCTGAGTCGGGACACGAGGCTGTCGCCCTCTCTGTTCCTCCCCCACCTGCTGGCCAGGCTGCTGGGACACATAGCTCGAAGATGCGTTTGAGCTCTTCAGACATTTGGGTGGTTGGAGAAACGAAAGTCAAGCTGCACGATCATGGGCAGTGAGGAAGTTACTTCAGCTGTGGGTGTCTCAGGCCCCCAGAGTCATCCTCCTCCTGGGAAGCCATCCCGAAATGGCTCAGGCAGCCCGGAAGAGTAAGAGACTGACAGCTGGCTTCCGTTGGTTCCCTGCAGGGCCCTCCGTTACCATTCTTTCCCCCAGCAGGCATTCCCCACTCGGAGCCAGCTGTAAATGGGCCTGGGCTCCTCAAGGAGGACGTTTCTGTGGCAAGGCCAGGCCTTCAGGAGCTTGTCCAGCTCCGTTGCCCTCAGATCGACCCCACCCTTTGCAAACTCAAGTCCTGCGCCACTGTCCTCAATCACACCGTCACCCTTGGCAGGATGGAAGGTGCAGGAGAATTTGCAGGTGACCTAGGTCAGCGGCAGCCTGAATAAGACGGACCAGGAGCCAGGGTCTTTCCAGGTCCACGCACTGGGTCTGTGGCCAGCTGGAGCTGGAGCCTCACGCAGAGAGGCAGCCCTTCCCAGCCCCCAGCTACCATCTTCTCTTGCTTTTCCTTCTCTCAGAGTTGAAGCTGCTAGAAACTGTTCTTGAGTTTATATATAAGCATCTCGAAAGTGTCTGTAGGAGGGAATTCTTACTTGGAAGTTTTCACAGAGCATTTCGCCTGCTCCTCACATGTCAGAATATAGAATTGGCCAAAGGAAATGGGCTGCTCCCCTGGCCGCCTCGATTCTCCTCCTGGAGCTGTGCGGGTCTGGCCGGGAGACGGCTCAGTGAGAGACAGAGCCTCTGGCACTACCCACCACAGCACAGCTTCCCGAGAACTCCGAGAGGCCCTCCGTGGGGGGGGTGGCTCTGCGCCTCCGGGCCCCGCCTCCGGATGAGGCCATTCACATCAGGGCCGAAGGTGGGAGCCGCAGAAGGGGCATTGCTCCCTCTTTCCGGCCCTGGCACCTCCGCATGGCTCAGCCTCTAACAGCTGAATCCCGAAATTCAGTTCATATTTCTGAACTTGAAACTGTTCTCTTAAGTCCCGCTCTTCTCCTCGGTGACGGGGTGGGGTTGGAGCAGGGGTGTCGTTCTGTTCCCCCTTAGTGTGAGAAAAACGGTACAACAGGGTGGGAAGAAGCGAATGGGACCATGAGTCGAAGACCTGATTCCTCTGCCGCTGGCTGTGTTTGTCTTTGCCGCTTGCCCTCCGTGGGCCTCGGTGTCCCTCCAGCCAGCCCACCAGGAGCCGCGCTCAGGACCAGCCTGCTTCCAGGGCTGTGAAGACCACTGCTGGAAGACGACGTGTGAGCTCATTCAGAGGGGCCCAGAGGGTTCTGTGCGTCCCCAAGGACAGTCACTGCTCTGCTCTCTGCAGAAGTTGGGTCTCCTCCCTTTTTTCGTTCTGTTTGGTTTTAAATTTAATTTTCCTTTTTGGCTCTGTTTTGGACTCACTGTAGACAGAATCTCTGTATATCCCTCACCAGCCCCCTGATGGCTTGTCTGGTAGTACATGGCACGTGTTACCGGCCATGTGTACTCTGTCAAAACCTGGGAATCTGGGCGCCTGGGTGGCTCAGTCGTTAAGCATCTGCCTTCGGCTCAGGTCATGATCCCAGGGTCCTGGGATAGAGCCCCACGTTGGGCTACCTGCTCGGCGGGAAGCCTGCTTCTCCCTCTCCCACCCCCCCTGCTTGTGTTCCCTCTCTTGCTGTGTCTCTCTCTGTCAAATAAATAAATAAAATCTTTAAAAAAAACCCAAAAAAACCCAGAGATCAACATTGGTGATGCTGCTCACGAGGAGTCTTACATGGTTCGGGCGTTTCCGCCGGTGCTCAGGACTCCCTGCAGGATCCCGTGGTTCGTTTGTACTTCATCTTCATCTGCTACTGGCTGGGGCAACGTCAGAGCCTTCCCTGGGCTTCCATGACCTTGATACTTGTTTTGAAGAAGATTGATCGGTTTTTTGGTCACCTGTCCCTCAACTTGGATTTCTCTGATGCTCTCCCACAATTGGACTGAGGTTCTGCACTTTTGGGAGGAATAGCACATTCCGCGCCCCTCTTCTCTGCTCCGTGCACAGGGGTCAGCAGTCTGGGACAAGCCTTGTAGACGCTGCTGTGTTCGCACGTGGCTGTGTGTGAGCCTGCGGTCTCACATCCCGTCATCACCTGGCTGTCCTTCCTGCTTCGCGCTGCAACACAGCACTCCCATGGCCTCCTAGAACGCCTCCTCTTTCCAGGAAGGCCAGAAAACTTCTCAGATACTCATGAGGACAGGCTTTTATTATTCAAAGGGCTGTAACAATTACTTTTGGGGGGACCAACTTTGTAGCAAGTTAAAAAGCAAAGCTTTTGAAAAGATGTTGATGGTTTCCATCCCTGAATAGCTTCGGCCTGGGTAAGTTTCATCTCTTTATGAACTGGAATGGAGGGCAGGGCAGGTTTGTGAATTTGGATGATAAAGCCACAATCCCCCAGAGCAAGGGCAAGCAAGGCATGGAAGGACACGAGAGAGGGCTCGCTTCTCTAGGGATGGTTCATTTCCTAGCGGAGAGTTGCGGTTATTCCCAAGGTTAGTTATAAACCACTTTCTGCTGGAATCCTGTGCGGATTACCGTGCAGGCTCACAACTGACAAACTCCTCTTGCCGTGCAGATGACAGGACGTACCACTTCCAAGCGGAGGACGAGCAGGAATGTCAAATGTAAGTTCCTTGGAGGTGGGCCTTGGGGCCAGGACCTCGCAGTCCTTGGGGCTTTAACACAGCATCTCTGTTATTTTTCTAGATGGATGTCTGTGCTGCAGAACAGCAAAGAAGAAGCTTTAAACAATGCATTTAAGGGGGATGACAATACCGGGGAAAATAACATAGTCCAGGAGCTGACAAAGGAGATCATCTCCGAAGTGCAGAGGATGACGGGCAATGACGTGTGCTGCGACTGTGGGGCACCAGGTGACACCCTCCCCCGTCCCTCCCCCCAGCTCTGGGACAGTCACATCTCATTCCGATTCACAGACCAGTCACCGATTTTCCCTTTCACTGCAGACCCGGCGGGGCCTGGGCAGCACACAGCTGCGTCCTGGGCTGTGTGCAGACCTTCGGGGGGTGGAGGGTGGAGGGTGGGAAGACGCCTACCTCCGAGCCCCGCACAGGGCAACACGAAGATGGCCCGATGGAGCTGAAGAGATTAGAAGCTTTTTAAGAAATGAAAACGGAAGCACAGAAGGCAGGTGAAACCAAGGTCATCTGCTCATTATATTGGCTGTGCGGCCGTGTAGGGGCGGCTCTTCCCGGGATTTACTCCAGCCTCTCTTTGTGCTACTTTGTAGAACTTCTAGCGGCTGTTCAGTCTGTGATGCTGGGAGAGCCACTTTCTTCGTTAGGTATCGGTTTTCCTGTATGGAAGGCGAAGGAACTGGCCGAGAATGTTTTCGGGTCCCTCCCAGGTGCACGTTCTGTGAAATGAGATGTTTATTCTTCATTTTGATGAAGCCTCTCAGGGGCTTCATTTTTTTAATCGACATGGAGTATCATTGTAGATTTTAATAGCTAGTATTTTAAAAGCCTAAGGAGTGGATTTCTTCTAAGATGGAATGGTGCCGTGAGGTCCGGGGAGCTTTGGAATAGCTGTTTCTGGACATTTACAAAATGAGAAAGATCATGGGATGGTCAGTTACCGTTTTCCTTCCTCTCATTCTATGACAGTTCTTACAAAAAACAACACAACAAAAATAGAGTGGGCAGTTGAGAATTGCTGGGAGGTTCCTATTGCCCCAAAGGCTGTATATCTGGGGGTAGTTTGAGGAACGCACTCAGGGTCTCAGACCCATTAAAAATTACCTTCTGGCAGGAGACGAGGTAGGGAGTGGTAAGTAGTGGATCGTGGTTTTTCTTAAGAAAAGATGAGGACAGTGCAGCACTTGGACTTTTAAAACGCTTCGGTAAAGAAGTCAAAGCTTTGTACATTTCTGTTTGCAAACGCTGCAGGGTGGGTGAGGTGAAACTTGATAAAAAGTAGTCGAAACATACTCCTACCTGCTGAGAGCGTGAAAGCGTGATATAGCTGATAGGGTAGAAGTGAAAACACAGATGCCCAGAAGTATTTCCTAACGGATAAAATTTTTTATAATTAAACATTTAAAAAAAGAACTTGACCGTGATCTCGTGACCCAGGTTATGCTGTTTTCCTGCTGTGAGTTTCCAAGGGCAGCAGGTGGTTCGAAAGAGAATGGTACTTACTGGCCGTGATAAGGTGCTCGAGTAGGCTTTATTTTGAATGCCCCATTTTCAGGCTAGCTTTCATCTGTCAGGCAGGTCTTGAGTGTCTGCCGTGTGGCCAGCGCGTAGTAGGATGCCTAAGGGGGTAAGTAACTGCCCTGAGCAGCATGGTGATGGGGCACCAGCATGGCCTTGGGCCTCGGCACAGGCAGGGAGGCCGTCTGGCCCCAACCCCCCCAGCAAGGCCCTTCTCCTCGCTGAGCACTGTGTAGACACCTGACCTGTTCGCCTGCTGGCGCTCTTGTATGTGCTGAATGAAGGATTCTATGTCAGTATCTGCAATTTCCAAAGCTCTTACGATCAGAACTCTTCCTGCTGCCCCCGAAGTGCTGAGCACAGAGTATGGCATCAGCACGTAGTAGGTGCTCTCTAGCGTTACCGTTAATGTTTTGCGAACATAGAGACACGTTGTAAGTCTGTTCCCCATCCAGCACTAGACTGTGGCGGTGTTTCTCTGCTGGTCTGACCAAGGTTGGCGATGGGCATGGTCGGTGCTCAGGATGCCCCTCAGAGACCTGTGCCCACTAGAGGGCACTGCGTCCCGCGTGTTCACAACGCCTGTCACGGGGGAGTTCTTAATGAATGGAAGGGTGGTCGAGACAAATGCGTAAAGAAATGGAGGGATGGGAAGAGGACGGAGAGCAGACACGTGCATGTGTGTGTGTTGTGTGTAAATCGGTGCTAATGCAGAGTGAATGGTGAATGAGAGCTCTGGCTTGTGTCAAGGATTGAGAAAACGCTCGTGCTCAAAGCTCCATGTGCAGTAGCTCTACAGGGAAAATGTTGTGACCCTGGCCCGCTACTTACTGCAAGCTCCAATTTTCCCTGTTCTCTTTGGCAGATCCTACATGGCTTTCCACCAATCTGGGCATCCTGACCTGCATTGAGTGCTCTGGAATCCACCGGGAGCTCGGGGTTCACTATTCGAGGATGCAGTCCCTCACGTTAGATGTCTTAGGAACATCTGAGCTGCTGGTAATTCTCAGATCCTTGATTTTGAAATGGAAATGATGAATGAGCTGAAAGCTGAGTTTTCATGTTGGCATTCAAATCCATTTTGGTTTCTTGAAATTCCATTGGGCTGATGGTTGTTGATTTTTTCCAGATGGGTTTGGGCAATTAGAACCTCAGTGACGATTCCTCCTTCTTGGCTATTGGTAGTTGAGGGCACTTTTTGTTATTAAACTTGGTTCTTAAACGAATCAAGTGAAGTGAAACAGAAAGGAGGGCTGTGACTGTTGTAAGATCGTGGACTAGGATGGTGGCGCAGTTTAGCTCACCCCATTCCTTAACCACACGCGGAACGCCGAGCCCAGAGACAGTCGAGGACATGTTCCCCCTGAGTCCCCTGCAGATTCCTGCCAAGTCTGTGGTCACCACTCGGCTCAAGCCTTCAGTGCTCTTTTCTTCGGGCCTTACTGTCGCCCTTTGGGGGAGACACTCGTCTTTGCTTTTACTGCCTTTGTTTCTAAGGAAGGCTTTCATTCTTGGTTCAGTGATAACACATAAGCCATGCAGTGAGATGTACATTGATCCTGGGAGGCTGAAGCACTTTCTGTCATGTAACGTCCAGAGTTTTGAGACTGGCCCCACTGAGGAAAAGGCACATCACACTAGGTGTTTTGAGGCCACCTAAGATGGAGCTTTTGTGAATTGTTTTCAGAGTCTGTAATTGCTGGTGGTAAGCAGTGTTCTTAGAAACTCTTGGCGTAGCTGGGCATTGGACAGTGAACATTAAGTGGTTACAGATTGCCGTTGATTGTAATGAAAAGAGCAATAGTCTTGACAGAAAATCAATTAATGTGGTCGATATACCTCTCAAGGGGCTGTACATTTTATTGATGACTACTGTAGAACCAGCGTGTCTGAACTTCGAATGCATTTTGAACTATCTTGTCAAATCCTTCCAGTCTTTCCAGAGGATTCCTTTATGGTCTTGAAACACAAAGTTGGGAGAAACTAGAGTGAATTCTGGTCTCCTGGTGAGTCACATCCCTGATGACGTCAAATTTAAAACTAAGCTAGACTCGGCAGGACTCCAGCAGTGTATCCTTGGTTCCACAGTGTGGTTATTGTCGATGTCATGGCGCATTCCACCCACGTCTTAGAGCTGCATGTGTCCAGGGGGTGGTATCCTGGGCAGCTGATGGTGGCGTAGATTTGAGATTCCCACAGTCTGTTTTCAGAGAAGCATGAATTCTCTGGTAAACTCTGGCAGTTGCTATATTGCCGTTGCTGGTTTTCTCAAGACAGTGGGAAGTGTTCAGTGATTTTTGGTGAAATAATAATTGCTTATTTTGTACGAGGCCCTTCACAGAGCACTTGATATATTAGCTCATTTGCCCTTCACGACAACCAATGACCTTGGTATTTATCCCCACTTTACAAAGGAGGAACTGAGGCTTAGAATGTTATAATGTGCCCAAGGTTATATGTTATTGAAGTGCCAGATCGAGGGTGGGGCCCTTTCATCTGATCCCAGAGCTTGAACTTAACCTCTGAGGAGCCCGGGACATAAACCGGCCTTTGTGGGGGTGAGTCTTGCCGTGTGCTGAGCATGTAAGCAGAGCTGCCGTCCCTCCCCATCCCCGTCCCCAGCAAATGTTGAACAGCCTCTCCACGTGATGTCAGTACTCCCACCATGACCTTTTTGTCAAATCTGTGCCGTCATGAGTAACCAGTGTGAGTTCCCGACTGTGCGGTGGGGAAGAGGTGCTTGGTAACACACCCTCATGTGGGGAGTTTGCCTCACAAACAGTGATCCTCAGTGACTCCAGAAACAGAGTAGTAAAATGATTCAGAAGTGATGAGTTTTGACTGTTACTTTGTTTTTAATATAATTTATGTAACTGTGAGTTTATATAATGTAGTTTTACTAATGGCAATCATGAGCTGGTAGGAGCCTGACCCCAGCACATCTGTTACACCTGCTTAAATGTGTCTCAAAACCTCAACTGATGCTTCATGAGACTCTTGCCCACTAAACAGGAAAAGGCCAAGGAAGGTGGAAGGGAAGATGTTTATATCTCAGTGAAATGATGAGGTGGCTTCTGATACAGGGTTCGAATCTTGGTCTCTCTCTCCCAGGGCCTCTGTCAGCAAATGTTCCCAGGAGTTTGTTTGGCCAGCTGTTAGCCCTGATGGAGCCGTCAGGCAGAGCCTGCTTATTTAATATCTGCAGGTATTTCTAGACCCTGACCAATGCCGTAGTTCCAGACTCTCCCTCATGGTTACAGAAAAACAGAGGGATGGAGCACCTGGGTGGCTCAGTCGGTTAAGCATCTGCCCTCAGCTCAGGTCATGATCCTAGGGTCTGGGATCAAACCGCACATCGGGCTCCTGCTGAGCGGGGAGTCTCCTTCTCCCTCTCCCTCTGCCACTCCTCCTGCTTGTGCTTAATCTGTCTCTCTCTGTCAAATAAATAAAGAAAACCTTAAAAAAAGAAAAAAGAAAAACAGAGAGAAAAGGGCCCCGAATTTTGTGAGGTTCACTCCCACCCTCCGCTTGCCCCTCAACTCTGCCTGTGTGGTTGCTCACTGGAGGTGGGCATCTCCCCAACCCCACCCACTGCGTACCAGGACAGTGGGCCCAACATCCTGTCCTGAACCCTTACTGCGCAGCCGAGAAGTCAAGCGCTGCATGGACAGTGTGTGTTGGGTTAGGATTCATTTATAAAACATGAGTTCAAGCCCTTTTTTTGAAAGATTTTATTTACGTATTTTTTAAAGATTTATTTTAGAGAGAGAGCTTAAACGGTGGGGAGGGGCAGAGGGAGAGGGAGAATCTCAAGCAGGCTTCCAGCATGAAGCCCAGGACCTTGAGATCACAACCTCAGCCGAAATCAAGAGTTGGACACTTAACCGACGGAGCCAGCCAGGTGCCCCTATGAAGTCAAGCCTTTCTAGAGTATCCAGGTTCTTTTGTTCTGTGTAGACAGTTGGATGCTTGCACAGAGGATCTCCTGAAGGCTTGACACATAGATGTCTCTGTGTGTGTGTTTAGAATTATGTCTGGCACATCGTAAGCACTGTGAAGGATTAGCTCTCCTTATTTTCCAAGATGACTTTAAACCCTTTCGGAAGAATGATCCACATGTCCTTGTGTGTGAATCCACAGGGAGATTCCACTCTGGTTGTCTGCTCCGTGCATGAACCTAATTTAGGATGCGCAGAGCGGTGACCTCAGGGTGTTTGGTTGAGTTGTTCATCATGGTATGTGTTCTTGTGCAGCAAACGTTGATTAAACTTCTTTGCACCCTATTAAGAGGGTGAACTGGAAAGTAACTTTCCAGTGTCTCCGTGGGAATGTCCTGGGCAAAATTGCTTTACAGGCTCAGTGATTCTCTGTCCTTGAGGTGAATCAGTCCTAGAGCTCATATCTCAGGGAGGTGTGCTGTGATGAGTGGGGATTTTCATTCTCTGGCTGGCATGGTGCTCCTAAACAGACGCTCGCCATGTAGAATGTCGCTCCTGTTCTCCCATATGGCCTCACCATATTCTTCATGATAAAAATTTTTTTGCTTAATTCCGTGAATTATTTTCTGGTCTCAGGTTTGCCCACAGTTCCCTTGGATGGTATGCTGTGGCAATGTCACCATTTCCTTTTTTTATATATTTTGGGTTCAAAGCATGCTTGGTTTCCATATTAACTGAGTGGATTTCAACAGCATCCGTGAAGGTAGCTGGTTAGCAGTTATCTTTTCTTCCCTCCACCTGCTTTTAGAATCATGTCTTATTCAGCAGAGAGAAACTGGGTATGTGAAGGTACTAATTAGTTCTAGGAAGTCATGTCGTTTGAACTGGTACTCTAGCACACACTGCTTGGTATCCTTAGATTTTAAAGCAAACCTGCTTTCAGAAATCCTCCTGGTAAACATAGATTTGGGGAAGGTAAATTTTCTCCCTAACATAGGTCATCATTTCAGCGTTGATTTTCAGTTTATAAGTAAAACAGTACCATTGGTACTAAGGTCCTTGTATCATATGATCCATTTGACATCATATGACCTTTGAAATTAATAAAGGAAAATTTGATATTATGAAATTGAAACGGGGTCAGTAATTTTAAAATCTTTTCCATCAAATTGAAGAGCAGGGTCAGGAAGCTCAGGAGCACATCTTGCTGACTCAGGCCTATGCTCCCTGACTTTGTCCTGCCTCCCTTCTCAAGAGGTTGTTAACAAGCTGTCCAGTGTAGAGGCGGCCCGCTGACCGCCAGGTCTGAAGGAGAGCGCGTGGAGAGGGAGGCCCGTGGAGACTGACAGCTACCTCACAGTTGGAAGCGCTGTTTCACCTGGCACTGAGTGAAAGCCACTCCTTTTCCGGAGGTCAGAATTGCGAGCTCACAGCATTTCTCGGCTCTGCCTGCTGGGGTCCAGTGCCCTCACGTCCCTGGGCCTTTACCCATTTGAACATTAACGGTGTGTCATGCCCTCGGGCCTTCCACACTGCTGGGATGGGAGCGGCCCAAAGTCTGCTTTGTTACTGAGAGAAGCCAGATTGGTTGACCAGGTTCACACGTGAGGTAACAACAGCCCCCAGGCTCTGGACAGGAGGAGCCCACCGCCCCCAGTGTGGCATTCTCTGGGTACAGCTGGGCTAAGGCCCTCTCTCAGGAAGTTCTTTCTCTCATTTGTCCATTCCTCCCGTTGAGGGGCATAAAAACAGGGGAAAATGTCAGAAGAGTAGATCTCCCTCCACCTGGAAACATGAAAACGGGCAGGAGGTTTTCCACATCCTCACCCCAAACTCTAAACACAATTTCCAGATAACATCTAGGGCCTCTCTCTGGCTCCGTGGACCCTGCACGGGTAGGTGCTACAAATCTGCAGGATGTGGGACTCCCAAGTCCTCGTGCTCAGGTGCTTCCATGCAGTGAGGGGGAGGCATGCAGGGTTCCCCGCAAGGCAAGTGGGGTAAAGCGGGCGTCTTGACCAGGCAACTGCCCTGCTATTGTACACCTGCTGTCTCCTCACTCGTTGTGCTCAGCACAGACTTCTTTCCCAGCCCCCAGCACCGGGTATCTCTTTCTGTCAACATCCCTCTCGTTAGACTGAGCTCTCTCCAAGCAGGGTCGTGTCTCATGCTCAGCGCCCAGCATGCCCAAGGACTCGGTGTGCGTTTGCGGACTGAGTAGGGGCTAGCATTTGCTTTGCTGAGTGATGTGGCACTTCAGACCCTCCTAGATCTGATCTGACCCTGTGTCTGCTCGGTGTCGCCCTCAAAGTCCTCTGGGAGTGTTGGGAGCTGCTTCCCACCAGGCTTCCTGCTTCCTTGGCTCCTGCCCACGAGGCCTGCTGGGACCCACATTTTCTTGACATGACCCTGCAGCCTCCATCTGCAAATGCTTTGCTTTTGTTGATGATTCTAAAGGAGTTCTCTGCAGGCTGAAATATTCGCTGGAACTTGGCAAAACTGTGAGGCGGCACATTTCTCTGCATTGGACGAATGTGACGCACGGATATGGTGGCTCCCTGGACCAGCTGTCCCCTGGTAAACCAGCCAAGTCCAAGCAGAAGGGAGGCAGCTTTCTGATTCCCAGGGAATTCTCCTCCTCACGCCCCCTCCCATCTGCCTACCACAGACTCGGAGGCATGTGGGCCCCTCGCACACAGAGGGGTGCTGTGGCTTTTCTGTCACTTACCTTCTGAAAACGATGGTGCTTGGCGAGGGGACGGTGTCCACATTATAGTGAAAGATGGGTTGTGAGAGCATGGCTGGCTCTAAACAGGGGTCTGATCCCGAGGTTCGGTCCTGGATCTGTCACTGACGATCCGAGAAATCCATTGTAGGCGTTGACTCCTTGGTACGTCGGTGCGGTCAGCTGACATGGTTGACCATCAGCCTCATTCTTGGGGAAACAGCGGCGAGGCCCTGGGGTTTTGTCACCTGACAATGGCTTGAGGCCACCAGGCCAGGACTAGGGACCCAGGTGGGGTCGGTTAGTGCTTGGTGCTTCAGGCCATCTAGGATGCCTTGTTCACTTACCAAGGACAGTAAAATTAGGAAGGCTCATCACGAAGTTATAAGCTGACACATGTCCCCTGTCCTTCGGCCTCCCTCACAATCCCATTTCACTGTGTCATGTTACTTGGCCACCAGAAGGTTCGACCTCATCTAACTCAGATCCCTTTGGCCGCTCCTTCCAGTCTGCTCCCTCGGAAAGAGAAGAGGCTGCTCAAGCAGCAGCCTTACCTCCCAGAACCTCTGTGGTTACCCTGTGTCCACGTCACTCCTCGAGAGTAGAAGTAGCAGAGCCCCCCCCGCCCCCCTGCTCCCCATTGTGCCATTTTCAACACGGAAGTTAAAATATCTCCTCTCTCCAAAGCCCTGTGCTAGGTGCTCCCACTCGGTTTTGTTTCATTAAACACGGAAGAAGCTAATCTCTGTCAGGTGCTGGCCTGGATGCTGGGACATGATGATTAAACCCCTGGTTTTAAGTAGCTCCTGATCACTCAGAGTTTGTGCATCCATTCAGGAAATGCCAGTCACCATACCGTCAGGGTAGCTGGTCTAAGGCCGTGACCTTTATCTTCCTATCTGCTGCATCGAGCAGAGTGCCAAGGATTCAGTAAGCGTTAACTAAAATGTGTTCATTTAATTTTTGACAAATAAAAAGGTTGATTGTTGAGTGGGGATCTTACATTTGGAACAAATACATTTTTAGTGCTTCAGTTTATAGAATGCTTTCACCTAAATTGTCCCAATTTATTATTATTACAACCCAGCAAGGCAGGTGTCATCCCCATTTTACTGACGAAAAATCGAAACTCAGGGAAACTGACTTGTGTGTGGTCACAAAACCAGAAAATTGAACCGTGATTTAATCCCAAGTCTTGGCTTCCTGGCCCAGCACCCACTCCACTGTATCAGAGACACCTCCTTGCTGGCGTAAATAGATCTTATTAGATCCATTTCACTTGGAGCCTGAGTTTTTGGGGGCATGGGTAAGGAGGAAAACTGACGTTGGACCAGGTTACTGCTTCTTCCTGTCCATCTAGGTACTCTATCCAGGGGACATTTTATGAGAACATTTCTCTGTAATAGACGTACTGCTTCTTATCTCTGGTTTTATGGGTACCTTTGGGGTTTGAGTTTTGTCCATCTTTATTAATGGCAAGCCACTTTATTGCTCTATTTCTTAGTGGCCATTAAATAAATCATCAGATGCATGAGTAGTGTGTAGCAGTGGAATGGATTAATAATTGAGTACCCTGAAATAGACTTCTGTTTTTGCAGCTTGCCAAGAATATTGGGAATGCAGGCTTTAATGAGATTATGGAGTGTTGCCTTCCAGCTGAAGACTCGGTCAAACCCAACCCGGGCAGTGACATGTAAGTATGAAACTGGCTGTTCTCGTTTTCTGAGCAAAGATTGGCCTTGTACCTGAGCCCCGAGAGACAGGAGAATAACAAGCTTGGGGTATCTCAGTGGTTGCTTCTTTAGGGAATATATCAGCCTGGGTGTTTTTGTGTAAGTCACCTTTTTGGGTATCCAAATAAAAATTTGGTGTGGCTGCTTTTCTTAGGAAGAAACCACAGGAAGGCAGCTTTGGCCGATGCTCTCTGTCTGGGAGGGAGGACAGTGAGTGTCGCCCTTGCTGGTGGTGTGTGGGTACCCCCTCACTTCTGCCTCAGGGGACTTCTCTCTCCCCTTCTCTCCGCATAAATTCTCAGCCACTGGGAGGGTTAGTTGTCATAGATACATGACTGCGTATCATTTTCTTTCCCAGGGTCCTTGCAAATGTGGAGTGTGTTTTCTTCAACAAGAGTTTTTTTGGTTTTGTTTTACTGTTGACACAAAACCTAACTGAGAAGCTTTTGTGCCTCATGGTGCATCCGCTGGCCTGATGAAGCAGAGCTTATAGGAGATTTTCCTGCCAGTCTTATCAAACAAAGCATAAATCACCCAGATCACACTGGTCGTTGAGAGGGAGAGGTGGACGGAAGGGCAGCAGGTCAGGGCAGCGGCTGGCCCGTCTGCTCCAGGCGGCTGGGGGCTGGTCACTGCTCTGTCGCGATGCAGAGTGGGCAGACGGAAGGAAGGAAGGTGTCTGCAGGGCAGTGAAGACACAGCACCTGCATTCGAGTGGGGAGTCTGGGCCCAAGTGTTCCAGCAGGAGAGGAGGAAATGAGAAAACTGTGATAAGAGAGAGTAGGAAAATTCATTTACCGAGACAGCACTGCCTTTGGAAGAAGCTTGGGAGGGAATTGATGGCAGAGGTCCTCCCGAAGGACATTGGGTGAGGACAGTGAACTGTGCTTGAAGAGAGCTTTGACACCTGGGAGGCCGTGTCCAGGCCTGTGGCGGAAGCTGAGAGCTTCGGTGTTTGTAGCCTGTTCGTTGGGATGTGTCTTTGGGAAGCTGAGATTGTAGGATCTGTGTTCTTTTGCATCGAGGTAAGGTAACTCCATGTAGTAAGACAGCACAGACATCTAAGGGCGTGAACCCAGCCCGTGGCCATCAGGTACCAGGTATCTGAGATGAGCGTTTGGTTGGTGTTGGATTAGAGTTGATTCACGTCGGAGTCCTGTAGCAGATGTTTGTGCTGTAGCAGTTCTGTGAGATTGGACACCAGGCACGAGGCCGTTGTCCTCTCTGGATGGAGATCTGAGTTCCAAATCTGTATTCTTACCCAGACCTGGAAATCTAGCCCTTCCTTGATGGTGGGACCTGGGCAGGCTTGCTAGCTTCTCAGAGCCCTCTTCTCTGACGTAAGCAGGGGATCACACTCCACTGCTCACAGAGCCGTCGGGCTGATCATCAGTGGGGTGGTGAGGTGACACATGCACTTTGGTGGTGTTGGCAACTCTGTCTGCTCGCCATGGGTGTGGGTAGTAGAGGCAATGTGAGTGCTACACACTGATCCCACAGACCCCGGAAACTTAGGGTCCTTGCAATTTAGGTTTCAACTAGAGAGTTACCCAGAGGTGAGCCAGCTTTTCCTAGGGTAGCTAAAAGATCCTGTTGAGTAAAGGAAACTCCATGGTCCGGTATGGCACATTTATTTAGTCTAATTAATACCTGCACTCAAAGAGAAGGTACCAGTCTCCTGAAATGCTGTAACGTTGATCAATTTTGAACAAAGCATATGATAAATAATTTCTTCCAAGTACCAGGGGTCCTTTATAAAAAGCAGAGAATTTGTTTATTCTGGGGCTAGATGACTCTAAAAAATGAGCACTATCTGCTTCGAATCCTTCAATATAAACATATTGTCTGCGTTTAGACACCCCCCCCAACCTTGGCACAAATGTAAAGGAAGTTTAGCCCTCCCCCTCCCCCCCCCCAAATGAGGGTGGATGGCCAGTGTGATGGCAAAATGCCGCCCGCTTTCATACCTGCTCAGGTGAAATTAACTGCTGGGCTCTCTGCTCCCGTAGCATTTGGCTCGGTTTTAAAACCTTTCATCCCACTTTCTACCATACCAGAGTATCGATACCCATTTCTCTAATAAATTGCATCTTCCTAAACTTTGTATTTTGTATTTCCAACACCACATGTTGCTTGTGGTGGTTCAGTACATATTTAATGAATCAACGAGTCAGAGATAAAGTCCCAGCTCTGTGGCTACTTAAATAAGCTGATACTTTACTTGCACACGAGAAGGAGTGTACCATTGCTGGCTTTATCTCAGCAGAACACACCATCTGCAGATAAATCTGTTGAAAGAGAAGCTGAAGACCCTCTAGTGGCCTGTGAATCCCAGATTTTGGATTTGGGGGGTTATGCAGAGAGAGAAATAGGTGGAAGGGGGGAAGCAGGCAGATTAATGTCTGCTTACAGAGACCCACTGCTCCTCCTGTGATTCAGGACCCTTACACAGGCCCATCCTTCAGACGTACAAGAAACCTGTCCTAAACACGTGCCAAAAGCATTGTCAGTTCACTGCTTTTCTCCCAAAAGCAAGAGGTGGGGAGGGGATGGCGCCAGCAGAGTGAACTTCCCCCACAAAGCCGTGGAGCGTGGTGGTGCCTAAAGCAGGTCTGTTCTTGGGCTTGTGTAGGAATGACCTTCAGGGGACGCAGAGCCCTGGACAGATGAATAATACATTAAAAAACAAGTAAAGGGGCCAGTATCTCTCTAGCTCCTTCCAAGGGAGGCAGGGGAGGTCACCTTGGTGATTGTCCCACCAGGATTATTGAAACTCCCTAAAACTTGACAGCCGTCTAGTCCAACCACCCATCATAGGAGACCTATAGAATTTGAATCATTGTCAGATAGAGCACACCGTCAAGCCCAGAAGGTCCCTGAGCAGTTCTCTGTGCGCCACACTGTGCTAGGAGGCCCCCTCAGGGAACTCGCCCACTGCGTGAGGAAACAGAATCTTATGTCCCTCCATAGACTTCAGTTTACTTCTCTGTAAGGGTTTGTGAGGCGACACACATAAACTGGTTAGCACAGTTCACGCAGTCTGCATTTTACAAACACCCAGGCCGTGGATGTCTTAGGTCAGGTCGTCAGCAGTGAGGAGTGAAGCCCCTGCTACCCTCTCGGACAGAGCCTGGAGTTGGCCTGCTCGCTCCCGGCCCTGGGGCACTGCAGCCCGGGCCCTGGGGTGCTGACCGGAGGGGCTCGGTGACTGGTGGCGACAGCAGAGGCGGTTGGCACAGCCCTGGCGGCAGGATGGGAGGGAGCAGTGCCTGAGCTGAGAAGAGCTGACCAGGTTCCACTTGGCACTACGAGCCCCTTGGTTCCATGCTGGTGTTTCTAGAATGCTGTGCCAAACGCCTGAATGTGCTCTCTCACGTAACCTGCAGCAGCCCTGTGAGCAGGTGGGGTCACCGGAAGGGCTTGCCCACGGTGCCCTCGACAGGAGGCGGAGCGGGTCTGGGCAGCCATCTGACCTTGAGCCCGGGCGCTCCGAGCCGACCACCAGGCCCTGGCTGTTCCTTCAGCCTCCCCTGCCCAGCTTTTTGAAATTGCAGGGCACTTCACTTTCCAGAAAGAGTAGTTTCCAGAAGGGAGCCGAGGGCATTGATCCTGTTGTGCTATTCTCCCTGTGTCTCTGTACATCTGTTGGCTAAAGTTAAGTTTTTGTATTGTCGGTGGAATTTTGTTTTCTCTGCCATGCTTTTTTTCACAGCTTTATTGAAATATAATTCACATACCATACAGTTCACCCATTTAAATGTAAATTCAGTATTGTTCAGCATGTTCACAGAGTGTGCGTCCATCACCACAATTTTATTTTACTTTAAAGATTTTGTCTATTTGAGAGAGAGAGCGAGAGAGCACAAGCCGGGGGGGGGGGGAGGGGCAGAGGCAGAGGGAGAAGCAGACTCCCCGCTGAGCAGGGAGCCTGATGCAGGACTCCATCCCAGGACCCCGAGATCCCAGGACCCCAGGACACGAGGACCCTAGCTGAGGGCAGACACTAACCGACTGAGCCACCCAGGCGCCCCATCACTACAATTTTAGAACATTTTCATCCCCCCAAAACAAAACCCCGCACCTGTTAACCGGCACTGCGCCCCCCCCCCCCAGGCCCTGCTAATCCACCTTGTGTCTCCACAGATTGGCCTCTTCTGGGCATCCTGTTTACGCAGGATCATAGAGTGTGTGGCCTCGTGTGGCTTCTTTGACTTCGAGTAATGTTTTCAGGGCTCATCATGCTGCAGCCTGTGTTGGTACTTTGTTCCCTTGTCTGGCTGTGTGGAGAGACCACATTTTGTTTGTCCATTCATCAGCTGATGGGTTTCTGGGGTGCTTCCTGACACTTCTCACCTGGTGGCCACAGGGAACTTAGCATTATTCACTGTGCCTCTCAAAAATCCTGTCCACGTCTTTTATTCCGCTGTAACTTGTTAAGGCCATTGGAGTAAAATACGGAGAGTCCTCCTGACACAGGAACTACTGTTTTTCTTGCTGTCTATCTTTGAAGTTCATCAGCAAGTTCTAGGGTCCTGAAAGGACCTACCGCATGCCCTGCAAATGTCAGTTCACCGACTTGTCACAGTTCCACGAGGGTGTGGGGTACACACTTGCACAGCTAAGACTTGGGACCTCCAGGGATAGGATGCTTGTCCCAGACACACCACCGGTGTGGTGGGGGCGGGATTTGAACCCGTGCTGCCCTTGGCTTCTCAGAGCTGCCGCCACTCCGTGCTCTGTGGGGAGGTAGAGTCTGCGGACGCTGTGCCACAGGAAGGCCAGAAAACGGAGCGCAGAGACTGCCAGCTTGTTCTGGTTCACCAGACATACGGTGCCTGCCTTTCCTACCAGGCGCGGTGCCCATGACTGAGGAGATCGCATCTTCACTCTGCGGAGGGCCTCCCAGTCCGCCTGACCCGGCCAGCTACCGTTGGCCCCTGAGTAAGGCCCAGGCACCCTGCCCCGGGCCTTGAGGCCTCTTGGGTTGGAAACTGGAAATGTCAGTGCTGCTTAAAAGGGCTCTAGGTGTCACCGGACGTAGACGCTGCATGGTCCCACAGCAGCCCCCTTCCTACACCCCAGCGCTTCCCCCAAGGAGGGTGTGGGCAGGACTTTTAAAAATTGTTCCAGAATGAAGGTTAGATATGTTTGAATAGAGGCCCTTAATCGTTTACAAGGCAATTATGCTTGATTTCAGGAATGCCAGAAAGGACTACATTACTGCCAAGTACATCGAGAGGAAATATGCAAGGAAAAGGCATGCGGATAATGCAGCAAAACTTCACAGCCTTTGTGAGGCCGTCAAAACAAGAGATATTTTTGGATTACTCCAAGCGTATGCTGACGGTGTGGATCTTACAGAAAAAATCCCACTGGCCAACGGACATGTAAGGGTGTGGCCTGCTCCTTTTAAAGAAAGAAAAGAAAGTGGGGGGGTGGGGAAGTGGCAAGGCAGTGTAATCAGAAATGCTGAAAAAGTAGTATAGTTCTCTGAAGGAAGATAGCATTGAGTTCTGGGGAAGAAATTGGTGCTTTATTCTTAAGCCAAAAATAGAATGCCAGCCCTGGAAGGAAAGGCCAGTCCCTGGGGGGAGGGAGCATCTTCTCAGGAACCCGAGCAACCCGAGAGAGGTCCTGTCTCTGGTGAGCAGGGATCCAAACTTGCAGTAGCAGCTGCTGGGGCCGCCCTGGGAAGGAGAGCCCCCCAGCCTGCTCCCTCCCCTGTGCCCTCCTCCCTGAGGGAAGGGGAGAAGAGAGACATCCCCCAGTTTCCTGGGAGAACCTTGTTGAGAGGGTGAGGTCTAAAGGTGGGGTGGGATCTTCCTGTCAGGATCGAGTCCACAGGAAACCGGTTACCAGCGTCAAGGGTTGGCATATATCCTAATACTCTTCCATGGGTGACCTCGTGACACACACGACACACTCCCTTGAAACCTTACTGTCATGATGAAGGCGCAGGGTGCTGGCTGTTACCCCTTAGCAGCCCGAGCACACGTTATATGGAGCCTGATATTCGTGTTTAAGAGAGAGAAAAGTCAAGCCCAGGTGGCCCAGGGCAGAGCGTGCTCAGCTCAGAGCTGTGCCGCGGCCAGAGGACAGGGGGGTGGCCCTGGCTGGCTGGACAGGTGGAGTGGGGCACCTCCCTCTTCGCCGCATGTTCCCTGTTGCATGGATATTTCCTTTGCCTCCGGCTCTCTTGCCCACCCACCTGCCTGAGACAACCACCATCTGGTCTGTCCTCCCCCACCTGCCAGAACTCACGTTCAGAGAAGGCCGTGGGGTCAGGTGTCCCCTAGTATAAACTGAAGGCAGTCTGGGCATTAGCACTGATGGCCCTATCCGTAAGTATAGAATGAAAACCGTGAACACCGGTATCAGACACTGCATACAAGAGGCCTGGGGAACCTTCCTGGTGTCTTTGAACAAAAGGGCCCCCCCTTACATGTTGTTGGTGCAGGGATAGGGACCTAGAGATTGGGGGACTCTGAGATGAAACCCCTGAATTTCTTACTACTTCCTGTGGAGGAAGGAAGACCAGTCTCCAAATTGCAGGTTGCCAAGGGCAGAGTTTCCCCAGGAGACTAAAGGGGCCATATATCTTAGAGATTAATGTTTTGAAAGAAAGAATAAAAGGCTTTCAGAAGAGAGAGACACGATTTCACTCACATTGGACACAAAACTGAATACTCCTCTTGGAATTCTGCAATGTTTCTGTTTGGTCTTCAGGAGCCAGATGAAACTGCCCTCCATCTTGCAGTCAGATCGGTGGACCGGACTTCTCTCCACATTGTAGACTTTTTAGTTCAGAACAGGTAGGTGTTCTAAAATTAGGGGAGCGTTTTGTTTTGTTCCTTGGTGTTTCCGAGGAAGGATCAGGTTCCTGCCTCATTATGTGGCCAAGGTGCTGGGATTTTCCCAGGCCTGAACACAAACCGTGGGACAGGAAAAAACCACCAGGAGTGGGGTATTCCAGCATAGTCCCAAAAAAGCCCTAGAGTGTGAGGACAGAGACCCTTCTTGGTATCTGCAAGACCCATCTTCTAGCGTCTGGGACTCAGGAGATACCAGGTCAATACATCTGAATTCTGGGCCCTGGAGGGCAGACTGTGAATCCCACCACCCTGTGTGCACAGAGCCGTCCCCACGCTTGTCCCTCGAGTGTCTCACTAGACCCAGGCAGGTGCCCTGAGCAGTGGGGAGAGTAAAAGGGACACATAAAAGATCCATACTTGGGCCACCCGCCTAAGCTGAGATTGTAAACCGTATCACTGGGTTGTGGGCATTTTGTTTGGTTTGAAAAGTTGTTTCTGTTTTTTAATTAGAAGTTTCCTTTAAAGAATGTGTGTGCCGCTTGCCCGGGCTCCACGGGCCTGTTGTCTGGTACATCGCCCGCCTGGGGCAGCAGGCCAGCCATGAAGACCCGTCACAGTGTACCTTGACTCCCTGATCATGTGTGTGGAGGGGGAGGTGCTGGTCAAAAGCCCCTGAAATTGCCCCAAACAGAGTGGAAAATTCCACCGTGCAAAAGCAAGGTCATATTTTGCCTTTCGGCCTTTCCCTGCTGTTCCTGGGGGGGGCAAGAAATGGCCAGAGGTAGAGCAGCTGGGGGCAGGTCAGCAGTTTGCGGGACTCAGTGGAAGCCGCGCTCTGTTGGAGCCGGAATGCCCACCCAGCGCCTCGCGCGTCACGGTGGCTCCGTGGACAGTGGATGAGACAGCTCGGGGACGCCATTCCTCCTCAGCGTAGTCTCTTGGAGCGTGAGAAGGGAAATCCTGATTTCTTCTAGCGTGGAAGGAGGGCAGCAGGAAGAGGGGAGAGATCAGAAGATGAGGCTCATTTGCACCCTGAAAGCGTAGCAGGTTCTGTCTCGATGAGAGCTGCCCCCCATCCGTCCTTCCAGGGCCCACAGAGCCCCCTCCCTGTCCGTCCTGCTCAGGACAGCCGTGTTTCAGGGCTGCCTCCGCCGGTGGGCTGGGTGGCTTTGTCGGAGGAGTGCAGCAGGCCGGTCCTGTTTTACGCTAGAAGGACTCCCGAAATCTCACGATTGCCGCTTTGGCTGTTTTCGGGGCAGCCCGGGGCCCGCAGGCGCAGAGGCGTTTGCACATTCTGGGCTTTGGGAAAGTGGCTCTTTCCCTTCCTGTCAACAGTGTCAACAATATGGGGAGAAAAGGCTCCCCGTCCTTCTGTGGGACAGGATGGCGAGTCACACCGGCTTCCTGAGGCCCACACCCTTCAGCCTCCGGGCGCTGCCGGAGAAGCGGCAGGGATGCCGTGGTTCGGGGCGGCCCTGGAGGAGGCAGCCAGCACCCCCACCCCCGCAGCAGCCGCACGGGCGCCTCGCTCTGGCCTTCCCTGCCGCTGTCGCCGGGTCCTGCCGGCCTCAGCCCGAGCGCCTCAGCCGCCCCGTCCCGGCAGCGCCGAGTGCCCCGCGCGCTGATTCCGTGGCCTGCCCTGCTCACGGGCCCAGGCCCCGGCCTGCGACTCACCCGTCTCTCCCTCCCTCTGCCCCTGTTGTTGGTCAGCGGGAACCTGGACAAACAGACGGGGAAAGGCAGCACCGCCTTGCACTACTGCTGCCTGACGGACAACGCCGAGTGCCTCAAGCTCCTCCTGCGCGGGAAGGCCTCCATCGAGACCGGTGAGGCCCCCGGGCCCGGCTCCTTGCGCAGGCCCCGCGCTGCTGCGGGGAAGGGTCCGGGTGCTGGGCTCCTGTCGGCCAAGGGGACCCAAGTCCTGCCCTCTGGAGGCGGGGGGCCTCTCCTCCCGTGTCTGTCAGCGGTTTCCCGCCATCCGGGACGTAGGCCTTGCGTCACGGGCAGGCACCGTATGGTTGTGAGAGGCAGAGCGCAGGCCCTGCAGATGCCGCTCGTGCTGAGGTGAACTTGAACGAGGCTTGGGGCTTCTTGCCCCCCTCCTCAGAACCCCCAGCCAGGATCAGGCTTAACCCCTTCCCTGCTCTGGGTGGAAGGTTTACGGGGCGGTGGGGAGTCAACGAGTCTCCTCCTCGGGGGACCCTGAGCTCCTGGGCCTTCATCCCTCCCTCTACCAGGGGACCCTGATGCACTGGCAGCCGCCTGAGGGCAGGCAGCTGTGATGGCCTTGTGAGGAAGTGTTTTTGAAGAACCATTGAACAGAGAGCAAAGAGAACAGAAAGGAGGCACATGCCTGCTTGAGCCAAGTTTCTTTCTTTCTTTTTAATTAATAACCAAACCTTGTTGATGGAGGCTTATTTGGAAGAAAATACAGAATTGCAGATTTACAGACTGCTGAGAAGGAGGTCGGTTAGCGCAGTCTTTAAAATCTCGCCGACCACACGCTGCTGCGGTTCTGTAGGACTGGAAGACCAGTCAGCCTCCCCGCTCCACGCTGTGCATCGCATCAGTCGTGCTCAGTGTCACTTGGTGCTGCCTCCCTGTGTCTTCTTTTAACCGCCTCTTGATACCAGACCTTTGCTTGTTTGTGCCGTAACGCCTCCTTGTGTTGCCCTGCCTTTTAGCCAACGAGTCCGGAGA
The DNA here is from genome assembly GCF_964656455.1 of Halichoerus grypus. NCBI lineage: Eukaryota > Metazoa > Chordata > Mammalia > Carnivora > Phocidae > Halichoerus > Halichoerus grypus. The sequence continues at coordinate 6,808,443 of NC_135721.1, forward strand.
GACGCCCCTGGACATCGCCAAACGCCTCAGGCACGAGCACTGCGAGGAGCTGGTGAGTCTCCCTCCGGCGCGGACGGAGTGAAGGCGCCCTGCCCAGGCCGGGGAGGAGCCCTGCCCTCTGGGAGGAGGGTCTTCCCACATTTGGACCCTAGAGGGGACAACCAGGAGAAAGCGTACCTGGGGAGTCTTTTGAGAGGAGGGGACCACCCCCCTCGTAGTGACGCTTGGAACACAAGTCGGAATTTGCTGGTTGGACACGTGGCGTCACCTGGGGCAAGTGGAGCAGAGATCGGGAGGCCGCCGCAGCTCTGGCCCTTCTCTCGAGTCTGAGCCGCTAGCTCTTCCCCTTGCGGCGGCGTCCCCAGCTGGTGTGCGCAGTCTGTTCTCCAGCCCCAAGTCACTTGGATTGTTCCGCACCGTCTTTTCCCGTCCTGTTCTAGAAGAGGCAGTGCAGCCAGCACACAGAGCCCACAGGGTCAGGCAGCGTAGGGGCTGCCACGGTGACCTGGGGAAGTCACGCCAGTGCCAACTCCCCCGCTGTTCCCTTATTCGTAAGGTGGAGTCCGTTACACCAGTTTACAAGGTTGTTGCAAGAATTAGCATTGCACCGTGCGACACTCAGTGAGTGCTCAATAAATGGAACTACTACTAAATGCTATGCAGGTGTGAGATGAGTAAGAGGTACTGTTCTCAGTACTTCACGTCCACTAATTTAATCTGGATAGCCACCTTATGACACGGTTGCTTCTGCTACCCCTATTTTACAGATGAGGAAACAGGCACAGAAGGGTTAAGGAACTTGCCCAAGGTCACACAGCTACACTCTGGCTGTGGAGGAAATTAAGGGCTAATGTGCTAGGACACCCACTGAATCTAATGAATTCGCTTCTCTCCTGTGGATCTAACATGGAATTGGGTATTTACCTTCCTTGAGAGAATTGCGAAAATACTCATTCACATCCTTTTTCCGTGGGCCGTAATCTCTCGTGCGGGCCAAGACTGGTTGGGTTAGCAGTTAGTGGACACGTGCATTGTCCTCTGTTGAGTTTGCTCCTGTGTGTGCCCGGCAGCACCTGCAGGCCAAGCATTAGCCTTTAGATCTCGAACAGCCCTCGCCTGCGCACAGCACTTTACAGTTTACAGAGCACTAAATGGGAGTTTCGAGGTTTGAGTTTCAAGGTCCTCGGTGAGGTAGGGAGGGGGGTTTCAGTCGGCTGGCCTCGCCCCGGAGGGACTCTGCCTCCCCTCTCCCCACCTCCCACCACTGCCTGAGGGTGCCCGCCTCACAGCCCTTCCTCTTCTCAGCTGACCCAGGCCTTATGTGGGAGGTTTAACTCTCACGTCCACGTCGAGTACGAGTGGCGACTGCTCCACGAAGACCTGGATGAGAGCGATGACGATGTGGACGAGAAATTGCAGGTCGGTGCCAGGCTGCAGGACGCCAGGAGTGTTGTGATGCACTTCGCTCCGACACTGTGGAGCCTAATCAGGGCATAAAGTGGTTTTGTACAAAAAGCAGAGTTAACTCTGGGCTTCCATTGATCTCAGTAGCTGTTTGGTTTTGCCCTTCCCACAAGTGCCGCTGGTCTCCCAGCTCCTGCGCGTGTTGATTTAAAGGGACGTTACTTGTGTCCTCATCGTCAGCTCCTCAGATCAAAAGATATGGGGGGGCCTCTGTTTCTAGTGGGATTTCGAGGAAGCCCTCGCACCGTGGATGTGGTAAAGAGCCAGGGGTCCCCAGTATCACAGGTCATGTTCACCTAGTTGATCTTTAAAACCTTAACTGGAATTAAATGACCGTTAGAGCTCTGGGTCCAGCTTTTTCCTTTATCAGATGGGATCATGGAAGCTTCAGGAGAGGTTGATCAGTTGACTCAGCCACAGTGAAGCCAGTGTTTAGACCAGCTTGAGGCCAGACGGAGGGCGCTGGCCTCCGAGTCCAGCTCCCTGCTCATGACACTCTGTCTTGCACAGTTGGGGGCCCCCCCCCGGCAGGTTACCACCTTCACGCGGGTCTCAGAGTGGAGTCAGACTCCAGCAGACTGACTCCAGAGCCCCCACTCCTAGCTGCCAGGAAATTCGTGGGGAATGCCATATAAAGTTTTCTATTTTTATTGTAGGACTTGAATGTCCTGATGTGCACTGAGGATGTCTGATTATATACATCTATGGCATTTCCAAAACCTCCTTGACTATCCTTGTTCGTGGAGCAGTTAACATCCATACTTACTATTTCTTAGACTCAGAAACTTCTCCACTGCGTTAGCTATAAAATGGTGTCCCAGTAAGAAGAGCTGACTAATGTTATACTTACCCACCCTAAAAAAAGATTGGAAACATGGGCCCCAGGGCAAGTCCACACATCAGAGTAGTATGACACAGCAGGTCATACGGTCCCAGTAAAAGTCTGACAGCAAGTGCTCACACGCCTCCTCCCACTCTCTGTTTCCAGCAGAGGTGGGTATGATACAGCCATGGGCTTTGTTGAATTTAAAACATGTGTGAAGAGAACTAGCCATCAAGTTCTGCGTAGCTGAGCTGAGTTTGCCAGCTCAGCTACGCAGAACTTGATGGCTAGTTCTCTTGGGTTGGCCAGAGCCTTGACTGGGTGGGTGGTCCTTTGAGGGGCAGGGGGTACGACAACCAGTACCGTACCTGCTGAGCTCCGGGCGTTTGCTGGAGAAGCCAGGTTCACCCACTGAAGAGATGAGAAAGAGGGTCAGCAAGGTTGAAGTGGTTGCTCAAGATCGTAGCTCTTATAATGAAGCTAGTATTAGAAATGAATTAGATCTGGTTTACCCGAGTCCTGATTTCGTGGGGAGCAGGGGTCAGCAAACCAAAAGGGCCAAATAATAAATATTTCAGGCTTGTGGGCCTAAAATATCACCATCTTTACTGCAACTACTCAGATGTGCCAGGGTGGCTTGAAAGCAGCCATAGACAATATGTAAATGACCAGGCATGATTGTGTTCTAATAAAACTTTATTTATAAAGACAGGTGGTGGCCCACGGGCCATGGTTTGCTGACCCCTGAGTTAGAGGAATCTTGAGACTTCAGTTCATTAGGGAAGAAAACATTGATCTCCCCTGAATTTGCTGCCTAGCTGTTGGGGATTGATTGCAGCTGGGTGCTCAATTGAAAGTGTGTTTACAAACAGGAAATGCAGTGAAAACGCAGGTCTAGGTTAAGATAACTCTGGCTAGTAAAGGTGGAACAGCCTATGTTTTCAATCCTTTACAGAATGGAGAATTGTAAATTATAAATCATGGCTTTTGGGGGTGGGGTGTGTCTCCATGAAGAGACATGATAAGAGTAACTTTCAAATCTTGCGGCTCTCATGTAACAATTGAGAGCCCATGTAGCAGCGGTGTGCGTGAGGTGGTCACCGGTAGACCGGATGCTGTGACCGAGAGGTCAGTGTGTGTGCATTTCCCACCCCTCTGCAGCCCAGCCCCAGTCGGCGAGAGGACCGGCCCGTCAGCTTCTACCAGCTGGGCTCCAACCAGCTGCAGTCTAATGCTGCATCTTTGGCCAGAGATGCTGCCAGCCTGGCCAAGGACAAGCAGAGGAGCTTTGTGCCCAGCATCTTGCAGAACGAGACGTACGGCGCGATCCTCAGTGGCAGCCCGCCTCCCACCCAGCCTGCGGCCCCCAGCACTGCCAGCGCCCCCCCACTACCCCCACGGAACGTTGCCAAAGGTACTGACCTGCTGTAGCTCCTGCCAGCGCATGAAGGGCATGATTTGGTTTTTGCTTTGGCAAGTTTATGGTTGCTTTGCTCCCTGCTAGATGACATTTGGGGTTTTTTTGTTTTTGTTTTTGTTTTTGTCTTAGAGTTGTTGGCCTCCTAAAGGAGCTCTTCATTCTTAGGGTTCTGAATGGTGATAGAGCATCTGACTTGATCCTTGTTCTGGGTAGAGGTGTGGCATCTGTGTCACGTGGGGAGTGCGGGGACCGCACCCGGGCAGGCTTGAGGTGGGTGGCTCAGCTCGTGATGCTGGTCCTGTGACACTTTCCTGCAGACCTTCTTCCTGTTCCTTTTCTCTCTGCTTTTACCATTCACCCACCTTCATTCTTTCCCGTTTCCTTTCACCCAGCCCCCATTCAGCCAGCTTGTGGTGCCTGTGATTATTTTTTATCTCTGTGATCCCCATGAAACAAAGGATAAAAAGATGCTAATTTGGGGAAGGATACTCAACCTCATCGTAAAAATACAAAATAATCCTGCGGGTCCAACCAATGCCTTAAGGGCCAAAGCTTGCTCCGCTTAACTTAGTTGCTCGGTCCCAGCAGAATGAGTTGGACTCAACAGATGCTGGTTTTTATTTTTACGAAAATGGGAACTGAGGCCCCCAAAAGTTAAGTGATTTTCCCAGGACTGAAGGTCAGCTGGCCGTTCTGCTCCTTGAAGGCAGGTCCGGCAAGTGGCCAAAACAGCTCCTGGCCAGTGGCCTCCAGAGGGCATCCCATGGGAGGGGGGGACAGAGCCCCACGGGGTGTGGTGTCCGGGCACGGTGGGGGCCGTGGGCTGCAGGTCCAGAAGGAGGTCCCACGGTGCAGTGGTGCTGCGTCTGCTCTCCGGGCGGGGGTGTGAGCGACGGTCGGTCGTGGCCTGGCTGGGGGAGTGAGCGTGGCAGCTGCCATCGGCTGGCCCGGTGCCTCACCCCCCATGGGGCCCTGCCCCCAGCACCCAGGGGGATCCCTCAGGGAGGCCAGAGAAGGCCAACAGGGGCCTGTCGTCTAGGTCACTGAATCGCACCCCCAGGAGTGAGTCCCCGAGAGGAGAGCAGGTGCTACCCGGCAGGCCCCGGAAACAGCGGCCTCACCTCCCCGACAGAGCCCACGGCCCCTGCGTGCCCACACCCCAGGCAGTGCTGCCCCCGGGCTCGAGGGGGCGCTTCCTGCGCAGGAGAGAAGCTGTAAGACCAGGCCCCAGTTGCCCTCCTCCCTGTCACCTCCTTGCCCTGGCTGGGAGGGGCCCACGGTCGGGTCCTCATGGGGCCTCTTGTCTCCCCAGCCTCCTCCCGTATCCTGTGTGCGGGTATTAATTTTGTAAGGCCGGAGCTAAAATGGTTTGGTCACCTCCACCCCATTAATGGCTTTTACTGACTTGTGTGTCATGGGAGGATTTTATTTTGCTCCGTTGGGCATGTGAAAGGAAAACTTCATCTTTTTTTTTTTTTTTGCTTTTGCTTTCCTAAAGTCTTAGAATGAGATGGTTTGGGATTTTTTCTGACTTCTTTCTTTCTTTTTTTTTTTTTTTGGACTATTCCTGTAGTTAGCTTCATGTCCTCCTTTGACAGTGTAGATTGTCCTTCTTCCCTGTAGCCCCCCAGAGAGTCCCTCTGGTTCTCAGTCTAGCCCACACCTGGCCCAGCAGGGAGTCCCCGCACAACAAACAGCAAAGGGAGTCCGCATTGCGTGGCCCGCACCAGGGCAGACGTCACCCACAGCCCGCATTCCTCCCCAGGCCCGGCCCCCCGTGTGGTGACCCCCTGTGCACGGAGCTCTGTGGGGGCAGAGATGGCGACCTAGCTGTGCTGGCTCCCCCGTGTGTGTCCGCTGCGCCCCCTGGGTGTCATGTGTGCTGACTTTTAGCCAGAAGTGTTTGCAGGAGGTGGGGAGCCCGTCCCCTGTTTCTGGTCTGCACCCTTCTCTCCTCGTGCTCTGAGAACAGGGGCTCCCCTGGGCCAGGCAGTGACGCTCACACAGCCACGGGAGGACTTAGGGAGCGGGGAGAGGCAAGCAGACGTCCAGAGCCTGAGTGCGGGGCTCAGGACATGTCATGGTGGTTATTCGTTTTCCTCTTCAAACAGTATTTATATTTGAGAAGGAAAATCAGTAAGGTTGTGAAAACCAGCTGGTAATTTTCCCAGAAGCATCCTTGGTCTGGTGTGTGTAAGTCTCTATCGTCCAGATGCCAGAGACAAAAGTTTCTTAAAAAATCAGGATTCTGTTTGTGGTCTTAGCGCTATTCTAGAAAGGTCATATTTACCATTTTCTGAGAGAGGGGATCAGTAATGCAGTGTTCTGTTTCTGTTTTTGTTCTGTGCCTGTGCGTGTGCATGTGCGTGCGTGTGCATGTGCGTGGGTGTGCATGTGCGTGCGTGTGCATGTGCGTGCGTGTGCAGTTCAGACAGCCTCCTCCGCTACTGCCCTGTGGAAGACAAACTCTGTAAGTGTGGACGGTGCAAGCAGGCAGCGATCTTCGTCAGATCCGCCAGCTATCCATCCACCGCTGCCCCCTCTCCGCGTGACATCTACCAGTACGTTTTCTCCTTTTTCCTTTCTTGCCAGTGGGCTCTTGGATCTGGATGGCTGGGGGGTGCTTTTGGCAGCCACGGGGGGAAAGCTGCGAAGCCGCATGCCCACAGGCAGAGGCTGCCAGGAGCCCAGCCCTGTGTGTCCCCCCCACCACCACCCCCACCAGCCCCTCCAGCCGCCCTCCCCAGCTGCAGACTCCTGTCTGTCCCGCATCCCGCCCGGGGGGGCTCACACACTCTCCTCCTCTGTCTTCCCGAGCACCTGAGCAACATTCCTTCCTTTCATGCACCAGCCCAGGGCTTCATTTCCTCTGGCCATTTGGTGGTTCTCAGTATTTGGGCACAGTCATGTGGATGTGATCTGGTATGTGTTCTTCTTCAATGCCAACACGTGGGTGAAAGGCCCAGGGCCTAGGGGAGGGGGCTGGGGGGGAGGAATGTCTTTACTGGATCAGTGGGGCAAGCCCTGAGCCTGTCTCCTTCCTGCTCTGCGTGGGCTGTGGGAGGGAGGAGCTCCAGCCTGAGGGGGCAGGCTTTGAGAGCGCTGAGTTGTACCCAGGTTGTTCCTGCGGTTTTTAACCTAAGCAGCAGCCCAGCCCCAGCTGCAGAAAGTGCTACGTGTGCGTGCGCTGGAGGCCCTGGAAGGTTCCGTGGGTGTCCCCCGTCCTGTCCTGAGCGTGGCTTCGGCCTCAACGAGGATGGGGCATGAGGACCCTGGGTATTTGGGAGCAGCATGAATGTTTGTTAGAGAGGGGGAAGCTGGTAAAGGAGCCAGGGGCTCAGGGCCCAGCTCCCTGCCTTTCTTACCAACTCTCTAACTTTTGGGGAAAGCACGTCACTTTGAGCCTCAGCCTCCGAGTCTGTAAATAAATAATAACCTCTTTGCCCTGCTCCCCTCAGAGATTGTGGAGCCTTTACAGAGTTAGTTCTTTACAGGCTGTCTCAGATGGACCTGCTGGAAGCCTGGGGAAATGGGTAGGACCCATGGGTCAGCTGAGGACCCAGCTCGCCGGGGGTGGGACTGGGGCAAGACCCCAGCCCCAGCCTCAGCCTCCTGCTGCTGTCTCTCCAGGTCTCGGTGGCTTCCCCACAGAGGAAGATCCTCACAGGCTCATAGAAACGTTTTAATCCTAACTTGAGGCTTGGAAGGACTCCCTGCCAATACGGTTTTCTAAAAATCTACAATGAAAGGAGGGTGTTTTCCCTCATGAAATCACCATTAGAAAAAAAAAAAAAGCCCTTCCCAGAAGAGCCTCTGGTGAGAAGGCTGGGGTGTGACGAAGCCTGACCCTCTGTATCCCTCTCCTTTTCTCTTTCCACAGATCCCCCGGCTCCCACTGCGCCCCCTCCGCTAGCAAAAACGCCCAGCGTGATAGAAGCCTTGAGCCAGCAGAGCAAGCCGGCCCAGCCTGGGGTCCCACTGAGCAAGGCCCCGCCCCCGCCCCCCAGCCGCCTCCCCCAGAAGAGGCCCGCTCCCGGGTAACCGTCTTCCAGCCCCCCCACCAGGGCCCGGCCGAATTGCCATTCTTGCTTCTTGCATTCAAGGTTCCCAGTGCCAGTGGCCCCATTACTTCATCTGAAGTTTCTGTACAAACACTGAAATCTCCCGTGCTTCTACCACGTGACGTTGGAGCCCGGATGCCACCTCAGTAACTCATCAGGGTCAAGGGTCTTAAACATAACTTACCAAGAACTTTTAAACTGTAAAAATTTCACACAAATGTGTATCTGACATCCACGTAATGAATTTAGACTTCTGTTTAGTACAGACATTGGGTTTTGGGAATTAAGGTCAAGATGCCAGGCCTCTAGGTTCAGTTTGTTGCTCACTCACAAGGTTGTCTTGCTCATATGCACCCTCCGCAGTGTGGGGCGTGTATTTCCTACAAACTAGGATGTTCTCTTGCATCGACACGATACGGCCACACAGTCAGAGAATTAACAGAGACACATGACTACCTTCCAAACCTCAGACCCCATTCAAGGTTTGCCATTTGTCCCTAGAACATCCTTTACCAAGAGGCATCTAGTTCATGGTCTCAAGCTGGAAAATGGTTTCGTTTAGTGGCAGTGATACTTAGAAGCCAAGATCTGAGTGCTTTGTGTGCTCATTGCTCTCGGAGGGTCGCCGCTCCCAGGCAGGCCCTCTGAGTGGTCAGGACCGGGGATACACACACGTATATGCCTAGGTGACCATCCGTGTAGATACACCTTTATGAACACATTTATCTCTGTATTTCTATCTCGTCTTGAAATCCATGAGTTCACACTATCTCCCATTGCAAACCACAGCAAGACACAACCGTTTTATTATGCTCCCAGACTCTGTCCGGAATTTGGATTAGCACAGTGAGGAAAGCTTGTCTTTTTCTCCACAATATCTGGGGCCCTAACTGAAAAGTCTCAGAGGCGGGGATGGTTCGACACAGCAGGTGACTCAGAGGCGAAGGGCTCATAACCCCTCTCCGCTCCGCGCGTCCGGTGGTTGGTGCCGGCTGCCGGCTGCCGCTGCTGGCTGGGATACTCACCCGTACGGGGCCTCTCCGTGTGGTGAGGGCTTCCTCAGATCATGGTGGCTGGGCCAAGAACGAGTCCCAGGAAACAGGCACAGCCCTGGAGAATGTCACTGGCCAGGGTTGAGGTGGGGACGCCGGAGCACAGAGTGGTCACAGACTCCAGATCTCGGGAAAGAATTTGGGGCAGTATTTTCAAAACACCACAGGGTTCATTCTCATCCTCTCCCTCTCCGTGCTCCTTACTCCCTTTTCCAGTGGTGAGAAATCTGGCTCCCATCCCTGCCTCCACCTTTCCTCTCCCTGCTGAGAGCTGGGGTCCCCCATGGAGGTCTTCTTCACCCTGCTGGGGTGCTCTCACTGGCCTGCCAGGCAGCTGCCTGCCTTGTCCCCCTCAGGTACACCGTCAGGCCTGTCCCTGCTGAGGCCCTGACTCCCCAGGGCGCGTCTTTTTTCGTCCATGCCACCAGGTAGATGATGGAGTCTTTCAGGATAGAAACTACATCCTTCAGTTCTTTATCTCCCGGGCCCAGGGTTACTTCCTGCGGGAGCGGCTGGGTCGGGGCGCCTCTGGCCAGAACCGGTCCCAGGGCTCCACCTGGAGGCCGGGGCTGGAAATGCAGCTCTGCAGCCGAGGGGCCGTGCTCTGCCACCTTCTAGCTGCCATTTCTCCATTGCTGGCTGGCTTTTTAAATCTGCCTTCTGGGAGATTTTCCTCATTGTATCTTCCAGTTCTTTTACTGAGCTTTTCATTTCCACTATCACATAATTTTCAAGTTAATAGTATCCTGTTTGTTTCATGGAATCGTTTTCTCTCATCTCAGATTATTAGTGATGGGTTCGGGGCAGTGTTTTTGTTTATGTTAGCTTTTGCTTTTCTGAGTAATTTGTTTCTTCCATGTCCATTGTCTTTGTTTTCACTTCTGTTATGTTAGAGCCTTTTTCCTATAAATCTGGTGTCCCTGCCCAGAAGTTGGCACTTCAGCTGAGGCATTAAAACCGATCGCAGCCCGTACCCTCATGCTCAGAGCTGCCAGGTGGGCTTGGCTGTAGACAGTCTCACGGGGCACTTTCACTGGGGAACCCTGAACTGGGGCCTTTTTTCTTGAACAACTCAGGTTCCTTAGAGAACAGTCTTTGTTTCTTGCCTGAAGGGATCTGGTTTTCTAGGAGTTGAAAAAAGAAATTAAGTTAAGCTTTTACTTAGTCCCCCCCTTTTTTTAAGAGAGGTGGGGCAGGGCAGAAGGAGAGAGAGAATCTCAAGCAGACTCCACGCTGAGGGCAGAGCACAACATGGGGCTCGATCTCACGATCCTGAAATCATGACCTGAGCCGAAATCAAGAGTCAGACGCTTCACCAACTGAGCCACCCAGGAGCCCTTAGTCCTCCTTTTTTAAAGATGTGCCCCAAAACCGCACTGGTGTACTCCCTAGTCCAGACATGCTCTATTCTACCTTCTCCAAGAATAGAAACTTCTGGCCTTCAGTGGGTTGAGGGAGGGTAGTTGCTACTCGGGGTTGGGCTGGGAATCCAGGGATTCAGTAGCTCCTTGAGCAGATTTTGGGCCCATCTGTGTTTACTGCCCTGCCTTACACCCCCCTGTAGGGGCTTATGAGCCTTGGGGGCTCAGAGCACAGATGGGGGTCCTTCAGGGCTTCCTCACTGCACGAAGGGTCCCCCTCCGTAGGTGAGCTGGCATGGTTAGGATCCGTCCCTCCAGCGGCCGCTTCCAAAATGTTCCCTCTTCAGGTTCTCTTGGTACTTTTTTGGTTTAAGTTTTTTCTAATCTTTTTCCTTGGGAGAAAATGGAAGTAAATGTATTTCAGTCTGCTTTTTTTTAACCAGAAGACTCTCAGAACTTTTTTAATACTGCTTTGTGAGATCTCTTTCTAAAACATAGCGTGTTACATCCTTGCCTTCCTGTTCTAAGTGGCACGTCCGCGGTCTCCGTGGCGACTGAGTTACACAGCAGGGCGGGGAACACTCGCACGTCTACGCTGAGTGGCCGCAGCCGGTGCTTCTCTGGGTTCCTGCATCGGGGTCTGCGTCTGCTTCAGCTTGCTCCCCTCTTCCCCTGTCGTAGCTGCAGACTTCCTCTTCCCGGGCTGTTCTCTCAGATGCCAACTCCCGTTTGAAGTTCTAGATGAGAGCCGCTCGGCGTCCGGTGGCTCCGACGGGGTGTTGGCTGCTAGTGCCCGGGGTTGGGCACGGCCGTGCCGGGTGGGCTTCATCTCTGGCACCATCTGACCTGATTTTACCTGCTTCTTGGGATCCTTTTCTCTCCTCTCGTCTGACCAGAGGGAGAGGTGGGGAGGGGGCAGAGTAGATGATGCTAGGGTATCTCCAAGACCACTTTGGATGGGTGGAAGCCTGCCCTCGCCGCCTGGTGGGGTTCTGCTGTGAAAGAATACGCTGTGGGGCCTCTTGGTAGAGGAAGCGCCCACCCTGGTCTCACTCTGGGTGTACATCTGGGATTTTACATGGGCTCTCTTAGAGCAGGCCTGATCAGCCCCACGCATATTTTTGTATGGCCCACAAGCTAAGATGGTTTTTGGTTTTTAAATGGTTGAAAAAACCAAAAGAAGTCTCTGTCATGACACACGACAATCATGTGAAATTCAGATTCCAGTGCCCGCAAATACAGCGTATGGGGCATGGCCCCACTCGGGTTTCTGCGTTCCCCGTGGCGAGTGCCGTGTGGCAGCACGAGATTTCGTACACAAGGCCTGGAATATGTACCGCCTAGCCCTTTAGAAAAAGGGTTCGCTGACTGGTGTCCTTGAGAATCAGGCCTTTCCTGGGGGCCTTCCTTAGTTGGGGGTGACTGAAGGCAAAGGGGGGGGCAGTATGATGACTTCTGTCCTGACATTGATGGAAATCACACGGCGAGGCCTGTCAGCTGGGTGGGGCCTTCACTTGGTAGGTGTTGTTAGATTCTTGAAAGTATCGTAAACTCAGTGCAATGTTTTCTTCACCTTCGGTCTGAGCACAGATGGCTCCCTTGGAAAGAGGGGGTGAGGTGGGGGTTGAGAAGGTGCCTGTGGGGCCTCAGGCACCAGTAAATCTACTTTCCCCTTCTTTTAGGGCTGACAAGTCGACCCCACTGATGAACAAAGGCCAGCCGAGAGGACCTGGTAATTCTTTCATTTGGCCCCGGGGCTCACTGCTGCTTCCGCGGGGCAGCGTGGGCGAGGTTTGGGCCGCAGCTGCGCCCCTGCCTTCCACGGCGCCTCTGCTGCTCCCGCTCCCAGGCTGCTCTGTACCGTGTCCTGCCTCCCTGTGCCCTGCGGGTGGGGCCGGGCAGGGACCTAGAAATCTGCAGAGGAGCTGGCGACGCCTGTCCCGCTCCGTGACACTCACATGCCTTGCACGTTGGACAGAGGCTGCATGGAAGTCACAGCTGCTTGGGCCTTTGAGGGACTTTTCCCTCCATAGATCCGGAAATCTCTGGAAACCTGCCCTTCAGACATGATGCTGTGGCAATTATATTAAGTGTTTATAACTCATTGGTTATGCCTGAGGGCATATGGTGACGTTGATTCATTTTGGCCCTACAGGAGTGGATCTCTCTGGAACAGAAGCTCTGGGTCCTCTGTCCAACACTGCCGTCCTGCAGCCCCCAGCCCCCATGCCCAGGAAGTCACAGACAGTAAGTGGAAGAGCCCCTCCTTTCCTGCCTCTTTGCTCGGGCCGGCAGTGAGCGGGAGACTCTCCAAGGAAACCGGTCTTTCCCTCTTCCCCTTGGGGGCGGATGGGAGGCCTCTTCCTGGATCTGGGCAGGACACAACCCCAGAGCTCTCCAGCCGGTGGGCTCAGCGCCCTCAGCACGGCTCCAGGACGGACCCCCACATGCATGGGGCATTACTCCTAGCTCTCTGCACTCAGCTGGGATGGCTTAGCTTTTCCCTGGGCCTCCCGGAAGTCCCCCAGCCCCTGAGCTACACCGATCCGCCCATCTTGACACCTGTGGGCTCCTGAGCCTCTGGTCCGGACCCCTGGGACCAGTTGGAAACAAAGTGGCCCCCTTCTCTGCCCCAGGAGCTGACACCTCCCTGCCACACTAACCTCTGACCCTTCCTCTTCTCAATACAGACCAAGTTAAAGCCCAAGCGGGTCAAAGCTCTCTATAACTGTGTGGCTGACAACCCAGACGAGCTGACGTTCTCCGAGGGGGATGTGATTATCGTGGATGGGGAGGAGGACCAAGAGTGGTGGGTGAGTCGGGGGCCTGGGCCCGGGCTGTGCCTGGGAGGGGTGGAGCTGAATCCTTGCCCACGTGACCTGCGAGGCCTGCTCCCGGGTCAGGGCTTCTGCCTGTGCATCCTCGGGACTGCTGGCCGTTCTGTCCCCTCAGACGTCTCTGCCAGGGACACCCACTTCTGCGTGGGCCTCACTTATCCCCCCGGGGTGGGGGGTTCTCTCACATTAGGGTGCAGACCACTTGGGCTGCAGTTTCCAGAGTGCACTTCAGGGTCTGAAATGAGGCTTTGAGTTTAGAGGTGGTAGTGTCGTCCCCCACATCGCCGATTTGGTGGAGGGAGGCATACAGAAAGCTGACCTGGGGGCAGAGTCCCTGGCTGTCGGCCTTGGTCCTGAAACGAGCCGTGACATCCAGGTGGGGGCTGGAATGGCGTGAACATGGTGTTTCGCCGGGTGGCCCTAAGAATCCAGACTCAGCACTTAACAGACTTGGTGACGTTATGTCACTAAGCTTCAGTCCCCTCGTCTGTGAAAGGGAAGTCACCTCAGCACCACAGGAGAGAGGATACGGAAGGCCCCCAGTAAGAGGCTGTATTAACAATGAGGACAGCGGGCCTTGCGTGGGAGGCTGGTAGTGTTTGCGCACAGTGGACGCCAGGGGCCCAGTCCTGGAGGTCGAGCTCGGGTGTCGCCCTGCTCTGTCGAGTGCGAGGCACATCAGGTGGTGCCCCCGGCAGAGGGAGCCTGATGAACTCAGTGCCCTGCCTCTTTCCCCTCACGGGAATCGGGTGTCCGTTCGCCAGAGCTCCCTCTTCTGTCGGCCTAGCCACACCCAGCAGCCGGGCAGGACAGGGGGTGCTGCTTGTGGTTCTGGGTCCGGCAGGTGTGCGCCCACAGCGTGCGGACCTGAGCTCACTCCCTCCCCGACTGCCCCCCGTGCCCAAGAGCTGAAGCAGGTCTGGCTCTCACGCTTGTGTACAAGGCGGCGTGAGGCGGGGCTCCAGCCTGGCAGTGGGCTCAGCCATCTGGGAAACGCTAGGGTGCACAGAAGGAAATGCTGCCCAGAAACTCAGCAGCGCCCCCCGCCTTACCAGGTGTATTACAGAGATTTTCTTTTTGACTTTTACTTACCTACATAATTGACGTTGTTGAGCTCATACTCGGTGTATAACTTGTATAATTTACCCAGAGTGAAAATCAGTGGATCCCTTGAAGCCTTTCGTAAATGCTTGACTACGTTTAGAGCCCACTCAGGCGTTTGCCACTTTCTGTGACTTTGCAACTCACAGACTTCTGACGCTCGGTTTCTCCATTAAAGAAAAAAGAGGCAAGTGGGGGGCAGGAGTCGGACAGCTGTCCTGCCATCCCCACCCCCCCCGGACGCCAGGACCCCGGCGCGTGCGCTTCCGGGCAGACACCTGGCCCACCTGCCCGAGCGCTCCCTGACAGTGGGCCCTTGAACAACGTGGGTGTGGGGTGTTTTCTGGTAAACACAGGATAGCACTTAAATGTACTTTTTCTTCCTTGCGATTTTCTTCACATTTTTTCCTCTCCAGCTTACTGTAAGAACACAGTATGTGTAATACAATCTACAGTGTATGTGTTAGCTGCTGCTCATGTTATCTGTAAGGCTTCTGGTCAACAGTAGGCTATCAGCAGTTAAGATTTTGGGGAGTCAGGAGCTAGACGCAGATTTTCAACTGCGGGGGGTGGGGGTGGCACTTCGAACTTCCAGGTGGTCAAGGGTCAGCTGTATTTGAAACACGAGTGAAAGAAAAAAGGGAAAACAGTTCAGATGTCTTACCCAGGTCATTCTTTCTCAGAAGAAATTGTTCTGAACAAATTTCTTTTTTCCAAATGCTATAGCATTGTCCTTCGAAGTTTCTAACATTTAGAATTTTTATAACCACCTAAACTTTTATTCATTTCAGATCGGCCACATTGACGGAGATCCCAGTCGCAAAGGAGCATTTCCCGTATCATTTGTGCACTTTATTGCTGACTGAATTGCTACTGAACAAAAACACTTCTTTTAACAGTTGTTATGTTCCTGTTTGTTATTGGTACCAAAACTCTTGCCAGATGACCAGTTTCATGAAATATATTGTCCGGTAGCCCACTTTCTCTAACTCCGCTCTTCTGTTTTACAAACTCAAAGGCAACTTGTATGTATAAATGAATTGTTTTTATAATTTGTGGTTTTCATGAAATACTGCCATACTTTTATTAGGGAAAAAACGGAATTTCCTAAAAGGTGAACTGAAAAGTTATTTAACTCTACGTAATCAAGGTCGTCAATCTACAGAATTAGCTGAACCTAAAAGTATTTGAGTATTAGAAAGAAATTCTTCCAGCCTTTCCTTGGCCTGCTTCTAGAGTCGGTGACCCTTTAGTGCAGCTTTTTAGGAAGTTGGTAAACTTGCTTTAGAAGTAGCCCAGCCCTGGACTTTCTAGATAAAATGCTATCAGTTCACCTTTAAAGACTTTTTTTTTTTTTAAGATACATTTAAAGATTTCCTTTAGAATCCACCCAAGGTTTAGTTAAAGCAACTTGGAAATTTACACCTTAGCATTGTACTTTCCAGCCCTAATTTGTGAGGTTGCAACTCTCATTGTATTCTGCATGTGCGTATAGCCTGATGTGAACAATCCTACCTAGCAAAACTACCCATGGTTTATTACGGCATATGGTAATAGCAGCTAATTCAGTTCCACGTTCTATAAACCTGCATTTCCTGAATTTGGTTAAAAACTAAGGATGATGGATTGCAAAAACAGTAGTTCTTTACACTAGTTTATATGCTTTAGGTGTTTCGGATTCGCCTTCTCGACCCTCCTCGGTCACGCAGCTAGAGCGCTGTGGTGCAGACCCCACTGTTAACACTGCTCTTTCCCACTGAGTGTACCACTGCTTTCCCTCTCCAGCTCCCGGGAATGTTTACTCAGCTTAGTGTCTTGTACTTATATACTATACCAACAGGAACGGTGTTACACTGTCTTGAACTCGAAGCTGTCCATTTGTTTGTAATCAAGAGCATATCAGAAATCTGTAGGTCCCAGGTAATAAAATACTCCCGAGCAGACATCCCCATTTCACGACCAAAGTCCATCACGTCATTCTTAAACGGAAGCTCCTGGGGGTGGGGGGGTTAGGTTGTGTGTGATAAAATCAGAATTCATTAGTTTCACGAACTTGACTGTCATACCTCTATTTAGTAATTGTGAGCATAAGATTCATAATAGGAATATTGGACATTTTGGCACTCTTTGAGAATAAATAGGCCTATAATGCCCACTCGGATTTCTACCGGAAGTGAAGGGATAAGTGTAGGTCTGGGCTTGGAAAGCGAGGCAGCGATCCTTTCATCCATGGTGGTGCTGGTACATTTGATTGGAGCAGCCCATCTTTATTAGGCACGACTCTTCTAAGTGCAGAGCCTTTTTTTTTTTTTTTATTGCATTGTACTTTTTGTTGCTATTATAAAGGAAAACAGAACAAACTGGAATGTTTTATGATGTTGTATGGCAATTGCTTTTTAAAGCCTTTCAAAGTTCCGGGTAAAAATGTGTTAGATTTTTTTTTTTTTAAAGCACTACATCTATTTTCACTAATTGTTAATTTCTGTTGTTTGAACCCTTCATTTAGTTAATTCCCTCATAGATTTAAGAAAGTAAACAGATATACTTTGCACAGTGCACTTCTTATGTATATTTTAACAAAGTCCTCTTGCATCTGTGTTTTATAATCAGCCTTTTGACTACTTGGTGCCAGATATCTAAGGAATTAAAGTTGAGTCTCACCAACATTTAAACACCAGTCCCAAACTAATCTGTCAGGTTCACTGGTACATAAATATCTTGGAAATATTTTTTCCAGCTGACAATTTGGTGGTGCTATTGTGCAGTAATTAATATTACTCTTGCCAGAGGAGAAATTATATTAACTTCCCCGCTAACATCCTTTCCTAGTTATTTGCTCTTTGCAAATTAAAAAACAACTGAGAGGAAGCAAAACATTGTAGATAACTATTTATATTTAAAGTTTACGTTTCATGAACTCAGCTGCGGGATCCCGGCATTTTGCATGCCATTTTCCATCAGATCTGACTTCTAGAGATGAGGACTCCAACATGTGCACAGACTCCTAGGTCTGTGTGATCTGCTACGGGGTGGAGAGCATAAATACGCAGCTCGGAATGCTGTTTGAGATGTATGATACTCGATTCGTTCACTTGATTACTTCGATCTAGTTGCAGCGCAACTGTGTATATTGTATGACCTAAATCGATTCTTATTTTCGTTGTCCTTAATGCAGTGATTTATAATTAGAGCATGTTCAGTAAGTTGACTCTTCCTGTTAACTAGTCATTTGACTGGAAAAAAATAAAATACTTTTAAATGGACATAGTGTTATTTGTAATGTTTTTAATCCTTTAAGCACTGCATATTAAAATGGTCCTTTAGAAAAACCCACTAGCCTACTGTGCGTGAGATTCTTTCGACGCTGTTATTTAACACGCGTGGTAATCTTTCTTCTCTGAACTCCGAGGTAAATACTTTGGTTTACTAGCATGCCATCCTGACATACACTTTTAAAGTTTTACTTTTTGTGAGCTGAGAGGGCAGTGTTGCTGTTCCAGACCAGTGTGGCCAGAGCTCCCAGCCAGTGGGCCCACGTGCTGCGCAACAGAAAGCATTCGTCCTCCTCAGAAAGCCCTCTGCGCTCACCTACTCACTGCGCGCACGTCTGTCACACTTAGGTGTTACGCTCATTTGTGTTTAAAAGTGACTGACGGGGGGGCGCCTGGGTGGCTCAGTCGGTTACGTGTCTGCCTCGGCTCAGGTCATGATCCCGGGGTCCTGGGATCGAGCCCCACGTCGGGCTCCCTGCTCAGCGGGAAGTCTGCTTCTCCCTCTCCCTTCCCCACCCCCCACTCCTGCTCTCTCTGTCTCTCAAATCTAAAAAAATAAAAGTGACAGATGAGGTTTCTTTTTTAGTCCCAGAAAGCCAACAACCTCATTGAGACTTAACTCACTGTAATAAGACACATTTTAATAGAAAAGCAAATGATCACTATTTTATACACTGCATTTCTCCAGAAAATCTCGAGCAGGGGATCACTTTCTATTTCCAGAGTAATTCAACACTGCAGATTGAAAACCACCGCCCTTCCACATGAAGTCAGCTTCCACTAGACTGCAGAATTCAAGCTTTCTCAGATGTTAATACAGAGTCAAAAGCGGTGGATAAGACTTTGCAGATGGCTTGTGCCTGTTCCTACGGTTAAGTGAAAAACATAGAGTAAGAGACTTCACCGACCTCTTCCTGAATTAGTGTGGCCAGCAAAGGTATAAATGTGACCCTCTTAACACCCCCCCACACCTGCCCACCAACAGCTTTGGGAAGCCCGGACACCACGTCCCCTGGGCCGCCTCCTGCGTCCCCTCTGGGAGAAGCACCTGCAGACAACGTGTAGGAACTGGGCCTTTGGGAAGGACACCGATGCGGCAGTGGGGTGACGGCTACAGAACAGGACGGGCTTCCGCCCCGGCTCTGCATCTGCCCTGCCCTCGAGATGCCCGCACGGGTGAGTGCTCGTCCCGGCCCCACTGACCACCCGTGGCAGGTCCCGGCAGCTGGCTCACCGCCGGCCTGACGGTCACCCGCACTCTGCCGGGCGTCAGATGCCCTGTGGGGGGCATCTCCTCGGCCTCCCAGAAGACTGGCCGTCTCCTCTGGCTTTACCACCTTGCCCGGTGAATGAGGCGAAGCAAGGCAACATGAAACCTCACCAGGCTGTTGCACTGATAGACCCAGAGGCTGTACTCCTCGTTGCTTGCGTCGGTGGTCTTCAGGGCCAGCAGGCTCTTTCCGGCCCCCAGACCGTCGTCGTAACACACCATGCGGATGATTAAATACAGAGCGTGCCGGTGTAAGACGTCCTGCAGAAGTCAGGAGAAAGAAAGATCGGGACTCTTGACATACTGACCTTTCTCTGCAGAATTTACTGTGAGGCTTCAAACAGAGCATATCTATGCATCTGGCAGAAAACAGCTGTAGAGGTTTTTTTGCCCCCTAAGGGACATTCCAGAATGCTCAGTTATGGGGCCGCTTGCCTTCAGGGTTATCCCTTCCTACTAAAAATTCCAGAAAAACAGGAGTAAGACCTGAGTTCAACGGTCCTGTTCCCTGTGCCCAGCGTCCGTGCTGACAACTGCTGAGCTGGCGCAGGGTCCTAAGCTGAAACCGCATTAGGGGCCAGCAGTGGGGGTGTTGGCCGGGGCCCCACCATCCAGGAGAAGTAAAAGGAGGCCTCTCTTCATTCACCCTAAGAAATCGGTCATTTTTTAGGACCAGCTGCCAGGAATGTTTACCAAGCAACAGTTCTGCAAACGAGCAGAGAGAACAAGTGGGCCCTTAGCAGCCTGACTTCCAAGTACCTGAAACCCACTTTTTCCCTAATAAATTCTACTTACATACTGATCTGATGTTGATACTTTTATACCATACTTGGAAACTCCCATAATGAATTCTTCCTCCAGAGGAACGAAAGGCAACTTCCCATCTTGCTTTAAAGTAAAAATAAATCACATGAGCTACGTTAAAAAGTACGTTACATTCCTTAAATCTGATTAGTCAAGTTTAATATCTGGCCATCACAAATCCAAACCCTTTCAAGAACGCGGGGTATGCAACAGCCCAGCAAAAATTGTTCCTCAAAGAGGCAGAAGGAAAATCGTCGCCAAGGTTTGGTTTGATGTCCACAGACCTGAGCAAAATTCACATCCATTTGTCTTGATGTTATCCCTAATTGCAAACAGAGATCCCACTCACAGATCCCAGTGAGGCTTAAATATTTACATTAGAAAAATAAAGGTATTTAGATTTTAAAATACTCAAAGCTTATGCCGATGTCAGCACAGGAAACCATCAGGAAACAGAGCTGCAGGAACCCCTCTTCAAAGCCATTTTACATCCTACCCAGATGGTAGGTACGTCTGGTTGCCCCCACATCCCGGGGCTGTGAGCTTGATGTGCAGTTACTTGGAAACAAAACAGCAGATGATAGCTGATGGCTTCCCTAGCAGATTATCCTGTTTTATTCCCCTAAGTCAGAATACTGCCTAACTTGTCTAATGCCACAATAAAACAGAGAGTGGGCAATCAGTAGATGTCCCGTACTGTGAATGTCTGTATGGAACCATTTGCCTACATTAAAGAACTTCTGGTAAAGAAGCTGTGTCTGCACGCCTTGATTCTTGGGTCCTCACACGGCTACGGTAACCTCTTCCAGTGATTTCTCACAGTAGGGTTCAAGCATTCCCAGAATCAAAAGATGAGAGAATACTAACGCTATTGTCAATAATGGAATTTTGACAAGCCCGCAGACTACGGTGCTCTGAGGAACTCAGCAGTCGTTAACAGAATGAAAATGATCCTAGTGCACTTCTCGGGGGGGAAACATTAGCAATCTTCTCAGTGTAATATTTCGGTGAGGTGTTGCTTGCCCTCGTTGGAATGACAGATGCCAAGCCAAACGCTGGGATATTAAGTCCAGACTACCCAGAGGTCTCTGTGAAACGCACATTCGGCTGGCTGATGCCCCGCAGACAGAATTCCTGTGCTTTATGAGTGCACGAAGCATCGTATTTAGTGATCCCATTCTCCACGATTCACCAGACCAAACAGCCTTAAGAGTAACCAGCGCTCTAAGAACTGATAAGGGAATCTTTCCATTGTGGAAATAACCCTTTGTTAATAAATACAAAGACCTGCGATGCCATTTTCTAGAAATTCAGGAAGCAACTTACTGTCTTTGGCTCATCCACTCCCACACTAGCAAGGGTACAGATCTACAGAATTCGATGCACTGACCTTACACCTTTGCTTTGTCTTCGCTTTCATTCTTAATTTTCCTTCATGATCATTTTTTTTTAATCTTCTTGACTGGGGTATGTTTTTGAAGCCCACCTCACTTCAATTCTTGTTGCTAACCGGGTGTGAGCGCATTGATAGGCCAACACCACTAGGAGGCTGATTATTGAAGGAGTTGCGACTAGTTCAAAGGAGACTTGCTAAGGCCTGCCAGTCTGTTTTAAAAGACAGACCTATGGTGTATATAACCCATCACCGCACTCAGCTCCTCATTTAAACGAGGAAGTCAGTCAGCTCCCAGAAAAGTAGAAAGTGCTGTTTCTGAAGGAAAGAACTCTCTGTTCCCATGGGACTCTGTCTCTAGGCACCTTGTACCACCTATGATCACAGTGCTCGATAAATATTTTAACAATGATAAAAGCAGAACATCTTTCTCCAAAGCCATGAATTTATTTTCTAGAATGTTCTAAAATTTTTTTAAAAATTGCTTTTTACCTGGGCAACATCTATATAATTTATCAGGTCTAGGGGCCCTTCGAGACTTTTTCCTTCAGAGAATTTCAGTTTCTCAATGGCACCAACATATTTTATTCGAAATTCTGCACAGGTATCTGAATTGTTGTTGCTTTGTCCTAAAGGTGAAAGAAAAATTTTAACAGTAAGACTTCAAAAGAAATTATCTGCATTACAGCGTGTCCTCAATCCCTTCACAAATAAAAAAGACTGTGTCATCAGAACTTAACCTTTAATGAAAATAGAAAAAATTTTAGTGCAAGATTACTTGAAGTAATAGGAAAGAACTTGGAATTTAGCCTCTTCCTCCGCGACTCTATCCTAAATGTATAAAAGTCTCAATAAAAATAAATTAAAACAGGAGGAAAATAAAATGCTGACTAGATAACGAATGAGTACCTTCCCGATACATTAAGATATTTAAGCTTTTTTTGGTTTCTTCTCCCTCTTTACCATGTTCACTGTTGTTTTCCTGATTCAGCAAATCTGGTCTACCTCTCCCAGTCAAAAAAAACAAATTTTTTTTTCCCTGCAGATGGAATAATGCCAGACAGGAAGTCTCTTCACATGAACAGATGTTAGGTTACACGACATATGGCAACAGGCTGAAGAACCGTGTACTGTAAAATCTAGCCGGGGCCAACATGGCCACAGTGCATTATGTTATCTGCCATGTTAAGGTGATACTATGTGGTTACTTCTAGGTTATGCTTATGTAAAAAAAAGACGTCCACATTTTTAATATTTTTAAGGCATCTGGAAGCAAAAATAATAGACTTTGCGCTACTATCTTCTCTCGTACATGATATGGTTCTTCATCCCACCCCTCCGTAGTCCCCACTTTTTACAGACTGACTAGTCTATGATCCTGAAGGGATCTGCCTTCGGCTCAGGTCATGGTCCCAGGGTCCTGGGATCGAGCCCCGCATCGGGCTCCCTGCTCAGCGGGAAGCCTGCTTCTCCCTCTCCCTCTCCCCCTGCTTGTGTTCCCTCTCTCGCTGTGTCTCTCTCTCTGTCGAATAAATAAATAAAATCTTTAAAAAAAAAAAAAAAGGAACGTATTGTGCTGCTCTGGTAAAACTACATGAACACCGGTTAAGAGCCGTACTGAACGGCCCAAGCCTTCTCCGTACCTGAGCTTTTGGTCGAATCTGTATCGAGGCTGGCCACAGTGCTGGATCGTGACAGCCCCCCAAGGCTAGAATCGACAGACTGAGAGACAACAAACAAACAAAAAGGTAAACAGAATTAGACACACTGTCTTCTCTCAAATTCTCTACCAAACATTCAAATCATTTACTTATTACAGCTGAATCAACATAGACAAAAGCAGCTCAATTACTCAAGCAGATCGACTATGACAGATTTTTCTAAAGACGAATTCTACAGCAAACTTCAAAAAACCAGGTAGTCCCGAGAAGAACCATGAGAGACGATGGACTCTGAAAAACAAACTGAGGGTTCTAGAGGGGAGGGGGGTGGGAGGATGGGTTAGCCTGGTGATGGGTATTGAGGAGGGCACGTTCTGCATGGAGCACTGGGTGTTATGCACAAACAATGAATCATGGAACACTATATCTAAAACTAATGATGTAATGTATGGGGATTAACATAACAATAAAAAAATTAAAAAAAAAAAAAAAAACAGGTAGTCCCGCCTGCCCTTCCCAGAACACAACATCAGATAACCGTGGTGTGGACATTCCCAGTATGAACCAAAACTACTACCTCTGCCTCCTTGTAAGACACCTGGTACTCAGGCTGTGTGTGAAAATCTACACTTTGTTTTCACATGATCTCCACGGAACCCAAAAAGAACCCTGTGTGGAAAGCAGGCAGGGAGTATGATTCTATATAATCAAATGAGCAAAGACAGCCAGCGGGGTGAAGTGATTTACCCAAGGTTACATCAAGGAACTAGCCCAGCCCTCTGATCAAGGTCTCCTCCTCCCCATCCCCATGCTCTGCCATTAGTCCGACTAGTACCTGGCCTGCTCGGTCATGCATGGGCCGGCTGGCAGACCAGAGTGCAATTATCAGTGTGAATTGCAAAGGAAAACCAACAAAATTGTTAAGCAAAACACGAAGAATCATACACGTTAGCGTAGATTCTATAGAATTGTGCTCTGAATATGCTTTGTTTCTTTAGAAATAACATTCTGTGAAAACTTTTGATTCAAAAAATGAGTCCCTTCTTTGCACCTCAAATCAAAATTAAATTTTAAAAGAGCAATATACTCAAATTTTTTCAATGTTCAAGAAGTGAATCAAGGTGAATGCAAAAATGTATCAGGTCTGGTAAATATGTTTTTTCCCTTTTTCGGTAATTGCTCTTCTTGCAGTAAAATGTAAAATGAGAAGAGAGCTATATGCACAGAGACGTTCCCCATAATGTTACGTGTGGGACTGAACACCGGAAATACTGTACGTACTCAACGGGTGAGGGGGAGAGAATTGGAATTAAGATGCTGTTATAAACTGAGACTGACTTCTGGGATGAGCACAACCCCCGAAGTGAGTAACAGAGTGAGCTTTTGTGCTCCAAACTACTCCCCCACGCTGGAAAGCACCAGCCCCCATTGAACCTCTCTGCACGAGGAGAACAGGAAGGGAGAAACTGGTCTGCTTTTCCCATATCCAGAACAGACAACAAGGAGAGCTTACATCAACCTAAAACACACACCTAACAGTCAAAACTTGGCTTAGAGACCACACGGGGGTCACCACCATCTTCGGGGTAAGGCCCTCATGGGTGGCCCCCTTCTGCCCTCTCCAGCCCTGCTGGCCACATCAGAGAACCCACGGCTTGGAGCTAATATCTCAAGCCATCAGCAAGTTCCCTTAGGAATCTGAAAATCTACTCCGCCAGCAGCGAGCCATCAAGTCTCCCTTTCTCCTTTCTCTGGTCTAGAAAACAAGAAGCAGGCCCGACCAGTTTCCCAGGCTGAGGTCCTCACACCAGGGCTGCAAAGCTAACAGCAGGGAGGTTCTTGACTAGCTTCAGTTCAAAAACCTTCAAGAAAACTCAGTCTTGCCACTCTAAGGCAGGATTCCTAAAACGTCCAACTTCCGTGCTTCTGGCTAGGAGCATCTCAGCTCAGTGAAAATCCCGAGGGGCAGTCGTGTGTGTCTTCATTCACTGGGGTGAGGTCACCGTCGCTCGGGTGGTGCCCACGGGCCAGCGTGGCCCATCCCCCCGGAGGAGGGGGCCCCTCTGCACTGTGCCACGGGCTCGTCCCCTGCCTCACAGCGTCCTGGCACTGCGCACGCTCGTCTTTGAAAAAAGAGAGCTCACGGGGTGGAGACTGTGAGAACCACGGCCTAGGTCCAGGGATGAGGACTCAGCCCTCGATGGTCCCTTCGCAGTCATGTACCCGGCTTCTCTAGAGTCCTAAACATGGCATTTGCCTCACGATCCAACTCACTCGCTAGTAAGTAAGCAGACTTCTAGTTATGCACACACACCCCACACCCCGGAATGCAAGAGCTCCGGCCCCTGGATGGGCCTGCAATTTCAATCGTGTGCAACAGTTAAAAATCAGTGTTTCGGTGAGACCATTCACACGTCCTGTGCCATCCAGGTTCGTGAACTGAATCATCTCAGGAACTCTCCAGAACAAAAGAAAATTAAATCAAGCACAGGATGGGTCTCTAGTGCCCAAAATAAATGTCAAAACACACCTAGTTTGAGGACTACCAGCAGCTGCGCCGTGGCTAGGAGGCTCTGTGCGGGATCAGGAGAAACAAAATGCTCACTGCTTGGCCATTCTGGGCCTATTCCCAGCCCCCCTACCTTGCTCTTCGTACTGATTTCACTACTTTGGGAACTGCTACTACTGTGTCGCTTTTTGCCTTTCCGGAACATTTTTCACCATAGCTTGATCCAAAGGAGCTCCCCTAGGAGAACAACTGGTGGTTAGTTAGAGCAAGAAAACCACCTCGAAATCACTTTATGCACAACAGGAATAAAAATCATCAATTCCTTCCCCGTCCGCGGTGCAGTCCTCCTACTGGAAACCGAAATCTTTTCCTTTGGCCACCAAATTTGGATACTATTGCTTCATTCTTTCTTTCTTTTTAAATTTGAAAAAAATAACCCAATGAACCAAAAGGACAGAAACCTTCCGTCATACCTGGGGGTGTGAAAAGCATTGTTCTGAGAAGTAACAGACACACGTCATCTACTTCTCAAAATACTCCAGTGCCTCCCTTCTCTTTAATCAATTCAAGACAGTAATAAAATAGGTGACATACTAGTTTACCAACCGAGATCCTGAGATTCCGTTGCTATCTTGGGCTGACATTCTGTAAATGGTAGGGCTTAGAACAGAAGACATAACTACCTCTCAGAAATGGGCATTTTTCTCAATGTCTTGAGCTACCTTTAAGTAAAAGTGGACACAAAAACATTCCCAGGCGCCAGCCCTCCCCCCCTTGCTCTGTAAGGCCAGGGAAGGAGGTGACCTGAAGTTTTCCAGAGTCAGTCTTCCATGCATCTTTTTTAAAGTAATAATTAATGCCTGGGAAACAAAATTTATCCTTGCCCATTTCATAGGAGCACATCTATTATTATACTTGAAAAATTATTAACTAACCTGCATAACAGTTTATAGTTCAAATACTTCCAAAGACATCGTGTCACTTTTATCCTCACAACAACCTGGTGACACATTCAATTGCTCCAGCTGTTTTTTAAGGGTATCCCTCATCTGTGCTGCATATTATCCCGGGGGGTCCAGGCCCCCAGCCTCAGAGGGCTTACAGAAGGTAGGTTATAATCTGCATTTTATAGATGAGGGAACTGTGACCCATCTTTCAGGAGGCTTCATGAGTAAGATTACAACAAATTTTTACCAAAGATTGGATCCTACAGAGGGAACAAGGGAATCTGCTTACGGTAGAAGGAATACTACTGTATTGTCTTCAAAGGTCCCATAGACGACAGTGTGCACAGAGAGCTTCCTCTCATTCTGACATGGTCAATTCTTTTCAGAAAAATGAGGTACCTGATGAAGGAAAAAGAATGAGTCAATCAAGGGGAGGTCACTGAATGTCCTATGAGAAGTTTCTCCCACTCTATTTGGAGACCCCATTCTCAGTCCACTCACCAGCATCTGACCTTAGGCCGCTTGCCCAAGACTGACCCTCAAGCCCAAGCTTTTTTATTAGCCCCATCATATAACTTATTTCTATGTTTTTGCTTGATTTGTGAAGTAGCAAGAAAATCTGATTTGTTCACTCATTCCTGAGTAACCAGTGAGCAGCTTTTAGGTGCTGAGGATATATCAGTGAATGAGACAGATAATGCCCCTGACCTGACCTCAAGGAGCCCATTCTCAGAGGGATGAGACAGACCGACAAGAAAACCAAATACATTGTTAGAAACAACTGATAATGAGGGAAACAAAAGCAAGTTCAGGATTTACAACTGATGGAAGGAAGGGTGAGCATTTTAGACAGAAAAAGATACTCTGAGGAAATGAACAGTAAGGAGACCTGAAGAAGGAAGGGACGGCGGCCATGTAAGTGCAGAGGAAGAGCATTCTGGCAGAGAGTTGGGCAAGTGCAAAGGTCCTGAGGGCACACCTCAGCTGTAAGGAATAGCGAGAGGCCAATGTGGCTTTCACCCAAGCAGGAAGGAGGGAGAGGGACAGATCCACAGGAGGGAAAGATCCACAGGAGGCCTTGCAAACCACAACAAAAGTCTGGGGTTTATTTTGGGTTTAACAGAAAGACTTGAGGGGCTATTAAAAAGCAGTCAAGTGATAGGATGAGACTTCTGTTTTGGAAAGATGATGGGCTGCAGGTAGAGGACTAGCTGCAGAGGATACAAGTAAAAAGAGGGAGGTGAATTATCAGGCTATACTGGGGATCGTTTGCTGCCATTGATCACCTAGCATTCAAGGGATGCTTTTCAGTCAGGATGAGATGGCAAGAGAGCCTTATTCCCAGGTCTACACAAACTGGGTTAACCTAAGCAGCATGAAGTGCCATGTTAGCGATCTCTGATCAGTCAAAATATTGGTGTGTAGCATATTTAAGGACATTATATTTTAAATATATATAGAGAGAGAGAGAGAGAGAATTTACTGAAAGGGAGTGTACACATACACACACACACACACACACGTTTCAATATAGGTAACAATTTTAAATATGATTTTAAAATAAAATTTGATTCTATTGCTAGTGAAATCCTGAAGCATCCCTTCAAATCCCTGGAATACGAGAATGCTTTGAAAATCACCCCATTGGTATTATCATGCCTTTGCAACTCCTAAAGACTTTCCATCACCAATCTAGGAGCTGAGGGAGGGAAAGGCATTTTATTAAAGTCTTTGAGATCTGCTGCTATTTTGATGCATGTTCTTAAGCAAATCATTCTTGTCTCTAAATTATTCATGCATGAAAATGAGACCAGAAATACTGATTGTCACTTGGATGTTCCAAACTTGTCAAATGCAAAAATGCCTGAAGCAAACCCTTTGTCTTCCTTTCCATATCTGCTCCACCTCTCTCCTCTCCCTTTCAGTAAATTCTATTATTTCTGGTAGAAACCAGGAAATCACCAACTGCACAAAGTCCTCCAGGCCCCACATCGAATAAAATACTAAGATCCACTGAATCTACCCCCTGAACAGTTTGCTCATCCACACCTCTAACAGGCCCATGCCATCACTAGACCGTTGCTGTATATAAATACTTTTTCATCAGCTGATCCATCAGTGTGGATGGATCCTCAACCCAAAACAATGCACAGATACATAGTTTGGCAGGCCATTTAAGGAATTCATGTCCCAACGGGACTCCCTGCCGCTTTAAATCTACCACCAAGCTCCAGCTAAAATGATTTCTTTAAAACTCAAATCTGATGCCATTAACGTGCTTATAATCTTTCACGGGCTCACCAAAGTTAGAGACTGAAGTCAAAGCTCTCTGCCAGGACATGCAAGGTCCTGCATGGCAGGGCTCCTACCTACCTCTCCAGTCTCATCTTCCACAACCAGCTTCATACCTTATTCTCTAAGGAATGCAAAGCTTCTCCGGGTTCTCAGCATGCACTCTGCTGTTTCTATGCTTTGCTCCTATAATTCTGTCTGCCTGGAATGCCCTTCCACCTTTTATTCATTCAGCTAACTTTACTCACCTTTCAAGACTCAGTTCAGGCTGCTTCTTTACTAAAACAGAAAGCTTCCGTTGGACCTCCAGGTTGGGCTAAAGGACTGGTGCTCCACAGCTTGAGCATGCACCCTAATCCTAGCCTTAGCCTGCGGTTGCCTACTTAGAACTGTCTCACTGTGAGCTCCTCAAAGATGGGGGTGAGATAATTCCTCCGTGTACCCAATGCTTGGCACAGACTGGCAGAGGACATGCTTAATGAACTGAAGACCCTGCTGGGAAGATGACATCCAAATGACTTCGTGTCCTGAACACCTACCAGGTGCTGCCCAGTGCTAGGTGCTACCTGCACCGCTAAGGACCAGCAAGGCTGCGGAGGCGCAGCCCCTTTCAAACGAAGAAGCCGAAACGCCAAGGGCCTCGGCCAAGGTCGCCAGGCTAATCATGGGTGGGGCCAAGTTCGGAACCTAGACAGACCGACGCCAAAGCTCCTTCTCGACCCCACCCTGCTTCCCCTGCACTCCGCACCGTTCTGTTGTGCCTGCCACGTGCAGGTGCACAGGGTGACAGCAAACAAGACACACTCCACCCGGGCCTTCCTCAGTGAGGGATGGCGGGGGGGGTGGAGCGGTGCAGAAACCAGTGGGAGCCGGCACAAAAAAGCAGTGCTCCTCACGCCCCGCAGAGCAGAGCTTGACTCAGGAAACAGCCCCGCGGAAGCTCCCACTCCCGCCGCCGAGTCCGACGGGACCGATCCACACACGACACCTGTCGTCACAGGAGCGGCAGTCCCACCCCAAACAGGAACCGGGCACCGGGGGCACTGCATCCTCCTGCAGGCCCGGGCCCGCTCCTCAGCTCCCGCCGCCCGCCCCTAGCCGCCTCGGGGCCTGGGTCCCGGACCCCGGGAAGGCGGGTCCCCGGGGAGACCGCGGCCCCAGCGGCCCCACCCATCCGCCCCACAGCGGGCCTCCCCGCCGGCGCCGCCTTCGGGGCCCGCGTTCCCTGCCAGGCTCAGCCCGGGTTCGGCCAGGGCCCAGCTCTCACCTCACAGCCAGTGGCCCGCCGCCGGGGCCGCCCGTGATCGGGATCAGACACCCACCGGCCCGGGAACCGACGCTGGGGCAGCCACTCCAGTTCTAATTCCAGCGCCAGCTTTTCCGGTGCCCCCGGCCCCGCCCGCCGAGCCCCGCCTCCGAGACATCGCGCAGGCGCAGCCTGACCCCGTACCAGATTTCCGGACTCCGCTCGGGGAGGAATCTCGCGCCCGAGCGTCTGCGACCGGAAGTTGAGGGGAGGGGCCTAGTGTCGCGGGCGCCGGAGTGCCGGAAGTGCTTTTGGTGGATGGGGTTTTTCTACCTACCATTGGTTCCCCGTGGCTCTGCTTTCCATTTAGGAAGACTCGCGCGACCT
Organism: Halichoerus grypus; assembly: GCF_964656455.1. Taxonomy (NCBI): domain Eukaryota; kingdom Metazoa; phylum Chordata; class Mammalia; order Carnivora; family Phocidae; genus Halichoerus; species Halichoerus grypus. The sequence continues at coordinate 6,838,343 of NC_135721.1, forward strand.
GTTCCTTTCCCGCGCTTCGCCTTCAGACTTCCGAGATGTCTGCGATTCCTGCTGAGGAAAGTGACCAGCTGCTGATCCGACCCCTGTAAGGGCCCAGCGAGAGAGGGCACGAAGCCACGGGCTGTGAGAGGCGAGGCGGGGTGACCGGATGGTTGGCCTCCCAAGTCGCCCCCCTCGCCGGCAGGCCTCGGGAGCCGGCCCCTTGGTCCGCAGGGGCCGGCCAGGCCTCTCAGGCTGAAGGGGTTTGGAGAGCCGTGGATCGGAACGGGCCTGCTAGGTTGAATGGGACTTGGCTGTTTTCTTCAATCTCACGGGAGAGGATGTTGTTGGGGGCGGGGGAAATGTCTTTGGGCCGCTGGGCGCTAAAGAGTGGCAAGCCGTGCGGGAAGCGGTTGATGCTGATGGCGACAGGATGGGAGGAGGACCTGGATGAGGCTGTGGCGGTGGGAAGAAGAACTAAAGCTGTTGATTATTTCCACGTTTGCCAAGATGTGAAAGAGGGAATCGATTAGCTATGAGTTTTGACGTTCTGACTTCAGACCCTAGCAGAATAAGAAAGGTAGAAGGAGAGGGGAAAGAGCAGAGATGTTAAGGACAAAAACTCAGCCCTTGATTGTCCATGCGAAGGTTCGTCTTTTGGTGGAGATGGCCTTCTGCCAGAGAAACACTCTACAGATCTGGAATGAGGCTTAGAGGGGGAAACCATTGTGGAGAACCCTTTGCTGTAGATGAGCAATTTGAATTCACAAACATATATTTAGATATAAGTTAGCATCTCATTCACTTGTGCATTTTCAAAAGGTGGACAGTATCTACACATCCACCCAGTAAAGACTAGTTGAGCACCTACTGGGGACATAACACAAATTTCCCACTGCTTCGTTCACACTTGCCCTCTCTTCCTGTGTTCAGCAAACACTGAGCAAGTGTCCAGCGCCACACTAGGCATTGGAGATGCAAATAAGACAGTGCCAAGTTAACTGAATTCACCCTTTCAGAAGGAATTGCAGTGCAAAGTGAAAAGTTCTGGAGAGACAGTTGGGACTAATAGGAGATACTTACTTTGGGGTCAGACGTGGAATTCAGTCCCTTCTTTGTCACTTGCTAGGACAACAACTTCTCTGAACCCGTTTCTTTACGTAAAAATAATACGGCCACACTTACTGTGAGGATCATAGTAGGTGCTCAGTAAATGGTATATTAGGAGTGTACATACAGATTGGCATGCACTGAGTTCTGGGACAGTTACGGAAAAGGGATTTCTAACAAGTTGAGAAGAGAAGGCTAGTTCCTGCGTCCTGGAAAATACGGAGCATGACCTGAGCCTTAACGAATAAGTAGGAATTAAAGACAGGTCAAGGGCAGGGCAAGGATGTTCCAGGCAGGGGAAGTGGCACATGTGAAAATGAGAATGGTCACAGTTTGTGGCCAGTTTCCTTATGTCTGTGGTGAAAATGAGAATGGTCACAGTTTGTGGCCAGTTTCCTCATGTCTGTGGCTGAAAGATTAGCAGATGAGGTGGGAAAGGCTGTCAGGGACCAGCTTGTATACATACTAAGGAGTTTGAGTGTTTATCATGTCAGTTCTGGGGAGCCAGTGAAGGGTTTAAGCATCAATGGGATATAGTGGGAACTGTGTTTAGGAAGATCACTCATATCAGCAGTGTTGCAGATGAATAAGAGTGGGTTCAGTGGTGGGAATCCAGGAGGATGTAATTGAAATAATCCTGGTGAAAAGCAGTGAGAGCTTGGAATGAATGAAATGAACATCAGTGAGGTGGAAAGAAGTCGGTTTCAGAGAGTAAGGAAGTGAAATCTTTAGTTCTGTAGCTCATCAGATGTATTGGAAGGGGTAGTTGTGGAGAGGAGTGTTAGGATGTCTTGGGTTCCTAGGTTGAGCAACTGGTAAAAGGTTGTGTTATTCACTCGAGGAGTACGGGAGCTGGGGCAGGTCTGGAATAAATTTGGGAGTTCTGTTGTTTTATAACAGCTTTATTGAAATATAATTTACATACCATACAACTCATTAAAAGTGTACAATTCAGTGATTTCTAGTATATTCACTGACTTATCCAACCATCACCACTATCTAATTCCGGAACATATTCGTCATTCCAGAAAGAAAGCCCGTACCCATTAGCAGTCGCTCCCATATCCCCCCAACTTCCCTAGCCCCTGGCCACCACTAATCTACTTTCCTTCTCTACAGATTTGCCTATTCTGGACATTTTCCTTAAATGAGATCATATAATATGTAACCTTTTATGACTGGCTTCAGCTTCTTTCACTTAGCATAATGTTTCCAAGGTTTATAATTTGGGAGTTTTTAGTCATTTAGTAAGTATTTCTTGAGATTTCTTGCCTATCGGATACTGCAGCTGAATCGTAGTGAACAAAATAGACAATGTCTCTGCTTGTACAGTGCTTCCATTTTCATAGTGAGGAACAAACCATAAATAGGTAGAGTAACTTCATGTAGTTATGATAGAGTCCTGTGAAGGGCAAACAAGAGAAGGTAGTCAAGAGGAGGCCTCAGAAGGTGACATTTGGACTGAGACCCAAATGATACAAAATACAAAGGAGCCAGTCATGTCAGTAGCTGAGGGATATTCCAGGAGAAAAGCAAGTTCAAAGGACTTGAGGTGAAAACTAGTTTGGCATATTTGAATATAAAGTACCTGTGTGGTAGCCCAGGAGAAAGACCTAAAGGCCAGGTATCTTTTAGAGGCCTGGAATTGAGAACGATCTGGGCTACAGATACAGGCTTGGAAGTCATCAGCATGTCAAAAACGTGAGACTGAAGATCACAAAGCCTGAGAAGTGGGCCAAGGAGAGCCCCTTGCAGTACCAACATTTGAGGTGTGGGCAGAGGCGTGAGTGTGAAGGAAACGCCGGAGGAAAACCAGGGAGACAGATGACGGGCTGCGGAGAGAACAGGAGAAGGGCGCGGGAAAGGCTATTTGCACTTAGCAACAAAGAGCCACGTTGTAAGCACGGTTCCAGAAGAGTGGTTGGCAAAAGCTGGCTTGCAGTGAATTGAGTGGGAGGAGGTGAGGAACCAGCAGGGAGTGAGCACAGCTCTTAGGAGGCGGCCGGCGAAAGGAATAACGGAAATAAAGGAAATTAGATTGGAGGGGTTTTAATTTTCAGGTGAGAACGCTGTCGCACGTCTCAGTTGTGATGCTAAAGTAGCTGGGAAGGGCGATGTCGGTGAGGCAGCGGTGTCCAGGTCTTCAGGAGGGTGGAGTGTGCAGAGTGGAGAACCGTGGTGACAAGATGGGCCTCGGACAGAAAGAGCTCTGTTGTATTGCTACAGGGAAAATGGAGGGACACACGATGTTGGTGGGTTGGTAAGTGAAGTTGAGGAAACTGGCAAACATGAGCTGTATATTTTTTGATGCACAGAAGGCCCTCGGCTCGAGTGAAGAGGAAGGTAGAATGGAAAATGAGGATGAAGTTTGACATAGTTACTGTGGGAACTATAAGAGAAAACTGAGCTAGGGACACTTAAGAGGTTGCTTCATGGGCCAGTGAAAGGGGGAGGCCAGGAATTCATGGCAGCACCATGGTTGTTTGATTTTATCAACATCGTACTCTGCACTAGGATCTCCATTTGGGGGTAGAACCATCTCGTGTGTGTCTCCTAGTAAGTGGACTGAGTTCCTTGAGATCATGGTCCAGGTACTAGGCATTTCCATATGCGGCACTGACAGTACGGTGCTGGGTGTTGAATTGAGCGAGTGCAATGTTACCTAGGATGGGTGGGAAAAGACGTCAGAGAAGGTGAGGGACTGGAAAAACAGGTGAGGTTTAGCTTCAAGTGCATCTTGTGATAATTGGAAATTAAGGCTGTTGTAGTCATTTAAGAAGAAAGGAAAATTGTTGAAGTACTTGGCATCCAGTATCCTGAAATAACAAGTTAGAGAGCAAAGGCACTGAGTGCACGGCTATGAATAAAATTAGTCTATTTAAATTTAAGCTATAATGTAAAATGTAAATACATATTGTGCTCTTAAAGGCAATGAAAGAACTTTGAAGTGCCTATGAGTTTCACTTAAGTGCTGATCCTAGAAGTGTGAGCCCATAACGTGCATAACTGAGATTTCTGTTACATCATGATTTAACCCTAACCTTCAGAAGATTGAATTTAACCTTGGGCTTCTTGTATCTGTACCATCCCCTCCCATATCTTAGCAGCTGCAAAATCCCTCAACTCCCAAGGGTCACTTTCCATCTTTTCCCACATAGACACTCGTCTTCCCTATCTTTGTAAGTTTCTCAAACTCTTACCTGCCTCAGATAAGTGCTATCATCAAATGGGGCATAATTTAAGTTGTAAAAATATTTGGATTTATTGGGCTGGATTTTGATTGTTTTTAATCATCTTTTCTTTTCCCCTTCAATGTTTGCAGTGGAGCTGGGCAAGAAGTAGGAAGATCATGTATTATCCTGGAGTTCAAAGGAAGAAAAATAATGGTAATTATTTTGTAGTCTGGATAATAGTACGGCTCTGTCTGCGTTGGGGGTTAGATCTTTTCTAGTACTGTAGTTCTCTGTTTAGCTCCCAGAAAAATGTCATAGTTGGTGTATGTCTGTGCTGTGTAGGATTAATGTGAATAACAGTACACTTCGACTTAGTAATTTGACAGAACATTAAACTGAGAAGGAATAACGGATTGTAAAGATTTTACAATCTTTACAATCTAAGATTGTAAAATTGTCAACCAGCTCTCCTGAACTATTGCTTCTTCAAGATCCCTCTTCCACTCTTGGAGGGTCAAGCCAACCTCACTGCCCCACCCCCCACCCCACCCCCACCACCGCCACCACTCTCCATTGGAAGAGAGCCAAGGAACTGCGTGCCCGAACCCATGCAGAGCTCCAACCACCCCCACGCAGCCTGGGCTGACAGAGCCCTGGTTCAGCAGCTTAGATTCCTAAGTTTGCATCAGGGCCCCTGACCTTGGGCAAGGCAGGCTGGAGTTCTCTAAGCCCATTTCCTTACCTAAAAGAGAGGTTAGGAGAGATGATTTACATAGTCCTCACTAGAAAGGCACCTCGGTGGCTCATCGTGTTCCTGTGGTTCTACTTCTCCCAATCATTCAAGAACAGGCAGGTGTAAGATATTTTAGTCATTTATTGTATTAATGTGCTAGTAATGCCCCCAAAATGAATAGGTAACTCATTATGGCTGACTTCAAGAATTCCTTCCCCAGCGCCTTAAAATACTTCAATTGCCCTATTCTGGTAAGTTTCCCACTTCTGATGACTATCTTCTCAGTATAGCCAGATCCGGGAGTAGTGAAATCTATAAACTTAAAATGCCCACCATCTTCTGATATCAAAGTTTTTGAGAAAGAGTTCACCCATTGTTAGAGTGACCATAGAAACTAGCTGAAAAGAAGGTGTTTTTTTATCTTGTATCCTATGGCTTAAATGTGAGCTTTATTTTATATTTGTTTTGGGAAGTGAGAATTGTTAATGGCATATTTGAAATGTTTAATAAGAATTGCATTGCAGATGTTGGTGTATACAGTCCATCTTGATTATGTGTGTGATGTATTTGTTATAAATATTGTCTATTAAGTAAGTGTTAATAAAATGTGTAGGAGGGAGGCATCTGGGTGGCTCAGTTGTTAAGCATCTGCCTTCGGCTCAGGTCATGATCCCAGGGTTCTGAGATCGAGCCCTGCATTGGGCTCCCTGCTCGGCCAGAAGCCTGCTTCTCCCTCTCCCACTCCCCCTGCTTGTGTTCCCTCTCTCGCTGTCTCTCTCTCTCTCTCTGTCAATTAAATAAATAAATAAAATCTTAAAAAAAATAAAAAAATAAAAAGTGTAGGAGATTGTGATCCTTTTTTCTGTCTCTTTCAGTTGGACTGTGGGATCCACCCTGGCCTAGAAGGAATGGATGCTCTTCCTTATATTGATTTAATTGACCCAGCTGAGATTGATCTCCTGTTAATTAGTCAGTAAGTTATTTTCTTTATTAATGACACAGTTTTTCAAGAACTTTTACTATAAAGATCATTATCAGATTTTAAGATTCTGGTGTTTTAAGAGTATTTTCTGGGACACCTGGCTGGCTCAGTCAGCAGAGCATGCAACTATTGATCTCGGGGTTGTGAGTTTGAGTCCTACATTGATGGTAGAGTTTACTTAATAAAAAAAATCTTTTTTAAAGATTTATTTATTTAGAGAGAGAGCGCACGAGAGTGGGGGCGTAGGGTTGGGGCTGGGGGAGAGAGAATCTCCAATAGACTCCCCCACAGAGCACAGAGCCCAACGTTGCAGGGCCGATCCCAGGACCCTGAGATCATGACCTGAGCGAAAACCGAGTCGGATGCTTAATAAAAAGAATTTTAGGGGGGCGCCTGCGTGGCTCAGTCGTTAAGCGTCTGCCTTCAGCTCAGGTCATGGTCTCAGGGTCCTGGGATCGAGTCCCACATCAGGCTCCCTGCTCGGCGGGAGGCCTGCTTCTCCCTCCCCACTCCCCCTGCTTATGTTCTCTCTCTCGCTGTGTCTCTCTCTGTCAAATAAATAAATAAAATCTTTAAAAAAAGAAAAAAGAATTTTAGGGGCACCGAGGTGGCTCAGTTGGTTGAGCTGCTGCTGCTTTTTTTTTTTTTTTTTTAATTGGGCCATTTTCCAGCATTTATTTTCCAAAGGTAAGGCTTTAGTGTGTTTGTTTGTTTTTTCTTACAACATATTCTTTCATTGCAACATTTTCCTCAGCTTGAAAAACTGTGTCCCCGTGGGTGGACACTTGGTAAGGCTTTATTGTAAAAAGACAGTATTACACACTGTTGTCTGTTTCTTGCATATTTCAAGAACTGTGTTAGAAACTATGTTAAAGAACTGTGTTAAAACAGTTATTAAAATTGAAGAGTATTGCATTGCATTATTTTGAAATAATAGCAATTTCCAATTAAATGGAATTCATCTTCCTCATAAAATTTTAACATATACCCGTGAAGATATTACAATGTCAGATGAACCAGTACCTATTTCTTCAATATTATTCATATCAATAGAGCTTTTTAAAAAATTTTTTATTTAAGTTCAATTAATTAACATATAATATATTATTAGTTTCAGAGATAGAGGTCAGTGATTCATCTGTCTTACATAACACCCAGTGCTCATTATATCACGTGCCCTCCTTAATGTCCATCACCCAATTACCCCGTCCCTCAAGCAACCCTCAGTTTGTTTCCTATGATAAGAGTTTCTTAGGTTTATCTCCCACTCTGATTTCGTCTTGTTTTATTTTTTACCTCTCTTCCCCTATGCTCCTCTGTTTTGTTTCTTAAATTCCACATATGAGTAAGATCATATGATAATTATCTTTCTCCGATTGACTTATTTCGCTTAGCATAATATCCTCTATTTCTATCCATGTCATTATAAATAGCAAGATTTCATTTTTTGATGGCTGAGTAGTATTCCATTGTATATATTATACCACATCTTTTTTATCTATTCATCTGTTGATGGACATCTGGGCTCTTTCCATAGTTTGGCTGTTGTAGACATTGCTGCTATAAACATTGGGGTGTAGGTCCCCCTTCAGATCACTACATTTGTATCTTTGGGATAAATCCCTAGTAGTGCAATTGCTGGGTCATAGGATAACTCTATTTTCAACTTTTTGAGGAACCTTCATACAGTTTTCCAGAGTGGCTGCACCAGCTTGTATTCCCACCAACAGTGTAGAAGGGTTCCCCTTTCTCCACATCCTCACCAACACCTGTCATTTCCTGACTTGTTAATTTTAGCCATTCTGACTGGGGTGAGGTGGTATCTCATTGTGGTTTTTGATCACTCCCTGATGCCAAGTGATGTTGAGCGTTTATTCATGTGTCTGTTGGCCATTTGTATGTCTTCTTTGGAGAAATGTCTGTTCATGTCTTCTGCCCATTTCTTGATTGGATTATTGCAATTTGGGTAATGAGTTTGGTAAGTTCTTTATAGATTTTGGATTCTAGTCCTTTATCTGATAAGACATTTGCAAATATCTTCTCCCATTCTGTCAGTTGTCTTTTGGTTTTGTCCTGTTTTCCTTTGTTGTACAAAAGCTTTTTCTCTTCCTGAAGTTCCAGTAGTTCATTTTTGCCTTTGTTTCCCTTGCCTTGGAGACGTGTCTAGTAAGAAGTTGCTGCGGCCGCCTTTGAAGAGGTTGCTGCCTGTATTCTCTAGGATTTTGGTTGGCTTCCTATTTCACATTTAGGTTTTTCATCCATTTTGAGTCTGTTTTTGTGTATGGTGTGAGGAAATGGTCCAGTTTCATTCTTCTGCATGTGGTAGTCCAATTTTCCCAACACCATTTGTTGAAGAGACTGTCTTTTTTCCATTGGATAGTCTTTCCTGCTTTGTTGAAGATGAGTTGAGGATAGAGTTGAGGGTCCTTTTCTGGGTTCTCTATTCTGTTCCGTTGATCTATGTGTCTGTTTTTGTGCCAGTACCATACTGTCTTGATGATGACAGCTTTGTAATACAGCTTAAAGTCTGGAATTGTGATGCCACCAGCTTTGGTTTTTTTGTTTTTTTTTTTTTTCAACATTCCTTTGGCTATTTGAGGTATTTTCTGGTTCCATACAAATTTTGGGATTATTTGTTCCAGCTCTGTGAAAAAAGTTGAAGGTATTTTGATAAGGATTGCATTGAATATGTAGATTGCTCTAGGTAGCATAGACGTTGTAATAATATTTGTTCTTCCAGTCCATGAGCATGAAATGTTTTTCCATTTCTTTGTGTCCTCCTCAGTTTCTTTCATGAGTGTTATATAGTTTTCTGAGTACAGATCCTTTGCCTCTTTGGTTAGGTTTATTCCTAGGCATCTTATGGTTTTGTGTGCAACTGTAAATGGGATCGACTCCTTAATTTCTCTTTCTTCTGTCTCATTGTTAGTGTATAGAAATGCAGCTGCTTTCTGTGCATTGATTTTATATTCTGCCACGTTGCTGAATTCCGTTTTGAGTTCTGGCAATTTTGGGGTGGGGTCTTTTGGGTTTTCCACATAGAGTATCATGTCATCTGCTTAGCGTGAGAGTTTGACTTTTTTTTTGCTGATTGGATGCTAGTTTATTTCTTTTTGTTGTCGTGATTGCTGAGGCTAGGACTTCTAGTACTATGTTGAACAACAGTGGTGAGAGTGGACATCCCTGCTGTGTTCCTGACCTTAGGGGACAAGCTCTCAGTTTTTCCCCATTGAGAATGATATTTGCTGTGGTCTCTTTATAGATGGCTTTTATGAAATTGAGATATGTACCCTCTATCCCTACACTGTGAAGAGTTTTAATCAAGAAAGAATGCTGTACTTTGTCAAATGCTTTTTCTGCATATATTGAGAGGATCATATGATTCTTGTCCTTTTTTTTATTAATGTATTGTATCACATTGATTGATATGCGGATGTTGAACCAACCTTGCAGCCCAGGAATAAATCCCACTTGGTCATGGTGAATAATCCTTTTAATGTACTGTTGGATCCTATTGGCTAGTATATTGGTGAGAATTTTTACATCCATGTTCATCAGGGATATTGGTCTGTAATTCTTTTTGGTGGGGTCTTTGTCTGGTTTTGGGATCAAGGTAATGCTGGCCTCATAAAAAAGAGTTTGAAAGTTTTCCTTCCATTTCAATTTTTTGAAACAGCTTCAAAAGAATAGGTATTAATTCTTCTTTAAATGTTTGATAGAATTCCCCTGAATTCCCCTGGGAAGCCACCTAGCCCTGGACTCTTATTTGTTAGGAGATTTTTGATTACTGCTTCAATTTCCTTGCTGGTTATGGGTCTGTTCAGCTTTTCTATTTCTTTCTGTTTCAGTTTTGGTAGTCTGTACGTTTCTAGGAATGCATCCATTTCCTCCAGATTGCCTAATTTGTTGGCATATAGTTGCTCATAATATGTTCTTATTATTGTTTGTATTTCTTCAGTGTTGGTTGTAATCTCTCCTCTTTCATTCATGATTTTATTTATTTGGGTCCTTTCTCTTTTCTTTTTGATAAGTCTGGCCAGTGGTTTATCGATCTTATTAATTCTTTCAAAGAACCAGCTCCTAGTTTTGTTGATCTCTTCTAAGCTGGAGTGGCAATCCTTATTTAAGACAAATTAGATTTTAAACCAAAGACTGTAATAAGAGATGAGGAAGGACATTCATAATTAAAGGGTCTATCCAACAAGAAGATCTAACAATTGTAAATATTTATGCCCCTAACATGGGAGCAGCCAATTATTTAAACCAATTAATAACAAAATTAAAGAAACACATTGATAGTAATAGAATAATAGGGGACATTAGCACCCCACTCACTGCAATGGACAGATCATCTAAGCAGAAGATTAACAAGGAAACAAGGGCTTTGAATGACACACTGGACCAGATGGGCTTCACAGATATATTCAGAGCATTCCATCCTAAAGCAACAGAATACACATTCTTCTCGAGTGCACAGGGAACATTCTCTAGAATAGATCACATATTGGGTCACAAATCAGGTCTCAACCAGTATCAAAAGACTGGAATCATTCCTTGAATATTTTCAGACCACAATGCTTTGAAACTGGAACCCAATCACAAGAAGAAATTTGGAAAGAGCTCAAATACATGGAGGCTAAAGAGCATCCTACTAAAGAATGAATGGATCAACCAGAAAATTAAAGAAGAATTTTTAAAAAGTTCACGGAAACAAATGAAAATGAAAACACAACTGTTCAAAACCTTTGGGATGCAGCAAAAGCGGTCCTAAGAGGGAAATAGATAGCACTATAAGCCTTTCTCAAGAAACAAGAAAGGTGTCAAATACACAAGCTAACCTTACATCTAAAGGAGCTGGAGAAAGAACAGCAAATAAAGCCTAAACCTAGCAGGAGAAGAAAATTAATAAAGATTAGAGCAGAAATCAATGAAATAGAAACCAAAAGAATAGTCGGTTGAGCTTCTGACTCTCAGTTTCAGCTGGGGTGGTGATCTAGGTCTTGGGATCACCCTGCCTCCGGCTCTACAGAACTGGATGTTCTATTCCTTCCCTCTGCACATAACCTACCCTGGATGCTCTGAAAGTATCCATATGCACCTGTTACACAGAACTTTTCTGTACAGTGAGCAACAGTTTCATTTCATATAGTTTATGCTGAATAGTATTTTAAAAATTGACAATCTTTTTGTTTCTTTTTAAGTTTCCATTTGGATCACTGTGGAGCTTTGCCCTGGTTTCTACAGAAGACAAGTTTCAAAGGAAGAACATTTATGACTCATGCTACGAAAGCTATTTATAGATGGCTTCTTTCAGATTATGTCAAAGTCAGGTAAATTGCTCTATTAGATTTATACAGGAATTTGCTTCTACAGAATACATATAGTTCAAGATATGGACCATTTTGTGTTTGGAAGTGAGACACTATTTTTATTCACAAGGATGTCATTAATTTGTCATTCAGTATCAACTCTTCAAATACCCATTGTGTACCCAGCACCTTCCTGACCATAAAGTCTTTATGAAGTTTTTACATCCCTAACTCTTTGTAATTTAGGTGAATTATAAGGTATGCTAACAATATTTTATAAACAGGATTTTATGATTTTATTAAAATTTAAGATCAAGTACATGATACAGTGATATATATTGAAATTGTATTTTAGATTATTTGATCAAAGCAAATTACTATCTTAAATGAAAAAGTTTCGTGAGGATGTTTTTTTCAGTTGTAAGAGGATAATCAGAAAAGTTAGAAGCATTTTTGTGATACCTACAGCATGAATTATTAGTCTTCAAAAGTTTACTGTTTAATTTGTCTATTCCAAAAATAGCTAAGAGGCAATTTGTTATTCTTCATGTGTAAATATAAAAGAATGGAAGAGTTACCCTTAGTAATTATACTGCTTACCACTTAAATAATGCTAACCATGTGCAGACACAGTCCTTACTTCTCAACATCTATTAACTCATCTTCCTCTCGACTTCATGATGTAGGTTCTGTTATGAGTCCCATTTTACAGGTGATGAAACTGAGACACACACAGGTTAGGTGATTCGCCCATGATGGTCCTAGTAAGAGACAAAGCTGGGATTTACCAAGCAGTATGGCACCAGAGTCTGTGGCCTTAACCATCACTCCCTTATGCTTTTTGGGAAGTACATTAGCATAATTTTCAGGAGAAAACTTACACTACACTTTATGTAGAGAAATCTTTTCACATCCTGATGTGAAACTCTCTGTTGTGGTTCAGCGTGTGTGTGTATATGAGTGAGTTTATCACTCAGGAGTGTTGGGGGAAAAAACATTGAGAAATACCATCATAAGAGTACTATGCTGTAATTTATTATGTACTTTGCTTAAAATCATGCTTTGTAGCTGTACACATAAAACGTTTTTATTACTATAATTACCAAGTAAAAAAATACACAAAATGTCCAAGAGATTCTAAGTAGCATAATCCATACAGTGGAAGAACTTTGCGGCTATTTTGTTGACGGTCTCTGAGTTCAGAGAGTTTTAAAAAACCTTCCCCTTAATTTTCTGTGTTGGCCTCTTTAAATATTTAGTAATATATCAGCAGACGACATGCTGTATACAGAGACGGATCTGGAAGAGAGCATGGACAAAATTGAAACCATCAACTTCCATGAAGTTAAAGAAGTTGCAGGAATCAAGTTTTGGTGTTACCACGCAGGCCACGTCCTAGGAGCTGCCATGTTCATGATTGAGATCGCGGGCGTGAAGGTACTCTTGCTCTGGCAGCTTCCTCTCCAGGAGAAATCCACGCAGAGCTTTGTGCCCCCAAGTGACACTAGAGGAAATTCCTTAAGACTTGCGAGGTGTCTAAACACTGAAATGTAGGATAAAATTAAGTTGATGCTTTTTCCTTTTAAATACCACAGTTCATATCCCCATGGTAAGACTTCCTGTATCAAGATTCGAAAGAGTAAAGTAAGCTTCTCAAAAGACTAACGGTCCTTCACAGTACATAGGATTGATTCCTTTCCAGCGTCCTTTAGAAAAATGATGAGGGCAGAGCTGTCTTTGTGGCTGTACCTGTTTCACGTTAAACCGTGGTTGGGCATTTGTGTCATCTTGGTGTTCTGGGATTCACCTGTAAGCCCCTGGAAGGGGCAGGGCGCTGCATGAGCGACCGGGGTTCATCAGATCAGATCTTTGCCGCCATCCTTGTAAACACAGATGGATGACAGCACCAGCTCTTACCTCTGCTGCACGTTGGAGTCACTTAGGGACCCTGTTTAAAAATACTCATCAAATCAGACTCTGAGGGTGTGGCCTTGGCTTTTTTTTTTTTTTCCTCTTTTAAGTTTTCTAGGTGATTCCTATGTGTAGGCAGAGCTGAGCATCAATGCTCTGGAGTAATACTGTCCTGAATTGTTAGCAGCTGCTCATTGGTTTGAAATGTTTACACATCAAGTTGTACTAAGTATTGCTAAATCATTTATCCTTACTATGTGCTCAGAGGCACAAAAAATAACCAGAAAATAGCACAAATGCAGATCTGAATTCCCATGTGAAATTTGATGCATACCTTCCTATGTTTTTGTCTTCCACTTTAGATGGTTTTTCCATATACCTTAGTAGAGTTCTTTCCTCATCATGCCCTTTTTGTCTCAGGTGTCCAGAGCACTTCCCAGGTTTATTAATACACAGGTTGTCTGTGCTGGGTGCATCTGGGAGCGTATCATTCCTCCAAGTTAGAGTGAATAATTGAAACACTGGACAGTTTATATAACCGAACTGAGATACACACTTTGAATTAGACATAAGTATTGCATCTAAATTTCATCACTTGTAAGCTATTTTTCCTACTGAACTTCACCTTCAGATTTTATGAGCTAAATATCTTCACTAGTAAAACAAAACCTTCCAAAATCCTGACTTTCTAGCTTTATGTTTTTCACAGCTATTGTACACAGGTGATTTCTCAAGACAAGAAGACAGACACTTAATGGCAGCTGAAATTCCTAATATTAAACCTGATATTCTTATTATTGTAAGTATTAGTGCTGTGTGTTTTAATTAGTGTAATGTATGCAGGATTTTTTTCTAGTGGAAAAAAATATCATGATCTCATTTTCATAATATATGTTATCAGATGTAATTGTACTAGTTTTTTTTAATTTATTTTAATTTATTTTTTTTAAGATTTTACTTATTTGAGAGAGACAGCAAGAGTGAGAGAAAGCACAAGCAGGGAGAGGGGGAGAGGGCAGGGGGGCAGTAGGCTCCCTGCTGAGCAGGGAGCCCAATGCGGGGCTCTATCCCAGGACCCTGGGGTCATGACCTGAGCCGAAGGCAGATGCTTAACCGACTGAGCCACCCAGGCGCCCCTACTTGTATTTTTAATTCATTTTTTTTGCTTCTCTTAGTGCAGCTCCACCTTCTTGCTCTTATGTGATAACTCTAGCCTTGAATCAGAGATGATAGGACACCTCCTAAGTATTTTCATCTAAGGGAATTACCCCAAATTCATAGAACCTCTTAAGGGTTGTATAGAAATGGTGTGACCCCACTGCCTTGGCCATGGTTACTGTCTTTCAGGTCATAGCAACCGCTAACTTTCTGTGTGTGTTCTAGCTGCCTACTAGTTTGCAAGTCACAGGAGAATAAAAATCAATTTAATTGTACAGGGCTTTTGGTGAGGGCTGGGGTGGTGGTTGATGAGGAACAAATTAATAATGTGTATTGGTGACAGGTCAGGGATTAGGAGAGAGAGCTCTTGGGCCTATGGCATATAGAAGAGTATCAAGTAAATTTAGTTCAAGGCTGAAGAACTGTCGGTCTCTCCCTCACCACCCATAACATCCCCCAACCATCCAAGTATGAGAGACCCCGCATATTGCTGTCCCTAAGCAACGTATAAATGAATTCGTTTTCACTCAGTTAATTGTACCCTACACATAAATTGATCTTAATCTAAGGGAATTTTTGTGGGGTTTTTTTTTAACCCTCAGGAAAAAAAGTTATTTTCATTATATCTGGTACTTTAGAGCAGTACTTCTCAAACTTTGATGTTGCATATGAATCATCTGGTCATGTTAAAATACAGATTTGGATTCAGTAGGTCTGGGCTGGGGCCTAAGATTCAGCACGTCTAACAAGCTCCCGGGGATGCCCATGCAGCTGGCCAGTGGGCCACACCTAGTGAGGCTTGAGGGATATTCTTAAAGAGAACTATAAGAAACAATATCTATTTCTGTTTTACAAGCTCTGATTTATCAAAGGTGGGAGAAATACCCTTTTTCCCATCCACGGAAAGCAAAATGGTTTAAAAAAATAAAAAGAATTATCTTGAGCAGGGAAGATACTTTATTTTAAATTTTTTTCCTGATTCCTTTTTCTAAAAATTTTTTACTGCTTAGTCAGATCTGAATTCTAACGTTTTTATTTGCTCTTCTTTTCAATTAGTATTATAACAATGTGTTCAAGTAAATGGCATGTTAATGGAGAAATGAATCACTTTGCTGCTACATTTTATTGACGTTTAACTTTTGTATTCTTTGGCAAGCGTCAGTCTCGGTCTCATACTTCTAACATGTCATTTAGGAATCTACTTATGGGACCCATATCCATGAGAAGCGTGAAGAGCGAGAAGCAAGATTCTGTAACACTGTTCATGACATTGTAAACAGAGGGGGCAGAGGTCTCATTCCTGTCTTTGCTCTTGGAAGGGCTCAGGAGCTGCTCTTGATTTTAGGTATGCCTTTTCCTTTTTATTGGGGGATTCTCAAAATCTTGGAGTGCCTTTCTATCCAGGTAATTGCCTGGCCTCGGATAGGTCATTCTGCCTTTCTGGGCTTCAGTTTCTGCATCTAAAAATATGTAGTGCTGTAAAAGCCCAGAGAAACAGTGACCCTTGGGCGCTGCTACTGGGAATATAAGTGGTGCCCTTTTCTGGAAGTTGCCAACAGCCTCAGAACTCTCTGCAGTGAGCCTCAGGAGTCCTAAAAATATGTCACCTTTTGACCCAGGAGTACCGCCTGTGGGAAATATATGATACAAAGAAAATATTTATCAGTAAGGGTATCCCTCATTTTAGTAGTTTTAAAAAATATTTATTTATTTGGGCGGGGGGCAGAGCGAGAGAATCTTAAGCAGACTCCTCCCTGAGCGCGGAGCCCCATGTGGGGCTCGATCTCACGACCCTGAGGTCATGACCTGAGCTGAAATCAGGAGTCGGACACTCAACCGACTGAGCCATCCAGGTGCGCCACTTAGGGAGACTTTTTAGTTCAAGACTTCTAAGGATAAATTTGACTTGCAGTTAGAAAAAAGGACCGAGAGAAAACTGGACTGGCTTAGGATGCAGAAAATGCAGCTCCTACCATGTCCTATCTCTCACAGATCAGCTTTTGAGCTGGGGTCATTTACTCCATTTTTCCTTTTCAGTGTAATAGGGATAGACTTAGCCTTATTCTACAGATGGAAGTGAGAGCAAGAGCTCTATGTAACCATTTCTAGTTCTTCACACTGAAGCTGTATACAGTCTTTAAGAAGAGCGCTTTCCCCAAATAGCATCGCAGAATGGTTGAGTTAGAAGGGATCATTAAGTATAAATATACGCAGAAAGTGGCACCCATTGTTCCTCTTATTACAAAAAAACTTACCCACTTTCTCACTATCCAGATTTAACATCTTTCCAGTCATTTGTGTATTTTTTTTTTTTAAAGATTTTATTTATTTATTTGACAGAGAGAGGGAACACAAGCAGGGGGAGTGGGAGAGGGAGAAGCAGGCTTCCCGCGGAGCAGGGAGCCCAATGCGGGGCTTGATCCCAGGACCCTGGGATCATGATCTGAGCCGAAGGCAGGCGCTTAATGACTGAGCCACCCAGGCACCCCCATTTGTGTATTTTTAACTAGGATTGGAGTACATACTGTTTTGAACCCTAGTTTTTTGAAATACTAAAATGATGGGGGCACCTGGGTGGCTCAGTCAGTTGAGCCTCTGATTCTTGGTTTTGGCTCAGGTCATGCTCTCGTGGGTCGTGGGATCAAGCCCTGTGTTGGGCTTCTCTCTCAGTGGAGAGTCTCTCTCTCCCTCTGCCCGCCCCCCCCCCACCCCGCTCATGTTCTCTCTATCTAAAATAACTAAATAAATAAAGTCTTTAAAATAAGTTAAATAAATAAAAAGTCTCCATAACAAAGTAATTTGAAGAACAGAGGAAATTGGGAAGGGGAAACCATGTTGTTATCATCAAATTGGGTTGCCAGATTCAGCACATAAAAATATAAGACACAAGTTTAATTCAGTTAAACTTGAATTTCAGATAAATAATGAATACTATTTTAGCACAAGTGTCCCAAATATTTAATATATATTCTTACCCTGAAAATCTTTTGTTTTTTCTCTGAAATTCAAGTTTAACTTGTTATTTGGTATTTTTATCTGGCAAGTCTACCATCAGGGCGTATGTTATGATTCCTTTTCTGAACCAGGACTGCTCTATGTGATTGCTTGCTCCTTTTCACCTAAATTCTCCCTTACAATGTAGTATAATAGAGGATAGCCATTTGAATGACTGGTTTCAAATTTCATCTGTGTTCTAGCCATGTGACCTTGGGGCAAGTTATTTAACTTTTCTTTGATATTTTAAAATTTATACATAAAAATACACACAAAAATTAGAAGTAATATGACCTTGGTATGTAGAATGCATTGCAAGGTACTTGAGAAATAAAAGTGTATGGAAAACTTTGACACCATTAAAAATTTTAATTACATCAGTAAAAACATGAGCAGAATAAACCAGAGGGCAAAGCAGGAAATATTTCACGTGTATGACAGGAAAAGTCCCTGTCCTTCTATAGAGTTTTTACTTATAGTCAAGTAGAAAAATAACATTCCCTCCCTATTCAACCTTTGTTTAAGCCTATTTCCTAATCTATAAGATGGAGATGAATCTTCATAAGGTTTATAAAAATTAGAAATAATATGTAAATAATAATTGTAAACTGCATACTAGGCATTTAACACATTTCCTAAAGGCAGGTGTGCCTAGGAGAATAAATGATACCTTTTGACCATACTACTCTTATAATATTTTGGGATTTAATGAGAGTTTTCCCCTAAAATAAGACTTCTTTAAAGGTGTATTGCCCACAGTTTTCCTATATTATCAGAAACTGTTTGGCAGCTTTTTAAAAAAATATAATCAAACAGTAATGTTACTGTCCTGTTTTTAAGTGTTCAGTAACAATTTTAACTCTGGCAGTCCTATTTTGTAACTAGCAAAGTCTGACTACAAAAAGCCTAATTTTGATAACTCTTTGAAATACTGAGAGTACATTTTTATTTAAAACTATCCCAGAATTTAGTGTCTCTCTAAGGTAATAAGTTATGGTCTGTTACTCACTGTAAACTTCTACTGAATTGTTTTTAAAACCTTCCACATCTTGGGACTGTGATCACAACATTCTTTTCAGGTCATGCACTAGTATTTAGAAATAAGTTTTGATTTTGTAAGTTTAAGTTAGAACCAGGCTAATTTTCTTGAACTCTTTAAAACGTATTAAACATGGGCGCCTGGGTGGCTCAGTCGTTAAGCATCTGCCTTCAGCTCAGGTCATGGTCCCAGGGTACTGGGATCGAGCCCCGCATCGAGCTGCCTGCTTCTCCCTCTCCCACTCCCCCTGCTTGTGTTCCCTCTCACTATGTCTCTGTCAAATAAATAAAATCTTTTTCAAAAATAAATAAATAAATAAAATATATTAAAACAAAAAGGGAGAAGATATTTGCAAATCATACATCTGGTAAAGGGTTAATAATGAAAATATATAAAGAACCTACACAACCTAAAATCAAAAAACAACCTGATTAAGAAAATGGGCAGAGAACTGGAAAAACATTTTTCCACAGAAAACATCCAGATGCCCAACAGGCCCATAAAAAGATGCTCAACATCACTCATCATTCAAGGGAAATGCAAATCAGAACCGCAGTGAGATGAGATACCACCTCACACCTGCCAGATAGGCTGTTACCAAAAGGACAAAAAAAAAAAAAAAAAGATAAATGTTGGCGAGGATGTGGAGCAAAGGAACCATTGTGCACTGTTGGTGGGAATGTAAATTGGTGCAGCCACCATATGGAGGCTCCTCAAAAAATTAAAAATCAAAATACCATATAATCTAGCAGTCCTACTTCTGGGTTTTTATCCAAAGAAAATGAAAACACCAATTTAAAGACGTATATGCACCCTCTGTTCATTGCAGCATTATTTATAATAGCCAAGACATGGAAATGACCTAAGTGTTCACTGATGAATGAATGATAAAGAAGATATAGTATATAGAGACAGTGGAGAATATTACTCTGCCACAAAAAAGGATGAAATCTTGCCATTTGCAACATGTATGGACTCAGAGGGTATTCGGCAGCGAAATAAGAGAGAAAGACAAATACCATATGACTTCACTTACACGTGGAATCTAAAAAACAAAACAAATGAACAAACCAAACAGAAACAGGCTCATAAATAGAGGAAACAAACTGTTGGTTTACCAGACGTGGGAGGGCTTAGGGGTCAAGCGAAACAGGTGAAGGGGATTAAAATGTACAAACTTCCAGTTAGACGATAAAGACGTTATGGAAATGTAATCTGCAGCATAGGGAATATAGTTAGTGGTATTGTAATAACTTTGGTGACGGATGGTAGCTAGACTTACCATGGGGATCATTTTGTAGTGTATAAAAATATCGAGTCACAGCTTTGCACAGTGGCAGTATCGTAGCCAATGAGGTTTATCCGAGGCGCGATTATTGCTAATTGAAAAATATCGAGTCACTATGATATACACCTGAAACTAATAGGATATCATATGTCAGTGGTACTTCAATTTGAAAAAAAAATGTTAGCCTAGCCAGGACCAGGCCCCTAGGGAGCCTTCAGACCCTGGAAGTCCCTCCCGCTGCTCCACGAGAGCCTCTGCGCCTTGGCCCGGAGCTAAAGCACAAGAGGGGCCAACATGTGTTGAAAGAAGGAGCACCCTTTCTAACCAGAGGCTGCATCCCAGAGCCTTGGGCCACCTGTGGGTATCAAATCCTAGCTGCCCACATTCTGGTGCGTGATCTTGGATCTTGGGCACGGGGTTTGGTATTTCTGAGCCTCCATTCCTTCTGTAAGATGCGGACCCTGTGTGCTCTCTCTGTGGTCGCAGACGCCTATGGGAGCCCTGCTCAGCACGCCCAGGAAATGGCAGCCACTGCTCGTGCCGCTAGCCATCCCTGCCTCCGGGCTGCAGGGCCACCAGGGAAACCAAGGGGCAGGAACTAGAGCCTCGATTACAAGCAGCCTACAGGAAGCTGACTGACTAAAGCAAGACGGAATGTACTGGAAGGTATTGGTGTCCCCAGACTGTCCAGGAAAAATGGGAAGCCAGCATGGAACAGGGACCCTCCTGAGGGCAGAAGGCAAGATCTCCTAGGAATGCGTCCCAGGAAGGAGCACCCACTTACTGTTACCTGGGTGTCTGCAGGCAGGGCGAGCCCTGTGAGAGGCCTACCAGGTGCAGAGCCGTGAGGATGAGGCCTACTGTGGAAAGGACCAGAAGGGACCGGAGAGAGGAGATGGCCTCAAGGAAAACAGCCAAGACCGGCAGCCCACCCCCACCACCCCCCCCGGCTTTCCAGCCCCGTGCACAGCAGTGTCTTGAGTGGGGCTTACCCTTAACCAGGGTAGCAATTAGTACAGACAGAGCTGACATGCTGAACGAATTGTGTGTGCTTGTGATGACAAATTGTATTTCTAACACCCCAGGGCGGTCCAAACCTTGGTATCTGCTATTAACACATAAATTAGTCATTTACAAAAATTGTGAGAGAGCGAAATATATATATAGTTGTATAAATATATATATATGTATAAATACTGTTGCATATACATGATTCTAGGCTTTATTTCTTGGTTGTCTGAATTTCTTATAATTCGTTTATTATTTGAACTATATACCCCACACAACAAAATGAAATTTGTTTTTTATAAAATCTCTCTAGATGAGTACTGGCAGAATCACCCAGAACTCCATGATATTCCCATATACTACGCATCCTCTTTGGCCAAGAAGTGCATGGCAGTGTACCAGACATATGTAAATGCCATGAATGACAAAATCCGCAAACAGATCAACATCAATAATCCCTTTGTTTTCAAGCACATTAGTAACCTCAAGGTGAGTGCTGAGGAAGGACCCGTAAACACAGAGGAGTCGGTAGTGCTCACAGCTACTGCCATTGATTCTGAGGCCCAGTCCTTCTTGCTGAGGTCTCGCTGTTTCTCTAGCAGGCACCGTTTTTCTTCATGAAAACAACAATTTAGCAACTGGCATTCTTTTCTGCTTAACAGTTTTTGCCACTTGTTCCAAGTCTGCATACATTCTCAGTATCTACTGTTGCTGATGAAGTTGGGTCTCTCTGCCATGGAAACAGGAGGTCCTGATGAGAAAAATACTCTTACATTATATATTAAGTTTTTCCATTCTTACTCTAACCTAATCATCTTTTTGATTTCCACCGCAAATTCCGTGTGTGAAAACTTTTGTCATTACTTTTGTAGAGCATTCAATAAACAATAAAATCTGATTTTCTTTAGTTAAAAAAATAGTTTTAGAAAAATATTTCTATTAAAACTAATGCTTTAATCTTAATAAATTATGCCCCAGATTATCCAAGTTATAAGTCATCTTCCAGTTATAAATGGGCTCTATTCATGAAGTATTATTTTTTAAGTTAATTTTTAAGAGTTAGAGCCAAGTTTTCCCTAGAAACAATGTTGAACTTTCTGGTTGGATTTCTAGGCCAGCTCAAAATCTTGATGAAGTACGCAAGGCCATTGTGAGGGGAAAATTCTTTCAGAGTTCTATCTTGGGCGGATAGAAAGCCGTTTTGACTCTTAACTTTTTTCCTGCCCACCTCCTTAGCAGTGAAAATGGTCCTAATAGCCCATTAATACCAGTAGGAGATTTAAAAGGTCAGTGTGAACTAACTGCCTTTATCACTTTGTTCTCCTTTCATTCCTAGCCTACATTGTTTAGGAACTTAGAAATTGGACTTAAAATGTTTACTAGTCTCATTGAGGCCCTTTCAGTAGTGTGATTAATCTTTTTACCTAGCTTTTCGTTATTCTTTGAAAACGAGGAATGCCTTGCCAAACCCTGGTACTCAGCATGCCTTTACCATCCCTTTTCCCCTCTTAGAGCATGGATCATTTTGATGACATTGGCCCCAGTGTCGTCATGGCCTCCCCAGGCATGATGCAGAGCGGCTTATCCAGAGAGCTCTTTGAAAGCTGGTGCACGGATAAGAGGAACGGCGTCATTATAGCAGGGTACTGTGTGGAAGGGACGCTTGCCAAGGTCAGCCATGGTCTTAGACCACCGTGTTATTCCTAATCAGAATTGCCAAGGTGGCCCATTACAGCCTGAGAAGCACCCGTCTATTCGCAGTAAAAACTATGGAAAGGAACCTATTTGAGACAAACGCAAAAACACGGATACCCTCATTCAGTGAAGAAGAAGTTTGCCAGTGTGTATTCTCTTGAAAGGTCACAGAAGGTGTTTGGGTCGATTGCCCATCTTCCTGTTGATACACAACGGTTGATGTTGACTCTTAGGGATGTACGCATGGTAGGAAATGCGTGCAGAGCTCCAGAGGCAGTTTCTGAACATCCAAGCATCACGTCCTCTTCTCTCCTCTTCTAGAACTTGTCTTATTTTTAAAAATACCTCGTGATTCTCCATTTAGACCGTTTATTACTTTAGCGTATTCTCTAAGTCACACAGACAGTGTTGGCTATGTATTTAAAATAGATTTCCAGAACAGAAACAGATCTGCCTGAAAAGTGACTTTTTAGAGCAGGAGAATAGCTGGGAATCCAAGTTTGCCTTTCTGATCATAAGTTATAGTTGCCACTTCCAATACTCCAAATACATTGAATTTTAGTTAACTTGCTTACTTTCCTGATTGAATATTTGTTCGACCAAGAAAATAAGTGTTTGATATTTACTAAGTCAATTGTTAGAATGCTTTTTGTGCTAAAGGTCCCAAATTTAATGTAAGAATTTGTGGCTGCATTAACAAGTAGAAAATGTACCTTTTCTTTTCTGATTGGGTAGTTTATTTGTTTTGTTTCTTTTATTTTTATTTTTTTTTTTAACAGCATATCATGTCTGAGCCAGAAGAAATCACTACCATGTCTGGACAGAAGTTACCACTGAAAATGTCTGTTGATTACATTTCTTTCTCTGCTCACACAGATTACCAGCAAACCAGTGAATTTATTCGTGCTTTGAAACCGCCTCATGTGGTTAGTCTATGAATTTGATTTATAACATTAAAGGGGAAGAAAACATACGCAAGAAACTGCAGCTGGTTTTCAAATCAGACACTGTCTGTCATTAAGGTAGCCCCGTTTCGCAGAAGGCTTCTGCGAGCACTTGGACCTGACCTTTGCAGCTCCCCTCTGAGTTGGGCAAGCTGTGCACTGTGTCTCCATTTACCCGAGGTCCCTCATCAGATCCCCCAGCCCCAACTCCAATGCCCTTCCCCCATTCTCCCCAGTAACTTAAGAGCACGGGCTTTGCTTGTGGCTACTTGTTTTGAATCCCAGCTCCACCCCTTACTTGCTGGGTAACCCTGGGCAAGTTACTTAACTTCTCTGTGCCCCAATTGTAAATAGGGATGATAATGATACCTCGTAAGGTAATTGTGAGGAAGGGATGAGAGAACATAGATCTAAAGCATGTAATACGGTGCCTGGCATGGAGTAAATGCTTAATAATACTGAAAGAGAGACAAATCATATAATAGTAAAAATTAAAGATCCAAATAGATATGAAATCACATAGCTCTTTACTGATGTGATTTGTTTATATTTTTAAGTTTCATGTAATACGAAAATAACAATTCTATTTTGGTGGGACTGGGGAGGGAATAAGAAAGGAAAGCTAAAAAAATATATGTATTTTTAATCAACAGAACACTTGGGGAACATGTGTGTGTGGGAAACAGATGAAGTGCCCTTTCTAGATTTATTGAAAAGTAGTTTAGATGAAATAGCCTTTTGTTAGTTGTTTTTTTCCTTAAATTTTTTTCATTGTGGTGAAATATATATAACATAGAAGTTGCAATTTTAACCATTTTTAAGTTGTGCGGTTCCGTGGCATGAATCACATTCACGGTGTGCAACCAAGAGAAACTGTACCTGTTAAGCAAAAATTCCCCATTTTCTCCTCCCCAGCCCCAGGGAACCTGCAGTTTACTTTCTGTCTCTCTGAATATGCCTGGCCTAGGTATTGCATGAAGGTGAAATCCTACAGCACTTAGCAGAATGTGCTCAAGGTCCATCCATATTGTAGCACGTATCAGAACTCCCTTCTTCTGTGTGGGTGACCAACATTCTGTTGTTTGTATAGACCACACACATGCATGTGGTATATGCATGCTGCGGTGAACACTGGCCTCTGAGTATCTGTGTGAGTCCCTGTTCTCACTTCTTTTGCATATACACCGAGGAGTGGGTTCGCTGGATCATAGGGTCATTCTGTTAACTTTTGGAGGAGTCACTCAACTCCCGAAGTGGCTGCACCATTCTGCATCCCCCCAGCAGGGCACAAGCGTTCCAATTTCACCATATCCTCGCCAACACTTGTTGTTTGCCTTTTTGTGACTACAGCCATTCCTAATAAGCGTGAAGCGGTATCTCATTGTGGTTTTGATTCTCACTTCCCTAATGACTAATGATGTTGAGCGTCCTTTCATGTGCTCTTCTGTTAATTTTTGAGTTCTTTCTAGCCTGGAAGTCCTCACAGGGATTTGCCAGTGGCCCTTACTCGATAAGCAGAGTCTTGGGTGGAGAAAAATCCCTCACCTACTTGTTAGCTTTGTGAATTTCGTCACAGTGCAGGCTCCTCACAGGGGTTCCCTGGTATATGTGGTTCATGGAAATGCTCCCACGTGTTAAAGCCGGGGAGGAAGCGTGGTAGTGCCCTTTCTCTCGGCAATCACTGCTTCATCCTCAGTCCCATTTCATTGCTCTCCAGGCTCTCTCTCTGCTGACAGGATTGAACTCGATGCTTACCTTTCCTCAGTAACCAGGTCAGCAAAAGTATATCTGCGTGATAGAATAACAACAGTGTTAGTGGTAACCACAAGTAACAGCTAGCGTTGATTATTTACCATGTGCCAGGTACTGTACTCATGTTTTAAGCAATCTCTACACCTGGCATGGGGATCAAACTTAGAACCCCGAGCTCAGGAGTCGCGTGCTCTACTGACGGAGCCAGCCAGGCACCGTGTACTCTGGTGTACATGCATCAGCTTGCTTCCTCCTTACGACCAGCAACTATTTGTAGATGACAAAACTGAGATGTTAAGTAACTTGCCCGAGTTTCCGTAGCTGGGAAGCGCTTAAGGAGCCAGGACTTGTGTTTGAGCAGCAGCCAGGCCTCAAAGCCGGGCTCTTTACTCGGCCATATGCCTCTGCCTAGGAGTGATGCTAGGTAGGCTTCTGTGAGCCCAGGCAAGAAATCATCTAGCAGGAGTCTGTAGGTTAAGAATGATCTGTCTTGTAAAATACAGATTATAGAAGTGAATGGGAGGAGACTGGTATCTAATACAGTTACTGTAAATACCCCTCAAAGGCAATTTCATTTGGTCCCGAAATATTCTATTTGGTATTACTATAATAAACGGAAGAAAATATCAGAAGTCTTTTTCTTTCCCCATAAAAAGCTTCTTTTGAAAGTCTTGTATTAGGAAACCTAAAGAAAACTGGGTGTTCTCTGCATTAGTAAGAATAGCGATGGTTTCGTCGAAGAATCCTACGTCTAAAGCCGGCAGAGGCTGCAGAAGTCACGCGCTGCAGCCCTTTACAGTTGAACACAGAAGTCTAGAGAAAGTCCAACTTCCATAAAGTTGTATATCTCACTAGTGGGAACACCTGAAGTAGAAGTGTCTGTACTTTCTCTTAAAATAGTTCTACTTCAGGATTTTTAAAGCCAAACAGAATGAAAATAACTGTACAAGTTTGATTGACGGGAGGTCCTTCAAAGTCGTTACGTTTAATAACGTCAAGTATATGTCTGTTGCACATATTAAAGTCAGATAGGGGCCATCATTAAGCCGAACTCAGGATGTTTCCCTGTGCTCTCTTACAATTCATTCTTTTTTTTTTAATTTAATTTTATTATGTTATGTTAATCACCGTACATTACATCATTAGTTTTTGATGTAGTGTTCCATGATTCATTGTTTGTGCATAACACCCAGTGCTCCATGCAGAATGTGCCCTCCTCAATACCCATCACCAGGCTAACCCATCCCCCCCCTCCCCTCTAGAACCCTCAGTTTGTTTCTCAGAGTCCAGTCTCATGGTTCGTCTCCCACTCCGATTTCCCCCCTTCATTTTTCCCTTCCTACTATCTTCTCTTTTTTTTTTTTTTAAACATATAATGTATTATTTGTTTCAGAGGTACAGATCTATGATTCAACAGTCTTGCACACTTCACAGCACTCACCATAGCACACACCCTCCCCAATGTCTATCACCCAGCCACCCCATCCCTCCCACCCCCCACCACTCCAGCAACCCTCAGTTTGTTTCCTGAGATTAAGAATTCCTCACATTGGTGAGGTCATATGATACATGTCTTTCTCTGATTGACTTATTTCACTTAGCATAACACCCTCCAGTTCCATCCACGTCGTTGCAAATGGCAAGATCTCATTCCTTTTGATGGCTGCATAATATTCCATTGTATATATATACCACATCTTCTTTATCCATTCATCTGTTGATGGACATCTTGGCTCTTTCCATAGTTTGGCTATTCTTACAATTCATTCTATGTAGATTTTAGTCCATGGAGAACAGAATGAAATGGCCAGATTGAAAGCAGCCCTGATTCGAGAATATGAGGACAACGATGAAGTTCACATAGAGGTTCATAATCCTCGGAATACAGAAGCTGTGACCTTGAATTTCAGAGGAGAAAAGCTAGCCAAGGTAAAAGGTTGTGGTTTCTGATCTTATCCAGGTCTTTTCTAAAGGGAAATGTATACGTCTTAAAAATACAGACTTCTTTTCATCAAAGCAAGATAATGTCCTTAATGATGATTTCTGTCTACTTAGTATTGTATAAGAATTTTATCCATATGCTTTTTTAGGTCTTCTGGTCCTGCTAATTCATTTCTTCACGTAGGAAGTTTTCAAGTACATTAGATCTTAATGCAGTTGAATTTGGTAGCTTTGTAATCCACATCTCCACTTCCTTTTCCTCCCTGTGTCTGAGAATAAACAAATATTCATTACTGTTTTACTACTACATCTAATACGCTATTCTGTCCACTGGTCCTTCTCCCAAAGAATCTAAAGATAGGCTCATATGTGTAAACATATATGTGGTATGATAGAACTTAACAAAAATTTGTCCATGTTTGATGCTGAAATACAGTATTTTCAGAATTTAAAAATAAAATAGTTAAAAATCTTACCTGAGGTTTTAGAGGGATGCTGTAAGGTAGCTACAATGGTATCTCCTGTTAAGATTTTTTTTAAGATGCTTCTAAGGGGAACTTTTTAATGATTTATCTGAAGTTTTAAATATCAGACATGTATTAATGAGCAACTTTACAGCAGTTCTTTTAATATAGAATGAGCCAGATATGAGAAGGCTAATTGATGAATATCCTTCCTTGTAGTTGAGTTTGAGAGGAAAAAAAGTCAGCAGAAGTTAAGATGTGAGGCTTTTGTTGCCAAAGGACAGATGGTTGTATTTACTCCTGAATTAACTCGTATTCTCAAAACTTTCCGGTGGCCAGTTTAATGGAAGCAACCTTGTACCTATAGAAAAATGTGTTCAGTTAGGAATCTAAGAATTAAATTTCCCAAGCTCTGCTGGTTGAGATTTGGGGAGGGGGAAGAATTTTACAGTCAATTTAGGAGAAGCGGAGTTGAACAAAATTAAGCTGCTTTCTTTACAACAGGACTTTTCAGAGTTTTTGTTTTTACTTCTTTTTTTTTTTAAGATTTTATTATTTGACAGAGAGAGAGCACACAAGCAGGGGGAGCAGCAGAGGGAGAGGGAGAAGCAGGGAGCCCAATGTGGGGCTCGAACCCAGGACCCTGGAATCATGACCTGAGCTGAAGGCAGACACTTAACTGACTGAGACACCCAGGTGCCCCCAGAGTTTTTATTAGGCCATTATACATTATAAACCTTCAAGAAATATAGTAAGCAGCATTTAAAAATTTGTTTAACTAGAGGGGCGCCTGGGTGGAACAGTTGGTTAAGCATCCAACTTTTGATTTTAAATGCCTAATGGGCATCATTATGATTGAGTATCTAAATAAGTGCGTTTTCCAAAATTGGAAATTCCACCTCCTTTTTTTTTTCTTTTTTTTTAATAGGTCATGGGCTTTTTAGCAGACAAGAAACCAGAACAAGGCCAGCGGGTCTCGGGAATACTTGTTAAAAGAAACTTTAATTATCACATACTTTCTCCTTGTGATCTCTCCAGTAAGTATACTATTAATCATCAAATATAAATTGATTTTCACATTGAAACAAAATCTACGAAAACTTCTCTTACTAATGGCCAAACTTTAAGTAACAGCCAAGTAATAGAAATTGATGGGTTAGTAATGCACATAACTTAATGGGGGGGGAATCTTCCTTGAACTATTTAAATGTTTGAATTCTTTGTGGACTTTTTTCTTAATTGGGAACATAAGTTCACCTCCAAGATTGACCACTCCTGCTGACCCTTGACAAGCCTGTTTTCCACCTTTCGCAGTGGAGTCCTGGTACTTTTATTTTCTGAAGTAACCTTGGACTCCCCACTCATGCATTTTGATCTTTATGACCTAGACTTTTACATCGCTTGCTGGGCCTTTATGTTGTTTGTATAGATGCTGGGCCACCATTACTTTTGCCGTAGATATGGTATCACGTTAAATAACTGTGCTCCGTTTTATGCACAATAAAGCACTAATAGAGTATGAGTGCTTTATGAAAGGATAAGAAATAGCAGGGTTTAGGTATTCATCTGTGAGCTGGGCCGGCGGTCAGCTTTAGCGCACCACGCAGGTGCAGTATAACTTGTCCCCCTCTCCGGCGGTGAGTGCCGTCTCGCTCTGGGCCCGGCGCCGTTGTCCCCCTCTCCGGCGGTGAGTGCCGTCTCGCTCTGGGCCAGGCCCCGTGCCGGGTGCTAGAGGACTAACGATGCGCTACAGAGCACAGCCCCGGCCCCTGGACGCTGCCTCATGAGAGAAGCGTCTTTGTCCAGAGCTAGTCACCGCGCTGAGTGACAAGGAGAAGTGCCTAAGTTTGTGAGGAGAGAACAAACAGGTCTAGAAGAGTCGGAAAGGTTTTGTAGCACTTGTGCTGCGTGGTGGTGAAGGGTTGTCGGGAGTGGCCAAGCCCGGGATCAGCAGAGGACAAGCTGGGGTGTACTGGCTTGGAGACCTGCAGGGACCCGATGTTTTCAGGGCAGTGAGGCTGCTGTCTTACAGCTGAAGCATAAGCTAACTAGTCGGGGAGCAGGGGTGGGCGTAGGGAGTTAAAGGGGGAAATGTAGGGTGGAAAGAGATTAAGGAGCACCTTGTACGCTTTCTGAAAAACATGTTCTTGTTTACCTTGCTTTAACTTCCCTCTACCCCTGTATGCGCAGATTGTAGATTGCAGATTGTATTTTGTGTGACTAGTATTGTTACTTAAAGTGTATTTATTCTAATTTCCTCTTCAGATTATACTGACTTGGCCATGAGCACTGTGAAACAGACCCAAGCCATTCCCTATACCGGTCCTTTTAATTTGCTCTATTACCAACTACAGAAATTGACAGGTGTGTGTATTTGTTAAAATGCACCTAATTGTTTTCTGCTTTTGAGTAAGATAAGTATATATCTGGGAAAGGATGTTATTTAATTTGGGTAATTATCTCAGAATTTGCACAAATTTTATTTGTACTTTGCTTGGACATGTTCTCAGCTTTGGTGAATTTTTGAAAGTGTACTCATAAATTTTTTAAATTGTGTTATACTTCTTATCCTTGATCCACTGAAAATTCTAAAATCAGTAATCTTTGCTCCTCGTGTTTAAAATCCACTTTAGTGTATGCTAGTGCTAAATTTCATCTATTTCTTTTCTTATTCAGAAAATCAGTTTTCTGGTTCCATCAGGACCAGTCTATATAGCAGGTTTTACAAGAACACATGGCCGCTGGCCAAAGGCCAGTAGAACAGCAGACCTGTTCTGTTTTCATATTAGACCATTCGGAGCTAGAGATTTTGGGGCATGAACATAATGAGGGGCACTGACTAAGTTAAAAGGTGTGGATTCCCTCTAATAAGCAGGAACACTTGAATAATAAATTACACTTTATATTAATATGCTCTTCATAATTCAAATAGCAAAATACAACCATAAAATAAACCAGTAGAAAGAAAAACTTCTTTTCTTTTACTTCAGATCCTCATATCAGAATTATAGGTCATAACACAGAAAGTTAATAAAATTAACCCTTAATTAAGAGGTTCCTGGGAGGACCAGAAAAGTCTCCTTTTAAACAACAGAATATTCCTGTAGAATGATGAAGTCTATGAAGACAGAAGGCAGAAGTGACTAGTTGGAAGTAGTTGACTAGTCTCATGTTAAATTTTAAGATGCTAGTGGCTAAATCTCTTACATAAACACATGTTTGACAATCACCAAAGTTTGTGACTGAAAAAATGTTGAAGGTCCAAGGTAAATCCTGCCTCGTTATATGAGTTTAATACATGTTGAGATCTTTCATTTGCTGCAAGCAGTTCACATAAAACTTAGTTATTTGAAATCTAAGTACAAAAATGGGTAATTTTTTCATTGTGTATCAGATTTATTTCAGCTGTCTCTATAAACAAAGGAATAATAATGCCTCTGGAAGATTATCAGAAAATTATATACATCTTGATACTCTTTTTTTCAGGTGACGTGGAAGAATTAGAAATTCAAGAAAAACCTGCTCTGAAAGTATTCAAAAATATCACTGTCATACAGGAGCCAGGAATGGTGGTATTAGAAGTAAGATAAGATCATTTACCTAAACAAGGAGGGGAAAAAATTTTAAGACTTCACATATAATTATAGAGAAAATTTGCTTCTTCTCAATCAGGAAAAATATATGTGTGTGTGTGCATATTTTTCTTGCCCAGATCAGCTTTAAATATGACATAGCTGGGCACTTTCTACGTAGTTCCAATAACAGAAACTAATATGAAGGGCAACTGGGTACCTCAGTCCATTGAGCATCCAGCTCAACTGTCTCAGCTCAGGTTTTGATCTCAGGGTCATGAGTTCAAGCCCTGCATTGGGCTCCATGCCCGGTGTGGAGCCTAGTTAAAAAGAAAAGAAAAGAAATGAGGGGCACCTGGGTGGCTCAGTTGTTAAGCGTCTGCCTTCAGCTCCGGTCATGATCCCACAGTCCTGGGATTGAGCCCCGCATCAGGCTCCCTGCTCTGCGGGAAGCCTGCTTCTCCCTCTCTCACTCCCCCTGCTTGTGTTCCCTCTCTCTGTCAAATAAATAAATAAAATCTAAAAAAAAAAAAGAAAAGAAATGGAACTAATGTTAAATTAAGGCTTAATATTTAGTATGTGTAGTGAATATAGGTCTCATGTGAGAAGTCCCAACTAATTTTGTGATAGCGCTGGATGTCTTCACTTATATCAAAATATCCAGCATTCTCAAGATAAAAATCAAATTCTGTTACTTTGAAATAGACGTCACGCAGCGCTCTTAAGAGTGGAATTTTGAAAATTTAAATAAGCAATATTACTTTGACCCAAATACACAAAGGCTAGAAACCACTGTGTGTGGTTCCTACTATTAGAATTTTAAATTCCTACTGGTAGAATTTGGAACCCAGACACCAAATTAATTTGATGGTTGATTTTGATAACTTGGCATCTGTTAAGTTTAAAGAAGGACTTTCAAAGTGAATCCTGGAACCAAATGATCCAGGAAGTACCTCATCTCTTTCTCTGCCTCGAGGTAGAATCCTATGTAAATTCCCCATCTAGATGGTCTGCTGTTCTGTTCTTACAGATTTTTTTTTTTTTAAGATTTTGGCCATTTCTTTTGGAGAGAGGGAGAGAGAAAGTGCGCATGCCCAAGCTTTGAGAGGGGTAGCGGGAAAGAATCTTAAAGCAGGCTCCCTGCTGAGCGCAGAGCCCACGCACAGGGCTCCATCTCATGACCCCAAGACCACGACCTGAACTGAAATCAAGAGTAGCATGCTCAACCGACTGAGCCCCCCAGGCGCCCCTTACACATTAGGGAAGGCACTTGTTCCTGAAATAATTCACCTGGTCCCACATTCACCTGGCAGAGGAGGAAAACCGTCTCGGAGCCCTGGGCATGTGCAGGGGCAAGGGGCCTAGGCTTCGTGTGGGAAACAAAAGGAAGTGTTTAAAAATACTGCCTTCTTCCCATGCTGTGTGCTTATGAAACCCAGTGCTCAGGGATCTGCATTTGATCCCAGCACCTGAGTTACTGCCGTGTTACCTCATG
The DNA here is from genome assembly GCF_964656455.1 of Halichoerus grypus. Classification (NCBI taxonomy): domain Eukaryota; kingdom Metazoa; phylum Chordata; class Mammalia; order Carnivora; family Phocidae; genus Halichoerus; species Halichoerus grypus. The sequence continues at coordinate 6,870,890 of NC_135721.1, forward strand.
CAAGTGACCTCTGTAAAATGAAGGTGTTCTGAGGATCAGGTGTGGGGATGCCCATAAAGCCCTTGCCGCAGAGGAGGCACTCAGTACATCTTAGAGAAGTCCAGCATTATTAAGTGCAGGTTAGTTTCAGTCCGTGGAAACGCACGACGCAGAGTCCCGCCGTTCAGCCCGCGGATGCGCAGCAGCGCGCACAGCGTGTGTGGCCGGCGCTGCTCACACCGTTCAGCTGCTGCCCTTTTCTTCACAGTGGCTGGCAAACCCTTCCAATGACATGTATGCAGACACGGTAACAACCGTGATACTGGAAGTCCAGTCCAACCCGAAGATAAGGAAAGGTACGGAATGACTGCATTTTTATCAATTAATTCTTTCGCTTCTCCCATGGTCTGTGAACTAGGAAGCAGAAGACAGAATTCTAGAATCTGAAATCTGCTTGTTCCACCCCTGTAGCCTTCCAGGTACAATACGTGCATAACACTGCATGTTACTCATATTTTACTTCTCGTCCTGGGTCTTCATTTGTGCTGTTGCCGAAAATCTGGTTGCCATGAACACTAAGATAAAATTCCTTAGTCACAGTCCTCTCAGTCAGAAATTCCAAAATATTGCTGAATCGAGCCAGCAGTCTAGTAAGAAAATCGGTGGCCCTGTTGGTGTTCAGGAAAACCCGTTGAACAGAATGGAATCCCTCCTTAGGGCAATTTTGCAGTCACTTTAGGTTTTCTTTTCTAAGTAGCCATTTTCAGTCAAAGAAGACACTAGTGAGTATATCTGTGTTATTTCTTTCCAGTTGTATCTATTTTATACATAACTCAGTGTAACGCTTCACTGGCGTGGAAGGTAGCCCATGAAGAATGCGGGGAAGCCTCCCAGCCTTTACCCTTCTCATGGTACCAGGTTGTGCTCTGAGAAAATGATTCTCTTCCTTGAAATTACAAAGAATTAAACAAGTAGGTAGTCTTTGATTTCAGGAGGAAAAAACGTTTTGCTGGATACTTAATAATCCATTGTCTTGTACCTGACCGTGTCTGTACAATGAACCGGATAAATACCTAGACGAATCTAACTTACTCATCTGAGATGCTGGTGAGCGCTTGAATTTGTTTTGAGTAATAGTAAAAAATGGTAAAAACGTTCATCTGGACGCCGCCGGTGACTTGTGTTGGTGGAATTAGCTGGTGGGGAGCGGCCACCCCGTGTGCGTGTAGGATGGCACCTCCACGAGCCCGGGTTCTCCCGGGGTGCCCACTCAGTGTCAGCGTGTGCCCCCGGACACAGAGGTGCACGTGTGGCGGAACAGCTCGAAAGGCGGTTGTCAGGTTTTTCTTATTTTCCTATTTTACATTTTCCTTAGGTGTTAGAAATACAAAGGACAAAGCGCGAGGTGGAGGTGTGTGGGACGGAGGAGCTTCCTTGCGCTGACGTCACAACCGATGAGTGGTGGCGCGGTGAGGGGCAGAGTGGAGGGCAGAGAACAGGAAGGAAGGCCTCAAACCCAGAGCCTGGAGTGGGCACACCCTTCAGGATCGATGCCCACTTCCCTGAGAACACAGCCGGCCTTCCCTTTGTAGCTTAGCTTCGTTCCGTTCAGATCAGACACTCGGAACTGAATTGCTTTAACCTCCCGGACTCCTTTCTGTTCACTGCATTTTGATAACCCTTTTGTAAAATGAAGTCTGTCCTGTGATATAATCACCTGATGTCAGTATTTTTGTCAGGTATTTGTGTACTTTTCTGAAATATGAGACATTACGCACAAACGGTGTTAGGATGCTGGGGGGTCTTCAGGGCCGTGTCACGTCGTAGCCACCCTGAGCCCGTTTCCGCGCCGTGTGGTGGGGCAGGGGCCACGGGGCGTGTTGGGCCTGAGCCTGTCGACTTTGGTGTCCACACGCCATCTGCAGCTGTGACAAAGCTGCCGCTTAGCGACTGTGCTGGAAAACGAAAACAGATAATCACCAAATGTGTCCTGTCTGTGTCAAACAGGAAGGAGCGCGTGAGCGACCTTAGATGGGTCTGACTTTATATTGCGCATTTCTCTTAGTACTCTGGTCCAGAGTGAAAGTGTGCCTTTACTCTGATCTGTGCTAGTCAGCAATGGCTATTATATTATTAGTGATCCATTTTTAATAATAATAACAACAGTGTAAACATTGCTTCCTAAGGTTAGCGTCTGGGCACTCCCCAGGGAGTCACTGCAGACAGGCTACAAGAGGGTTTTTTCCATGAGTTAACTGTGCTGAATTAGCCGGCGGCCCTGGGTTCCCTAGTGCTTCCCTGCTTTGTGTTGTATTCAGAAAAGGAATACAACTGTTGTTGTATTCAGAAAAGGAATACAACTGTACTTTGTGTTGTATTCAGAAAAGGAATACAACAATGGCTGTTCTTCTGGAGCAATGAGGTGCTTGCAAAGCTAGCATTCATTTGACAAACATTTATCGAGCACCTTCTGTTGGGCAGGTATTATTCTCGGTGCTCAGGGCACAGCAGCGAACACGGCAGATGGTTAGTGAGCACCAGGGAGCTGGTGGTCTAGTGAGCGCCGGGGCGGCTTCATCGGGTTTGGAGCAGGGGCAGAAGTGTAGGGCTTTATGGACCATTTTAAGGACTTTGGACTTGTAGTCTGAGTGAAGCGTGTTATGTTGTAAGGTTTTTAAAGGGTTGCGCTGGTGCTCGTTGAGAGACTGGGAGGGCAAGTAAAGAAAGCAGGTGTTTCAGTTGAGAGCTTTTGTGGCCAGGCGGGTGGGGGGGGGGGGTGGCAGAAAGTGCTTGGGTTCTGGAGATGGGTTGAAGGTCAAGCCCGCAGTCTTTCCTGCTGGATTAGGTACAGAGGGTGAGAGAAAGCAGACAAGATGAATTTTAAAGAGAGAAGACAGTGACCCAAGGAGTGTGTGTGCTACATTAGCCTGGAAAGCTGTCACCCATGGGGCGAAGTGACAGGGATTTTAATAAGCAGGACTTGCTCCTTCAGAAGATGAAAAATATCACGAGGACTGACACACTCCCTCTTTTCTTTGGCTGCACGTGGGGAAGTAGAGGACGTTCATCCTATACATTTATTGTGTAACGAACTGACTTTCTCCTAGCCAGACTTGGTATTTGAACTTCTTAGAGCAGAGTCAACAACCAGGGCCCACAAGCCAAGTCCAGCCCTCCACCTGTTTTTGTAAAGTTTTATTGGAACACGGCGATGCCCGTTTGTCTGCATACCATGTGCCGCTGCTCTCTGAGCTGCCACCGCAGAGTCGGCTAGTGACCGCAGAGACCACGTGGCTCACCAAGCCTCAAACACCATCAGGCCATTTACCGAAGTTTGCCAGGTCCATTCTAGAGGCACCGTCTGTGAACAGGCTGATTCTCCTTTGCTAGCATTCCGCTCCCTTTTCATTTCTCAGCCTGCTGAGACTTGGGTCCAGATTCTGGAAATACAACTTGTGTTTTTATCTGTGTGTGTGTTTAGCCCCGCCTTCAATTTCTGTATCCCCCTGTTCTCGTCAAGGACACACAGCCAAGCTTAAGCATTTTCAAAATATATTCTTTTATGTTCTTCTGTTCCATTACGTCCTTCCGTTTGGCACTGCACCTGTTTTCAGCACGTCTGTGTCCTGACACACGCGCCTACTAGGGGCAGGTGTACATAGATAAATATGATTTCACATTGTACACATATAATCTCGGGTATCTGAGGAGTTTGTCATAAATATTAGTGATAAATAGGCAAATATGCATACATGTGCACTCAGAGTTTGGAAAGTTTCTTTTAATAGTTTCATAGCTTAGATAGTTTTTAATGTATTTCATGGGATTTTACATGTCAGTTAAATGCTTGTTTAATACTTAACAGAATTAATGATTATAATTAAAGTATAAGGTTTTATTATATAGCTTTCTTGGCTGGCATCTGATTCATTGTATATTCAGTTAAAACTCAAAACTATTTATTTCACCATAAGGAAAAAACCTTTTGCGACTGTGGGTTGTGATGGATGGTTAACTGCACTTCTTGCGATTACTTCGCTGTGTATACAAATATTAAATGATCATGTTGTATACCTGAAATTAATATAATGTTATATACCAGTGAGACCTGCATTTTTTAAAAAGAAGGAAAAAGCCTCATGATTTAAAAGCAATCAGAGTAACTGTAGTCTGACTTACAGAATAATTTAGGAAAAATGGCAGTCTGGCTCTTTTCCACCGAGTAGGTTCACTATGATCAACTTGAAAACACTTACATCACTCCACAAAGAAACGTCATATTCTTTAGCTATCAGCCCCCAATCAAGATAGCCACTAATCTGCTTGCTTTTTTTTTCTCCTACTTTCTCTCTCTATGGATTTACCTCTTCTGGACATTTCATAAAAATTGAATCATAATACACGGTTTTTTGTGACTGGCTTCTTTCACTTAGCATAATGCTTTCAGGTTTCATCCATGTTGTAGCATGAATCAGGACTTCATTCCTTTTCATGGCAAAATAATTTTCCATTGTATACCACATTTTGTCTCTCCATTCATTAGTTGATAGACATTTGGGTTGTTTCTACCATTTGGCTGTCATGGATAATGTTGCTCTCAGCATTGATGTACAAGTTTTTGTGTAGACATGTGTTTTCACTTCTCTTGGGTCTGTACCTGGGAGTAGAGTTGCTGGGTCATATGCTAACTGAATGTTTCACTTTTCAAGGAACTGCCAGACAGTTCTGCATGGTTTTGCTGCTGGTGATGGGCTGGGGGGCACTTACTGATGTCCCGGGGCACACTTGAAACACCAGATCATCTTCCTGAACTGTCAGATTACCGTGTTTTGGGGAGGGAAAGCTAAGTGATCTAACTGGCGCATGGTTTTAAATACTAATTTTATTAAAATCAGTATAGGTATAAGAATGCAAAAGTTATATAATGTTTTAGGTAAAATGAAAGCTCCAGAGATCTCTGAGCCAGGATGTGCCCCAGGAGTCCTAGAGTTACAAGGTTACTTCCGCACATACATGAAATGTGGAAAAGTTTGAGGAACATTATAAATAAAATGTAAAGTAACCTTAAATGTCATTTTGTGGTTCTGCATTTAACAAGAACAAAAGATAAAGGGATGAAAATAGCAATTTGCCTCAGCAGATAGATGGTTTGTTTGTCACTTGAAGGATTCCATAGTTGATCACCTTAAATCTTATCAGTAACTGTGTTCTGATATTGACTCGGTAACTATTCTAAATTAGAATTTGGAAATTGATCTCTGTTGCTTTTTTTTCCCCAGGTGCAGTACAAAAGGTTTCTAAAAAATTAGAAATGCACGTTTATAGCAAGAGGCTGGAGATCATGCTCCAGTAAGTATTGTCCCCATTATTGCCCCATAAGGGGTGGTGAGGCCAAGGGCGGGGAGGAGGAGGCCGGGATTTAGTTCTGGCTCACTGATGGTTGTGAAGCTCAGACAGGTCTCTTAACTGGTCTGGATGTCTGTGTTTGTATCCGTAAAGTGGTTTGAACCTCATCCTTCCAGCTAACACTCTAGCTAGTTCCAAATACCTGTGACCTTGGTTAGCTCTTTCTGGCATGGTCGACTGAGATTCGTACATCTTTACTAAGGTCAAGTACTAAACTTTTCACCTGGTGTTAATGTGCCTTTAAGAATTACTATACGTGTTCTCCTTAAATGTGAGTTCTGCGTTAAGAATGGTTTTCTTCTGGACTCTTCTCAGATAATAAGTCTGTAAACTAAGAAGTACCTTTAAACTCAGTATTTTTCTAAACACCAGATATTAGGTCTCTCCCCTTTTCTCAAATACTCTTTAAGACTGATTTGGGGGAGCTCCTGGCTAGCTCAGTCAGTGGATCATGTGACTCTTGATCACAAGGTCATGAGTTGAAGCCCCACAGTGGGTGTGGAGTCTACTTAAAATAAAAATTTTTTTAGATACTGATTTGGGGATTTTTTTTCCAGATAAAATAATCACTTGCATCATAGTGGATAACCACCATTTAAGCTATGTATTATGCCAAGAAAAGGAAAATTAAAAGATTTGAACATAGTATCTCTCAAATTCTTGTTGAGTGACTGCTTCTACTTTTTTTCCCCACTTTTATTAACTGCCTCTGTATTTAAATTGAAAGTTCATTGACTAGATGTCTTAACAAAAGAAGGTCCTCTGCATGTTGGAGGTTTTATGTTAACATATCTGTTCCTTCCTTCCCCCCAAATTCCTCACTGATAATCTTTTAAGGCAGCCAATTAGTAGCTTTTAAAAAACAGATAGGCTTTCAGAGGTAACCTTGCTAGAATAAGCTACCACACGTCTTCAGAAAAAGGTTCTTGGTGTTGCCATTTTGATATTAAAAAGCATCCCTGTCGTACAGACTGGAAAGCAGCTCACAGGCGGGAACAGGGACAGGCAGTGCCATTCCAAAGGCAGCAGCGTCTGTGTCTGTGTCCCCAGCCCTGCGGTCAGAGCAGTCCCCCGTCCCCGACTCTTGTCTGCAGAGGGCTGCACTCTGCAGTTTCGGAAAGCCCGACCTGCCAGCCTGAGTGTCCTAATCATTCGAGATCCTGGACGCCCGGGACAGTCGGGTGAGACCGCGCAACTTACCACACAGCCACCCACGCTTTTATCTTTGTCGTCGAGGGGTTAGACGCCCGTCCCCGCAGCCCCTCCCGGGAGCCCAGGTTAAAAAGCGCTTCCGCGGAAGGCAGGTGTGCGGGGCCTGCGGGGCCTGCGGGGCACGTGACTGGAACAGTTGTGCCTTCGGGCAGCGCTGGTGCTGGAAGCTTCGCGGAGAGCAAACCGGTGTCGCCCTGGACGGGCTAAGCACCCCAGGCCGCGGGGTCGGTGGCGCCGGAGGGAAGCTCGCTGGGCTGCAGGCGATCGTGACAGCCGCCACCCGGGCGATCGTGACAGCCGCCGCCCTCCCGCCCTCCCTCTGCGGCTTGCGGGCCCGGCCACCGCCCTGTCCCTCGTCCTCGCCCTTCCACACACACACGTGAACTGTGAGGAGCAGGAGCAGGAGCCAAAGAGCCAGAGCTTCCATGCGCCTCGTGAACGTGACATTCCGGAGTGTTTAAACTTCCAGTCGATCATAATCTAAAAACTCCAGTTGTTTAAATCCTTACGATTGTGTAGGTAGGAGTTTATTGGTTTCTGTAAACAAACCAGTAATTGATTACATGAACGTGAGATATTTTTTCCCTACCTTTTGAATATATTTCTGTAGTTAAAATCCAGCATTTTTCCTTAGTAACTAGGTTACCCAGCCAAGTTTATTCAAACGTATTTATTACCATTAACTTCCTAAAGGAGCAGGCGGCTGGCCGGGCCTCCCCGCGACCCCGCGGGCTCCGTGGGCAGTGCGGCCCGTCTGGCTTGTCCGACCGCGGCTGCCCTTCCCGGCCTGGCTCCGGCCTGCTGCTCGGACGGCGGGTGCAGGCGCCTGGGTAACTGATGCGGACGGACGTGGAAGTTAGTGATTAAACTCCAGCTCCTTGGCGACAGACGCAGTGTCTCAGTGACTTCCGTCCCTAAGAAGTTGGCACGTAGCAGATGCTCAGGGAAGAGTTTAACTCAAAGGAGGCGTTTGAAATTGATTCAGAGGAGCAGACAGCAGCGGCCTTGAGTCTGTTCAGCGGAGATGCCCGCACTTCAATCCCAGCCCACCGCCTTCCAGCCGCGGGGCTGCAGGCAAATCCCTTCCCTGCGTCTCGTTTTCCTCCTGTGTAAAAGAGGCTTCTTACTAAGATTGTAAGTTAAGATCATGTGTATAAAGTGCCTAGCACAGTACCAGCTGAAGAAAGCATGCTTTTTTTTTGTTAAGTAAGCGCTTGGCCCGACGTGGGGCTCGAACTCACAACCCTGAGATCAAGCGTCACATGCCTACCAGCTGAGCCAGCCAGGTGCCCCTGAAGAAAAGCAGTCTTACTAAATGATTGCTGTGTACTTTAACCATTTTATAAAATTAGTAAAATATGTGAAGTTAAATTAAGTCCATCTCAGGAATAGATAGAAGTATTCTACTTCAGAACTAGGGGTTATCTTCAATATTATTTTTCCCCTGGTATATAAAAATGTACTTGACTTCCTTGTTAATGCATTTTGCACTAATATTGCATCTTTGTTTATCTTAAGGGACATATTTGGAGAAGACTGTGTAAGTGTAAAAGATGGTTCTATTCTCAGTGTCACAGTGGACGGGAAAACAGCTAATATAAACTTGGAGACACGGGTATGTAGCTGCTCCTTCCCACATTTCAGGACATTTGGGAAAGAAAGTTAAAACAAAAGTAATCTCTGGTCTCACACCAGACAGCTCACTTCCGCATTTTGGCATTTCCTTCCAGTTTTTTTTCCTACATTTGCTTTTTACAGGCTTTGTTTATGTTATTATATGTAAAGTTACACATTCCTGTTTTTTTCTTTTTTTTTTTTTTAAGCTTATTTATTTTTTTAGTAATTTCTACACCTAGTGTGGGGCTCAAACTCACGACCCCAAGATCAAAAGTCGGATGCTCTTCCGACCGAGCCGGCCAGGCGCCCTGCGTTCTTGCTGCTTCCCCATCCTGTCCTAAGTGTTCTTTTTTTTTTTTTAAGATTTTATTTATTTATTTGACAGAGAGAGACACAGCGAGAGAGGGAACACAAGCAGGGGGAGTGGGAGAGCGAGAAGCAGGCTTCCGGCTGAGCAGGGAGCCCGATGTGGGGCTCGATCCCAGGACCCCGGGATCATGACCTGAGCTGAAGGCAGACACTTAACGACTGAGCCACCCAGGCGCCCCTGTCCTAAGTGTTCTTGCGCCTTGCTGCACAGCACACGGTTCTCGTGTGTATATTCCCCGTCATTTACTTTTGCACGAGAGGCCTGAGTCCATTTCTCTTATTTGGCATCCAGTTGATTCCAGATTTTTTCAGAGAAGCTGTTCTCTGGTTTTACCAGCAAGATCCAAGTGGCTTTTCCAAACAATGGGATTCAAGATCTTGGGGCCTGCTCTGGTCTCACGCTACAGATCCTGCATAATTATTTCATAAGCATAAGTGAATAAGTATATCTTACAGTCTTGTTTTTGAAGATTAGAACAGTTCTACTAAACAAACAACATAGGTTTTAAATTTATGTTCTTTGACTATATAGATGCTTTGAGGAGGCACTAGTTTATTTTACCCCACTAGAAAAATAAGCTAAGAATATAACCAAGTGGTTCACTAGAGAAGAAGTCTGGACAGCCAGCAAGCACATGAATCAGATGTTCAGCTCCGATCCACTAGTAATTAGAGGAAATACGGATTGAAAGTACAAAACCTCACTGTTTGCTTAACACTTGGGCACAGATGAACAAGAGTGCTGGACCTGGCGCCGGGGAAAACCGGGCCACAGTTTATTATCAGGGTCAGTTTGGGGCAGGGAGGGGATTGTAAATGAGCTGGCACGTTCTTTCCGCAGTGTGTTGGTGAAATGCCTAGAAAAGCTCAGAAAAGTAAATACCTTTATCCACAATTCCACTTACTGCATCTAATCAAAGAAAATAATTGGACAAGTTAATAATAAAATAATTCGAGCAAAGATATATACAAGGATTTCTCTTCTAGCATTGATTGTAACATCAGCAGAACTGCAAGAGACCGAAATACACACGAGTAGGAAACTAAATGAAATCAGAATAGGTTGTGTGTGTGGTGTACTCCCGGACACGGAGGCCTGAACAGGCAGCCATCAGCAGGATGGCGATGGGGAGCACTGATGGGCACAGCTGTCCCCCCCGCATCAGTGAGGGGCAAGAAAAGTTAACCAGACCGCAAGTATGACAAATTACCCCATTTTGGTTTTAAAGAAATACATATGTGTAGCTCAAAGTCTGGAAGGTTATACGCTGAAATGTTCACGGGAGTTATCATTAGGTTATAGAATTAAGGGTGTTACTTTTTTCTTTCCTTACTAAGTTGTAATATGAGCAATATTTATAGTATGATAAAATTTTAAAACCACATATAGTGTTTTGTAGCTGAGAAATTACTAGAAGATTATTAGTCTAAATCAGATTTAATACAAATTTTGAGCTTGCTAAGTAATTGGTATTACAAAGACTGAGTTCCTGGTAATGAAACTTACTGGGTCAGAATATGGACTTTGAAGTAAATCTAGTTCACTAGATTTTCCATTTATTCCTTTTTCCAAAATTAACCTCTAATTAGACCCAGTGATTGTGCGGTCGCGCTCCGCAGGTCGGGCCCACGCCTGCAGGCCTGAGGGCCACAGCTCGGGGCCCCAGACGCCAGGCTTCGGAGACCCCCGCCCCTCCCGGAAATGAGGATCGCTAAAGAGGATCGGTCTGTCTTCCGTAGAACACTTGTAGACACTTAGGGTGAAAGGCCTGTTTGTGCTTTCACTTTCAGACTGTAGAATGCGAAGAAGGGAGCGAGGAAGACGAATCCCTGCGGGAAATGGTGGAGCTGGCCGCCCAGAGGCTGTATGAGGCCCTCACCCCCGTTCACTGACAGCCGCCCGCCTCCGGCTCCGTGAGCTGCTTCGGAACGCTTGACTCCACTTCTGTGACTTAAAATAAAATACCTTAGTTTCTCGGGAGTAGCCTAGTGACTTGTGACGTCAAATGGCCCTGATTCCAACAGCTTGGGTGCTGCTAAATTACCAACTGATCTGTCCATTATTCCAAAATACTGAATAAACTGCCTAAGCTGCCAATGAAATCTTTCAGATCTGCTCATAGCAACTGAATCAGTGTCTTCGTGGCCTTTTTAAGGAAAGAAAATGCATGATGGTTTGTATTTTTATGTCCATATTCTGAAGGGAATTAATAGAGATTATCACCTCAAGTGCCTTTTCTGTTCCCTCCTGATACTCTTGGCAAATTCCTTAATTTGTACATTTGTAAAATTACGACTTTCGGGATTCAGTGATATTTTCTTTCAATTCAGAGATACTCAATTCACATTCAATTCAGAGATATTCAGACTATAATTTTTATGCCTCAAGTTCCAGGGGATTCAGGTGTGAGTTGTTGAATTGCTCTGTGTGTAAATTAATCATTAGGCCAGTTTCCTGAAGCGTGTGTAATTCAGACTTGCAAATAACTGGCACAGGAGTGTAGGGGTGCGGCGTGCTGAGGGAGCAGATCAGCCGGGGTGTCCTTGGGGTCCGCTTCCACGCACGGGTCTGACTCCTGGGAGTAGGCCCCCACCTTGGCCCTGCCCTTGGCCCCTCTGGAGTCCTGCTGGGTACCTGCTCCAATTCCTCATCCCCCTGCCTGGTATCTTACCGCCCTGGCCTGCCTTCAGCAAGAATCCGGTCTCTAGAAGTTGTACATCCTTCTACCCTCCACCCTGCTCCTTGGCTATGGATCCCCACCTTTCCTAATTTCTCTCCCCTCCTGCAAAACCCCATCTTCGTCCTTGAATAGTCTGCCTTCCTGTCTTCAGCAAACGTCTTAAGTTTTTCTTTGAGGTCAAAACCTTCGATAAACGCTCGAGTCCGTCTATTTAACGAGATGGCTGTGTGATGAACGAATCCCTCGGAAGCACTTCCTCCCCACCGAGCCTCACACTCTCGCTGTTTGCGGAAACCTCTGGCCCCGCCCGGAGGGTGACGTTGACTCTGGTGGCGGCGCCAGACCGCCCTCCCTTCGGGCCCCCGGGGAAGTGCCGGGGGGTGCGCGGCCAGACCGACTCTCCGGGAGGCCTCCGGGCTCCCCGAGGGCAGGGGGCTGCGTGCGCCCCGCCCCTGACGGGATGAACCAACGAACAGCGAGGCCGCTTTGTAAACGGACAAAAACGAGCTTTCCGAGGGGCAACTGCTATCGCATGTGTTAAAAAATGGCCGGTTGGTGCCAAAGGAGCCCAGCTCGAGGAGCCCCGGGGAAGTGGCGGGCAGCCACCCCGCGGACAACAGGACAGCGACCGCGGCTCAGGCGCCTCCCCAGCTCCGCGGGCGGCCCCGCCCCCGCCGCTCGCCCCGCCCCGGATATCCGGCCTGGCCCCGCCTCTCGGCTGGCAGGCAATATGGCGCTGTGCGAGGCGGCGAGCGGCGGTTGCGCTCTGCTCTGGCCGCGGGTGTTGCTCTTCGGAGACTCCATCACCCAGGTACCGCCGCTCGGTCCTCACATGGCGGGTCGCTTGGGCGCCCGCGGCCGCGCTCTCTGGGCGACGGCCCCAGCTCACTGGCTGTCCTCCGCACCGGGCTTCCGTCCTCCCGTCTGCCCCGCGGGTATCAAGGTCACCTCCCTGCACCCCGCTTCCCCCGGCACGGGCTGCCCCGAAGGCTGAGCGCCCCGGCGGCGGGACCTGTTCGGGGATGCCTGCAGCCTCCAGCGGCCGTTCGGAGCCCCCCGGCGGGGCTTCCCGTTTCCGGTCGCCCCTGGCTTCCGGGTAACGGTGTGGGTGGCGCAGCACTTGCACACGCGCCTCACGGAGCCTGTTCCACGGGTGAGGTGAGGTGCGGGGAGGTGAGGCGCCTGGCCCAGGCCGCGCCCTGGGCGTGACTGAGCCTGAGGTCCCTGCTTCCCGTCAGTTTTAGGGATAATCGGGAGACCTGGTACGAGCTTAGTGTCTTCCTTTTCCACGAAACCTCCTTTGGTCGCTCGCAGCACGGACAGCACTTTGTGTCCCGCGCGGAGCTGCCGGGGACGGTCACCTGCGGGAGCGCGGTGGCGGCCGAACCACTTGCTGAGGTTCTGTGCAGCCCGCTCCGTGCGGAGAACACTTGGAACCAGCGCCCTCTGCTTCCTCTGGTGGAACAAGCTGAGCTTGAGTAAAATGTCCCCAAGAATAACGTAGTAGATGACCTTTTCACCCAAGATCCTTTCAACCCATATTAAGGAAAAATGTATGTTCTACTTCAGGGAGGAAGTACACTTTAAAAAATTACTCCCGTGGTGTTTTGTGTTTGTTTGTTTGTTTTCTTATTTGTCTCTTCAACCATGACTTCCTCAACCAATTTTCTGTGTATGTGCCAATTTTTAGGCAAGAAGGGCAGTAAGGGCTTTCCAAATTTATAGGACTGTGTATTTAAAAAAGGTTCACCCCGAGTTCTGTAATTAACTTCCTTACTCTTTTCAAGTATGGAAATGTAGTACAGCATGGATCTCGCTTCCTAACTGAACATACAGTTGATTTTATCTCTTGTACATAAATTTAAGTAGCTATTCTAAGTAAAAATGACTCTCATATTCTCAGTAAAATGCGGATGACTGGCTCAAATCCAACTGATAGGGAAGAAAACTCCCTCTAATTTCCAGAGTGCTGCTGAGGTTTAGCTGTAGCGATTCCTAAAATGACCTCTGAGCGAAGCAAATGCTGAAGGCCAAGAAGTCAGGGAGGATGAGAGGAAAACAAAAGGAGTTGATGACCAAAATGTCCCTTTCTAAAATGTGCTAATTACATCGATACGTAGTAATGGACTTTTCCTTTTTCAGTTTTCTTTCCAGCAGGGTGGATGGGGAGCATCACTGGCTGACAGGCTGGTCAGGTGAGAATAGTTTCTAGATTGATACTCGAGTGCTTATTGATGGAAAACTATAACTGCATCTCAGAAGACAGAGTGAATGATACAGTTTCAAACCGTAAATTCCTCCTTTCTTCATCTTTGTGGGCCTTTCCTGGTTAGTGTACAGGGTTGGGGGAGGGAAGGAGGAAGGGCAGGTGCTCAGGATTCAGCAAAAGTTCTGCTGGATGTGAAATAAAACCCTAAAAGTTGTGGAAAAGATATTGGGTTTGGAGCCAAACAAATACAGTTATTCACCGTCTGAGGAAGTTTTTTTTTTTTTTGCAGGTATTACTGTGGATATGATTTAAACGAGTAGTAAGGAATTCGATTGAAAGAAAGCAAAGTATATTCATAAACCAAAGTTAGCATCATTTCTGGATAGAGGTTTTTGTCCCCCAAATTCTCTTTATGAAATATATTAGAAATAGGGGTGCCTGGGTGGCTCAGTCGTTAAGCGTCTGCCTTTGGCTCAGGTCATGGTCCCAGGGTCCTGGGATCGAGCCCCATATTGGGCTCTCTGCTCCGCAGGAAGCCTGCTTCTCCCTCTCCCACTCCCCCTGCTTGTGTTCCCTCTCTCGCTGTGTCTCTCTCTCTGTCAAATAAATAAAATCTTAAAATATATATATATATTAGAAATAGTGATGATTTTGGCATTTTATTTGCCAGACTTAAGGTAAGCATATGCTAAGGAAGTCATCAAAAGGGAAACACTGCTCCAATTCAAGAGGTTAAAAAATACTTAGAAATATTTTCCACATGTAAACTGGTCAGGAGTTTTGTCTCTCCTTTAGAAGAAATAAGCTGGATGTACTACCAGCTTATTAATACTTGATAATTTCTTCACCAGTATAATAAACACACCAAGAAAATATATTTTATTTCCAAATGTGAAATGTGTTTTAAAATGTCTTCACTTTGGGCGCCTGGGTGGCTCAGTTGGTTAAGCGACTGCCTTCAGCTCAGGTCATGATCCTGGAGTCCAGGGATCGAGTCCCGCATCGGGCTCCCTGCTCAGCAGGGAGTCTGCTTCTCCCTCTGACCCTCCTCCCTCTCATGCTCTCTGTCTCTCATTCTCTCTCTTGCAAATAAATAAAATCTTAAAAAAAAATAAAATAAAATGTCTTCACTTTCTCCCTCATTTTTATCCCCTAAACTAGAAATGAAAAATTTGACCTTTTTTTTTTGGCTTTTTCTGTTCCCAAATGCTTTCCCTATTTAAGTGGACTTAATCTAGAAATATGAAAGTATCACCGGTTTTCCCTTCTGTAAAATGGGAGGATTATCGCTAAATTTTACTGAATGCTTACCAAGTGCCAGAAACTAAAATGCTTTATGTGTATTGACTCATTAAATCTTTACAACTACTCTGTAATACAGAGTGAGTGAGTCTCCGATCCATCTTCTAGCTGAGAAGAATGAGGTGGAGAGGGGTTTTGACAAGGTCATATAGCTAAGAAGTGGCAGGTGGCCCGGCTCCAGAGCCCGTGGTCCTGAACCGCCGGGCAAACTCGGGGGCTGTGCTTGGCGCTGACTGGCACTGGGGGCCGAGAGACCAGGCAGTTACATCCACCGTCCTTTTTTAGCGCCGGAACTGGGTTCTTCCTCTTCCACCCCAAACAACTGCCCCTTAGGTGGACATTTTCTTCAGCTGTGTGAACACTTAGGGTGAATTTTCTTTTTAAAGATTTATTTCAGAGAGAGAATGCGCCAGTGGGGGGAGGGGCAGAGAGGCACAGGCAGACTCCCCGCTGAATGCGGAGGGGCAGGGACAGGGCTCGATCTCACAACCCCAAGATCAGGACCTGAGGGGAAACCCAGAGTCAGAAGCTCCACCCACTGAACCACCCGAGCCCCTCCCCCCCCCCCCCCCCCCCCCCCCGTGAATTTTCAATGTCAGCTTCAGCCATCTGCACAGCCCTGAACTGATTCACAGCCCTTTGGGGTTTTTTCTTTTTTTTTTGAAGTGTAATTAACATACAGTGTTATGTTGGTTTCAGGTGGACCGATTCAGTGTTAAATGTAACCCAGTTTCCAAGTTGTAAAGAGGTACCTCACTGTAACTACATGGATAGTAATCTAAAATACATCATTGTGTCCCATAGGGACATCTTTTATGTTTTAGCATTATAAAAGCATTCTAATAATTCTTAAATCTATTTAAATCCTTTTAAAATTTATTGACATATTTTCATTGGTTTTTTTTAGCCTTATCGCAATATTTCTTTAAAATACTTGAAGGACTTAAAGGAGTTAGAATAAACTCAACTTTTTCAGTTTTTAAAAGCTGCTGCTGTTTGCTTTTAAAGATAAGCCCCTGCCTGGTTTATAAAATGGCTTAATCTACATTGTTTCTGGAAGGCAATCTCCTAGAGCTGGGTTGTTTGGCAAGGAATCTTTCAGTTCGTTCTTACGCTTTCCCTCTTCATCTGAACTTAAATACTTGTTATTAGCCATGAATTTAAGTAAAAGTCTTTCTTTTTTCTTATTTATTTATTTGACAGAAAGCAAGCACAAGCAGGGGGAGAGGGAGAAGCAGGCTCCCTGCTGAGCAGGGAACCCGATGTGGGGCTCGATCCCAGGACCCTGGGATCATGACCTGAGCCGAAGGCAGACGCTTAACTGACTGAGCCACCCAGGCGCCCCTAAAGTCTTTCTTAATGTGCCAGTTTCTGTAGCCTTTGGAATAAGTTGGGCACTATTAATGATACTGTTCAAGCCAGAGAAATTCAGTTAGCCTTCCCCTTTCAGAAGGGAACTGTAACAGTTTCAGCCCTGGGCCTCACTCACTCGCACTTTTTTCCTGGTTCATAGCCTTATACTAATGATTTTTTTTTTCAATATGTAATGGCTGCTCTTTATTGAGCTCCTTATGTGTGTCTGGTTACTTTTAATCTTCACACTGCCTAGCAGATTAGGTATTAGGTTCATCTTTTGCAGTTGGGGAGCCTGAAGCTCAGAGAAATTAGGCAAATGGCCAAGGCCAGATCTGGTAGTCAAGGGCAGGGAGGTCCAGACCCTGGCTGCTCTGATTCCAGACTTTCAGCTTTCCTGCCACATCACACAGGCCTTAGGGAGCAGGCTGCCTTGCCTTCTGGTTTTTTAAGCATTGCAGTGACTGAACCATTGGAGGGGATGTAAAACAGACTCATCAAAATTCTAGGGTATTCTTTTTTTTTTTTTAAGTAGGCTCCATGCCCGGCATGGAGCCCAACGCGGGCTTAAACCCATGACCCTGAGATCAAGACCTGAGCTGAGATCAAGAGTTGGACGATTAACTAACTGAGCCACCCAGGCGCCCCAAGAGTATTCCATTTTAAATTGAGTCTTTAAAATGGCTAGTCAGCTTTTGTAACGATTATGCATGAAAAACACCAAGAAATCACACTTAGAAATAAATGTGGCTGAATTTTGTTATTGTTGTCCCCAAGATTTATACATTTTCAGAGCTTTTCGAGTAGCGGCAAACCAAGTCTCCGGTTGTCTCAGCCTCTGTTCCCTGGCCTTGTAGCCCCGTGTTCTCTGCTGAGATGTAGGAATGGGAACTAGACACCGAAGTAAGCCACGTCGGTTTGCTAACCAGAAGTTGTACTCTGAGGGGTTTTTAAAATTTTCATTATGGACAACTTTAGACAACGGTCTGCAAACACACTGGGGGTCCCGGCCACTAAGTAAAGGAACTGGGACACAGACCCAGGCAACTAGCTCAAGATCCATGGTCCTTTCCTTGTACCCTACGGTCCTGCGAATCAAACCGTGTGTTTTTAAGAAGGCAAAACAAACTGAAACACTATATATACATACATATATGTATATGTGTGTGTGTGTGTGTGTGTGTGTGTGTGTGTGTATATGTGATTGAATCAAAACCATGGGGGGATACTGAGAATGATGTGTGAGTATAGGTTCATCACCTACAACAAATGTGCCTCTGGGGGGCGGGGGGCTGTTGATAGTTGGGGAGGCTGTGCGTGTGGGGGGCAGGAGTATGCAGGAGCTCTCTGTTCCTTTCGATTTGCTGCACCCCTAAAATGCCTCTTAAAAAATAGTCTGTAAAAAGTCTCAGAAATCTTCTATATAGATACCCTCTCCCCCCGCTGACGAACCATTGTTACCCTTGAGCTCCAGCTTGTTAGTGACTTTCCACCCAAGATGCTTGCTCAGATTAACACCTGTCTGCTGTGAGCACCCTGTGACAGGACCCCAGCCCCCGCCACGCACGAGTCCGCAGACGAGATGCCAGCCCCTTTGCTCAGCTATTCATAACCCCTCTTGTCAAGGAAAGACGACCTAGATCTTGGAAAGACTTTAAGGACAGCATGTTCAACTATGTTAATGCTCTTCTCAAAGTGAAAGCACGGCAGAGGCGCCCGGCTGGCTCAGTCCAAAGAGCCTGCGACTCTTGATCTCGGGGTCATGAGTTCAAGCCCCACGTTGGGTGTAGAGATGACTGAAATAAACTTTAAAAAAAGTGAAAGTACATCAGAGCTGCATGACATGAGCAGGTGCCACAGCTGGAGGGCACACACTGTGGGTTCACTGCAGATGGACTAGAAACCGTTCTTTGCTCACAATTCATCTTTTTTTTTAAATTCTTCATTTCAGAAAATGTGATGTTCTGAATCGTGGATTTTCAGGTTATAATACCAGATGGGCCAAAATCATCCTTCCAAGATTAATCAGGAAAGAGAACAGTCTGGACAGCCCAGTAGCAGTTACAATTTTCTTTGGTGCCAATGACAGTGCGCTGAAAGGTAAAAGCATTCTTGTGTTTTCCTAATTCATTTTTAGCTGTGTTTTGTTTTGAGAGCGTGACCACACACGTGGGGGGCAGGGGGGCGCAGAGAGAGGGAGAACTTTTTATTTTTTTAAGATTTTATTTGAGAGAGAGCGTGAGAGCACAAGCAGGGTGAGGGGCAGAGGGAGAAGCACGCTCCCTGCTAAGCAGGGAGCCCGATACAGGGCTTGATCCCAGGACTCTGGGATTGTGACCTGAGCTAAAGGCAGATGCTTAACTGACTGAGCCACCCAGGCGCCGTGGAGAGGGAGAATCTTAAGTAGGCTCCATACCCAGCGGATGAGCCCGACACAGGGCCCGATCTCACGATCCTGAGATCATGACCTGGCAGAAACCAAGAGTCAGGCACTTAACCGAATGAGCCACCCAGGCACCCTGGAAAGTGTTTTTTAAGCACTAATACTTAGAGCTGCTGAGTGTGGAGTGAGATGGGCACGCTCTTGCATAACTGGTGGGGAAACTTGTGATCTTTCCGGAAAGATATTTGACAGCATGCACCCCATCTAGAAATCCAGCCTAATACTCAGTAATGCAGCAGGCAGATGTGCAGACGCCTGGGATGGTATTTGGAATGGCAGACATTAGGGTGCCACGTGGTAAAGTAGACGCATCAAGCTGGTCACGCAACAACTAACCATGTTTTTGAGGGCTACTAATGGACACAGAAATGCCCATAATATAACATTATGTGAAAAAAGAACAATATGGTTATGTATCTTCAGTGTCGTCCCAGTGTGTGTGTGTGTGTGTGTGTGTTTTAAAATATGTGAGCTCCATAAGGACAAAGATCCTTGTAGGTTTTTTTTTTTTTTTTTTAAGATTTTATTTATTTGACAGAGACACAGCGAGAGAGGGAACACAAGCAGGGGGAGTGGGAGAGGGAGAAGCAGGCTTCCCGCGGAGCAGGGAGCCCGATGTGGGGCTCGATCCCAGGGCCCTGGGACCATGACCTGAGCCGAAGGCAGACACTTAACGACTGAGCCACCCAGGCGCCCCACGGTGTGTTTGTTTTTTAAAGTATAGGTATCAACATGGAAAAGATCAGAAGTAGATCCAAGTGCCACCCGTGGTGTTCGGGGTGGTAGGATCACGGGTGATTTTACTTTGCTCCTACGATTGTACTTACGTGTGGCTTGGAAAATGGCTGCCGTGAGTCTTGTGATACTTGCCTGTGAGCCCGTCAGGAATGACCCTTTGCAGGCTCGGCGGGAGTGGCGGCAAGAGCCAGTGCTTCCGGTGTGGGGGGCGCCTTGCTCTAGTGCCTCCCACGCTTCGCCGAGGTCCCTTCCACACCCGTCAGGGAGAGCCGGTTAGCGGCGTGTGACCCCGGAGGAGACGGGAGCGCAGGAGGGTCGAGCGTGTGCGCCAGGGCACCGGCCCGGATGGCGCGCGGCCGCAGACTCGTGGCCACCGGGAGCCTCGGCGGTCTGCGGTGTGACGTCCGCCGTGTGAAGAGCCGGGTCCTGCGCCCCCCGCCCCCCGTTTCTGTCCTCGGGGCTCACCCTGCCCGGCGCCATCAGGAGTCCCGCGGATCTGTGAACTCGTCTTACTCTTACCCGCGGTCCCTCGTAACAAGGTGCATTTGGAGTATCCGTGTTCCTCCCGCACAGACGAGAACCCCAAGCAACACGTCCCGCTGGCCGAGTACGTGGCCAACTTAGCGAGCATGGTGGGGTACCTGCAGGAGGCCGGCGTGCCCCGCAGCCGCGTCGTCCTCATCACGCCGCCCCCGCTCTGTGAGGCCGCCTGGGAGCAGGAGTGCCTCCTGCAAGGTACGCGCGCCGGCTTCCGGGCCGTGAGGACACCGAGACTGGGCGCCCCGCGGCCGGGGGCGGGACTCCCCGTGGCTGGGGCGGCGTGGCCTGCTCCCGCCGGACCCCAAGCACGCGCGGCCGAGTCCGAGAGCCTGCGCCGCGGGGCTGGGACCCCGACGTCCACACGTGGGGGCGTCCCCCGGGCCTCCCAGCAGTGCGAGCTGCCGAGGCCGCTGCTCAGCCCTTCGTCCGCACGGCCCTGCCTGTGCCCTGTGCCGGCACCCCTCCTCCTCCTCCCCGATCGCGGCCCCCTCCGCGGGCGCAGCTCTCCACCTGCCAGCGCCAGGTCTCTGCCGGGCCGCACCGGGAGGCACTTTTGTCGCCACCGCTGTTCGTCTGTGTACTTTTAGGTGCTAAGCCAGGACCTGGCCAGGTGCTCCGGACACAGAAGCGGCTGGAACCCGGTGCCTGCCTGTTGGACTAGGGAGGGCAGCGGTCCCGTCATTAGATACTGGCCGCAATATGATTAACGGTCTAACAGACGTATTGAAACAGTCTGTTGAAAGTACAGAAGCAGAATCTAGAGATGTCCAGAAAGTTCCCCATAGGAGGTAAATAGGGCAAGTTTACCCTGAAGAGGAGGACAGACAGGGAGGAAGGGGCCAGGCCCGCTGGCAGCAGACATCTGAAGGGCAGTCGCGGGAAGTGGACGAATCGCCTGTCGTTCGCTCCGGAGGGCAAAGCGGGGACCCCCCAGCGGCCATCCTCCCGTGAGGGCTTGTGAGCTCGCAAGTCTGTGCTAAGCCTGGACGGGCAGAGTGCCAGTTAGAGCTTCGGCAGCGCTTTGCAGACCACAGGTCACAACCCTTTCGGGGTTCATGAAACCGAGCGAGTGACCTTTTTTTGAATGAAATAGAAAAAAATCAGGATGTGGGGCACAGTAGGCATTGTTTCGTGAGACTTGTGTCGCTTCCGTAGACGTGGGTGGAGGCCCGGTGGAGAACCGCAGACGGTTCAGCAGCCCGGCTCCGGAGCCACGGGCTGCGAGGACGTTCTCGGGAAGACAGGCCCGTCCGTTCCCGTCTCGGCGCCAGCGGCGGGGAGGGAGCCGCCCGCCCAGCCCACGATAGTTGCGGAGAAGGAGCCTCCGCAGCCCCTCCCGGCTCTGCCCTTCTCGGGCTGAACCCCAGTGAGCCTCACTCCAGTGCGGGGGCCTCTCCTCACATCCAGATTCAGGGGTCTCGGCCCGGCGTCCCTCTCCGGCGTCCCCCTTCCTAGCCTCTGGGTCCAACGGCTGCCGCCGGCCTCTCCTGCCTCTGCACTTCCGTTCCGTGTCCTCTGCGGTGACCAGCCACCGTCCCCTCGTCCCCATGGTCCCGTGCCGGGTAGCGCAGCACACAGGGACCATCGGGTCCGGCGGTCCGTGCCTGTGCACCAAGCATGGCCGGCCCAGGGCCAACTGCCACCCGCGCGCTCTCTCAACAGGCTGCAAATTAAATCGTCTGAACTCGGTTGTTGGCGAATACGCGGGCGCCTGCTTACAGGTAGCCCAAGACTGTGGGATCGATGTGCTTGACCTGTGGACCCTGATGCAGAAGGACACTCAGGTACGGGGCTGGCTCGGGCCTTGGGGTGAGCAGGATCCGACAGACGGGACCCCGCTGTGTGTGGCTCTGCCTAGAGTGGCTCTGAGTAAAGCAACGACCCTTGTTGCTTTCACCGATTAAACCAGAAAGCTGGGGGTGGGGGTGGGGGGGCTTGCCCGGCCTGGTTCCTCTGCTGGACTCAGTAGCTGCCATCCTTCTCCGGGACCCCTTGAACAGTCAGGAGTGAGCACAGAGTGAAATAAATGAGCCAAAAATGGTTCATATTAAGGATATTCAGGCCAAATTCTTTTAGCACTCCCACCCCCTATTGTAAAACTCATTAAAAGGTACAACGATGAATTTAAGCAGGACAGGGTGGTAGCTAAAAATCCTAGCTTGAGCTAGGTAGTTCTAAATATTTTGTTCAAAGCCAGAAAGCCCACTTACAACTATAAAAGGTGAAAGCTGGCCCCCAGGCAGAGCAGTACGAGGAAGGCAGTCTGACGCTCTCCTGTAGTCACAGGTCACAGGACCCAGCAGCCCCCGCGCTTCAGCCCTCCTGTGGTTTCGCAGGCCAGGAGCAGCAGGGGACAGCACGCAGAGTCCTGGCTTCGTCTGGGTTGAACGTCCATCCAGGAAGTTCGGGAAGGCTGTACTGCTCCGGAAAAGGGAACTGCCCACTACTGTGTCCTTTGAGATTTCTAGAATGGGGGGTGGGGGTGGGCTTTCCTGAGAGAGCGTCTCCAAAATGGCAGAGAGGAGCACCGAGGCCTGGGGAGGCCCTGGTCTGGCAGAGTTGTGACCCAGCTGGGCCGCAGGGACGGGGGCTCGGCTTAGGGCGAAGGCTGCTCCTCGGGGTTTCTTCCACCTAACGACCTGCCCGTCCGCCTCCTAGCTAGACCGGGGGCGTCAGAAACCGTGTGGCACCCAGGGCCCTGAGCTCTTCTACCAGCAGGTCGTGTTTCTGTTAATGCACCGTGTTCACTTGTTCGGCCTCTGCCGTCTGAGGAGCTGGAAGGATGGCTCGGGCGGGCGCTGGATGGTACGCGGCTCACGACGCTCAGTGCGTACCGGGCAGCGAGGCCGCACCTCACAAAGGGGTGGCGAGCAGCGGGCCCCCCCAGTTGAACTGTGCTCTCCTCCCTTGCAGGACTTCTCATCCTATCTGTCGGATGGACTGCACTTGTCACCGAAGGGAAATGAGTTTTTGTTCTCCCACCTTTGGCCCCTGATAGAGAAGAAAGTCTCGTCCTTGCCGTTGCTGCTCCCCTACTGGCGAGACGTAGCAGAAGCCAAACCGGAACTGAGCCTTCTGGGAGATGGGGACCGCTAGCCGCCGAAAACCCCGCCTGGCCGTTAACCATGCGGCAGAGATCCCGAGATCAGACCTTTGCTCAGGACCTTGGGATAAAAACCACTGAACCTCTGCCACCAAGATTAATAAAAACGTTAGAATTTTTAGGGGAGCTTTGTACCTCGGTACGTTGTGTGGTAATATCTGACCGAGGCAGGTGTCCTCAGTGCCGCAGCTACGGAACCAGCCCTGGGCGGCTTGTTTATACGTGGAAAAAAGGTAAAGACAAATTTGTTTAAAAAGTCACAATTTTATAAAAAAGTCTTCTTACATTGAGCTGGGAACCGTTCACTCTCACATACACCCACTCACCTTCTATCAAGATTCCGAAAGTGTAACTAAACTGTATCAGGACTAGTTAAGACAGCAAACACCACAAGGTATAAGTTCAAGTATTAGTGTAACAGGCATCTGCATAATAAACATCCTTAGAAGGAAAGATTCGATTTATCACAGGTTCAGTTAATTGCCCTCAAAATTTACAAATTATCTCTGTTAGAATGTGTTGGCTATGAGCACATTTCAGTACTTACTTGGGGGGTGAAAGCTTTTAACTATAATTTTAAGGAAATCAGAGTTCAATTTGATGATTTTTATCCTTCACAAAGGAAACGCACACAGTCCCGAAGCACTAAAGCAAGAAGGGATGCAGGGTCCACCTCCGGGTCACCACCAGGGGTTTTCAGGAACCAGCCGGGGGGGGGGGGGGGGGGGAAGCCGCAGGCCCAAGAGAGGCAGCGTGCTGCCCCCTGCTCAGCACAACGCCTCGGCCTTTCAAGACCACCGTTCTTTGGGGAGAACTAGCTCACATACTTCTTGGCCACTAGTGTTTGCAAAGAGGAAACCATGCTCTCATTTTGAAGTTGTTTCGGTTTTGTGAATGGCGAGCCCTTTACGAACACGGCAACAGTACTAGATAAACTTAGAAAACAAAAACTGCCCGGCACACTGGGGCCCTGAGCAGTTGGCAGGATTCTGTAAATTCAATTTGGCTACCTGTAAGCTAGATTGTGTTTTAATTCTTAGAATCCGAAAAACCGTATTAACACATCTATCTTTTGGGAATAAGCTGGGTGATTCTCCCTGCTGCTAAAAGCTCTGGGTAATGCCTAAAAACAGAACCCACACTTTGGAAAAAATGTATAACTCAGTTTTCTCTCCTTTGTCTTTACCTGAAGGCAAAAAATAAAATCTGTGTTCCAGTTATCCTCACAAGGAACTGCTAAATGCCTCCTGATAGTCAGCGGATCATTACAGTGTATATAAAATTAAAAAAAAAACAAAATTGATCATTTCCTTAATCAGTGCTATTCTCAATAAAAAGGTCAATTTACAAAAATGTAAATATTCATAACCTAATCCAGCTGTATTTTCTGCTTTTGCACCACAGGTTGAAGGGTATTTTGAAAACCAAAAAAACTAAAACCTGAAAGCCTCAAAATAAGCTAGATTCACCTTACCTCTTCCAAAGGACAAGGGCCTAAGCACACAAATATTTCTGTGTGTGAAGGAGTCCAAACACATGACCAGCATCTGCTGTGAAGTCCCTTATTTCT